>NC_041723.1:2064526-2664526 GCF_900700375.1 Denticeps clupeoides
TGAACCCTGAAACAAGCACGAACGATAAAGTTAACCGGTCCTCAAGTCTGATTAAAAAAGCTGTAAAGCAACCGAAACCTCATCTAATGGCTGACGAATGTATTCAGTCTGAAGAGACGAATAAAAATGGTCTCCGTCTGTCAACTTGTCTTGTGCAAAGATGGACACCACAATGCGATTGTCTTTTCAAAATGTTTCTAAACCCGACCCAATTAAGCTGAAATCCGCCTTGATGTCTGGATGATCTACAGAGATACAAAAGCCTAATACTAGGTCGAACCCGCAGATATTCATATTCACATCAGTCACCCACAACATTAAGACCACTGACAGGTGGAGTGAAAGTGTGTTTGGAAGAAAACAATCAGTTCTTGATCTCTTGAAGCAGGATAAATTGAGGTGGTGTGAGGTGCAGTCAAGAGTAATCGAACCCTGAACACCACCAAAAGCCGCTACAGAACCGGACCCACGATGACTTGACGGACCGACACGATACTGCGGGTCTTAATGTTGTGGGTGATCAGTGTCGGTCTTTCACCACAGTTCCACATTTTTCTCTGGTCAAATAATCATCGTTTTTTGTCTTCTGTTCAGGGTGGGCTTTATTGCCCAGAACCTGCTGACACACACCCACACACTGTTAAGTACACACACACACTCACACACACATGCACATACACAGACAGAGTCAATCAATGGCCTTGTGAAATCCAAGTGTCAAAGTAAAACAAGAGGGGAAAGGAAGAAAAGCAACATATTTTCCACATAAAATTCCCTCGCCTGGATGGCACGAAATGATCCAGAACAGACCAGATCCGGCAGAATTCCCAGAATTCCTCTGACTCGTGACTGGGGGGAGGGGCTCATTCAGGAATCCAGCAGCCATGTTCAGAGTTCAGGCTCAAGTCAGTGCAGATCTATGGAGGGGGGTGGTGTGCGTATTCTGACTTCACAGTCACGTACAGAATAAAATTTTAATCATTTGATAAAAAAATTATTCTGACCACATGCGCTCTAAAATTCCGAGAAGGACTGAGTCAGGACTCATTTGACGGTCGCGCCTGTGTCGGACCCTGTGCCTCTTTTTAACTCTGCAGTGTACACAACCTAGGCAGCAATACAAACACTGTTCATCTAACACTGATAGATAAACATAACCATGCAAAAATCATAGATTAAATATTGATTTGAAAGTGATTACTGCAGAATTTCCTCATTTTCGTGAAACAGTGACATGACGTGTGTAGAGAATGAGACTCTGTTCTCCTGTTCTCCATCTGTAAACTTTTGCTGGTTAGTTTTGGCTCATTAGTTTGCAGTTGGGAGAGATCGACCCCCAGTTCTTCTAGCACATCTCTACATATCAACATGAACATTACTAACACTTTCACTTCTTAAGAAGATTTCATTTATGTTCTTATATTTCAAATTTACATTTATGGCATTTTTTCAGACACGTTTATCCAGAGCACTCACAATCGGTAGTGACAGGGACAGTCCCCCCTAGGGACACTCAGGGGATAAGTGTCCTTGCTGAGGGACACAATGGTAGTAAGTGAGGTTTGAACCTGGGGCTTTGTGCTCTTCTGGTTCATCTATAAATGTAAGAACACACTATGTGGTTATTATTATACACTGTTCAATACAGTGTGTAGTAAGTAATGTAATCAGATTACTTTTAGATTACATGTAAAATGCATGTTTGTTCTGTAATTTATAGTTAACTGTCATCCACCTCAGCTTGTGATTCCACAGAGCAGAAACTCGCCATTTACGTCATCAAAACGCTTTTGCAGGGCAGGTATAAAGATAAATGACGTGCGATGATAGTCCAGTGTGCCACTAACAGGTTTAACAAATTCGGCTGAGTACATGCGTGAGTGCTTCAAGGAGGAGAGTTTGTTTTAATCCCCGTCCTCTCACACCACACTGGAGCCTCCAGCTGTGTTTTCCCTGCTCAGCTGTGGGTGGGTGTCCTACTTCTGGTGACCTGGCGCACCTGAGCCAGTTTCACAATGCAGTTGTTTTGTCGGTGACCTGTGGAAGATACGTTTTGTCCACTTTTCCAGTTTCTCTTACAGTTAAAATGACGTGAAACGCAACAGTCTCAGAGAGACTGAACAAAAGTCATGGAGAACTGTGAGACCTTCAAACAGGTACCCACATTAAACATCTGCTCCAGCCTCAAAAAGGCCCTCAAAGGATGTTACTTTTGGAGGCAACTGGAGAACTACAGTCTCCACCGGAGGCTGCTGATGCAGCCATTGAGTCTTGCCCGTGCTCCTCCATCACATTCCGGTTTGGAGCAGGGACAATCAGCAGATAAAACGTCCCTATAGGACTTATATTCTTCAAGATCCAGGAAACTCATTGCCACTGGCACACAGCTTCTTCCCTCAGAACATCATGTTCCATCTCAAGTCGCATACACTCCATACTTGCCCTGCATGTATATTGTGTTGTCTTGTTTATAACCTGTATATTGTGCGTGTCTGATTGTATATCGTATATATTTTGGTGCTTATATCATAATGGCCTCTTATATTGTATGTTGTGTTGCTTACCTGAACATTAAACATGGTTCCCATGCTGAGTGTGAGAGTGGAGAATGTAGATCATGTTACATGCAAATATGGGGCGTAATGAGAGGACAGTGCGTCCCATCCCATCTCACCTCAAAAAGCGCCTGACCTGTGAACAGGAAAGTGTTAAAATGCACCTTACAGGTAAATAAAGTGAAGTGATTGTCACATGTGATACACAGCAGCACAGCACACGGTGAGAGGTAAGAGGAAGACGCGTGCCTGAAACATGCTCCAGGCCTCTTTTCCAGTTCAACTTCAGTTTATTTATCGAGCACACCTTTAACAAGTTGACCACGGTGCTGCACAAGGTAACGTGAAGTGAAAAGTGAAGTTTATTGTGATACACAGCAGCACAGCACAGGGTGCACACAGTGAAATTTGTCCTGGTTCATTTGTCCTGAGTGAGCAGTGGGCAGCCATGACAGGCGCCCTGGGAGCAGTGTGTGGGGACGGTGCTTTTGCTCGGTGGCACCTCAGCGGCACCTCGGCGGATCAGGATTCGAACCGGCAACCTTATGATCATGGGGCCGCGTCCTTAACCGCTAGGCCACCACTGCCCCAAAATATGTACATAAGATTGACAACTATGAATTGTATACAAGTAATCTTAAAACATTTAGAACATAGAAAATAAATAAATTAAAACAGGACATGAAGCAATAAAACACAGCCACGGGACATAAATAATAAAGTACCACGAGGGGCCTTAGGGGTGGTCAAGAGCAGCTGATCAGATGGCCAAAGTTGTCTTGCCGGGACTGTAGATGTGGAGAAGGTCACAGAGGTGCAGAGGCTCTAAAAAAACAATTTTTTGTTTTTTGATCTTAATTTCTGTTGTGCGCTAGTTGCAGCCGATGTGTTAAGGACCGACCAACAGCTGCGCACAGACGCAAACGTCAGAGCGCGAGCAGAGTGACACGTGGAGCTGCACACCCAGACTGGAGCCAAAGACAACCTGACAGCACGCACACTTACGCACCCTCGCCTGGGTCCAACTACGTCTGAGTCTGCAAAAAAAAAAAAAAAAAAAAAAAAGCTCTGCGCTTCAGCTGAAAATAGAATTGGGGCCTGGCCAATCCCTCGCGTTTTCTGTGCAAACTTCCAGTAACAGCATTGGGCAAGCAGGAGAGAGAGAGAAGCGGACGTGTGCAATATTTAGTAGAGACGATTCTACCAGGGCATAATATCAGCAGGATGTGAGACGTCAGCAGGGTAAAAGACGGCTGTGAACTCCGTAAACCTCATGCTGTTGATCTGAAGACGTTTCCACCACCGGTCAGTTCAGAAATTAAAACGTGACCTCAAGTCATTATTAGACAGTGTTCAGCCAGAGCCGGCACATCATTCCCAGGGTCAAGGGACACATCGGGCGTCTGTCCTCCTTCCGGGTGTAGACATAAACGCGACGGGGTGATACCTGCCATTAAACAAAGTCACTCATAAAGTCACTATATTCACTCATAGGATTGGACCTCAGCGGACCTGAGAGAGCTTGACCTCCACTCAATCCAGTCAGAGGTCATCTGTTATGCATCATGGCTGGAGATCCATACAGGGAGAGCATTCCAGTGACCTTGACCTGGGACAGGGAAAAAAAATGTTCATGTGGACCCGGACCAGACCGGACCGGACCGGGTAAAAGCTCCCAGCGGAGATGCGAGTGCAGAAGTGCGCCCCTAGTGTCGGGGGAGAGCCGCGTGCGGGCCGGGTGTGCCGGTGTTTTTTGTCGAGCCGTGGGGACAGTGAGAGCAGCAGCCCCTCAGATGATTCACACATGAGTCAACAGCCATGAGCTATAAAAGGGCCCCATCTGATGGACCTTCGGGGTGGCACGAGGCTTCAGACACAGAGGTAAGTCCCCCATCCATCCTCCTCCATCCCTTCATCCTTCCTTTATAGGTCAGAATAACCTGCCACCAAATATTCCATAGACATCTTGGACAAAAAAAGGGACAAAACACCTTCTTTATGTATCTTTTTTATTAATATTATTATAGGGTTATCTTGTTATCTTACCAAGTTATCTTGTACATCTGTGCTCCTACTGTAAATTAACTTTTTTTTATAAGTTTTTTCAAACAAGTTTGTTCTGGAATGATTGACCTTTGACTCCTTGCACCACTTGCATTGGTTTCAGTTTATTCAGAGTTTTGTACATCATTGCAGGTACTCCTGGTTAATACTGGACACACACACACACAACTAGAGGAGAGATGTCCGGTTTCTCAGCTCTGCTCGGCTTCTGCCTGCTGGCCGCTCTGACGGCCAGTAAAGCGAAACCCGTGTCAGATAACATCAGGCAGCAGATCAACACCATCGAGACCAGGATACGAGCTCACATGGATGAAGTATGTAGAACTGAGAAAACCAGTGAAAATTGGGTTGAAATATTAAAAAAAGAACTATGATGTTCTTCACAATGTATGACCCCTTGGAAATGTGAAATGCCTTCAAACTGTGACTCTCAGTAATTGTTTTCTTCTGAAAGAACCCGATGAAGATCCTGATTCCTCTACCAGAGGTCGTCCCAATCGACCAGCCCATCAGCGGCCTGATGTCCACACTGGAGACCCTTGGCGCTTTCCAGAAGATGGTGGATAGTCTGCTGAAGGGCCAGCCACAGCTGTCTGTAGACCTGAAGACCCTGCGCTCTCATCTGGAGTTGGCCATGGGCGAGCTGCCGTGTCCTCACAAGAAAGTGGACAAGGAGCACCACAAGGAGCTGGACTCCTTCCTCATGGCCAACGAGACGTATCCAGTGACCATGCGCCACGCTGCCCCTGCACCGGCTGCAGCAGTACATGGTCAAACTTCTCCAGAGCCTGGATCAGCTGAGGACCCTGCTGAGACCCCCCCCAACTCCACCCCACCCCCGTGTCACCAAAGACTCCAGTATTTATGCTATTTATTATTACTGTTGCAGTCATTATTCTTTTAAACATTTGTTTTAATATACAGTACGGGCCAAAAGTTTGGAGACACCTTCTCATTCAATGTGTTTTCTTTATCTTCATGACCATTTACGTTAGTAGATTCTCACTGAAGGGCATCAAAACTATGAATGAACACATGTGGAGTTCTGTACTTAACAAAAAGTGGAGACCTGACCTCCACAGTCACCGGACCTGAACCCAATCCAGATGGTTTGGGGTGAGCTGGACCAGCAAGTGCTAAACACCTCTGGGAACTCCTTCAAGACTGTTGGAGAAGCATTTCAGGTGATGACCTCTTGAAGCTCATCGAGAGAATGCCAAGAGTGTGTAAAGCAGTAATCAGAGCAAAGAAACTAGAATATAAAACATGTTTTATCAGTTATTTCACCTTTTTTTTGTTAAGTACAGAACTCCACATGTGTTCATTCATAGTTTTGATGCCTTCAGTGAGAATCTACCAACGTAAATGGTCATGAAGATAAAGAAAACACGTTGAATGAGAAGGTGTCCAAACTTTTGGCCTGTACTGTACTGTATGCAGATTCAAGATGCAAAATTATGGTAACATTTTATATTTTTATATGACGTTTTTTGCACAGTGCTTTTTTTTAAACAGAGTGTCACAAAGTTCCGCTCTGATCCCTTTGCACATTTGCACTAGACCAGTGTTTCCCAACCCTGGTCCTGGAGGAACATCTGTCGAGAAAGTTTTGTTCCAACCCACATATCTTCACAGGGCGCCGCACTCATTATAAGAGCATTAAGTAACACCTGAGCCTGGAGTGAGGCCTCTCAGGCAGACGTTCCTCCAGGACCAGGGTTGGGAAACGCTCGTGCGCTGAGACGTCATGCAGCTTTTCCAGAAACTCGATGCCGGCTCTGCCAGGAAGCGCTGCTGCTGATGCTGCCGCTTGATCAGAGCAGCCTGGTTCCTGCAGGTCCGAGCTGGATCTCAATGACATCACTGGTCACCAGGGCGGGTGGGAAACTTGAAACGCTTTTATACTTCTTTTATACACAGTTGCACATGGCATGTTGTCTCTTGCTATCTCTGAATAAAAAGGAGGCAATTCTGTTTTAAATATGACATGAATAAAAGGACATTTTATTTCCAAACACGTTTTGCTGTGTCACAATAAAAGTCTGTAGTCAGGACCTAATGGGCAAAAAGAATGTGTGTGTGTGTGTGTGTGTGTGTCAGCAGCAACAACATGTTCTCTTCCTGTCATTGGTCACCCTGAGAGATGGCTGGTACGATCAATCAGAATCAGAAACAGAACACTATACTGGACGGATCAATAAAAGCACAGATTGCCTGTGACAATAAAACAAGAAAATTTCAAAAAGATTTCAAAATATAGTCCTATAGTTCCTCCAGTCGTTTTTACGTACTGGAGGATGGATGGAATGTTATAATGTTGAGTGGGTTCAGAGTGCAGTTTTATTAGCAGTAAAATCATTAAGCAAAACTGACGAGTCACAGAAAAAAAAATTATTATTATTCTGTCTCGTCATCTTGACTGCATCATTTCTGATTGAACAATGAGAACATCGGCGCAGGCGGTGATGAAGTCACAGCCGCCCAGCCGTCCATCTTCACGGCGTCGAACCCGAACTCCAACCAGCGGCAGACCTGGATGGAGAACAGGTTCTAAAAGTCACGCTGGTCCTCACGGTGACTCAGCGTCTGGGATTTGGCATCGGCGTCATCACACAGGAGCAAGAAGACGAGGTTCTCGTCAACATGTGACCCGGGAGGCTTAAAATAAAAAAATAAGAAGATGATGAAGATGATGAGAAGGTGCCAATCCCTTCTGCATGGTGGCAAGCAACAGGACAGGCTCGAAAACTGTCTGGGAGACACCTTGATCCCAAAAACCTGGTTGAACAGTTCAGTTCTTCTTGACTGACTGACCAATAATCAAGAACTAGAGTGAACGTGAAATACTGTGCAGTTGCTGGTCACCATCATTGTCATCATCTCAGGGAAGTGGCACGACAAAAAGGAGCAGTGGTCGATCCGCCAAGGTGCCACCGAGCAAAGCGCCGTCCCCACACACTGCTCCCCGGGCGTCATGGCTGCCCACTGCTCACCAAGGGTGATGGTTAAATACAGAGGACACGTTTCGTTGTGTCACCGTGTGCTATGAATCTCAATCACTTCACTGACAAAAGTAACACAACATCTGAAGCAGAAGCAGCCACTGTGGTATTAAAGGGGTTCCCTGGCAGAACCCCGCCAGGCCCGATGTGGCTGAATCAGGATCGCTGACACTTAACCGATGCTTCTGGCTGCTTGGAAGCACCGAACGTTGGGACTGTACAACAAAAACGGCCCAATCAAACATCGGAGCATTGTCCAGGACGAGGACGCCGCAACGCTGCTGATATTGGGACGCAGTGCAGGACGCGCCCTGAAATGTTGACAGTGTCTTAACATCTTTGCTGCCAGTTCTTGCAATAAAGATTTTTTTCTCAATCATGAATTAAGTCTAGTTTTACACTAAAAGACAACTTCCATGAAGCTCTCCGTTTAAACACACTTGGTCTAGGACTAGACATTTTAATTTTCCCTCTTATAAGTCGCTTTGGATAAAAAGTAAAGTAGACCTAATCCTTGACGAGCATTTTATATATGTGATCAGATGCAGGCCTGTTCTGGTGGCCTTATAATCTGTCGATAGAATGAGAGGACAGGCGCAGGACTTGAAATCCACTTTTAATAAAATTCCGGAAGTGTTGAAACAACATGACAGGACACACACACACACAGGTCTCAGCTGCTGAACCACTTGCTCTTTTTAATCACAGAGCTCTTGGAGTCGGAGCCACCCATCAGCTTCCTCTTGTACTGTTCCACCAAACTGTCGAATCGATCATCCTCTCTGTTCCTGAATTTCCTCTTGCCTGGTTTCGCAGTCTGCGCATAAAAATGTACAAGTAAAAAAATTAAGAATAATTATTAAACAACAACAACAAATGGAAAAAATAATTAAATAAAACCGGCCAGAACCAGCAGGCAAATTCATACAGCCAGGAAAGAAGGTGTGAGAAGAACTTTCCAATGAAGAAACTGGACCTGTTTTTTCTGCAGGCCTGACTTCTCCAGAGAACGTATGCTGAGCTGCTCCTTCCGGCTGGGACGATTCTTCGGCTTTTGCGGCTGAACGGCCGGCTGCTTGCCCTTATCTCGATTTCTGTGGTGACACGTGGTACCGAGGTTACACCAGTAAGTGCGTGTTAAACCCTCAGTGTTGCAGATGATCGTCAGGGTCATTGCTGGACTCAGGTCCTCCACTGAACATTAGACAGCCCCTGGGATCTAGTTGGAATTGTCAAGTGAGTATCGGAATTGCCGAACTAGTCAGGCTGAGCCATACCTGATTTTTGGTCCTCGTTTGGAGGGAAGGGGAAGAACCTTCTGCCGTCTCTTGCCGTCCTCCAGTTCCACCTGCTCTGCCTCAGGTTTCGTCCTAAATCCAGAGTAGTTGCCACCCTTGGTCTCCGTGCCAGATGTTTCCCTCAGCGGCGTTTTTCCCTTTGCAGGTTTTTGCTGCTGGGACTTTTTCCCTCTTTCTGCAGGAGCTCCTTCAACCACACCACCTTGGGGTTTCTGCAGGGTTTAAGGAAGCCAAATGTAAGACTTTTTTACTGATCTTTAAGGTCACTTTCTCCGAAATTTAAGACCATGCGTCTGGGTCGGCAACTACAAGGGACAGTTTTTTTCGGCATGTTATTTTTCCAAATTTCTGTCTTTTTTTTTTTAGCCTTTGTCAATGTTAACACTCACATTACCTGTACTGCTGCGAGCCACTAGGGGGCGACTCACTATTTGTGAGTCATTTCCAGATAAATGCCGTAAATGTACTTCTGTGTGTTTAGCTGTATGTATGCCACATCTGCAGGTCACCGTGTTGACATGCTACATCCAGAGGGCGTGTCCGAGTCGGACTCGGGTTCCAGACACACGTACCATGTTCTGCTGCCGCCGTTTTTCCTGCAGCTTCAGCTTCCTCCTGTCCTCAAGGGAGAACTCCACAATCGGCCTCTGGAACAAGGGAGTGTGGCGGTCCAGGGTCATCACAGGTCAAGAAACATCAATCACACGGCGACCTGACCCCCCCCCGCGCTGTAGCGACTCTGTCGCATTTCACCAGCAAAAGCAATATTTTTGAGCATCAATTCTTTCAGCGAGACAAGGCCCAATCTGGGATGCCAAGAAAAACGGAGACTTCCAACAAGCCGCGCTCATTAATAAACATGATCACATTCCACCGCCAGGCCAAGAATGTGGTGGAGGGCGCCCTGTGGGGTCCCCAGCGGTTTAATTATCTCATTCAGTTCCGAGAAGACATGAACCTGAACGTGCAAAACAATTCCAGTCCGTTTTTTTTTTTTTTTTTGGGGGGGGGGCAAGTGTGTTCCGAGGAACCGTCTGTAGGGAGTGATTCACTTCTCGACATTTCAAACCTCGGACTTATTCAGCCACAATGGCACATGGTCCCAGTGAGTGGAACTGTTGATCTGTGGGCCTGTTCAACGCTCCGTCATTTACGAAAAACGAAGGATCATGTCCTGTGTTTGAAATGTTTTGCATATTTAGCTTTCCCATTTGTCCCCAATTTTAGGGAATCAATACAATGTGTGTGAGGATTAAAACTGGTTATTTTACAGTCAGAAGCAAAACCAGCACGTGCCTTGTCCATTCAGCCTGAATGGCAGAAAAACGTCTCGTCCATGTGAACGGGACCCTAACTCTCACCTCAGAGACGTACTTGAGAACATAACGTGAAATCATGTAGAAACATTTATGGGATGCATCGATAATCGAGATCGAATCGAGGCTCAAACCTCTAATATTAAGTGAGTTCGCTACGTCACATCCTAACTTGAGACCGATTTGCACGTTTTTATTCCAAAGTCCTTGTCTCTTTCTGACATGAAACCAGGTCCGGTGACCAACCTTATTGGGGCCGAAGATGTCGGGGTTGTTGTTGAGGTGGCGCAGGGTGTCAAGGGCGTGTTCATGCTGCTGGAACTGCACAAAGCCGTACCCGAGCGAGCGCCCGGCCACCTGCCCTCTCTCGGGCTTCTTGTCATACATCACACGGCACTGGAGTAATCACAAATACACTCAGTCAAATCATCATATTATAACAGGGATGAACAAGAAGTATTGGGGTAGTGAAGGGTAAATACTGTATAGAAGAATGTTATAAGTGATAAAAAGACAAAAACAATGCAATGTAAACATGAAAACAGGGCATTTATCAGACCTACAATCAGTTGTGACAGGGACAGTCCCCCTGGAGGTTTTAAAGGATGCCAGTTTAAGAAAAGAACCTGACCTCAGTGATCCGGACCCCTTTGGCCCCTCCGACTGCTTTAAGGCAGAGGGTCCTCAGCTGCTGCGGCTGCACCGACTTGGGCAGGTTGTGGACACAGAGCCTCGTCTTTGACACAAAGACGTTGACGTCCCTCAGCTTCACCCGCTTCAGCTCCTCAAACTGAAACACACGGTCACTTGAGCTGAATTCACCCGGGATGGGCTGTGAGGCTCGGCTACTGGATAACACACACTCACTCGAGCCCTCTTGGCCATGTCGGCTTCCGGCACGCCCTCGGCCGCTTTGCTTCCGGCGCGGATCACTGCAGAGATGACAGGAAGCGAGTGAGCGCTGGGTTTCACGAGAGACTGCGCCCTCTAGTGTCGGCTGGGCCTGACAGCGGCAAGAAACTCACAGCCCTCTCTGGCCAGGTACAGGTTCCTGCTGCCCGTGTGCATCTTGACCTTCTTGGTCTTCATCCGTTCCGCGTCCTCCCTGCTCACAGCCGCCGCGATGATCAGCCTCCTCCCGTCCAGGCGGATTCCTCCCGTCTGAGCACACAAAGGTTTGGACATTTTAAAAGCTCCTCCGAGCTGTGAGAACCACAGAGGCGGTACCTTTCATGCTGATAAACTTACATTTACAGCATTTACCAGACGCAACTTACAATCCGTAGTTACAGGGTCAGCCCCCCCCCCCCCCCCCCCCCCCCCCCCCCCCCCCCCCCCCCCCCTCCTGGAGACACTCAGGGTTAAGTGTCTTGCTCAGGGACACAATTGTAGTAAGTGGGATTTGAACCTGGACTTTCTGGTTCATAGGCGAGTGTGTTACCCACTAGGCTACTAACACCCATAAACTGGATCTAGAGCTAAAAAGTTATGCCCGGTGCCACAAGTACAGCTTTTTAAAATCCCCGCTTGCTCTGAATGCGCTATGGCGCCAGACGGAGACGGAAAGGAAATGAGCGGGTTTAAAAGGCGTTCGGCAGAGTGATCTGGTGACCAAACACTCCTGACAACGGTGGCTGACAATTTCACATCCAATTAACATTTAATAAAACAAAATTTACAACATGCGAATCATACGGGGTGTGGGGTGGTAGTAGCCTAGTGGGTAACACACTCGCCTATGAACCAGAAGACCCGGGTTCGAATCCCACTTACTACCATTGTGTTCCTGAGCAGGACACTTAACCCTAAGTTGCTCCGGGGGGACTGTCCCTGTAACAACTGGTTGTAAGTCGCTCTGGATAAGGGCGTCTGATAAATGCTGTAAATGATACGGAAAGGCTGAGTACTATAAACCAAAAGTTCGACCCGACTAAAATGACTGAAATTTAGCCCGAACCCGATGATTTACAGCTGTAATTGGATCAGTTCTATCAACTAAACAGATGGTCACCATTGTGAAAGTATTCTGCGTATTTTTGCGTTTTTGTTCCTCGCCCACCTCACAGCCGTCCTGAGAAGCAGCTAGACAGCGATCTGCGGCCTCTTTCGTCTTGAACTGGGCAAAAGCGCAGCCTGGGGAGAGAGGGGATGAAGAGGCGACACCAACGCGACAGAATGGGCTCTGATCCTCTGATCCGGCTCGGAGACGCACCTTTGGACGTTTCCGTGTCTGGATGCAGAACGATGCGGACGTACTTCAGTTCTCCGTACTGCAGAAGAGCTTCCTCCAGACCCTCCTCTTCAGTGTCAAACGATAGGTTTCTAAAGAAGAAGAACAGGTCCATCAATCATATTCACATTAACATTGTTATTTTACGAAAATCATATACAACTGCTGATTTTTATTTTATTTTTTTTTAAAAACACACATAAATTCTGTTCTATGTTTGTTTAAAGTCATGTCTGATGTTAAACTCTCTCTCACCCACCTGATGAAAATGGTTCTGCCTTCATTCACATCTGATGGCAGGAGACTCTTCTTTTTCTTTGATGCTGGGAAGACAGATTTTATTAAAAAAAAAAAGAAAAAAACCACCAGCAGAGTGAACTAAAACCATCTTGTATAATAAACTTTTCTAATACATTATTTTTACACAAGTTCAATCAAGACATGGGTCTGTTGGTGATCATCAAACAAGTATATATAAAACACATCTCAAAGTGAGGCGATCATAGATGATCAAGATAAAATTCACAACAGCCATTTTTCCCCATGTGGCAAAGAGAGAAAAGGCTGAAAACGGAGTCATGACATTACATGTTAATAAACTGTTTATTATCTCTGGCGTCTTCGATTTCAGTCAGAAAAAGTTTTGATTAAAAACAGATTGAAAAATCGAATAGAATTGTGATACATTTTTGCCACACTGTCCAGCTCTACCTCAAAGCCAAGGATGTAGTTAATAATAAATAATTCTCAGATAAATCACCATCATCATCCTCGCTGTCATCATCATCATCATCATCATCATCCTCGCTGTCGTCATCATCCTCATCCTCATCAGATGGAACACCGCTGTCATCACTGTCTTCCTTGTGAGATTCATCTTGCCTCTCATCATCATCATCTTCATCTTCATCATCTGACTCTGAAATCTCCTGCTCTTGCTTCACCTTTGACCTTTAAAAAGAATCCAACACAGACAGAACCCAGTTAACACAGATGCTGCTGGTGCATCAATGTTTGAGTTACTGAGTGAGGAGAATTTAATACGTTATAACTACGCAACAGGTCAGACATCTGGGTCCATCACCCGATACTTAAAACGAGGTAAGTGCGGTAATTAAGCCGCCCTTCATTTAATCACAGCAGATTCGTCTTACTGAATCCTTTGCAGACATTTTTGGGGAAAAAAAACTGCCAACGTTCCCGGCACGTTTTCAAGCCGCAAAGAGAACGTCGTTGATATGTGAGGTCCCCTTGATCGAGGTACCGTCCCCACACTCTGCTCCCCGGGCGCCTTTCATGGCTGCCCACTGCTCACTAGGGCTGGTGCAGGGTTAAACGCACGGTGTCACTGTGTGCTGTGCTTCACAATGACAATGTTGTCACTTTCGGAATAAAAAGAATTATTTTCATGTCAGTTCCACCCACACCACAGATGAACAAAAGTACCTTTTCTTTGGGGTTTTAACATCATCTTCAGAATCATCACTGCTGTCATTGTCATGGTCAGAGGCCTGTTCTACGGTCTCCTTCTTCACGGTCTCCCCTTTTTTGGGCTCTACAAAGACAAGGTTCTGAGGCTATGAGATCGACCGAAGGAACATTCTGATGTGGTGGAACGTGTGACATGAGACACTGCGGTCACCTGAGGAGCGTGGCTGAGCGGCAACAAACTTGTCCTTAGCGACGGCCCAGTCCACAGCCACCTGCCTGCCTGTGAGAGCAAGTGGAGGAGAAAAGTGTGACGACACATCGCTTCACTCATCAAGCACATCGGGATTTATGGAATCATGTGATGGGTTCAGGACAACATCTCAACCTGGTATGTAATCGAGAAGCACTTAATAAAGGTGGAAGTTCCATTTACGGCACTTAAAAGAAGCCTTTATGGGTGGTAGTAACCTAGCGGGTAACACACTCACCTATGGACCAGAAGACCCAGGTTCAAACCCCACTTACTACCATTGTGTCCCTGAGCAAGACACTTAACCCTGAGTGTCTCCGGGGGGGGACTGTCCCTGTAACTACTGATTGTAAGTCGCTCTGGATAAGGGCGTCTGGTAAATGCCGTAAATGTTACCATCGGAGAAGTAAGCAGTACTGGTTCACTAGGACTCAAACCATGAATATCATCATTTTATTCACTCTTTTTCCACTCATCAGCTTTTATTCACTTGATCACCATCTCAGCCTGAAGATCTGTCTGAAGAAAGGCGACGGGCGAGAGGGGACGCTCGGCCCGCACATTTATCGCGGCGTGGAATGTGTTGTATAGATGCGCTGTGCTTTTTCAGCGTGAAAATGGAAGGTGAGGCGATGAAATGGACGCAAGTTTCTGGCAATTGTGTTTTGGTTGCAGAGGAAAAAAAACTATTATAGTTTTAATAGTAAAAAACCACTAGGTAATTAGGGAGAATCCACCCCCCCACACACACACACAAAATGGAGAAATTGGTTGCACTCTAGAACCTTGGTCTTGTATTGTAGAGAAGGAATCTACAGGAGCAGGAAAGATTGGTGACATGAGTCGAGAAGGAGAAGTGGTTGTCTGTTGGCTGCGTGCAGTTAAATGCTAAATTTACCTCCGAAAAGCATCAAACGATATCAGAGCTTCAGTCAACAAAGTGCACATTACATTGGTCTACCTTTAATTTCCTTCAGGTTGGTGGCAGCCAGGGCTTTGCCCGCCTCCAGCATGTTCCTGAATTGGACGAAGGCGAAGCCTCGCATCTTCCCATCTACAAAAAAAGGCATTCAACTCAAAAATATCTTTCTTTCGAACCCAAACAGGAGAGAACACAGAGCCTGACTTTGTTACCTGGCTTTCGGGGAATGCTGACCTCCAGGACTACCCCAAACTGAGAGAAGGTCTCCTTCAGATCATCTTCAGAACACTGAAAACAAAAATGCGCGTTTATCAGACGCCCTTATCCAGAGCGCCTTACAATCAGTAGTTACAGGGACAGTCCCCCCCTGGAGACACTCAGGGTTAAGTGTCTTGCTCAGGGACACGATGGTAGTAAGTGGGGTTTGGGCCTGGGACTTTGTGCCTGAAAACCAGCCTGAGTGTGGAGTGTTGGGTATGAGCATGTGGCAGATGAAGGAATTGAACAAATTACCTTAAAACTGAGGTTTCTGATGACCAGCCGGGCTTTTTTATTCTGTTTCCGTCCATTCTGCTCTTTCGGTCTCGGCTGCTCCCCTTCTGTTGAATCAGTGGCCGGTGCTTTCTCTTTCTCGCCTGAGAAATGGACCAATAAAATAAGCCTTAAACCATAAGATGCATACAGCACTGCGGAGCCACGGAGAACAGACTTACGCTTTTTCTCTTTCTTGTTGTTGAGCCTTTTCTTGGCCACAGCGATGACAATCTTCTGTCCATCATAATCTCTGACTTCGCTCAGTGCTCGCTGGGCATCATCCTCCATCGAGAACGTCACGTAACCGATGCCGCGACATTTGTCCGTGCCTGTTGGAACGTCATGCACTTCACCAGCCATCCTGCCACCCGGGTCCGCACAGACCACTGCCAATCATTTCATTCTACTCGGCGCAAAATACGTGGGAGCAGTGATGAAAAGTAGCAGCCAGCTCACCTGGTGCATTTCAGATGTGGATATGATGTGGGTTAAAGCCCACATCCTTCACTCTGATTTATGCATATTATTTCATCCAAAATGTCACCAGGGGGGATAATTTTGATCAGCCGACTGAAGTGGTAGGGTGGTAGTAGCCTAGTGGGTAACACACTCGCCTATGAACCAGAAGACCCGGGTTCGAATCCCACTTACTACCATTGTGTCCCTGAGCAAGACACTTAACCCTAAATTGCTCCAGGGAGACTGTCCCTGTAATACTGATTGTAAGTCGCTCTGGAAAAGGGCGTCTGATAAATGCTGTAAATGTAAATGTGAAGTATATAAAATTAAATTATATATTTATTATAGAAATTTCGGATTTATAATGGTGAAACGGAGCCAGCCTTGTCCCGCAAGATCGCTTTATATAGATCTATATTATGGTTTTCAACGCTGATGACACACCAAAATACAGATCCCATGATGCAGCGTTCGGTTACCTGGCCGATCGTGATCTTTACCCTGCAGCCGAATACGTCGTTTCCACGTCGACATCAAATGGGTTGTGGAGCAGCTCGAATCACCCAAAGCGCCGTGCAAACTCGGTACGCTCGGATTGACAGCAAAGTGCGCACTGCATTGTGGGATCTGTAGTTTGTGTGTAATCCGAGCTCATAATAGAAGATCTGTATAAAGTGATCCCACGGGACGTGGCCGAGTATGACACACGGGTTCTAGCCAGACATGACCCGAGTCCAGGAGGAGCGCGGTCAAATTAGAACAGGAACGTCAGAGTCACCACAGGTGGTTTTAAATATTTATACACACTTCACATCGCCTCCGTGGGTGCGAATGAACGCGATTACCTTTATCACGGACCACGAAGCAGTGCTTCACGGGTCCCACCTCCGAGAAGATCTCCTGCAAGCGGTCGCCGGAGGCCGCGGGGGGCAGGTTCCGCACGAACAACGTTAGCGACGACATCCTCCGTGGATTTTACCGGGGAGCCGGGCGCTGAGCGGGGCAGGGGCCTGGTGCACAGCGTCAAAAAAGCCGCACGCGTTTCTCACACGCGGCAGCCATGTTAGGCGGACCGAGACGCGCACGGCGACAGCGCGACACGTCGCCCCCTGCCGGACGGGAGGCGGCGCCACAGCGACCGGTTTCTTAAAACGGTAAAGAAGCGGGACCATAAAACCCAGGACAGCACTGCACTTCATCAAAAATGCAAGCATTACATTTAGCTAACTTAACTAAAGCCCGAAAATATTGATTTACTTCAGAATTTCCCTATTCTTATAGTGTATGGCATTGTGTGTTTTCTCATTGCAAATGGAATAATATCTACTTTCACTTTTAATTGTTAAAACAGGTTGGGAAGATGAAGGGAAATTTTTCCCTACAGCTTAAAACTCTTTCACAGATAAGATATAATTAAAAAGTGGTTAATCTGAAAGGTCAAGATATTTCCTTTTAAACAAAAAAGAAATGCTAGGGAACTATTTGTAAGTTTGTTATGAAAATGTTAACAATTTTAAAGGTCCACCATAATGAAAATGTCACTTCGTGAGATTATTTAACATTAATATGAGTTCCCCTAGCCTGTCTATGGTCCTGCAGTTGAAAACGAAGTGATTGTCATTGTGGAAACACACAATATGGTGACACAACAAAATGTGTCCCATGGTGAGCAGCCATGACAGGCGCCCGGGGAGCAGTGCTTTGCTCAGTGGAACCGCAGTGGCACCCTGGCGGATCGGGATTCGAACCGGCAACACTCTGATTATGGGGCCGCTTCCTTAACCGCTAGGTCACCACTGCCCTGATGCTAGAAATGGCGATAGGTGTTTGGTAATTCAGAGAGCGGCAGCTCAGAGGGTTGGATCTGGAATTTGTCCCCCTTATGATGTCATAAGGGGAAAGGTTACCTCCCGTTTCTCGTGCTTAGTGCAAAACAAAAAAAAATTATATTGTATGTCTGCACCAAACATTGTGGTTGGCGAATGGTGTTCATGACGTAATTTCCGCGAATGCCCCCTCAACTTCAACAGGACGCTCTCCTCCTCGTCCCGCCTCTCTCCTCCTCATTAGCATTTATAGCTAAAGACACCGAAACGGCACGTCCTGGCAAGCCTCATTGTCGGACTGGATCAAAGTGGCTGTAATTCTGCACCATGGCTGAATTTCAGCAAGAGATTTTGGATACAGAATCAGGGGACCAACAACACCGATATAAAAGCAAAAAGGCAACCTTCCAGAAACTGGTCCTTTTCTTTACCCACTAGGCCACCACCGCCCTGTGCTGTCTTACAATGACAATTCTGAACTTTCAATTCTCATCAAGTTTCATTCGCAACACAAACTTTAATTAAAAACGAGAGTGTGTGAACAATGTTACAAAAGGCGACAGAGACGACATGTCTTTTACCCAAAACTAAAGCACCTCTCATTATTACATCTCATCGTGATTAGTGAAAGCACAATAGTACAAACCATTTACAAACTACTTATAACAAGTCGCTTAGGAAAAAGGACGACAGATAAATGCCGTAAATGCAGTAGAAAAGAACAATTGCTCAGAATTAAGCGTAGGAAAAAAAACAGAGGCGCCTGATGGATCTCAGGAGAGGTAGAAAAAAACCCCACACAATTCTTCTGACCTAACGTAGACCTCCTCTCAGCTCCACATAGCCTCCTGTGCAATATGTGCCCAGCTCAAACATGTTAAATTATTATGGTTTGAATGTTGAAGTAGTGGACCGTGGTAAACCCTGGTAAAAAAAAAAAAAAAAAAGTGCTGTGTGTAGGAAAGGTAGTTCACATTTTGGCTCGGAGTGGAACCATGTCGAGCGTCTGCAGAAAGCCATTCAGCGTGGAGAGGTATTCCTCAGAGTGGACGTGCAAGTGGGCGGCGTGAACAGACTCCGCCCACTTCCTGCTCTGCACGCTCACGCCCCTGTCGCTCCACCGGCCAATCAGCTCCTCCAGTTTCTCCCAGTCGCACAAGTCGTCGTTCTGGCTGTAGAAGAAGAGTGCGGGCGCCGTCACGGGGCTCTCCCAGAACGCGTCCACGCCCATGTTGAAGTAATCCACAGTCTGCCGCTTAAACACCCTGAAGTAGAGCAGGCTGGCGCTCTTCACCAGGCCCGCAAATCGAGGGACTGTGTTTTTGGCCACTCCTGCAAGGAAAATGACGGCAACTTTCACAGGGATGGTAGTAGCATAGTGGGTAACACACTTGCCTACGAACCAGAAGACGACAGAGTCACAGGTTTACATTTACATTTACATACATTTACATTTATGGCATTTATCAGACGCCCTTATCCAGAGCGACTTACAATCAGTATTTACAGGGACAGTCTCCCTGGAGCAACTTAGGGTTAAGTGTCTTGCTCAGGGACACAATGGTAGTAAGTGGGATTTGAACCCGGGTCTTCTGGTTCATAGGCGAGTGTGTTACCCACTAGGCTACTACCACCGCAGGTTCAAATCCCAAGTGTCCCTGAGCAAGACACTTAGCCCTAAATTGCTCCAGGGGGGGACTGTCCCTGTAACTACTGATTGTAAGTCGCTCTGGATAAGAGCGTCTGATAAATGCCATAAATGTAAATGTAAAAAGCATGTCAAAAAGCAAAGCTCAGGGTTCTTACACGCGTTTACAGACTAATTTCTGTGGCTTTTCAGTTACACGAAGGCAAATTTTCAACGGTCTCTGAGTTTTCTGTGCAAATGTGGAGAAAAAAAAAAATTAAATAGTCAAACTAAACCTACAACGAGCCCGAAAAGCTGAACTTAAACGACAGCGTTTCTTCCTCCAGGCTTGTGTGAGTCAAGGTAAAATGGAGACACGTTTGGGTGTCGATCAAGCAATTTCAAGCAATTTCCTTTGGGATGAATAAAGTTTTCTGATTCTGATCATCAGCTTTTTTGAAAAGAGACACGCGGCTGAGAAAGTTGCTAGAGACCTGCGCTAGTTTTAATGTCTTACGGGAACTATGTACTCCATTATTTACACGTGAATGTATAATCACACATCAATGACCTTTCCAGAACTATGCACGTTTTTAATTTCGTATTCCAAAACTTTCTGAGGCCTGGAAAATTCTCTTTCCAAATTCCAGGACTTTTCCAGGTTTTTAATTACAGTAGGAACCCTGAAAGCAGTTACATTATTTGGTCTGAATATTTCTGTGCACCCTGTTAAAGTAAATTAAGGTGATGAGGTGAATTGGAACGACTCCGCCCGACATCACCACCCACCTATAGCCATTCTGTCCAGCGACCCCATGACCAAGCTGTCGTACACGTGGCCGTGGATGCGCTGCAGCAGGCCCTGGTAACGCTGGACGTCTTTGGCCACATGGACGAGCAGCTGAGCGAAGGTGTAGCCTCCAATGGAGAGGGCGTGGACCAGCAGGGGGCGCTGCGAGAAGCGCTCGCTCTGAAGGAGCTCCAGGACGTGGGCCCCGTACTGCAGCCCCCAGCGGGGCCACAGGAACTTGAGGACGTCGCTGTCCACGGACAGGACGTCGAAGCCGGCGCGGAAGTAGATGTCGCAGTACTTGGCCGTGGCTTTGGGCCGGGAGCCCAGCCAGGGCAGCAGCAGCAGCAGCGGCTTCCTGTTCTCGGGCACGCTGGCGCGGCCGGGCACCTGCACAGAGTGGTTGTGGTAGTAGGTGATGGACTTGCTGATCTTATGGGCGGTCACCCCGCCGGAGATGCTGACCCGGGAGATCATGGCAACCGTGGCACTGCAGTAAAATCGTAAATATAAAACATGCGTAGAAAAAGGGATCCAGGCTAATTTTCTGCAATGGTGCCTGAACTGGAAAAAAAAAAAAAAAAAAAAGTTAGGTGCACAAAAATTGATGACATTGCATTTAACAGCACTGTTTTGTTTTATTTCTATGCATATAGGCAATATCGAATCGATGAGTGAAAGTGAAGTGATTGTCATTGTGAAACACAGCAGCACAACACACTGTGACACATACAAGCACGCAGGTACACAGGCAGAAAGGCACGCAAAGGATGTCACCACTCGAGGTCAAAGGGTAAAAAACATTTTAGGTCAAAGGTTTCCCAGAAAATGACCGCGAGGACTATGTAGGGAAATTATTGCTTTATAATAACTGGAAACATTGAAAATGTCGACAAAACTTCAACAGGAAACTTCACACGACACGTTTCTTTTCTCAGCAATTATTTAAAATTAGACTGGACACGAAATATATCTTGGAATTTATAGCTTCGACTTTATCTACCTGAAAACCGGCGTTGAGACAATCCTGGAGTTCAACCGTCCGCCTTAACGCCGGACCGCCTCTTCTCCTCCTCCTTATGTTGCGCATGTGCGGAGTCGCTACGGCTCTTTACTGCCGCCTACAGGTCGCCGGGAAACAGCGCGCTTTTAATTCACTCTAGACACGACCGCGGCGCCGGCGGGGGGCCGCTTAGTGGCCGGTTATAGTATTGCACTTTGTGTTAAACTACGTTAAAATAATTTATTATGATGTCTGGGCTACCAAGTGACACACGATGAGCATTAAAAAACGCTCTTTTTCGTCTTTTGTCACGCACTTGGAAAAATAATGTATATCCACTCTGGGCAGTGGTGGCCTAGCGGTTAAGTAAGCGGCCTCATAATCAGAAGGTTCGAGTCCCGAGCCTCCAAAGGTGCCACTGAGGTCCCCTTGATGAAGGTACCGCCCCCACGCACTGCTCCCCGGGCGCCTGTCCCGGCTGCCCACTGCTCACCAAGGGTGATAAATACAGAGGGCACATTTCATTGTGTCACAATGTGTGCTGCGCTGCAGTGTTTCACAATGACAATCACTTCACTTTCATATGTACACTTACTTATATTCTATGCATGCAGTCATTCACAAATATCATTTTATGTATATACTGATATTTTTATTTTTACAAAGTACATCCAACTGTCTTTTTTTCTAGGATCATTTGTTTGTATTTTGAACTTTTTATATTATAAAGTCACCATATTTATTTATTTGTTTATTTATTGCTTGTCCTGTCCTCTTTCTGCAGTGATAACGTAAATTTCCCACTTGTGGGACTAATAAAGGATGTTATTTTTTTCTCATATTAAATAATTGTAGGCCTTGTGATGTCTTGAGTGGGGACCGCTGTTCGACCTTCTGTCTACGGCCTTTTCAACTTCTTCACGTGTCTTTTACTCAAAGATGCACGCTTTAAATGGGAATTCTTTTTCGCTCTTCCGAGGCGCCATTATAGCTGAGCTAAGAAGCCAAGCAGCCTGTAATCGCTGTTTGTTCCGTTCAGTAGTATCGCACGCGGTCGGGGTCATGCACAGCAGGACTACTTTCAGAGCCGCTCATGCGCATGATCTGTTTGGGGCAGAACAGGCCGCCGGCGGCCGGAGGTGCATCGCTGATGTCATGTGTTTGACCAGATCATTGTTTCACGGCTCATTTGGTGGCTTCCTGCTCTCCCTGCCTTTAATAAAGCCTCTCTCTGGCCTCACGCCCCTTCGTCTTATCCCTCCTGGTCTGCGTGGGCTTGTATCTCACATCAATATTAATTACAATTACACACGTCAAATCACGATGCACGCTGCAAAATTGTGGCTGCAAATGCAGCAGAAGGGATTACTGAGCCAACACTTAATTTAATGAAATGTCAGGACAGACGTCCCTGTGAGAACCGGTATGGAGAATCCTGGGTAATGTGTGATCGAAAGAACTGGACGAGGTCTGGTTGCCGGACACGTTTTGGTCCGGAATGGAGTTCCTTGGGAGGACAGTTAACTGAGCGGACCTGCGATCGCTGTCCTAGTTCTCTCGTCCCTCAGGGTGTGTTTAAATAGACGCTGATCTACATCCTCACACGGCACAGAGAAAGAGCGCGGTGACCCAAAAAAAAGCCTGTACCGCCCCCGACGCGAATGTGTTTAAAGTGCGCGCTTCGTCTCGTGTGAGGCCTGTCGCGCAGACAAAGCCAGCCGGTGTCTGTAGACCAACACGGACGAAGCCTCGACTGTGTCCTGCGTTTGCGTGCGGGCCGTAAATATCGCAGTTCCCTTCATGCACGAGGTCACATGTGACACTCGTGTACCGTACATTGCATTGAATTGACTCCAACTGACTCTGTGTCACCCCCCCCCCCCCACACACACACACACGCTTACAATGAAATGACTCTAATTTTGTTTCTGTGTGTGTGTGTGTTTATTATGTATTCTGATGAGGCAAACAGAAGGCACAAATACAGCAGCCATTGCAGGTAAAGGGAGGGGATCTGAGTTGGTATGGGACAGAAGGAGGCGTGTCAGAGTGAGAGAGAATGGGACACACACACACACACACACACACACACACGTCCACTTTTACAGCAGTGCTGCACCGGACAGAGGGATTACCCCAGCCATTCATCTCTCTCTCTAACCCAAACACACACACTTTCCGTCGCTCCCCATGTCTCTCAGGGTAAGTACGTGTTATGCCAGCTCCTGAATTGCTTATGAGAGCACATGCACAGTGAAGGAACGATTTTTCCCTGAGAGCCTGGATGTCAGAGATGGGTTTTCTGCATGGATTCTACTACTCTGAAATGTGGAGCAGCGTCTCTCTCTCTCTCTCTCTCTCTCGCTCTGTCTCTCGCTCGGGGCTGGCTGTCTGAAATAGCTTGATCTAAAGATCCAGGGCACGTGGAGATCTCGGAGTGAAGAGGAGAGGAGAAGCTGGGACGCTGGGAGAGAGGGGACCGAGTCGCGGGCAGACGAGGTGAAGGAACAGCTCGCCGGCGTTCATCTCCGGCCGCGTGGGCTCTGATCAATGCCGGGACTGATGGTCGGTTCTCCTGCGCATGCCCTTTCAATCCGATCCATCAAGGCCGCCACGTCCATCACGCCCTATGTGCAGGGCTGCGGGACTAATTTGGGTAATGCATTAATTGGTATTAGTGTCTTTTCACTGGTAAACTGGGTCATCGGCAACAAAGTGACAAACTGCAGTCATTCAGTGCTGTAACAGAATCTACTATTAAAGCTGTTATTAACATTATTTCTCATGTATTTACGTTCTTTGTACGTTTTTTTTAAATTTATTAATATATATTTCTATATATTTCCACAGGATGTGATTGATCAGATTGATCAGACTGACCAATGCTGACGTTCCTAGCCGGGGTCCATCATGTTTTCCCCTCATGAAATGTTTTTTCTCTGCTGGCTGCTGATTGGAAAAACACACGGCATGTCCGTAAGTGGGAGCACACGGGCCGATGCGCCATCCTACCTGGTCACAGCCGCAGAGCCAACCACGGCTGCTAGGGCCAACATGGCCGCGGACGTCCCCCCAGGTCTGTGGAAAATGACAAATTATCTTCAGGAAAGTGACACGGGTACAGCTGGTCTCAGTCGCACCTCAATCTCTGATTCCAACCCAGACCCAACACAACTGAAGACAGAAAACCTGTTAGTGACCAGCTCAACTCGGACTATGGGACCACTGAGGGTTCAGATTCCCACTGGAGGCTCTGCAGTCGCAGCCTGGACAGCATTTTCCACCACAGCTACTCAGAACCAGGTCATCAGCCCCACGAAGCCAGACGACAGCAGGCAGAGCTCCACTAGTGCTGATCTGGGAACAGTGTCACCAGCGGCCACCACCGGGCCGCACGTTCAGAGATCTACAGTAACTGATCTGAGACCAGATCTGGTGACAGATCCCATAAACTCACATCACGATCAAACGGATGGCATTACAGCGACTGGGGCGTCATCACACATCACCAAGTCCTTCTCGGGTGGGTGAAGTGGTGAGGTAAACCTCAACATATGCATCAGTACAGAATAGAATAGAATATAATAGAATGACTTTATTGTCACTATATGCATATACAATGAGATTAAACGCAGCAGACGTATGTAGAAAATAATACACATGATTATTACAAGTAATAATACAAGTTATAAATAATACAAGTAACAATAACAATAATACAATAAGGTGCCAGAAATTAATGAAATTTCAATATTACATCACTGTATACATAAGGAATGAACAAACAACAAAACAAGGTTTTATATACTGTGTTATATGTAGTGTGGGTTGCACATTATTGTACATTGGATTATTGTAGATTGTTTCAAAAGTATTTTGTATTAATGATGAACGTACACCCCCCAATGTACAGTGAGCAGTGCATGTTGGACACTGAGAGTAATAATACTGATGTAAAGTGAGGTGATGGTGAACTTTTACTGTATTTCCGTCATTAAAAAGGAGTGCGGCATGTGCATGAAGTGCACCGTAGAAGCCATCCGTGTGTGGGGGGGGGGATGAAAGAGGGGAGGGGATCTCTGTGGTCCTGCAGTAGAAATCAGTATTCGCCTCACCACGGTACCAATGAAAGTTTCCTGAAGCTCCAGCTGCACCGAGGCGGGGGCCTGTGATGCTCGTGTCCCGGTGTGGTGTAAAACTGTGGAGATTATATAAAAACTCTCTCTACACACAAAAAAGCACAGTATTAAAACCACTCCAATCTGATGTTATCTGGCAGAAAGAGGCGTGGAACAATACAGGTTAAAATGATGAACAGTTTCTAATTTATTAACACCAGTAAATTACTATTGCAGTTACATGTAAACATTGTAGGTAAAAAAGGTACCAATGTTACAGAGAAAACCCTAAATAAAAGACAGGAGGAAAAGATAGAGAAAGAGAGTGAAAAACCTGACCTAAGCTTCATAGACGTCGCCTGGTCCAGCAGAAAAACAGGAGAAAAGGTCCAGGAAAGAAGGAGTAAAAAGAGAAAAAGCCTCTAGTGTCCACGAGACAATGCTTTTATACATTTGACGCCCAGGAAGTTGCCACAGACCAATCAGAATTAGTTGTTTCTGTCCTGTCACACCACCCGGTGTCTCCCGTCTGTGGCAGACAAAGGCATTTCACACCTCTTGCTCGGGGGATTTGACAAAGATATGGCGAACGGAGGTGGTGAACCTCTACGCAGTTGTGGCCTAGCGGTAAAGGAAGCGGCCCCGTAATCAGAATCCCGACCCGCCAAGGTGCCACTGAGGTGCCACTGAGCAAAGCACCGTCCCCACACACTGCTCCCCGGGCGCCTGTCATGGTGCCCACTGCTCACTCAGGGTGATGGGTTAAATGCAGAGGACAAATTTCACTGTGTGCATCGTGTGCTGTGCTGCTGTGTATCACATGTGACAATCACTTCACTTCACTTTAAAACAAAGGTGCAGAAACACCATGGCCCTGCAACGTCCCGTCTTACAGTGGCCCCGGTGGAATGCCGGACCACTACGGTCATGCGGCTTTGAACAGAGATCAGCAGAAGAAAAGCATCCGAAAAGGAACGTAGTTGAGTAATTACTCAGTTCAGAGTGTTTAAACGTGAGTTTGTACTTCTGCGTGGAAAACACGGATCCCTTAATCGTACAATCTACATTCTAATTTAAAATCCACAAGCTGATCATTTTTCAGAAAACATGATTTCTCGCGGTTCCCCTATAGAAAAATGGGACATAATCAGTCCTCCAGAACGTCAACCAAACACCATGCAAACGCAAGAGCGTTGTTTTCCTCATGTTCAAACTGATGGCAAGAATACGTTGCATGTAGCGTTTATTCTATGCCATTCGAACGCCAGGCCAGCCGAACATTGGCGCTGAACGCCCGTGTGGACGCTCCGATTTCCTCCAGCCAGCAGAAAAATGGTCGCCATTCCGTCCGCACTCACTCTGCGAGACGTCTGCGAGAACGAGGCCTAAAGGGCGCCCTGGGCACCCTGGGCACCCTGGGCGCCTGTCATGGCTGCCCACTACTCACCAAGGGGTGATGGTTAAATGCAGAGGACACATTTCACTGTCCGCAGTGTTTCACAATGACAGTCGCCTCACTTTCACTCAGCATTACTGTCCCTTTCAGAACCTTGGGTGCTGAATCAGACCCAGGCTGGACCTGAGGAGGATGTGAAAGGTACCGATCCAGCTGGGGAAGAGCTGCGGGCGCCGTGGACGGTGACTCTGGCTGCCACGCACCATCAGGGTGACCCAGGTGTGTCTGAGAGAGAGAATTAGAATCAGAAACGTGCCTCAGTCAGTCAGGTGAATTTGTCTGTGTCATGATCCGGTCCGAAAAGGGGTTACTCCGGTCCGGGATCCGGGATCACATGTTGTCATGTGAAATGTTCCCTAATCGTTCTCACCTGTGTTAATTGTATAAAGCTGCCCTGTTCGTTTCTGTTCGCTGTCAGGTCTTTAACGTTATGTTCCGTGTTCACCACGGTCAACGTCTCGGATGTCTCCCCTGTCCTGTGATTCACCCTGTTTCGTGATGTCAGGTGAAGGCGTCCTTCATTCCTCGTCACTCTTCGTCCTGCTCTCTGTGCACCCGCCGCGTCATGCCCGCATGGACGTGACAGTCTGAGAGTTTCTGGACTTGAGACGCTTCATTCTGCATCCACAGAACTTTTGGCAATCTGAGGGAAGTTGGCTTGTGCCCACAAATTTATCCTCCAGGCTGGTTTCACCTCACCCCCGCCTTGAAATGGCGCACACGCAACTAAGCCCATTCAAGGCGGGATTGAGGTGAAGCCACCTTCCCTCGGATTGACAAAGTTCTGTGGCTGCAGAATGAAACGTCTCTACCTCTGAAGAAAGAACATAGAATCAGAAACCCTTGTCAATCCAGAGGGAAATTTACTGAATAAGTATTTAAAAAATACAATGTGGTGTGTTTCAGAGATCCGAACATATGGACGTAGAAATGACCTTTTATTGCATATGGGAGCCACAGTGAGGGAGAAAAGGACAGAATAAATGTTTATATGGCCAGCTGGTGGCAGCTGAACTTCATGTCATGGGAACAGCAATATAATTTAGTAGATTACTGGATGCCATTTTACACCTAATGCAGAACTTTGCATTACATCAGTATAGTTATGGGACATCTTCTGAAGCCCCTGGTCTTGATGATCATCGTCATTTTATTACTGAGGAATTAATATAATGTAAAAAAGGACAGCAGGTCCTCCGACCCATTTCCAATGCTCACGTTCTCCAGGACAGAAGGGCGATCACGTAATCCTGCCAGCGCATTCTTCTTTTCCTCATTCGGACTTTGCCCTCCGTTCCCCTGTTCTCAGGACCAGACAGTTGGGGACGCCATTTCTGGCCAGTTCAACGTCCTCGCATGAAGTCTTAATACAAGTCCTGGTCCAATTTGGCTGGGCTGGAAAGTGGAAAAACGTCACAGGTTGAAACTTACTACCATCGTGTCCATGAGCAAGACACTTAGCCCTGCGTGTCTCCAGGGGGGGACTGTCCCTGTAACTACTGGTAGTAAGTCACTGCAAATGTAAATATGTGTATATAATTACTTTTCTTTTCTAAATTCGTCATTTACATTTTACATTTACGGCATTTACCAGACGCCCTTATCCAGAGCGACTTACAATCAGCAGTTACAGGGACAGTCCCCCCCCCTGGAGACACGCAGGGACACGATGGTAGTAAGTGGGGTTCAAACCTGGGTCTTCTGGTTCATAGGCGAGTGTGTTACCCGCTATGCTACTACCACCCGGATCATCTGATCCATTAGGTGAATCCATAGGTGAATTTTGCTTTATAATGGACTGGTTTGATGGGGAATAAAATTGGTATATTATTGGTAAGACTGTTCAGACTGATGCTAAATGAGAGACAGAATGACCCCTGTAGCTTTTGCTGTGTCTCCAGGTGACATGTGGCTTGACGCGGAGCCGGCGATCGAATCCTCCTCGCTCCCAGACTGCAACGCCGTCGCCACGGGGATCTGCAACACGTCAGACCCCTCCTGGAATCCTGGTTACCACGACAAAGGGAATCGTGATGACGAGAGCGACCGCCTCCCTCCGGTGTCCCTGACCACGCCCCTGTTGGTCCCCTTGCGCTCCGACTGGAACGGTGCCATGGCGACGTGGGGCCTGGCGTGGGAGGGGCACGTGTACGGTCTAGGCTGCGTGTTTGGACTGGTCGCCGCGGTCTCCGCCCTGTGCCTGCTGGCCCTGCCGTTGCGCAGGCCTCCCGGCTGTCCCCTCCTCGCCCTGGTCCACGTCCTGCAGCTGCTGGCCACCGCCGGCCGGGCGGTGCAGCTCCTCTACGACCCGTACGGCCAGAGGGAGCGGCTGCCCCCCGCCGCCACGCTGCTGCTGTACGAGGCCGCCTTCCCGTGCCTCACCGCGGCCTTCGGCCCGCTGCTGCTGCTGCTGGCGGCCGGGTCCCGCGCCCAGCGCCTCCCCGTCACGCTGCTGCGGTGCGCCTGGCGCGGGCTGGGCTGCGCGCTGCTGCTGCACGCCGGCCTGGTCCTGGCCTCCGTCAGCCTCCGCCCGCTGGTGCCCGCGCTCCCCGGCCTCGCCCTGGTCCCGCCCGGCGCCTTCGTCGCCGTCGCCCCGCTCCTCTCCGCCGGCTACCTGCTGTTCTACTGCTACGCCCGCGTGGACCCCGAGCACATGTCCCGGCTGGGCGAGGCCAGCCCGGAGCACGGAGACACGCCCCCGCCGGCCTTCTCGGGGCCCGGCGCGTGGGAGCGGGCGGCGGCCACCGGCGTGTTCTCCGCCCTCTTCCTCCTCGGCTGCGGCGGGCTGAGACTGTACTCCATGCTGCTGGTTCTGGGCGTGGCCGGCGGAGGCCGGCGCGGCCTCGCCCCCTGGCCCTGGTGGGGGCTGCAGTCGGGCCTGCGGGTGTGCGAGGCCGGACTGTGCCTCAGCATCGCCCTGGTGGCCGCGCACCCCGCCCTCTGCTGCGCGGGGTCAGGTGACCCGGGCTGGTCGCTGAGGCCGGGGGACAAGATGGCGCTGGTGGAGAAGCGGGGGCGCTGGGAGGGCGAGGACGCGCCCCTGTACACGCTGGCCGACCAGCGAATCAGCGAAGCCGACGGCCTGGACCTCCACTGTCCCCCCAGTCCCCGGCAGGAGCGCGTCTCCACGCGCTCCTCCTTCACCAGCCTGGGCGGCAACGCCGATTCTACGGCCGACCTGCGGCCTCCGTCGCCGATCGACCTGCGGCGCAGCATCGGCGAGGCGCTCATCAGTGACACGCTGTTTTCTCACGGACTTTTCTCCTCCTCCAGGCTCTCGCTGAGCACCAGGGGTCCGCCGGACGGCCAGCCCTGCAGGGGCTCATCTGCGGAGCGGGCGCTACACCGCACCTCTTCCTGCGGGGACGCGGACGTCCCTCTCGGCCCCGCCCGCTTGCCCCACCGGAGCTCCCACACCCAGACGGAGCGCTGGCGGGACAGCAGCTGTGCGTCACTCTTCAGCTCCGACGCCGGGTCCCCCGGCCAAACCCAGCAGCGCTACTCCACGCTGGGCCTGACGTCCTCCGCAGAGAGCCTGGACGCCGGGCCGGAGAAGCCCTACGTGGACGAGCTGGCCGTGCAGGCCGAGTTCATCAGCGTGTGCCGACAAATTGATGCTCTTAGCGTCAGCAGTGACACCATTGACTTGTAGGGTCAGTACGGGTGAACTCCCAGCATGCCTCTTAAAGAGGATTAAACCATGCGGGACTGTGCTGAGTCCTTAAATAGGAACACGGATCTTCATCACCAGCCTGACTATTCATCAGAGACCAGCAACGGTAGCACAAAATTCCAGACCATGTAAAAAAAAAATCAGTGAATAAAACGCTTATGCAAATGGTTATGTACCCCTTTTTAAAGTTAATTAACATGTTTTAAACACGCTATATAAGGAAAGTGCGAATTTTCCCTGCCAACTAAAAGGCTTGATATTTAGAATTAGCAACGCTGCTGTCCTGCACTTTGTCCTTCGTTTTATAGCCCTTCATTTCCACTTTGTAATTTCCCTCTGCTTATGCCTTATACACGATTTACAAAATAGTTTTTTATTCAGCGTTTGCTGTTGAAAAGTATTATCTGAGATTTAAAAAAAAAAATGTTGGAAGAATAATGAGGAAATAAAGACCATGAGACCAGGCGTCTGACTCTGAAGGAACTTTATTACTCAAGTCGAAGGTTCGCCGTGGAGCCTCCGGTGAGCCCTCGTGCCAACATACAGTGGAAGCCGCCCCGACAGCACACATCTGTGTGAGAAATAAAACGCTCCGTCTCCTCCAGTGCATATGTGCAGGATACATGATCTAATATTAAATAACCTGTTTAAGAGGTGACACTCTGGGAAAAGCGACAGGGACACATTGCTGTCCGGTGTAGGTTCTGCGCTGAAGTTGAAGACTGCACATGTGTCTAATGCCGAAAAAATTGGTTCCTGAAATTAGATGACGCATTTCATTTGGAGTATTGGTTCTGTAGGGTGATACCAGGCAGCGTGTTCATACTTTTGACATTAACTTGAAAGCCAAAAGGAGTATGTGTGTGTGTGTGTGTGTGTGTGTGTGTGTGTGTATGTGTGAACCTGAACACATCAATGTTATGTTATGTCATGTTATGTCATGTCATGTTATGTCATGTTATGTCGTGTTACGTTTTTTCATGTCGTGTCGTGTCGTGTTATGTCGTGTCATGTTATGTCATGTTATGTTGTGTTATGTCATGTCGTGTTATGTTGTCATGTTATGTCATGTTATGTTGTGTTATGTTATTTCATGTTGTGTCGTGTCGTGTTGTGTTGTGTCATGTTATGTTGTGTTATGTCATGTTGTGTGAAGTTAAGTCATGTTATGTCATGTCATGTTGTGTTATGTTATGTCATGTCATGTTATGTCGTGTTATGTTATTTCATGTTGTGTCGTGTCGTGTTATGTCGTGTCATGTTATGTCGTGTTATGTTATTTCATGTTGTGTCGTGTCGTGTCGTGTCATGTTATGTTGTGTTATGTCATGTCGTGTTATGTCATGTCATGCTATGTCGTGTTATGTTATTTCATGTTGTGTCGTGTCGTGTTGTGTCATGTTATGTTGTGCTATGTCATGTTGTGTGAAGTTAAGTCATGTTGTGTGAAGTTAAGTCATGTTATGTCATGTCATGTTGTGTTATGTTATGTCATGTCATGTTATGTCGTGTTATGTCATGTCTTGTCATGTTACGTTATGTCATGTCATGTATTTGTGAATGTTGGAGACATGTTAGACGTCAGCCACAGGTTACAGTCAATGAGAGCACAGGACTCTGAATTTGATTATTTTAATTAGTGTCAGCATTTTGATGAATCCTTGCTCATTTACCCTTGGCTCATTACCATCATGGTACATTGTTTTGCACCAGTCGAGGGTGAAATATTGTGTAACGTGTGGCCCCCAGTGACAGAACAGCCATGTACAAGGTTGCCTGATCTGTTCAAGTCTGACAAATTTGAACGTTGTGTCGTCTTTTTGGATAAAGTGCAAATGTTATGGATTGCTGAAGACGTGCAAGGCTGAGAGTCCCATGTGAACCCCGCCATGTTTTTTACTTCTAGGTCAAAGGGTGTCTAAAGTGAAGAGGAAGGAAGACAGACAGGCGGACAGACGGAGCCCTGTGCAGTTTGTGCTTTTCGGTTGTAGGTGTCGAGGTCACCGCCCGTCCCCCTCTCTCTGCATTAGAACCAATCAGAGTCACTACAGCAGCATAATGAACTCCGCCCGGAGACACAGAGACACGGGCTTGGAAGGGGGGGCGGCTTATCTATTCTGCTTCAGCATTAGTCGAGAGCACTAGTTGCAGGATAGAGGTCAGCAGGAGGCGGTCTGGTCACATGTATCCATTGTGCTTGATGGATGCTGGCGTGGGGACGTTTGGAGCCAGACGCGACTGACCTCTGCTGCCCGCTTCAGTATAACCGCTTCTCGTAACTGCAGAAAAGGAAATGATAAAAGGAATACCATTTATACCATCATTCAGTTGTGTCTGGGCAACCCAAAATGATGTTGCTGTATTTTGGGGAACAATCAGAATAAACATTTACACCCCAAATATCAGATCAATGATGGTGGTTACCAGTTATTATTAAACACCCTTCTTCTATATAGAGTCTGGACATCTTCTCATTCAATGTGTTTTCTTTATCTTCATGACCATTTACGTTGGTAGATTCTCACTGAAGGCATCAAAACTATGAAAGAACACATGTGGAGTTCTGTACTTAACAAAAAAAGGTGAAATAAGTGAAAACATGTTTTATATTCTAGTTTCTTTGCTCTGATTACTGCTTTACACACTCTTGGCATTCTCTCGATGAGCTTCAAGAGGTCGTCATCTGAAATGCTTCTCCAACAGTCTTGAAGGAGTTCCCAGAGGTGTTTAGCACTTGTTGGTCCAGCTCACCCCAAACCATCTGGATTGGGTTCAGGTCCGGTGACTGTGGAGGTCAGGTCTCCACTTTTTGTTAAGTACAGAACTCCACATGTGTTCATTCGTAGTTTTGGGTATTTTTAATCTGTATGTGAATTCATGGCTCCTGTGTTTTCCCCACCATGAGGTGAGATGTACTTTGTGGAGAAAGCATCTGGTTTCCACTTAATTTTTAGCAGCATTTGTAAGGGGGCGGGGTCACACAAAGGGCTGAGTTAACTGACCACTAGCCTACTGACACCCAAGCGTTTCATCTGACATCCCCTTGTTGCTGCAGATCGGTAACGTCACCACAGTTTTGCAGGGCAGGGTGAGTGGGACACGGCACGGCAACAGATGGAGGTCAGATTGGGTGCCACCCAACATCCGAATACCCAGCACACACCAGCAACGATGCCTGATGGCTGGGCGTAGGATAGGACGGATTACAACGTACTGCCATTTTTTTTTTTTTTTTGTGTAGCGTGAGTGAGGTGGCTCGAGTATTCGGATGGAGCTCAAGTCAGTGACGAGGGGGTTGAAACTCAAGCACTGGAAAAAAAAAAAAAAAGTAGCAAAGAACCGAAGCCCCAGTAGAGGACACAGCTCTGACTACCCCTTTACTAAAAGGCCAGTCGGCGGCAGAGTGTGGTGAAAGCTAAGTAAAGTGCTGAGTACTTACATGGCAGAAAAGAGTATCTATGGAGAGCGGGTGAGTGAAAGAGAGAGAGAGAGAAGGAAAGAGAACAGAGACGAGAATCAGACGTTCTTTTTGAGACACGGAGACTGCTGATGCGGAACGGGGTGATTCAGTGGAGGGATGGGCCAGGTGAGTAAACTCGGAGGAGGGGAGGTTGGAGACTCACGAGTGAAGCCCGTGGACGCCCCCCTCGACCTGAGCCGACATGGTCCTCTTCTCAAACTTCAGTTCCCCTGAGTACATCATGGAGCTGTGGGTGGAGGAAACACATTGAAAACACACACTCACCCAGACACAGCTATATTGAGAAATCATGTTTACCGCAGGATTGAGAGACTCTTAGCCCCAATATCCTGGCAGCCATGTTGGATTCCAGCAATGAGGTAGGGAACAAACTTATGGATGGAGCCTTTATCCTGGACTGAGCCGGACACACCCTGAGCAACCTTGACTTTATCCCCCTCACTGAGCAAACACACACACACACACACAAGGTCATATTTTTACTTCAATCACATCAGCTGGTGCTGCAGATATAAATATACGAGCATCTAAAGTAAATCGTGGTTCTGATTGGACCGTATGTGGACACCTGAAGTAGCGTTTCTGACTACTGCTGTTCTTCTCCATGGCGTCCAGAGAGCCCATCCCACGGTACTTTTTCAGCCGCACGCCATCGGAGAAAAAATACTCCCCGGGAGCCTCTGTGGTTGCAGCCAGCAACGATCCCATCATGACTGCGGGCGAAAAGGTCAGAGGTCACAAACCCGTGCGAACGAGGCTGCATAGCGAGAAAACATGAATAATCGATCAATAAGCCTCTGCCATTAATCATTGCGCACCCTGCTACTGAAACACACACACACCTGTCGATGCACCCAGGGCGAGAGCCTTCACCACGTGGCCCACCGTCTGGATGCCGCCGTCCGCAATGACTGGCACGCCGAAGCGACGGGCGTACTCCGCCACCTTGTACACCGAGGTGCCCTGGGGCCGCCCGCATGCCATCACTGCAGAAAAACACAGTTTTTCTCAGGTATCTACACGAGTTGGGGTGGTAGCCTACTGGGTAACACACTCGTCTGTGAACCAGAAGACCCAGGTTCAAATCCCACTTACTACCATTGGGCCCTGAGCAAGACGCTTAACCCTGGGTTGCTCCAGGGCCCCATAACTGCTCATTGTAAGTCGCTCTGGATAAGGGCGTCTGATAAATGCCATAAATGTAAATGAGTTCCAGACCTGGGCATCACCTGGTCAGCTGGCTTTAGTGAAATTTTCAATCTGAGAGGTCATGTGTCATTTTTTTCCACATGCTTTTCATTGCAAGAATATATAGTCTAAATAGTGCATTATAGAGCAATACAGAGCAATACTGATCTGTTTGTTTGAGAACTTACTTATTTGCCAGTTTATATATATATATATATATATATATATATATATATATATATATATATATATATATATATTTACACACACACACACACACACATACATGAGCAGAGCACCCTCACCTTCCTGTGTGATGCAGATGGAGCCACAGCCCATCCCCACCCGTAGGGCATCGACCCCCGCGTCAATCAGGTTCTTCGTCTGGGCAGCCGTCACCACTGAGACAGCGGAAATAAGGGCCAACACGCTCTCATGTTTTTATTACCCTTATTTTCATGCTGCACTTTTTGTTTTTTTGATCAACATTTGAACAACTGAATGTAAAATTGACAAGACGAGGAGAGAGATAAAGAGACAGAACATGGAATCGTGGCCAAAAACCATCAGACATGCAGGCAGAAAGAGACAGAGCAAGAGATGAAAGGCAGAAACAGATGAAAGTGAAACAGGACATGATAAGAGGGTGCCAACTAACCGTTTCCTCCCACCACCTGCAGTTCAGGGTATTTCTGTTTGATGTAGTGGATCATGCTGATCTCAAAGACCGAGTTTCCCTGAGACGAGTCCTGAGACGGGGGACACGCAGTGTTTACAGGTTAACAGGGTGTGGCGTAAGTCTCCCAAATTCCGAAGTGGTGGCCCTCACCAGGACAACCACGTCCACGCCCGCCTGCACCAGCAGGTCCAGCCTGTACTTGTCGTCTTCGCGGGTGCCGATGGCGGCGCCGCACAGCAGCTGCTTGCGCGAGTCTTTGGACGCCAGCGGATATTCTCTGTTCTTCTTCAGGTCGGTGCGGGCGATGATGGCCACCAGCTCGTCACTGTCATTCACGATAGGCAGCTTACCTGAGGACAACAAAGAAGACGAGTTGTTATTATATTATATTGTATTGTATGTTACGTCCTTCGGGCCGTAGAGGGGTTTGGGGGTGCTCTGTGTTTGGTGCGTGTTTCCCTTTTAGGCTGTTTGCTGGGTGGAGGTTGGGACTGATGGTTCCACCTACCTATTCCCTCACCATCAGTCTACCAATCAACTCATCCGACAGGAGCATTTAAGGACGACTGCAGCCACCAGACGGGGCCCATTGTTGTGGAGCCGGAGGAGGGCAGACAGGAGAGTTTCGGGGTCTCTTTGTTGCGTGTTAGTGTGGTCACTGTTGTGTGAACTGTATAGTCTCCTTTTATGGTGTCTTGTTCCTCCTGTGGGTTGTTGTGTACAGAACTCTAGATTTTGGTTGGTTGTTCACTTTACTTTACTTTACTTTACTTTGCAGACGCTTTTATCCAAAGCGACTTACAAGACGAAGACACCAGCAATTCTCATTCGGTTTCCATAGACTGTGAGTCAAAAAACGAAGAGCCCTGATAAGGCCGGACTTGTCAGGAATAGAACATGCAGGTGAATTGTTAAGTGCTAGACAAGCACTGTGTGTGCGTGTGTGTTAGACTCGTTTGAAATACTTTGAGAACAAGTGGGTTTTCAGCTGCTTCTTAAAGGTGGTGTTAGTCTCGGCCAGTCGAATGGAGCAGGGCAAGTTGTTCCACGAGCCAGGGACAACGAAGGAGAACTGAGTCGATTGGAATCGGAGACCCCGTGAAGCTAGTAGTGTGTTGGTATAAGAGGGTGCTCTTCTATTTACAGCCCTGTAGGCAGCATCAAGGATTTTAACTCGATGCGAGCAGATACCAGGAGCCGGTGGAGAGAGGTGAGGAGAGGCGGGACGTGGGTGTGTTCTGGCTGATTGAAGATGAGGCGGGCTGCCACATCTGGAGTGGTTTTATGGTGACTGCAGAAGCTCCAGCCAGGAGAGAGTTACAATAGTCCAGTTTCGAGATGACCATTGCCTGGACGAGGAGCCTGTTGTGAATGGACAGGCCGAACCTGCAAATGTTGTAGAGAGTGAACCTGCAGGCTCTGGAGATCACAGCAACGTGATGGTTCAGACCAAGGCTTTTTGCAGACGCTTAATAAAAGCACAACATTTGACTTTTGCCCGGTATGTGTGTATTCCCGCCTCACACATCCCTCGCCTTCGTTGTCACGTTTTGCAGCCCCCAGACAGGGACATGAGAGTTATTATGGGTGGCAGTAGCCAAGCGGGTAAAACCCTGAGTGTCTCCAGGGGGACTGTCCCTGTCACAACTGATTGTAAGGCGCTCTGATTGACGCCTTGCTGACTTCCAGAATGCATCTGCAAAACGTTACAGCAGATAATGTGCAGATTGTACAAAAAGAATCAGTTGCAAACCGAACGTGCTGTGGAATGCATGTCTCACCCTTTTTACTGCGCTGCAGGATGTCATTGGCCTCCTTCAGTGTGACACCCGCGGGGGCGACCACCAGATCTTCCCTTCTGGTCATGGCCTGCAACATTTCAAGCTTCGAGTTTATTGATCGCCACACGGGAAACTCCGTCTCAATCTTTATGTAGGGACTGCAGCTGTGCGAATTGCTTTAATTTATCTTTAAATGTGAAATATTTATGAATTAATTGCGGTGAGTGACGTGTTCATTTTGACACCCCATAAAATTTGGATGAGCTGCTGTATTCCGTCTTACAGAACCCACCTCTTCCAGCGGACGGTCATAGTCCTTCTCAGACAGGAAGTCGATGTCGCGTGAAGTGACGATGCCCACCAGCTTGCTGCCCATCTTCCCTGTTTCTGTGATCGGAATGCCGGAGAAGCCGTGCCGGACCTTGGCCTCGAACACGTCTCCGACCGTGTGCTTTGGGCTCATCACTACAGGGTCTGTGATGAAGCCCTGCTCAAATTTCTGCCATGCAAATATGAAAATAAAATCTCATATCCCATGGGAGATAGATCCTCGCTCGCCAAATTACACAGACAAGACATTCTATGTTACCTTGACTTTCCGAACCTCGTTGGCTTGGAATTCTGGGGTGCAGTTGTGATGAATGAAACCGATCCCACCCATGAGCTGCAATGCAAACAAACAGACAAACAGTGTTGTTTTCGTCAATGAACCTTTAGGATGTGACGGATATGAAATGAGCAAAATAAATGCTGGTCCTCTGATGATAACTAAAAAAACAGACTAAACAGTCTCTTCGTTTTCGTTGAAGATGGCATGGAAAAAATGACAAAGTGACATTTGGACGCAGCTTTCTTTACCACAAAGTCGAAAAAAACATAATGTGTGGAACAAAATCAGAGCGTCTTCCATGTCTGGAATGGATGTGGAGTTTTCTTGAGTCTATAAGGTATCTATAATATTATAATAAGATAAGATTGTTTTAATAATGAAATCCGCTTGACTAAAATGAAATGGGTTAAATAGAATTGCATAACTTTAAACAAATGCAAATTTCAATGACTAAAAAACTAAAATGTCATCAGTTTCATTGACTAAAACTAGACTTAAATAGTCTTCAATTTCTTTGAATGAAACAGTCATGGATAATTCTAACAGAAAAAGACTAACATTATTATGGACATGACTAAGACTTATAAAAACTAAAATGACAGCTTGAAGCAAAGACTAGACTAAAACTAAAATTTAGACAGACCACCAAAAACCTATTTTAAAAAACTACACACAGGCAAACATTGCCATCAAATAAATTCTCATGCTGAAATCTTGCTGACCCTGACTGGTCTAAAAGATGCAGGTGCAAATCAGGTGCTGTGGGTGGGGCTCTTACAGCCATAGCGATGGCCATAGACGACTCGGTCACCGTGTCCATGGGAGAGGAGATGAGTGGCGTCTTCAGGGTTATCTTCCGGGTCAGTGCTGAGGTCAGGTCCTGAGAGACAGAACATCACACAGTCATTTACATTTACAGTATTTGGCTGATGCTCTTACCCAGAATGCCCATCAGTGGTCAGTGCTTTAAAATGTCCATAATAGAAATCCTTAATCTGCAAATACCACAACCTTTTTATATTTATTTATCTATCTATCCATTTTTTGTTTGTTTGTTTGTTTTGCTCTATTTCATTCTGATATATTTTCAGACGATATTTGTTGACTTTACTTTACCAAATTTATTTTTACATGAATATCGGTTGCATTACCCTAGCAGGAACCAAAGGGTTCCGTGTTCAAATCTGCCAAGGTGCCACTGTGGTCCCCTTGACCGAGTTATCGTTCCCACACACTGTTCCCCAGGCACCTGTCATGGCTGCCAAACTGCTGTCGTGGCTTAAATGCAGCAGACACATTACGCATGTGTCACCATGCACTGTGTTTACTGTGTATCACAATGACAAAAACTATCACTGTCACTTCACTTTAATTGGATGGATGGGGTTTAGAAACAAACATAAAAAAGACAATCCCACTGGTGTATCCATCTTTGCACATGGAACGTGACAAGACCACATATGTAAAATGAGAGGAGACGGCAGCAGTTTTTATTGCACTGTGTTTAGGTCGATGGAGGCGATGGCAATTCTCATTCACTTTGTGGATTACATTCATTAGGTATTAAATAAGTTTTGTTTTTTTTTGCAGTTGTATTAATGTGACAAGTGATCTTGGTCCTTTTGTCATTTACTTTTATTCTCTGTGTATGCTTCAGCGTAAAAAGGAAGATTGTTGACACAAGCACACATTAAGAGTGTATAGACCTTTGCACGGCCAGATGTGTGTGTGTGTTAGTGCACAGCTGATTAGTAGAGGACTCCCTCCTCTCTCAACTGGAGATTAATTTTGCGTCCCAGTGGCATCCGGCCGTGAAAAACAATAACAGCCAGCAGCCAGAGAGCCCATCAGCAACGCCAGGTCCACAGGGGTCAGCCAGAGAAGAGTCATGTAATGTACATGTCCATGTAAAGATCAGATTTACAGTCTGCCCTGTCCAATTTTATTGGACTGTTAAAGGACTCATCGTCACCTTCTGGATACAAAAGAGACTAAAAGCCTTCGACATCTAATGTGCAGTTGGACTGTGCATCCTCTGAATTTGAACTGGTTGGGGTGCTTGTGTAGCTACAGATAATCATTTTGCATAAATGCATTTGTTCACTCCAGGATGGGTTTTTTTTTTTTTATTTCAAAAGAAAGAAGGGTTCGAGGCTGATAAACATCAGTAGAAATCAACAGGGCATTTTAACATCTGAAACATCAGTGCAATCATGGAACAGCATTACATAAACCCCCATCAAATGATTGCAGCCTGCGTTGCCAGATTGGGTGTTTTTTATGAATTATTTTTTTGTATTTGGGCTGCTGTGCTTCTGTGCACTCACAACAGTTCCCCTTTGCTTGGAATGCAAAATATTTTTTTTTTGACGTGTTATTATTTTTATTATTAATAAATTGCATTAAATCAATCTGGATGCTGTTTGTCTATGGAATCAGAAACACGCAGTGAACAATACATACACGTGGAGTGCTTGCACTAGTTTTCGGGATATTACGGGAGATTCAGTGGCTACCATCTGATCGCATGTCATTTTTACCAGACTGTCCCTTTAAGACGGTGCTTAAGTCTCAGACCAGGACTCATCTGTGATGATTAGAATGTATAAGTGGTTTCCCATTCTGGCGAAGTGTATAGTGGCTGGTCTGAGTTGTGTGCTTGCTGATTAGGTAATGTGTGTTGTGAAGTCACAGTATATGCTGAGCTGTGCAGGTGAATCAGAACACAACACCCGGCGCTTTGGGTCTCATGGGATGCGACAGCTTCTCCACTTGAGAAAACAACCCCGTCTCCCTCAAGATCTGGGCCTGTAAACAAACACCTGAACCCCACCGATCTCCTGCCCCGCCCCCTCGCTACACCTTTCATTAACACAGACACACACGCGCAAACACACAGGCTTTATTTTTCCACACCTACCACTTCATCAGAGGTGAAGTCTATGAAGCCCGGCAGGATCAGGAAATCACTGTTTAAAAAAAAAAAGTGTAATATTTTAGAATGTGTTCGTGCACAAATCTGATTTTCCTTGATAATTTATTTGCCCAAAATAAAAATATTCCAAACTGCTAAATGAAAGTGAAGTGATTACAGTGAGACGTTACAGCCCAGCACACGGTGACACAACGAAACGTGTCCACTACATTTAACCATCGCCCATGACAGGCGCCCGGGGAGCAGTGTGTGGGGACGGTGCTTTGCTCAGTGGCTCGCTTCCTTACCAGCTAGGCCACCACTGCCCCCTTATAATAAATAAATCTGACAACACTGAGTCTGGTAGAACAACACACATTCATGTCAATGATGTCTATGGTTATTCATGTTTATAATACTTGGTTATTCATGAGTATAATCCTTGTAAGTAAAAGCTAATTATTATAAAAGCTTATTGGAGCTGTATAGCCTATAAACATAATCTTTTGTAATCTTTTGTGTATACAATTAAAGTGTGCTAAAAATAGATCAGATCATTTAGTTGCTTCAACAAATCCCAAGTTTTGAATTGCCCTGAGCTTCAGATCCTCTGATCGCGAACTTCATTCAGATTATTCCAAGAGCACAGCTAATTATCACACACACACACACACACACACACACACAGAGCGGACTGTACAGATCAGAGGAGCAGTGTGTGTGTGTGTGTGTGTGTGTGTGTGTTGTGTCCTCTAGGTGTGTGCTGTGTGCACTAAATGAGCTGTTACGTAATCTACTTAAGACTCGGGGACGTGCAGTGAATTTTCTTACAATGGCCCATGTCATCAGGTCACCTTATGAATGAAAATTAACGGGCAAAACAGCGGCAATGAGTATGAAACGGGTCAATTCTTCCTAATATGAAGAGTCGGAATCAGACTGTGCAGCAAATTCGAGTGGATTACGGTGAGGGATTACAGTTGAGGCTGCAGGTGAGCGGCTGCAGACGTGCAGTGGGTACAGTTGGGGTTCGGCGGCAGCGACTGCGTTCAGAACTGCGGGTGAATGGTGGGCGAAGGGAGTGAAAAGCCATGTGACAGCAGATGGGCGAGTGGTTAAGTAAGGATGAGCGCCACCGCAGGTCGTCTGGGCCGTAAATGCTCCACACCGGCCAGAAATAGATCCCGACCCCCCCGACTTGATCCTCATCATGTAAAATGAATTTTCCAGATAATACAGTAGAATATAAACATCATAAGTATCATTATGACCTTCATATGACAGTAGCGTTGAGCTTGTTTCTCAATATGATGCGCAGTTGCAACTATCAGTTGTGCACCACATATATTCCAAACGAACCTTAATTAGGTAAGAAAGCGTGATGGCATTCAAATTTTATTAATATTTTTCTCAGCCCTGACCAAAAGAAAAAAAATCGAACCAGGACATTTATTCCAAATATTAAGCGCAAGATTAAAATAATCCAGTCCATTTAGATAAGAGGACTCCTGCAGGTCTGGTTAACATTTGTATGATTTCATGCAAGATGAAGAAAGAGAGAAAGAGCAACGGAATGGGAGCTTTAGGGGAATATGAGGGTGGGAGGCTTCAGTTGTGTCTGCACGTGCATCACAGCGATGGCCCTCCAAAGTACTGGTTTCCCTGGATACCACGTCAGCTGGTTGTCATGGAGCTGGGGCAGTGGTGGCCTAGAGGGTGAAGACACGGCCCCGTAATCGGAGTGTTTGCTGGTTCAAATCCCGATCAGCCAAGGTGCCACTGAGGTCCCCTTGATCAAGGCACCGTCCCCACACACTGCTCCCCGGGCGCCAGTCATGGCTGCCCAGTGCTCACCAGGGGTGATGGTTAAATACAGAGGACACTGTTCGTTGTGTGCAGTGCTGCACACTTTACTTTCACTGCTTCTCTTCAGTCTCACTAACGGTCTGATCTGAGTGTGTGTGTTTTAGGGTCTCTTAGTTACACTCTTAAACTTTACAAATGGAAGACCTTAAGTGTGTGATAGTAGCCTAGTGGCTAAAACAATCAGTGGGTCAGTAATCAGAAGGTTGCCGTTTCGAATCCCGATCTGCCAAGGTGCCACTGAGAAAAGCACCGTCCCCACACACTGCTCCCGGTCATAGCTGCCCACTGCTCACCAAGGGTGATGGGTTAAATGCAGAGGACACATTTCACAGTGTGCACCGTGTGCTGTGCTGCATCACAATGACAATCACTTCACTTCACTTCACTTGCCTATGAACCAGAACACCAAAATGTCACAGGTTAAAATCTCACATACTACACATTGTGAGTAAGACACTTAAAACCGAGTGTTGTAAGCCAATCAGGATATGCGCATATGATGGAAAAGTTTTACATACCAGCATGAGAAAGCGCTACAGACTTACTTGTACGTGAGGCCATCGCCGATGGCAAAGAGCTGCTGGGCCGTGAGTCCGTCTTCGGGAACGTAGCCCGTCCCGCCGCTGATCAGGTAGTCGGCCATGCTGGGAGAGAGTCGGCACAGTTGCAATCAGAAAAGCCCTGAGGAGCAAGATGCTTCAGGAACTGCCATAATATTTATAACTATTACGCAGACAAGCGTGAGGAAGAGGCTCAGGCCGTGAGCGGCTGTGGAACGACCACCGGTTGCAGCTCCTGTGCTGCCTGCCCTCAACCGCTGATGCGACGCATGCGTGTGAGCGTGTGAATGGGAATGCGCAGATGCAGTGAGTGGAGTTTGAAGTGCCTGTCAGTGACAGGACTCCCATCGTGGTGGTGGGGATCCCCCGAGGGCCTCTCTTGCGTAAGAACCCAGACTTGGACGTGATAGTATGACGGGGAGCCAAAACCCAGAAAGATTCGGGGATCGGTGTGATGCTGATGCTTTTTTTCATCCTGCACATTAGTGTTCTGATCTTCCCATTAAGGGTTTGGAGTTTTAACTCCAGCAGATTAAATATAGGCCTGTGTAGCAAGCTATGATGACCTAATCCTTGTTATGGTTATTTTCATAACTCATCTGCAGTGAGTGCTTATGATTGCGCCAGCCGCAGCGTCCACAAAGTGCTGCTGGAACGAGTCCACAGATGTTCTTCTGGTTTCTGCAGAGCAAGTCAGTCTAGGATGGCAGTGAGCAAACGAATGAAATCGATAAAAGACTACCATTGCGTCCCCGTTGTTCCTACAGGGTCTCCCCATCTGTGCAAGCAAAATATTGGTGGGTGCTAGTAGCCTAGTAGCCTATGAGCCAGAAGACCCAGGTTTAAACCCCACTTACTACCATTGTGTCCCTGAGCAAGACACTTAAGCCTGAGTGTCTCCAGGGGGGGGACTGTCCCTGTAACTACTGACTGTAAGTCGCTCTGGATACGGGCGTCTGGTAAATACTGTACATTTAAACGGTGAATTTGGATGAGCGTCGGTCCCTTTATGCTGATGATATTTAGATGATATTTCATTCATCTAAAAACCAAGTGGAAGATGTGGCTTCAGCTGCCCTTCTAATGGAGTGAGAGGACTTCTACTCTTAGAGAGAGCGCTGGGCCTGCAGGTTGATCCATGTGACAATACATCATGTTATATCTATAAATACAATATGTAGTGTTGAATTGTAGCAACTGTTGGCATCGTAAAGAACAAATGTGTTCTTGGTGGATTTTTTTTATTAATTATGTAGAATTTATGAGTGGTGATTATAAACGAAACAGCCCGTCTGAACTCACCTCTCAGGCTCGTACCCGGCCTGAATGCGGGTGGCACTGTAGCGCTGGGCGGCCGTCTCGTGCCCGTGCCCATGTCCGTGGAGGCTTCCGTGGGTAAAGTGGGCATGGGAGTAGTGGTCTCCCTCACGGGGGGACATGCGTAGCCTCGCGGGCTCCGTGTCTCCCACGATGCGCCGGTAGTCGATTTGGTAACCGTCCCGTTCGGCGTCACCAAAGTGGTCGTACCCGTGACCCTCCATCTCCACAAAGTCCAGCGTGTCCTCCTCCACCGCGCCCCCGCCCGAGGCAACCCAGCTCCCCACTGTGGAAGACGGAGACACCTGCCCAGTTCACCTCATGGAACGTTCCTGGGCTGGAGCGACAGGTGGATCACCGTACAGTCAGCACAGGGACCAGGACGGAGACCTCAGCCGGCTGGTCCCGTCTGAGAGGACCGGGCCTTCGGAGCCGCAGGGAGGAGGATGGAAGGGGCGTGTGGCTTCCCCTCCCTCCCACACACACACTCCTTCCCCTCCGTGGCTTATTTCTGTTTGTGACAGAAGCGCGTCACTTTTACAAAGAGGATTGGAGAATTAGAGGGGCGTGTTTGTGTGTGGAAACTCTCATACGTGCTGGTAGGAGGAGGGGAGGAGGGCGCGTGGCAGCGTGAGCCCGCCCACTGTTGCCATGGAGATGAGTCCTGGATGTCGGCGCGTTACGGTGATGTCAGTGTGTGTGTGTTTGTGTGTGTTCTTTTGTGCTGAGTAACAAACCATTCATGTAAAGTACACAGCGGGGCGTTATAAAAGTGGTCCATCTGTCCAGAAATACATCATCATGCTCATTAAGCAGAATTTCTGTTGTCATTTCGACTCATGGAGACGGTTGTGTTTCTAAGGTTTCCCCGTCATTTGATATTTTATTGCTCCGGCGTCATCATCTCTGTCATCATCTCCTCATCCTACCGGTGAACTCTGACGTTCGTTCATTAATGCACCGGGAGATTCTGTGAATTAGCCTAAGTCCAGAGGAGGAGAAAGGGAAAGTGAAAGAGGTGTGTGTGTGTGTGTGTGTGTGTGTGTGTGGACACTGTCCCAATCCCTCTGACGTACTCTGCAGCCACCATCCTGCTGTTAATAAGGATGAATTAGTGGCCCAAAGTCACCCTACGTGTAGATCACAAACATGCGGGGGGAAATGATGCGTGTGTGTGTGTGTTTTAAGTCAGTGTGTATTTTCACACACACACACACACACACACACACACACACTATGCACAAGTGGAGCCGCTGAACTGCTACTACTTCGGCAGACGTTGCTTCATCTGCAGGTGACTGACTGCTTGTGACAGTTGCCGGGGGATTGGCTCGGAAAAGCCTCTTAAGCGCAGCCTCCCGTTTCCACAGCAAGGTTACCGCGGCGACCTGCAACCAAGGTGACCCGCTCGTCCCGGTCAACGCCTTGCCGGGTGTCAGCCACAGATGCTGCCGTCTCCCCGGTGTGCCGGGAGAGGAGCAGCAGCCGATCAGCTCCCCTTGTGTTTTCCACCTTTTACCAACAGCGAGGGGCAGCAGGGGGCAGCGGGGGCCATAGAGGGGTCCCTGAGACAAAGACCCGGAGCCAGACGGGTGCTCCGCGAGGCCCGATGGGTTTTCAGTTAAAATACACCAAAAATTGAAGTGATTTTGCTCAGTGGCACGTTGGTGGTTTGGGATTTCGGGTCCGCTTCCTTACCGGCTAAGCCACCACTTCTACCAGTAGAAGCCCTCCCTGTCAACCTGGAGCCATGCTCTTTCGTCCCGTGTTCATGCACTCTGAAATGGAAACTGCAGACACAAATGCCATTATTGTCAGATGTATTTAAAACGTATTAAAATGTCTTTCCATACATAGTACATTCAGCACTGTCTGATGTTATTATTGCAGTGTGAATTGATCGGGAATTTGTACAATAAAATTATTGTGGTATTTCATATTTCCTGACCAAACGCCCACCCAATTATTCTCCTCACCAGAGGGAGTTTCTGTGCACATGCAATGTGTCCACCAGGGGGCACTTCACCAAACTGATTACAGTAACTCAGTGGTTCTCAACCTCTTTTTGCAGTGGGCCGCACTATGTCCAAGTTCAAGTCTCACGGGCCGCATATTATTTACATATGACGTCATCAACACTCAATAACCAGATATTATGCATCTACAATTATTACAATTAGATGTATTAATATCATTAGAGAGTATAATTCTACTTACATTAATGGGACACCTGATGTTGTCGGGAGCCGACCAATTTGGTGAAATTCGGCTCAAAAGGAGTAACAGCACAATGAAGTTGTGACTGTAAGTTGTAGTCTGTAAGACACGCACGGAAAAACGGGACTTGATGCTCGTCATTGCAGAAAATGAGCATTCGCAAATGTATGTGGATCCAAATATGGCACTTTTGAACTTAATAATCTGAGGTTTTGTCCAGAGATGTTTGGCCACATTTCTGCAACTGAGGATGAGTGCTGCGCGGTTTGGCTGTGTCCTCTTGCCTGAACATCCATCAGTTCATAGTTGCATCAGTTCTGCGCATATATGAAAACATGATCACCAAAATGATTTTATGTGACAAAAATATTGTTCAAAGTTTGTTTAATACATTTATTTGTTTAATACATTTTTAAAAATGAATTGTAAAACCATTTATTTATTATTATTATTATATATATATCTTTTTTACGTGGTCAGCATCGCGGGCCGCATTTGCATTTGTGACGGGCCGCATGCGGCCCACGGGCCACAGGTTGAGAACCACTGCAGTAACTGAATGCTGTACACTGCAGCATAGACCACAACAACATTTCAATCCGACGAGCGGTGATATTACGCCCGTTCCTTAAACCTGCATGAACTATACTACAATGTCTGTATCGTGTGTACTAGATGGTGGCTTCGCGGTGGTTCCACCACAACACCTGTTGGACTTTCATTCTTTTCTTGCACAAATCACCACCAGCCCTGCACTGACACTATTGCAGGCTCACTCTACCCTGGAAGGGCGTCCCTCTCTGTATCACTCCTTCCCAACGTTTCTTCCTGTCTTTTATCTCTCTCTCTTTTTGGTGGAGTTTTTCCTTGTGTGCAGAAGGGTCAGGTGTGTGGGGGGTGTCAACTGTCGGGCCCGTCAAAAGCCAACTGAGACATACTGCATGTGATTATGGGCAATATAAGAAATCAATGCTGCTGTTGTTGTAAGGAAGCGAACCTGTCATGGCTGCCACCCCCGGTTCCGCGGTTTAAATGTTGTCGGTGCCATGCCCCTGATTGTATATAACCATGGATCATGTCATGCTCATCCTCCTGTAAGTGTTCGAGTTCTTTCTAATTAAACCACCTTTGTTGTAAGTCGTGCATATGCGTCCGTAATCGCATAATCACATCATTGCTGCTATTAAAAGTTTAAAAACAGGTGATAAGGAATCCTGCTTTACCAGTTTCTCCGTGATTATGAGATTTTAGATTTGTAGACATACACAAGGATTGGACGCACCTACTCTGAAATGGAGACTAATGTAGCACACTTGGCTAAATTAATAACCAGTGCGGGAGAGGGTTGTGTTCGTTCACTCCTTTATTGCACAACTGCAATCACACACGAAACTCAAGATGATCAGCGCGAACTCGGCATGCACGCTACTCCGGCTGCCTCTGCTCTAATTCAGCGGCCGTGTAGAGCACTCGTCCTACTGTTCCTTTGGTGCCATTTGTCGGTATGACATTTGCAGAATACAGGAAATATACATACAGTTTTGCCATGACTCTGTGCCCAGAATGATCCCAAAGAGTCCAGATCCCTACACTAAGACGGAGCCATTTTGAAGAATCCAATGCAAGAACCATGTTTAGTATTCTTGTATCAGTAGAAAGTGAAGTATGCCTGATTAATCTGGGTTTTTTTTCAGACTCGCCTGTCACAGGGGAGCCTGTTGACAGCAGGCACATCTGATGATGATGGCTGAGCTCTGAGTACAGGCCACGACATCTTTCATCATATGCCGACGATGTCTCAATAAAGCTGGTGTAGTAGCCTAGTGGGTACCACACTCACCCATGAACCAGGCTGAAATGCCACTTACTACCATCGTGTCCCTGAGAAAGACACTTAATCCTGTCTCCAGGGGGGGACTGTCCCTGTAACTACTGATTGTAAGTTGCCCTGGATAAGGGCGTCTGATAAATGCTGTAAATGTAAATGTCAATAAAGCAGCTGTCAACGTGCAGTCATGCTTGGATCGGGGGGACAAGTCGTCCCACGGGGAGTGAACACTGGAAGAGGAGCTTGGTCTGTAAGATTGAGGCAGAAGGTGGGGGAGCTCTGACTCCGTGGGGAGTAGTGGGGAAGGAGGCGAGGGGATGAGGTTGGGGTGGACCGGGACAGAGGAGAACAGGAAGACGGCTGGCTGGAGGACGGCTCTGGAGCGTGGGTTGGATGGGAGGGGGTCTTGGGTGGCATAGGTGGACACCCTTAACTTAACCCTTCCTTAACTTAATTCAACAAAGAGCGGGCATCATCCCGCCTGGCCACCTGACTTTTATACTGGCCACTGTCTGCTCTCACTTGCGCTTCTGCAACCAAAAGACCCAGGTTCAAATCCTGCTTACTACCATTGTGTCCCTGAGCAAGACACTTAACCCTGAGTTGCTCCAGGGGGGGACTGTCCCTGTAACTACTGATTGTAAGTCACTCTGTATAAGGGTGTCTGGTAAATGCTGTAAATGTAAATGTAAAGAAGAATAAAAGCCCAGAGGCCATAACCCAGAACATCAGTCGAATAAAAAAGGAAACTGCTGGTAACACCTACATACATTTCAGAGACTATGTCATCTATCTAGAGACAATTAGAATATTAATAAAACCCCAGAAGGAGTAAAACTCCAGCTAGCTCAACAACTTTCGCCATTGACGGTATGGCACTCAATAATCCAATGCAATATGGTATATAGACTCTTGTGCGTGAGTGTGTGTTTGTGGATATGTATTATGTGTATTGTTGGTATTGCTAGTATGACTGGTGTTGCATATATATGTGTGAAATAGTCAATTTCACCTGTATTTGTATGAGTGTTTCATGTGTATGTGTGGATTCATTACAGACGTACCTCTAGGATTGTTTGTGTGTGTTTTGTGTATATGTGTGTGTGTTTTCAGTAGTATAGATACATGCGTGACAGTTTCATATTTGAATGTGTAACAAAAGTCTGAAATATTTCCAAAATGGCCCGAGGTTCTAAATACACCTCAGAAATGGTAGGCGAAGGGCCTCAGGCTTTGCAACTTGACTCTTGTTTCCCTGGAAGTCGCCACTTGGTTTGCGCTGTTGCTTGTACGTCATTTCACTTGCCAAACACTCAATACTAACATCATTTTTCCATGAGTCCATTACAGGAAGAAATCGGAAATGATGACTGCAGATTTGGAGAACCAAAAGTTTAGCCAATGGCATTGTATGGGCATTGAAATATATATATAAAAAAAATTACACGCTAAATTCTTTTTACACGTTAAATTCCATTATTAATTCTCAGGAACCTGTGCCATTAAAGGCCTATGTTCAATCCAGTGGAAAATTCTGTGCATTTTTTAATGGAAAAAGTGGAACACATTAGGGCCCAGATTGTGCCACCTCTTGGTCACCCATCAACTGCACCACCAAATGTTGCGGTGTTTGATCAATTGCTGATATAAAGCCCTCAGGTTCCCCATTAGACGTTTAGACTTTTAGACTTATCCACTCCATTATTAAGAGAAGCCTAGTCTCAGGTGTGGTGCCCAAAAGTTTCAAGAATGCTTTTTTTTCAAAGTGTGTCAACATCACTGATTTATCAAACTTTAGGCCTATTTTTAAGTTACATTTTATATCAAAGCTTCTTGAAAAGATTGTTCATGTGCAGTTATAGCACTTTTTGAATGCAAATTTAAGCCTGGAAGTTTTTCAGTCTGGGTTTGAATCGCATAACAGTGCAGAATTGGCTCTGTTGGCTCTTTAATGACATTCTCGTAGCAAATGATTGTTGGGACTACTTGTGTATTACTTGTGCTTCTCAATTTAACAGCAGGATTTGATATTGCTTGGAGCCTGGAGCATTGGGTGGGTATTAGGGGTCCAGTCGTCAAATGGTTCAAATCAAAGCTGTGCGATAGAAGCCTCTGCGTCTCTATTAAAGACTCTTTTTAATCTTCAGTGGTGACCCCTGTATTGACCTCGCTTCCCTAGCCCCTTGTTGAAAATCATTGATGACAACCCGAGGTGTTAAACACAACTCAATGGATGCACAAGTTAACAATATTGTAAAATTGTGCTTTTTTCAGCTGAAGCACCTGGCCATTTAAATCTGGAAACAGTGATTCACGCTTTCATTACATCCCGCCTTGACTTCTGTAATTCATTGCTTTTCGCGATTAGCCAGACATCTCTAGCTCGCCTCCACTTAGTACAAAATGCAACTGTGCATTTTCTCACTGGTACATAAAGGCAAGATCACATAACCCCGATCTTAGCCTCACTACACTGGCTCCCTGTCTGCTTTAGAGTCAGGCCTAGTGCATTCTTACACTCCATCCCGTTCCCTCAGGTCTTCAGACTATTGCCTGTTCCTAGGTCACATCACCAGCTCAGAGGTGACAGGGCATTTGCAGTTTATGGAATGACCTACCATTATCTGTAAATATCAGGCAGGCCACTACAACCGCTGTGTTTAAATCTCATTAAAAATATATATATATGTTTTATTTTATTTTATTTATGAACATTTTGTCCATGTCCTGTCCTGTCCCTGGCCATTTTAATTGTAATGTACAGCACATTGGGCAGCTCCTTTGTTGTTTTAAAGTGCTTTATAAATAAATGCTGTATGCTATGGTATTAGTAATAGTATTAGGTTAATAGGAGAATATCTTGAGTTCAGAAGGTGTGGACAGATGTGGACATCATTTGTCCAAATGGAGCAGCATTTTCATAATGGACCACACTACAGTTTTTGATGTTTTCTGCATTAAAATATGACCTGTATTTGAATCACTCACTCCATGAGGTGTCATTTATTGGTAAGGCTATATTCCAAATAATATTCACATTCACATTCCTAAAAAAAAAGAGATAAATATTTTGAATGGGTTTACGGTTCTGACTGAGTTCTGACTATTCTGCCCTGCCCTGACAGCTGTGGTCCAGCCCGGCTGGAACCGGTTCCTTGGCTGGTAGGATTCTGAGTGTCTGCGCTGAGCTCACGTTACAGAAGTAAGGGAACAGTCGCTCTGTGAAGGCATGCGTGAACGTGTACAAGTGGACGCCGGTGATGGCATTGTGGAACGACAGCGTCCCTTTGTCCCAGTCCAGCTGAACAGTGACCCTCCGGGGTCTCCCATCCACTGTGAGTGGCGTCAGCAGCTCTGATGAGTGACCCTTGCCGTACTTGCCATTGTAGAAGCCGATGTACCAGAGGGCAAAACTGGACAAATTCCTTTTCTTCCACTCCGACTCTGTGATCACGCCCACTGCCCAGGCAGTGCCGTCCCCCACGTCCACGTCCCAGCGGTGCACGCCCGAGGAAAAGCCCTCAGAGCCCAGCACACTGGCGTAACCGCCGAACCTCTCCGGGTTGTCAGGCAGCTGCTGCATCTCGATGCCCAGCGTGATGTTGGTGAGATCGCGAGACAGGAGCAGACAGGGGTGAGCGGTGTTGGGGTCCAGCGTCACAGGGGCTACGGAGAGAAGGGGAGAGTGAGGCACGTGCTTGCCACAGCATGCGCTACACAACAAGTAGGAAAATGTGAGACCCACCGTATTCTGTGGCCGCCCGCATCTTCTCCCAGACTTTAAACTTGAGGTTGCCCAGGTGCTCAGCCACCCGGATAAGGGCTCCATCCATCTTCTCTGGATACTGAGGCCTTACCTGCACCCTGCAATGTTCATCATCTCTTAGTGAAAAAATCTGTCCTTTCTTAATGCAAAAGAATGCACTTGCACTCATGGAAGTACATTGCTTAGGCAATAAGGAAAAACATGCAGTTTGGCTTTTTTCCGTATGGACTCATATGGACACATCAACACGTACCCAGACTGTCTCACTATCCCTAATCCATCTATGTTGTTTATTATATTATATTATGTGGTGTGTGTGTATACCTAAATACAGTACAGGCCAGAAGTTTGGACACACCTTCCCATTCAATGTGTTTTCTTTATTTTCATGACCATTTACGTTGGTAGATTCCAATGAACCCAATCGAGATGGACCGCAGAGTGAAGGCAAAGTGCTAAACACCTCTGGGAACTCCTTCAAGACTGTTGGAGAAGCATTTCAGGTGACGACCGACGTAAATGGTCATGAAAATAAAGAAAACACGTTGAATGAGAAGGTGGGTTCAAATTTTTGGCTAGTATTGTATATAAAAATTGCACATACCTTGTCATGGTGGTGCTATAGTTCTGGAAATTAAAGTGAGAAGAGACATTGTTTGAAAATCAAGCAGAAGCATCACTACACCACTGCCTAAAAGGCAGCCAAGTACTGACGGTGGCGTACCTGTAGAAAGAGAAGATCGTCTGAGCTCAGCTCTTGTTCAATTGCCATGAATGTCTCAGAAAGGTACGATGCCTCTTCCACCTTTCGCAGCATCATCTGATTCTTCTGCTCCTCTTCTTCCCTCAGTGCAGATATCCTGGCCGCCTCCTCGTCCTGCAGAAAGTGGTGAAGCTTCACAAACTCCTCCTTGATCTCCAGCTCAGTGTGATAGGCCTGGCTCTGAGATCAGAAGGATGGGACTTTTAAAAAAAAAGAACTACCCATGACCCCGTTGTGCCCTTGCCCGGGTTTCCTTCTCTCACCTTGATGTACTTTGCTGTTTGCTCCCAGGATGCTTTGTATGCTTCATACGACCTGACTCTGTCTCTCAGCGGCTTTGTTTTCATCTTGAGATCCTCCTGCAAAGAGAATCACGCTTTTATTATTTGACTTAAATATTAATTTAACAGTAATAAATAGGACAAGATCACAGGCAAACTCACCTTGAGTTCCTTGGCTGCTTCATCGATGGGGTAGAAGGTGTGATTGGTGTGTTTCTTCGAGTCACGGCAGACCAGACACAGCGGTACTCTGTCCTCCATGCAGAACAGCCGGAGTTTTTCACCGTGCACAGTGCAGAGGAGGTCAGGCCCCGAGGGGACCCCCAGACTTCTCTCCGATCGGAAGTCCTCACACAGGTTCCTCAGCACCAGGTTGCTGGGCGGATGCTCCATGTACGATGGCGTCCTGCACACGGGACATTCCTGGGATGTTCTCTTCTCCCAACACTGCTGAAGGCAGGTCCTGCAGAAGCTGTGGCTGCACAGCAGCAGGACGGGGTCCCTGAAGATATCCCTGCACACGGGACATGAGAGGTTCTCCTCCAGGAGTGAGGTCCTGAAGTCCATGACAGAGAGTTCCTCACTGGTATGCTATAACTGTCCCCTGTGGGGCTTATCAGATGCCAGGGCACTGTATTTATCTGCATCTCTCCAGCCTGTGAGCACACGTGTGCCGAGTGGGAGGAGAATTACAGAGAAGTTGTCCTGTGCACAGGCCGGGTCCGATTACACAAGCAGAATTTGCATATTTACCGTATTTTCATATTTACTTTTTTACATTATTATTCAATCTGGTCTGAAAGGTACAATCAGAAAAGTGCAGTGTGGATGAAATGTGATTTAAATTCACGCAGATGCAGTGAGTTACAGATGAGTTTTCCTGATACGGTGACAGTTCAGACTGCAGACATAAACAAGTTGCGTAATGACAGGTTCCATTCATCAGACCGGATTCACGGGAAATTCAGCAAAAATTATTAGGGCTTCCTGCTCAGAGCTTCTGCAGAAAGAGATTACATTTACATATACGGCATTTACCAGACGCCCTTATCCAGAGCGAATTACAATCAGTAGTTACAGGGACAGTCCCCCCCTGGAGACACTCAGGGTTAAGTGTCCTGCTCAGGGACACAATGGTAGTAAGTGGGGTTTGAACCTGGGTCTTCTGGTTCATAGGCGAATGTGTTACCCACTAGGCCACTACCAGCCTGTTCCCACCCAGTTAACCTTTTAACAGACTTTACTGATAACTGCAACAAAAGCGAGACGTCAGAATGCTCATTCAAAGGCCTCAGAAGGAATGGGAACACTGAACTGTGTCCTCACTGCTCTGGCACACAAGTATATTTTTAAAACTGAAAGTGAACTGTGCACCATATGGACCGTGAAAATTAATTTTAAAAAAATGATGACGAACCAGGGACGCTTATTTTAATCAAGGTCATCCCTGTATGAACTTGTCTCAAGGTCAACGTGTCGAGCGGAAGACTGGATGGTTCACAGGAACAAGGAGAATAGAAGAAGGGCAGAGGTGCTGGAGATGATCATACGACTCTATAACACAGGCATTTATTAATAAATAATCACACAGACACTTTACACGACAGAAGACAAATGGAAAAAGACCTTTATAATAATAAGAAGAGATGGAAACAATCAGGGCAACCAGGAAACACGACAAACACAGAATTCCAGTCCGGGGTACCAAGAAATGCTGTATTTCTGTGATCATCTTTATTCAGTCCTGTCTTTATTCAAAGGTGGTGCTACAGGAGATGATACGTAACAAATGATAGGAATAACACGGGATATGACTGAATGAAATGCAGAACGAATGTATAAGGAATGTTCTTTATTCATCATGCTTGCTGTGCCTAATACATTTCTAGGCTGTGCCTAGATGTACATTTTTACATCGGAAAAGTCTGGCACCAACAATGCCCAACATATAAATCGTTGGTTGTGATTATACACACGACTCAAGAAGTATAAGTATACACGACCACAGGAGATGAATTGGAGCTCACATACATTTTGAAACGTTGAAGTGCCCTCCTCAACATCGGGCACTGTTGAGGGCACTTTGATGGTCGAATAGTTCAACTGATGGGAATCAAACTGAATGAGAAGTGTGAGACGGGATGTGCGGTCCCCCCACTAATCATAACTTGAAGGGAAGAGAACATTTTGGAGTGATTAAGATTGGGGCACAACAAATAAGAGTCTCAGCCACCTCAAAAGCCTGCTGACATGGTTCATCCCATCTAAAAGAAACTTTAGGGCTTTCCGCTTCACCGTTCAGAGAGCGGCAGCTCAGATGGTCGGATCAGGAATTTGTTACCTCCTGTTTCCTTTTCTCAAGCTCCACCAAGTCTCATGGCTTGAAATCGTGCAAACCATTGCATTTGCTTGCAATTGGAATGTAAAAGGAGCACAAATCTTTTGTTCCGTCACGTGAGACTCCAGTGGGAGACCCAGTGGGTTAATTTTGTTTTTTCTGGAAAAATGCAGACACTGCGCCAGACATTGTGGTTGGCTGAAGGTGTTGATGATGCTCAACTTCTATAGGCCGCTCTCCTCCTCGTCCCACCTCTCTCCACCTCATTAGCATTTAAAGCTACAGACGGTGAAATGGCGCGTCCTGGGAAATCTCATTGTGGGACTGGATCAAAGTGGCTGTAATTCCGCACCACGGCTGCATTTCAGAAAGAGACTTCAGATACAGAATTAGTAGACCAAGAAGCAAAAAAAAAACATTTATCTCAGGGGACCTTTAAATGATCAGCATTTTATTTAATCCTCTTTCAAATTGTACTGATCCATGCATCGCACCGAGTTTAAGAGTGGTGTATGAATATTTATGGACATTCTCTTCCATAAACACAATGCTTATCTACTCCCTGTTCTCTTCATCTATTCCCACTCCTGATATGGAGGAAGTGACACTTCCGCAGGCTGTCGGACTGGAAAAACGATCCATGAGTAATAATTCAGCATTACTTATTACTTCATCAATGTCACAATTATAGTCATTGTTCAGAAGTTTCCGTTCCTGGTTCTGTGGTTTCTGACTAGGCCCTTCCAGGTAAGTATTGAGGATATTTTCTATATAACTTGTCTTTAATTCCAGGTTAGGGATAAATTTTGTTCATCTGAAGTTCATGCTAGGCTCCTGCACTCGTGACCTCTGCCAGTGCAAAGGGGTAGGTGATGGGGTTCTGTAAGCTTGTGTTTAATGCACAAGATTAATATGAAGTTATTAAAGGTACTTTTCTAAAACCACGATGACAGGGATATCGCGTTTCTCAACCTGTTTTTTGCAATATAAGTCTAAAGTTAGGCACACACATGTCTCCAAGACAGGATGCATCCCCATTTAAGATTAAAGTTCAACAAACACACCTTTATTTGTCATAAACCTTTGTGTCCAAACATAATGGTGGAATATATACCCCTGGATGGGTTTCATGTTGCATGAAAAGTTGATGACATGTAATCAAAGGGGGTGTTCTTAGAAAAGAGAAATAAGAATGAAGCCCAGAAACCAGTTCAGTTGTCTCAATTAATAAACTGTCTACTATAATTAGCTGCTGTTGCTGCTTTTCCTGAATCTTCGGCACCCTCCACCACAGAAACAGGCTGTTTGTGTGACTTTTCTGCTAGGTAAATAACACTTGTAGCCTATATTGACGGTTCCTATTCAGTCCTGTAGGGGGCGGTAGACAGCCAACAATCAACTCTTCCGAAAAAGAAAAAAGGAAACACCTGCAAAGAATAGAAAGGTGGAGAAGACATGGTCTCTCTGTGCGACTTCAAGTTCACCCTTCACCAGCCATTTCTGTGTCATTTGATCATTTGATAATCATCTGCTAATTTCAGCCATAATAGTGTTTGAGTGATGGTGCTATGTACATATGACAATGGGGTGACAACCTTCATATGCATTAGATGTACCTGTACCAGTGTGCTTTGGTTAGACTACTTTTGCTACATGTAAGATTTAGACAATTAAACAGCGTTACCTAGTGACGTAACATTTAACAATAAAAAATGTAGACAACAATGAGACAGATCACGCTAAACTAGTGAAATAAACTAGTGAGTATTAAATGTGCTAAGACAAATAGTGCAAATATTGCTGTGCTAAATGGAACAATGCAATAATAGATCATATAACGGACAGATAATATTATTCAACATAACAGAGTTAGTGTGTGTGTGTCAGTCCAGAGTGGAAAGTTCCTGAGTGTTGCAGAATGAAGCTGTTGCACAGTCTGGCAGTGAGGGCCCGAATGCTTCGGTACCTTTTTCCGTAAGGTAGGAGGGTGAAGAGTGCATGTGAAGGGGTGTGTAGAGTCCTTCACCATGCTGGTGGCGTGTGTGGTAAATGTTCATTATGGAGGGAAGAGAGACTCCAGTTATCTTCTCAGCTGTCCTCATTATCCGCTGTAGAGTCTTGCGGTCCGATATGGTGAAGTTCCCAAACCAGGCAGTGATGCAGCTGGTCAGAATAGTCCATCTATAGAGCATTCTAACCAGCTGCATCACTGGTTAACACTGAACATGTCCCTGTCGTCTCTTGTAATTTGATTCATGGTTATTGTAATTAATGAGGAGTTCTGTGACTGTTATTGTCAAGATTGGCTGCAGCTGGAGACATCGCCTGTGGCCAGTCAGGACAGCAGTGAATAGGCGCCATGCAGCCGCCCGTCAGCGGCTGCGACATTCGTTGTGGACCTGGCAACTGTTTGGTAGTGGTTTGCGTTCTGGCAATTGCCACATGCCTGGGGGCTAGTTTTTGTTCTCCCCTTTATTTCCCCTGTTTTCGGCCCTGGCGCGGTCTTGATTTGTGTTTATTGATAACTCCTTGTTTATATGATGTCCCGTCAGCTCGCCGACCTGACAGTTCTAAAACTCCTGCAGCTGTATGGTAGGGGCCATGACCCTGGTTTAGTTGGTCAGTGTCCGAGTTTGTCCTCTTGGACACACATAGATATAAGATACACTAGACGTCGTGCAGAATGGGAGCGAATTCGGCAACAGAGCCGCCATCTTGGGAGGGGCTGCCGCTATTTTTAAATGAATGAACGTCTATCAGGGCAAAGGTGGAATTCACCCGCAATTTTGAGAAGCGATTTTTATGCTCTTGGTTTGTTACAAATGTCAGGCACATATTCATGACAGAGAAGCAGTTTTTATTTTGTTGGAAAAAATAGCTATAGACAGTGCAGGCTCCATGCACAGAGAACTGTCAAGAACTGCAATATTTACAGGTTTCATCTTTTCTTGTACCACCTAATCGCCTTTTTCAGGGAACAGTCTGCTGACAAATGAGATTAGCTGTTTCAAATCATAAGTGAAAGTGAAGTGATTCTCATTGTGAAACTCCGCACCACAGCACACGGTGACACCGTGAAACGTGTCCTCTGCCTTCAACCCATCACCCTTGGTGAGCAGTGGGCAACCCGGGGGAGCAGTGTGTGGGGACGGTGCTTTGCTCAGTTCATCTCAGTTTGGGATTCGAACCCCTTAAATGTGATCTGCTTGAAGCCCAGCAACTACAAGCAGAATCCATTCACAAATGGTTTATTCTGTGTCTTTCTGTGCAGCAGGTGCTGTGTGACTCTTGTGATGTGCCTGTACATGAATGTTCGGTGCTCAATTGGGTGACGTAACCTCTAATAGTGGTGGAGTTGATGGAAAAGCATTGAAAGTTTTTCTTCAGATCATGTGTAAATACCATATTTCATTACAACGATTCCACTGAGATGCAACGATGGTAAAGTTGTGTAATCACTCCGCTCATTATCTAAAGAGGAAATGTATGCTGTGTAACGTTCTGTTTTCCTTCACCTGGCCAGGGTGTGTAATGTTCTTTTTCATCTTGTTATAGCACCATTATAAATATAAATACATTTGATTTACTTTTACTTCATGTTTCTGGCTCACGTCTCCAGATAGCGGAGATTGGTGTCGCTGGAACACGCCGGTCACGGAGCACTGAACACCGGGCCGAATCCAGCGCTGATGTCAGCCGGAGAAGCTGATGCGAACGTGAGCAACTCATCGCGATAAGGAGGTCAAAAATGTGGCAGGATGTTTTGTATAGTTTCCTGTCAGAGTTTTGATTAATGTCCGTGCTCGCCCTTCGGCATTTATGGAGGTCAGAGGTACAGCGTCTGCCGCTGCCCTCGGTGCTCCTGCCTGCTGGAATGTGGATCCACAACTGGAGCAAACGTGTCTTCCGTAAGTGCTTCGGTATGCTTGATGGTTCGAGTTGACTCTGCCATAATATTCACAAGTTTCTGTGATCAGAAACTGATCAGTGAGGTGAATTTTGGTTTGTTTAAGATGATATAAGTGTTGGACCATCTCAACAGAGCAATATGTAGGTATGTAGGTATACACCATCCCTCCACAGGGTGCGCAAATCTTTACACAACCCCTTATTCCTAACCAAGGTCACATATTTCATCCTGGGACAGTGGGCACATGGTGGGGACTCATTGCAGGATGGACACTCACCTACGGACAATTTAGAGCCAGAACTCACAACCTTGAAAGTGTGAGGCCACCTTCAGTTGGTGGATAAGTGGGCAGTGGTGGCCCAGCGGTTAAGGAAGCGGCCCCGTAATTAGAAGGTTGCCGGTTCGAATCCTGATCCACTGATGTCCCACTGAGCAAAGCACCGTCCCCACACACTGCTCCCCGGGCGCATGTCATGGCTGCCCACTGCTCACCAAGGGTGAAGGTTAAAAACAGAGGACACATTTAGTCGTGTGCATTGTGTGCTGTGCTGCAGTGTATCACAATGACGATCACTTAAAAACAAAATAAAAACGTAAATTTATGTTACATTCTGTAAACATTTCCTCATATTGTCAGAATTTAATGGCTCATTGCTTAACATACTGCTCACAACATTAGCTAAAGGATGTATTGTCTGTGTCGTATTGCTTTGTAGGTCAAAGGTAATGTATTTGATTGCACACAATTGCATAGCGTGAATTTTTTGCTTATTGAGGCTGAAACAGCAGCCCTGCGGAATGCAGATCCACAACCGATGTTGATGACTGCTTAGATGATGTGTTTAAAGTGTGTTTTGGAAGGTATCTTAATGTGGATGCCTCAGTTGCCAGCGGTAGATGGGGACAGATTACGCCGTCTGTCCGTTTTGCCTGCACTGAGTAGAGTGGTTTTGATGCTGCATCTGGCAACCTGACATCTTCCATCAATGGGGGAGACAACCAAGTCCTTCATCACATAAAACGACAACAAGCCCCGGTTCACAGACAGACTGAGAAAACTTTGTCAGGCCAAGGCGGGCGTCTGTAGAGGTGTGGACAGGTCCAGTCAACAAACTCCATGACAAAGGAAAGCAGAGGGGCTAAAAAACTGTTTTCAGTGATGAGATGATATAGAAGATTGTTATTTCCGTGCACAAATGTTTTTTGTACCACCAAATTAATTCTAGAATTACACAATCAAGTTAAATCTTGCTGCATTTTGTCTAAAGGGATGATTTTGTACCCAAAAGGACAGTTATTAATCATGTGCACCAAACAGATTTCAGCAAACTGCTATTTTGTTGACAGAATCTAATGTGAATGAAGTAAATAAGGAAATTGTTTTCTTGACAAAATGTCATTTTTTGTTGTTTGACGAAATGCATTTTGTCTACGAAAGAAAGTGATCGACATTGACGATACACATTCTGTGGATGAATTACTTTATTTGGCCATCACAGTATTACAATTAATAATTATCAAACCCGTGACTCTTACTTTTTTTAAAGTATATCAGACCTGTGTGCATTAGTTGTCTTTATTTGTCTAGATGACAAATTCTGTGGGTGAAAGTCCCACAGTCAGGCTGCAAACTTTTAGATTCCACATGTGCTTGGTGACATTGCCCTCTTCATCAACAACGAACGGTGCACCGTACCCCTTCACAGCCCATCCAGGTGAGCCTATGCGCTGCAGGACGTGTATGTTGACGTATTGTCAGTGTTGTCATATTTGGCCAGTGACCATGTTTTATTCTCATATTCCTCAGCTTTGTAGGTGAAAGGTCGGAGGCAGTGGGTGCAGAGGGAAACTCCTCACCTTAATGACTCTGAAATGCTACAGCGGCTCGCAGGAATGTAGATCCTCCACCCGCGCAGAGCGGAGATGTAAAGTGCTCGGTGATGGAAAGATGCTTTGATAATCTTGGCGTGAACGTGACATGAACATGAAACAAAGCGCCATTCATTTACACAACAACAAAAAAATGTAATCAGACGATCATTCTGGCTTTGGGCTATGGCTCAGCCAATTAATCAATCAAGCAAACATGCATTTTAAAACTACGATGAACTCAAAGTTCCGGTAACACCACGAGGGAGGAGGCGAGGACCCAAATGCAAGCAATGAAAATGATTTATTTCAAAGGCACTGAACTTACAGAACCAAGAGCAAGACTTTCGGGAATACAGGCGTTTACCGTGGAATAGACCGAACACTGAGGGCATGTGGACATGTACGGTGTATTAGGTGGGCGGAGTATCTGGTGACAGGTACAGGTCATCTGGTGGATGAATCTGAATGGCTTCAGACCAGCCCACATTTCATATTACTTTCATCCTATTCCCTTTACCACCTTCATTTCTTCATTTTTCATGATAAAATGATCGTTTGGGTGTAGAAAGTGGTGATGTTGGAACTAATGCTTGCTTGTTCATAAAACCTGTTCCTTCCATACTGACAGAAGGAATCCCCTCGTCTCTACTGGCTCCTGGCTCTGCTTCTGACACTAAATCACATTTTTAAAGTGGTTGTAATTCTCAGCACAAAACCTTCTGATCAATTCAGACCACTTGGACTTATGGGCTCATGGCTGGTGCTTGGTGCTGCTGGATCTTGCTTCTGGGCTACAATTTATGTGGCGTCGCATCATATGTAATGTTGAAATGATATAACGTTGTGTTATATGCCAAAACACCACACAATCCATGGACTTTATAATTAATTAAGTTGAACTGTGGTTCAACATCTTGAATCACCGTCCTCATTTGACATTACAAACTGCAAGCTCTTTTATTACATACACATTTATATACATTTAGCTGTGTCTGTATACAGAGCGATCCTCTTTTTTAATGGTAGCAGCGTATGTGATCATCTCAGTGCCAGGAGTGAATGCTGGTCCAAAAAAAAAAAAAAAAAAAAAAAAAGACCGTCCCACTTGGAATAGTCCCGGTCCAGGCCTTATTAAACCCTCATTTCCTTTCAGACAGGCACAGGAAGGCTGTGGCTGCAAGGTCGTGCCTGCAAGGTCATTCCAGTATTCACACTTTCATTCATCGCGGTATATCTACCATAAATTAGACAGCGTCATTTACACACAACTGCTACTCACCGTTTACCCCCTGCTTATCTCCCGTTACACACAGACTAGCATATCACATGAAGCCAGGGAGGTAAATAGAAGAGAACAACATAACGGTACATGCAGAGCTATGAAACCGGGGCACTGCGCACTGTTTCATGAGCGATTTACTGGCTGAATGTGCCGCACGGTTACTGACGATTCCACCGGCACGATCTTCAGAGGGTGGTCCTTGCAGTGGTTGTAGAAGTAAGGGAAGACCGTCTCGTGGAATCTGTGCTTGACCACGTGCAGGCAGGTGTTGCGGCCCACGTCGGTGAAGGACACTTTTCCTTTGTCCCAGTCCAGCTGCACCCTCAGGGTCTGGACCTTCTGGTCGAGCCTCAGCGCTGAAAGGTTCTCCTGGGAGCTCCCTTTTCCATAGCGACCCCCACAGTACCCCACGTACCATAAACCGGTCTTGTGCTTGATTTGTCTCTTCCTGTACACTGATTCGGAGATCACCCCTACGGCCCAGGCCGCACTGTTGCCGACCTCCACGTCCCAGCAGTGGACCCCCGAGCTAAAACCCTCTGAGCCCAGCACGCTGGCGAAGCCCTCAAACCGCTCCGGGTTATTGGGAAGCAACTTTTGCTTTTCGCTGGACACCAAGCTGACCAGATCCTCTGACAGTGACAGGTTAGCGTTGGCTGTGTTGGGGTCCAGGACCACCGGAGCTACAGATACCGAGAGGAGACAGGACTTAATATCGACTTCAGACCCATGGAGAGCTCGAGCCGCGCCCGATACTCACTGTACTGCACCATCGACTGCAGCCTGCTGGACACGGCGAACACCAGATTTCCCAGGTGCTTGGCCACCTGGATCAGTGCCTCTCCCGACACCCTCTCTGGATCGTGAGGCAGGTACTGAGCTCTGGAATAAGACACCAGGGTCAGTGGTGCTGAAGGAGCGGCAGCAGAAGCAGAGAAGACCAACACTCACCTCTCAGACAGAGACTTGTAGTTCTGCGAACGGAACCAAGAGAACTGAAGTTAGTTGGTAATCTGAGCGAGCCCCGCCCCGACAGGTTCTGTAAGGTGTCCCTTGTACGGACTAGAAATAGAGAATTACCATCAGGAACGGCAGACTTTCAGCTCCTATCTCCTCCTCGATGGCTCTGATGGTGTCTTTAAGAAATGCGATTTCAGAATTGAGGTCATCTGTCTTCTTCTTCATCAGCTGGCAGCTCTGCTCCTCTTCCTCCTTCAATGCAGCCAGTCTCATTCCCTCTTCCTCACGTAGGAACTGGTGAAGCTCCTCAAACTTCTCCTTGATGAGCCTTTCTGTCTGATGGGCTTGGCCCTGAAACGAAAGCAGTTTTAGGGAAAGAAACGTAACAACTGAGCGGAATGAACTCAGCATCTCACCTTGATGAACTCGGTCGTTCTGCAAAAGGTTCGTTTGAAACCTTCAAGCGCTTTGACCTTCTCCTGTAGGGGCTTGAGCTTGAAGATGAGCTCCTCCTGAAAGTAAAAAATCAATTCGCTGCTCATTCAAATGCATCAGACGTGACCTTTGCCCCGAATACAGAACATTTTAAAAGCCCTGAGGTCCCGGCGTTTCTTTTATTCTCCAGTTCCCTCCAGCTTCACCTTCTACTCAACTTGGTCAGCTTGAGGCTGAAATGCTGCAGATGTTTGAATGAAGATGTTGAATCCAGACAGACAAAGAACACGACGGGCTGGTTATTAACCTTGTGATCTGGAGCAGCTTGCTCCAGGGTGCGGAAGCTCAGGTCGCTGTGCTTCGTGGGGTCGCGGCACGCGGCACAAACCGGCTTCTTGCTGCGCTCGCAGAAGTGCGTGAGCGTCTGGCAGTGTGCGCTGCAGAGGCCGGCCTCCTCCGACAGGCTGGCGGCGCGCTGCCTCCGGTCCTGCAGGATGGCTTCGCACATCCCCTTCAGCACGATGTTGCAGGGGGGCGTCGTGTTCATGGAGAGGCTCCTGCAGACCGGGCACTCTGTGGCTCCTCGCTGGTCCCAGAACGTCCTCAGGCAGGACCTGCAGAGGCTGTGGGAGCAGGCCAGCAGGACGGGGTCGTTGAAGACGTCACAGCACACCGGACAGAAGAAGTCCTCTTCTGACAGAGAGGGTCTGGAGGCCATGATCTCTTGCAGGTGATGCACCTCTGCTCCTCTGCAGCAGAAATGAACATCACCCGGCATGGTGGAGCCCCAAATACAGGCTCCCTGGTGGGCGGAGCTCCCTGGCAGGTAAATAGCATCTCACACTCCCACAGAAAGAACACGTGTGTGTTGGTGGAGGCGAGTATTTGTGTGCTTGTGCAGGAATGAGATTGTTCCTTCGATAAGCACGGTTTACTGTACATTACTAATGAGGCGTGCACTAATGCTGCATCAATCAAGAACTGAATGTGACGATGTCAACAGAACACACAGCACGGCTTAGAACAGAAGACAGTTTAGACTGGCAGCTGATGCACGTTGACTTGAATTGTTATTTTGACATCATTTTAAAGTTGGACGCCCCAGAATGTTTTAATTCAAATTAATACCAATGATACCAATTCAACAGTTTCCATCTATTCGCTGAATGTTTCATCGCTGACCGGTTGGGAATGACGACGAAATGTGAGGTCACGTCCACAACAAACTCAAATTAAAAATTCTAAGCCGCGCCCGTGTGCAGAATCATCACCAGGCCTTGCCATTTTGCAGTGTTCACTTGGTTCATAAACACAAACACACGTACAGTCTTATACCTGGCAGTTAGAATAAAGTGTTCCCTTTGTCTCCGTTAAACAGTTCTCAGTTTTTTCACATACACAGTCATACACGGTATGATATGCAGTGAAATGCTTTTGCGGCCACCGTTGACCTCAATATTGCAAATATTGCAAGTATTCCATATTGGAACCAATATGCAGATATTGCAAACGTAACCAAATATTTCAAATGTATGTTTTTATACATAAAATATGTGTAACAGGTAGGGTGAAGGTGTGCACGTGTGTAAAGTGAACGATTCTGGGGGGGGACAGAGTCCAGAAGTGGTTTGAAAGTGCTGCTGGAGTGTATTCGAGTTCTGTCCTATGTAGTGTGGTTGTGGTTGAGAGTTCATACGGCCTGCGGGGGAAGAAGCTCCTCCTCATCCTCTCTGTGTTGGAGAGAACGGGTCCACCGTTGGGGTGGCTGAGGTCCTTCACCATCTTCACTATCAACCAAGACTTAAATGAATGAAATAACTTAAATTATCACAATGTTAGAATATTAAACATGCTTCATGCTGGCTTATTGTCATTGTGATACATACAAAATGTGTCCTATTTAACCATCAACCTCGGTGAGCAGTGGGCAGCCATGACAGACGTGTTGGGACGGTGCATCCATCAAGGGGACCTCAGCGTCACCATTGGTGGTTCAGGACTCGAACCCACAACCTTCTGGGTGGCTGAGGTCCCTCGCCACCTCCCCGGCCCTGGTGGACCGCAGGTCGGGGCGCTCGGTACGGACGAAGCGCCCGACACCACGTCGAGATGTTTCCCGTGTTTCGACGCACGTTCAAACCGCCGGAAGTTCCGAGACTGTCGAGGCTGCGACGCGTTTCGACGCGTCGGTAGCAGGTAAATAAGCCGTAAACGCGGGGAGGCGCTTTTACTCCCCGTTTCCGCCGAACCCGGAAGGAACGTGGTGTAAAAGGCCTAATTTCCGGGTAGGTTGCGCCGGCGCCGTGGCTTAGTTGGTTAAAGCGCCTGTCTAGTAAACAGGAGATCCTGGGTTCGAATCCCAGCGGTGCCTTTTTTTTTTTTCTTCTTTCGTGGTTCGAATCGCGGCGTGGAAAAGATCACGACGCCGGCGTGTCCGTGGGCTGCGTTTATTGTGCCGATGTTATTCTGTCGTTTAAGGAGGAGACACGTCGCTACGTACAATTTACCCAGTTGACACTTCAACGTACGAAAACAGCGTGACATTCAACAAATAATTTACAAAATACAGTTTCCTCGTGTCAAGACTTAACCATCGTATTCTGAAAGCTGCATAGGAGAAATGTACAGAGCACAGACACCGTCTTTAACTGCGGTACATGAACTTCATATAAAGCCTTTCATTGTTATTTATGTCATTTACTTACGGTGTTTTTATGGTTTGTTGTTTCTAAAATATTTTTGTGACCGAATAATACGTGCCCGTTTGCAACTTCCTCTATGGAAAAAAAAAACAATGCATATGTACAAGAGAGGAATAAACTACAAACAGCATCATTCACAAATAAAAATGCTGTTTGGCATTAAGACTAACGTGGGCATGTGTGGCCGGTACCAGTAGTCGGTGCTTCTGTTCCGTGAATCAACATGTAGCGAATACGTAACTAGAAACCAGTGCAAGTAGTAGATTATACATTAAATTCATTAAAAAGTCGTTAGAAAAGTAGAGGCACAAGTGTGCAATGTGCGTTGATCAGTGCTTCCGATTGTGCAGCATCTGCGGTTTGAAATACTCCCTCCCATATGCTGTTGTAAATGTGTGTCAGGAAAAATTACAATTCGATTAAAATGTCAGTAAGGTGCTACAGAAAGGTGCGGAAAGGAGGACTTGTTTCAAGATGAACAACTTCAGAGTGCAATTGGAACTTCTATCCCTGATTTCAAATCGATAAACCAGCCCATACAGGACAAGGCCTGGCCACAAAGTGACTCGACATACTCCGGAGATACGGTCACAGCTTGCAGACCGGCCCTGTGTTAGTGAGCGTGACCGGTTGGGTCGCTTAGTTGGACGGTCCGTACTTGTAAAGCATTTCGCTAATACAAAACCAGTATAAAGAACGGGGTGAAAAGGGCAACGGTTTTAAAAAGTCCCAGAGGCCTTCCTTGCGGAAGAGGCCTTCTCGCTCCATCCAGCAGGTGGCGCTGCAACGATTGGGTCAATTTGTGGAAACACCACAAAAAAGATCCTCTGCCCCAGGTAGGTGGCCCATTCTGTAAAAACAACAACAGCAAAAGGCTTTAAACTTATAGCAGATGATAATAATGATGCCGTGTCATCATCCAGGGTTCAGCTGTCCACTCACCGATGAAATCATAGATACACTTTGGCTTCTCACTCCAGTGCACTCCGAGGAAGTAGACAGGGACGCCAGTGAGCATGATGACCAGCCCCACTCCACACACCACGGGCTCCGAGTGAAGACTAAAGCCCAGCAACAGAGCCCAGAAGAGCAGGTAGCACGTGGGCACCATCAGGTTCACCTTGGCAGGACGCACACCAGAACCCGAACGTGAAAACCAATCACAAGCTGGGTCTAGTGCACACATGCCTCTCTGCTGAAATGCTGGTTTACTATTAAGGTCTATTAAGTTCTAAAATGACCTTGATTGGCCTGTAGAGGGCAGGTTTCTTCCATCTGTAATACAGCAGGCCAGCAATGGTGACACCATAAGAGAGGTAGTTGATAAAGGACACATAGTTTATCAAGTTGTGAGTCTCTCCAATGCACATGATGACAATGGTGGCAGTGCACTGCAAAAAAAATATCATATAGAACTGTGATAATGTGACATACAAACCCATTGGCACAGTTAATAAAAGACATTCACTTTATTTACAGCCCTTAAAAAAGCGAAGTGATTGTCATTGTGATACATTGCAGCACAGCACACGGTGCAGCACACATTTAACCCATCACCCTTGGTGAGCAGTGGGCAGCCATGACAGGCGCCCGGGGAGCAGTGTGTGGGGACGGTGCTTTGCTCAGTGGCACCTTGGTGGATCGGGATTCGAACCGGCAACCTTCCACCACTGCCCCTTACATTGACTTACAATTTATATTTTGTAAAATGTTTTATAATAGGTACTACAGTAATTTTTTTATTAATTTTATATTTGCTCTTATAATAATTTATCTCTTTTGTGTCTGCTGAGAGTTCTTCCTCATTATTGCTTTGCACTTCTACTTCCACCCACTTCTATTTTATGAAACGGATTTTGTGAGAAGTAAGATGATAAAAATATAGATATCGACTCACACACACAAGGAGGGCGGGGATGGGCGTGCAGCTTTTACAGTGGATCATGGCAAGAAGGCTGGGCAAGTGTCCTTCCCTCGCCCCCGAGAAGCACAGTCTGCACGCAGAAGCACGTTTCCTGTCAGACTCGTGCCATTCGACTGGCAGATGGATTTCACGTGGGACAATGCGTACCTGGACGAGGTGAAGAGGTACCCGTTGATGCCTCCAAAGGTGGAGAGTGCCACAGAGATGGGCATTATAGTAGAAAACATTCCCAGCAGCTTTTGTCCAAAGGTCTGTCAGAGAACAAAAAAAAAAAGAAAGACGCGGGCACACGGCCAGACGCCCCAATTATATACTAAAACCAACGATACTATCGGCTGAACATCAGCTCTTAACTGTATATAAATGGCTCTGGGAAAGCGAGGTGAGGCGCCCCGGCCTGCTGCGATAGTGCGATCGCTACTCACAACGGCCACGGCGTTGGACGACAGCAGCTCCTCCGGCGACATGGAGGAGAAGTAGGCGATGTTGGTGAGCGTGTACACGAACGTCACCAGTGGGATGGAGATGTAAATGGCACGAGGGAGGTTCCTAGCAAAGCAAGCAGCACATTTCACACAGAGATTCCGGAAATGCGGCCTGTACCGCGTTGGCTTGTTTTATGGATTATGCGCACTGGTTTTTCACAGTAACTTTGAAATTGTGTAAAATACAGAAATAATAATGATAAAAATGTGTCTATTATGAGATGTTCTAATCCCAAAGCTGTAACATAATGGATATAAACTCCTACAAGCAAAAGTCCTCAGATGGAGAACAATATTGTGTTGCTGGTAGTAGCCTAGCGGGTAACACACTCGCCTATGAACCAGAAGACCCAGGTTCAAACCCCACTTACTACCATCGTGTCCCTGAGCAAGACACTTAACCCTGAGTTGCTCCGGGGGGGGACTGTCCCTGTAACTACTGAATGTAAGTCACTCCTGATAAGGGTGTCTGATAAATGCTGTATATGTAATGCTCTACACACATCATATCATAGTTTTATAAAAATAATGAAAATGGGTTATATGCATAAGAAATGTTATTACTATTTTTGTTATTATTATTATAATAACCAACACAAATTAATATAATAAAACAATATATTGCACAGATTTCAAATCATTCATCTTTAGTTTTTGGCTTTTGCAGTGTCATGTCTGGTCACCTTTGGGGTTCCACTACTTCCTCGGTGACATAGTTGAGGAAGTTCCAGCCGCTGAATGCAAACGACGCCTGGAGGAACGCCAGAGCAATCTGGCCCACGGACGGAGTCTTACTGAACTCGAAGGCCACCTGTGGCGTCAGGCCCTCATACTGACCTGAGAAGAAGGGACGTGGGAGGCGTGATCAAATCGGATAAAGGCTTGTTGATTATGTGGCACAGCACGGGTCGGCCTCACTGACCTCGGAATATCTGGACGAGTCCGACAACGATGATCAGGCCGAGGGCCATCAGCTTCCCCACGGTGAAGATGTCCTGGATTCGGGTGGCCAGACGGACACTGAAGCAGTTCACCCAAGTCAGGAATACTGTCACCAAAAGACAAACTCAGAAAGCAGCGCCCACGCGGTTCATCCATCCTGATTAAGAGGCATAAAACTCATTTGCTTGATGTCAAAGATGATGGCCAGTGTGACATGAACCTTGATTCGTGGCGGTGTGTGGGTCATTCTGAACAGTAAATCTGAACTGGCAAAATGGCGCTAGATCAGTGCAGGACTCACAGACGCAGGTGGTGGACAGCATGCGCGTGGCCATGTACGGCGGGACGCAGTCGGGGAAGACGGGCTGCAGGATGTAGTTGGAGAAGGTGAGGGCGATGACAGCCAGGGTGGTGGGGTACATGATGAGTACTGCGCTCCACAGCAGCAGGAACCTGAGGAGGACGCATGTTCATTCGCATGTTCACTTTATGTCATTTAAAGGTCCCCTGTCCCAACGATTCCACTCTGTGAGATCATTTAACATTAGTACGAGTTCCCCGAGCCGGTCTATGGGCCTGCGGTAGGGTTCATTTAACTCCGACACGACTTCCTGTCTGCACCAAACATTGTGGTTGGTGGATGGTGTTGATGACGCTCAACTTCTATTGGCCGCTCTCCTCCTCATTAGCATTTAAAGCTACAGACACCGAAGCGGCGCGTCCTGGGACATCTCATTGTGGGACTAGATCAATGTGGCTGTAATTCTGCACCATGGCTGAATTTCGGAAAGAGACTCCAGATACAGAATCAGGGGACCAACAACACCGATATATAAAAGCATAAAAAGCATGTCAGGGGACATTTAAGCAGATCCTTCACTACTACAACTCTCTCTACTCACCCTATAAGCCCCCCAAAAATTTCTGTAACATAGGAGTAATCTCCCCCAGATTTGGGTATGGTGACTCCCAGTTCGGCGTAGCACATGGAGCCGAGGGCAGCGATGCCGCCTCCCAGCACCCAGACCACCAGTGCCAGGCCGACAGAACCCGAGTGCTCCAACACTCCCTTCGGAGAGATGAAAATCCCAGAGCCAATGATGTTGCCTGCAAAAAAAGCCGAGAAGGAGTTTAGCATTGATCAGGCTTTTTTGGGGGGGGGTTCGGCCCGTCTAACGCCGTAGACTCGGGCAGCAGAGCTGCGGAGCGGGCAAGTGCCACGGGGAACGATTACGTAACAGCGGGACAAATCATTTGCGGCTGCCGCATGCACGGGCCCAGCCACCAGGACCAACGGGCGGACGTCTGGTCGGCCCCGGGGGAGAGGGGACACGCCACAGGGGGGAGGAAGGGGGCGGTGGCCTGCTGGGGGGCTTTGTTGGTGGCCCTTCCTGCTCCCGGCGCATCTGCATTCCGCGTGCGCCGTGACACAGTGAGCCGGAGCCCCTGGCCGGCGGTGTGACAGGGACCGAGGGACACGTGTACTACACGTCAGGGGGAAGGGGGGGGGAGGAGTCAGACCATACATCCACGCTCACCGTGCAACAGTTGTTTACTCCAAATGCACATCCACGCAGACGTGCACATTATGAACATTCTGGTGAGCCACAGCACATTAACAGAGGAAAATACACAATTTAAAATGTACACGTTGCATTCTTTATGTCGAGTCCTAGTTTCCTAAAAAAAAAAAAAAAAAAAACTTTCCCCATTAATCCGTGCGCGGGAATTAAACATATTCGCTCACCTATAATAATGGTGCATGCGCTCAGCAGGCCGATCTCTTTCTTGAGCGTCACCCGCTCCGGGAGCTCGTCCCGCTTCGCTCCCCTTCTCCGCGTTCCTCCATCCATTTCTGGGGGCGCAGCGCACTGAAGAGCCCCCCTCCAGCCAACCTCGGCCTCTAAAGGACGCGCATGCGCAGTGCCGCCGCCGCTGTCCGGGCCTGAATGTTAACTAGTCCTCGGTTAGGGGTGACCGGGGGGGGGTCCACCCACCGGCCTCTGCGCACCGCTCCCGTTCTGGGGCTGAAGTTAGAGAACGACTCGCACTTGGCCTGGTTAGACACGTTTGTGGAGCTCGGGATGAAGGAGAGCGGGTGTTAGTAGCCTAGCGGGTGACACACTCGCCTTCGTTGTCCCTGGATGGTGGGACAACTTGTCCTGCTCCATTCGACCAGCCGAGACTACCACCACCTTTAAGAAGCAGTAAAAAAACCACTTGTTTAAAAGTATTTCAGAGGAGTCTAACACTAACACACACACATTGCAAAAAAAAAATAAAAATCTTCTAGCACTTAACAATTCCCCAGCATGTTCCATTCCTGACAAGTTCGGCCTGATCAGGGCTCATAGTTTTTAACTCACAATCTATAGAAACTGAATGAGAATTGCTGGTGTCTTCCTCTTGTTAGTCGCTTTGGATAAAAGTGTCTGCCTAGTAATGTAAAGTAAAGCAAAGTAAAGCAAAGTAAAGACCCAGGTTCAAACCCCACTTACTACCATTGTGTCCCTGAGCGAGACACTTAACCCTGAGTGTCTCCGGGGGGGACTGTCCCTGTAACTACTGATTGTAAGTAGCTCTGGATAAGAGCGTCTGGTAAATGCTGTAAATGTAAATGGTCGGGAGAGGAGGATGATGAGGAGGAAGGCACCTGAAAGGGAGGCTTCTTCATGCCTCCCTTCCCCTCTATAGAGTCCCCGGGGTGGAATTTAGGAAGTCAAGTTGTGAATTTGTGCCGCGGCTTTTCTCCAGGCCCCCCTCCCCTCTCCGGGGAGCAGAATGAGAAGGCCATTAAAAGGGGGGAGCTGGCAGGAGGGCCGGCGGGCCGGCAGCAGGGGGGGGTCGGGCTGAAAAGTGCCACGTCCCGGGAGCACGGACGACGGGAGAGGGAGAAGAGCTCTGAGAAGATGCCTGGAGTCCTGGGCGGACGGTCCGAATCTAGAAATTCCTGGTGAATTAGACGGAGACAACGTGCCGATTTAAACATTTCTTAAATTCTCATAATCCATTCAGCACGAGTTTACATGTGTGAGAGATCTACGTTGGGCCTCCGACCTGGTCAAAGTTCTCAAAACTCTTAAACTTTGGCTCCATCTTGTGGCGTGAAAAAAAAAACAAGATCTGTGACAGTGAATTATTTTATTTAACGACGTTTTAATTTATATATATATATATATATATATATATATATATATATATATATATATATATATATATATATATATATATATATATATATGAGAGTGTGTGTATACATATATATTATATATGATATACACAGACATAGTCAGGGCTTGTTCATGATTTTTGTGGTATACACGAATAAATAAGACACTGAAAGCCACTAATCATCGTAAACAAAGGGAGCATACAGTGGTAGTGGCCTACTGGGCAACACACTCGCCTATGAACCAGAAGACCCAGGTTCAAATCCCACTTACTACCATCATGTCCCTGAGCAAGACACTTAACCCTGAGTGTGTCCAGCAGGGGACTGTCCCTGTAACTACTGGTAAGTCACTTTGGAAAAGGGTGTCTGATAAATGCTGTAAATGTAAACAACAAAACTGGACAAGAATAAAAATATTGCAGTCATGTTTCTGAATTCCTCAACATACAGAATTAATGTTGAATAAAGGTTCTGACTTTTAATAACATTTACAAAACCACTTGCTGCTGCAAAGTGACACTTTTTAATGCTACAATGGACTGATGTTGATGAAGGCAACTTTTGCCTGAAGTCCGACCTGCTGCCTCAGTCGAAGGGGTTGTGGAAAAATCCCCAGACATGCTGAGCGGCAGCGTGACCCACAATGGGCTCCAGCTCTCGGACAGGAGCCCCGCAGAGCTGGTGGACGGATGAGAACCGCCGCAGCAGGCCCGCGGCTTTCACCTTCCCCACTCCGGGGATCTGCTGGACCAGAGCCAAGACTACGGGGTCAAGGAGCCCGGAGACGCCACTCCGGCGGAAGGGGTTCTCCTTGGACACGCCGAGCGCCTGCAAGGGAAGAAATGTTAAACCAGCAATGATCACCTGCTTCCAACTGATCTAGATGTGCTGCACCAACAAATATATTTCTTAAAAACATTATTATAAAGTGGACAAGTGCACCCCTACCAGCTGTACAAGGAGCTGTGCGGCCTCGGCCGCACTACCGACGGGCAGCAGGGTGAGTCCAAGCTCAAACACGACAAACTTCTGCAGGGAAGGGAAGTCCTGCTCGCTGAGTCGGGTCTTCTCCACCACCACCAGCCCGTGCAGACCGCTGTTAGCCTTGCTCGGCACAACGCGAAAAGGCAGATTCAGAGAGGTGCCCCAGACAGAAGGAGGATCGTGCATCACAGCAGCCGCAGCTCACGTTTCTAAAGCGAACGATCTTCCGCTTGTAGGCGCTGCCAGCCACCATGTCGCTCTCCGAGACGTGCAGGACACAGCTCTTGTCCGAGAGAAGGAAGTCCACCACTCCAAGGTGCTCCTCGAACATGACTTTCACATTTCCTGGAGACAAAAAGCCAACAAATGACGTTGCCCAGCTTTTTCAAACGGCTCTGTTCCATTATAAACTGAACCAAAAGTACGAATCATGCTGCCGTCATGTTAAGAAGCTCCAGTTCTCACTACTCTATAAACTAAAGGACTAAAGTGAAGATACCTTGGAGACTCTGGGCCAGGGCAGAACCCTTCCACTTCCCGTTGGCCACAACATACCCATAGGGCGGCACTGTATTCAAAAGAACCGCCTTGTTCGCCATGGCTGACAACAAAACAACTGGAGTCAGGCAAGTTAAGCAAAAATAAATAAATATCCTATAGTTTCACGACTAGTTCGCTGCGTATTACTCCTCTGTTCATACTAGTAGACAGCGGGGCAAAGACGCTAATTTGCTAATACGACCGACGGTGCTACACCGTTCCGGAAATCTCGCGAGAAGTCTGCGGGAGGAGCTGCTCTAATCTGATTGGCTGTTTGTTTCCCATTTAAAACTAGTGGATGAAACCGTAGGCGAGAACGCTTTTACTTTTTAATTATTCTTTTGTTACCGAGCCGAACTCCTAATGACAGCTTTTACCTCCTGAGAAAAGGGATTTATTTCACGATCTTGAAGCGACGCCTTCACAACTGAAGTCTAACAGAAAGGTTGGTGTTGTTACGTTTCTAATTCAGAATATAAAAGCATTTGCAGGCTCCACGTGTTTCTGCACGACTTTTGTATATAAGTGTCCACATCTGCTTGGCTTTTTGGATGCCTTCAGTAGAAGGTTCTTTTGTGAACATTCTGAGCAGGACCAGCCAGGGTTACATGCCCGGACAGAGTCTCGCTGCTGCTCCTGCTTTGTTGCACTGAGGCATCGAATTAATTAACATTGGTGATCATTGCAATGTTAATTATGTCAATTATATTGATCTTATTACTATTATTTAAGCACAATTACTTAGTAAAACAGGCACACTTCTTGTGTATTTTTATTATTTGTATTATTATAGGACTAGTACGACTATGATAAATAGTGTTTGTCCTGCTCATGAAATCTGCATGAAATGTATTTTTAAGTTAATATTCTGCCACTTGTTTAGGGCTGAATGTATCAGAAAGCGCCGCGTTTGGCACCATGGGGGCTTCTCCTCTGGGTGCTGGCAGGTCACTTTGGGTCGGCGGCGGCCTTTTTTGGTTGGATGAAGAAAGCAGCCCCGGACCCGGCCCCGACACCATCAGCAGCAGCCAACGTCCATCAGAACCTTCCGCTGGCTGAGCCGCCACCTTTTGAAATCGCTGTGGCGGATGACAAGATTCTTGCTGAAGCGAAGCAGATGGAGCTGAGTCCCCTGGACAGCTGTCATTTTCGGGTACTGGCCCTGACTGGCCTATCTGTCGTCCATCTGAGAGACAAATTTTTATAAGTAAACCAGGTTTAAAAACGGTTTTAATGAGTCTCATCAACGCAGGTTGTTGCCCAGCTGAGGTCCACCTGTGGAAGCTTGTCTGAGGAGAACTTGGCCAAACTCGGCGTGGCCCTGTTTAACTGTCAGGCGGAGGTGGAGGGCCGTAGAACGTTCCCTTGCTCAGAGGACATGGTATAGTGTGACACTTTTTTTAAAAACATCTGGCATTAATAGAAATTACGGATGCACAGATGCAGCTTTCTCAGTTCTGATGTTAATCCCTGGTGTTTTGATATTAGTTTGATTTTATACTCTTAGTTGAATAATAATTTTCCTCTTCCTTTCATTTTAGTCCATTAAGGAGTGCACTGCAGACATGGACTCAGACACATGGAATGCATATCACATTGTGAGCAATCGAGCCCGCGCTGTGTGCTACGCTACACGGCAGCAGCATTTCCGCCGCCGGGCCGAGCTCACGGTCAACGCCCTCATCTCCACAGCAACGAGTCAACTTGATGCCATGAAGGACCTGAAGGTCGGGGTCCTGTCTGATGAGGCTGATCCTGCTGTAAGTGCTTCTGTAAACCATGCGGTGTTTTATATACAGGAGGGTCAGCGTGAACTACGGGACCTGACTGCCGCTTCTCTGGACCGGCTGTTGGAGGGACACACTGCCCTGCAGCTCCATCAGGGGGCGCTGAAGGAAGGGCAGGAGCAGCTGGATGCCTCAATCAGTGGCAACTTGCGGCGACTGGCGGATGAAAAGGCCCTGATCAGTACCGGCCAAGAGCTGGTAGCACAGCTCATCCAAGGCGTTGCACAGAGGATGGGTCAGGCGCTCAGATTATTAACATGATTTATATATCTTAATTAGACAATCTGAAACGATTCCCTTCAATAATAGCCATAATACCTTTCTTACATCAACATATTGTCTAAACAGAGAATATGACTGAGCAGTTGAAAGGTCAAGGTTCTGAGGTGAATCAAGGTCATCAAGCCATTATGGAGGACCTGGCAGAGGTCCGAGGTCGTGCTCAGGACATCTACAGTAAAATGGGTGAGTATCATTTTGGTCTTGAATTGATTGTGTGATTTCTGATCTTGTTCTTTAACTTCAACCACTGAAAATGCCAAATGACCATTTTTAGATGAGGAATTAGCCACCTTATTTTTTTTAATCATGCTGCAGAAGAGAACATGGCTGAATTTCTGCAACAGCAGGACAACACCGCCCACTTCTACTCTGAACTCCTGGGAAAGCTGGAGCGCATGAACGGCACTCTGGGATACATGCTGCTTTACCTGGATAACATGCAGAGTCGGCTGGAGGACCGACTGCATCTCATTCAGGGCTACCTGGGATGGGCAGGTATCAACCAATCTGCAGTCTGCTCCAACCTTTTCCTGGGCGTGGTCCAGGGACCAAAGCTCTATATGCACATGCAGAACGACCTTCTTCTGCAAGAGCTTGTACCATTTTGATTATCACAAATTCTTGTCTTTACAGGTTTGAGTCTTTGTGCAGTTTGGACCTGTGTGGTGCATGCTGGGTACTTCCTGCTTTGCGCACTGCTGCTGTCTTTCCTGCAGTGTCCAGCTTTCTCCCGTCTGTCTCTGCTGATCACTGTGCCGGTCAATGCAATTGCTGAGGTCAACCAGCAGCCGGCCTTTGACCTTTTTACACTCACGCTGCTGCTCTTCTCTCTTTCAATGGGTGAGTAAACATGAGATCTGGGAGTTTTTCCTTATCTTTTTTTTACATTTACATTTTTGCATTATGTATTGACACACTTGACATTGTCCAAGGTCGCTGGTTTGTGCTGCGGTTGTTGTGGGTCCTTTCTACAATCTGGGGAACGTTACCCTGCCGTCCTCTACCAGCTCCTCCAAGTAAGAGCCATGATGAGGTGAAGACCACCCCGACCGAGTCCCCCACGTTGAATCGGTAAATCCCACCATGCAGCCTCTACTTTTAACACTGATTATATGGATGTTCCGTAAAAGATTATGTTTGCGCAGGTCTACAGAGCATCAAATATGACTTCGATTATAATACATCGATTATTCCCCCCAGTAGGGATTTTCTGGACTGTGACCTGGATTTGGACCCTGTTGATCATGACAGTTTTTTGGCAGGTGCTCTGCTGTACTCAACTCCTCAATTACATTTCAAGTTGACTGAAATTGCACTTTTGAGCTAATACAGAGCACCTTTTATTGCCTTGCTGAAGGTGACCCAAGCATGGTGGCCACGTCACCCCCGCAGGCCCATGGGCTTCCCAGATTCAGTCACTGCAGCCAAATCACAACCAGCCATTCAACTCCCAGACTCAAAAGCTGGCCTAACCTGGCAGGAGTGAGTACAGTCGAAACGCACAATTCAATTTCGAATGAGTTATGACCTGCCTAAAACCTGTTTTTGTGTATTTGTAGCAGGGCGTTTTTGACGTTCCCCAAAGAAATCTTAGAGGTGTTTTGGATTCCGTGGATCCACCACATGGCTGCAGCCCTAACCAGTCAGTGTCAAGCAACAGGTGAGATGTTGGTCAAAATGGAGTGTCCAGAAGAATGGTTCCAGTGTAATTATAAAGAAATTGTACATTTGTAAAATAACCATGTTTATATGCAGTAGATGCATTTTCATGAAATGTAATTATTATTATTATTATTTTTTTTATACAGTTCTTTTTCAGGTCGGCCTTTGTGCAGTGGTACCACGAAGCTGGGACAGCCATGCAAGAAGAGGGCACTACAGGGTCAGGACTTCTGCCGTGTCCATGAAGGAGGAAATGCCTCCTACAGCCGCCTCTGAAATTTTAAAATTCATTGTTTTATTTAGCCAGCATATTTTCTCCTCAACTTTTGACATTTTTTTAAATAACCGCAAAAATAATGGAACTGGAAATGGTTTTATATTAATACTGTACCAGCACTGTGTTTTTAATGCTGTGTGTAAATATGTTATGGAGATGTCTGTCCTTTGTATGTATTATTTATATTAAATGCTTTTTAAAGTGAAGTGATTGCCAAGTGATTGACAGCACATGGTGACACAATGAAATTTGTCCTCTGTATTTAACCGTCACCCTTGGTGAGCAGTGGTGAGATCCTTCAGCGGAGAAACACCTTGGTCAAGAAGTCACACTTGCAAACCACCATTATACCAAAACTATAAGCTAAAAAGGCCAACCTAACAGTGCAAGTGGATTCCTCCATGGCTGCTGACCAAGGGCTGCATGGTACAACTGTATAAACTATGCAACATTCATCTAGCCAACAGGAGAGATTTTGATAATACCGACTCCTTGGGACAATGATGCAAAAAGTTGCATTTTCTGCGCGAATTTGAAAAATGAAAGCCTTATATGTAATTGAAAATTATGAGTAATCCTTATATCTAGAGATTAAGGGTCTTAAAAATACTGCAGACCCAATAAATGAAATAAAACAATCTGTTGATAATCAGTAATTGTAATTCATTACGTTACTGTAGCAAGCCTTGTAATTAATTACAGTTACTTACTGAAATTCTCTCGATTTCAATGTTAGTTACATTTTAATATTGTGAGCAAAACCACCCTCAGATGTTGCGACTGAGCCGAGAGTGAATGAAAAGTCCCCTTTTACCAAGCCGATACGATGATCACGTTCTTGCTGAAAACGAGACGTTTTTCAAGGACTGAGGCATTGTTACAGAAGCATTTGTAGAGGCTGTAGGTCTACTGTTCACTGGCTATAAAATAAAATGAACATGCACAGATACACACCGATGTGAAGGCAAGGCAGATAAATGTCTTTTCAGAATTTGATAAGCGACGTACTGACTCTGCATCCATCGGACACATCGCCAGCTACATGTGTTTTCCATTTGGTGCCAGTATTGAAGTGAATTGCATGTTTTTTACCACTCGAATAGCTTTGCTGTTGAGAATGACATTATCACACTGCAAAATGACATTGAAATGAAATGCAGGGTTCTGGAACCTATTGCTGGCATATAAATTATGAAGTGCCTACAAGAGGAAGATTGTGTGATGGAAACCCCAGTAGCTTCTCCTCGGCGGGCCTCCTTTCTCAGCCGGCTTCACCAGGGTTTCCTCCACCACACACCGACCCAAATCCTTTACAACCTGAGGGCAGATAAAAGTCTGGTCCAAGCGTATGTGGCGTCAGGTGGGCGTGGACTGAACACAGTTCGCTTTTCTGTGTGTGTGCATTTCCTTGACCCTCATGGTCAAATATTCTGTCTTTTTCATGTCACAAGATGGCACCAAAGGTCAAGCATTTTCAAAAATGTCATCAGCTTGGAAGCCTAACATAGATCTTTGACACATGCATCACATGTATGTTGAATAGATTATTATTAGTAAGTAAGTTTAAATCAGCATATTCTTTCTGGCTATGCAGTATGTGTCAAATTCACAAGAAAATTAGAGATTTGTTTCTATTGCCAGACATCTTACTCAACTTCCAGATCAGCACCAATAAGAGTTCTGATCTCGTCTTACAGCATCCCGCCTCACACTCGCTGTGTTCCATCCCTACCAGCCTGTTCCTTCCTTATGCAGTGAAGCCACTGCGGATGGCCTTCCTGTATAGGTGTAGCTTCACGACATCCCATAAGTGAAAGAAGTTAGTCGGGTGAAGGTGTCCTTAAATTAAGACAGTACCCCCAAAGACATAGGAAGAATGTCATTTCACCAGTATAATGCATGTAATGTACTATATAATAAAATATAATACAAGCTGAATGACTGACTTTACTATTAGTATTACTAGTATTATGTCAACTTTATTAGACAATATATAGTCAGTTTTTTAAAAAAAAAAACTATTATTTGTGTCAACCGACATTCCATGCCAGTAAATCCTGTTAGAGATGGCTGTCACCGTGTTTAGGATGCTTTATGCCTTCAGTCAAGAGAGCATGCATCCTTCCCAATTATTTTCCATTTCTGTAAAATAAAGGCTAAAATGTTCAAGGCATTATTGTGGCTTGATTTTCAGCACTAATTATCTGAGTAAATTCTGTACATTTAGTAAAAAGAGAGCAAGGCAAGGGTGGGAAAATATTTTTCGGAAATTGTTTTGCATTCCCTTGCAATAACCTTTGCAATAGTTTTGGGTATTGCGAGGGAACACATCCTAAAACATGTACATGAAACAGAAATCTTATTTATCTATAAATATTTAAGAATGCTATCTATGTGCAGCCCATTTTAGAATTCTAGTTTAAAAGCTATCACAATATTATGTATCATAAAAACAACTTTTATATACAAAGTTTTTTTGTTTTTTTTGTTTTTTTATTTATTTATTTCTCTTCTTGCTGTTTGATGGGTGGGGCTGAGGGTGGTGGGTGGATATTGGTCAACAGCTGTTATTTGTTTGTTGTTGAAAAATTTAAAATCACAAATAAAGCATAAAAACAACTTTTAAAATACAAATGGACCTTATACAGTACGCAGCATGTTGATAATGCATTCCTGTAATATTTAAAAGTTTGCGATGTATATTTTCATGGAACCGTAAGCTATATCGTAGCTATATTACAGGATTTCTTTCTCTACTATATGACCCCCCCAGGGGATTTTGTGATGTGCACAGATTACAAGGGACGTGCCAGGTCTAGTAGGGCATCCAGGAGTAGAAAATGCACTTTTTTTTTGTTTATTCTCCATATAGAAGCATATATGCACTGATTTTCAAGAGCAGTATCATTCAATAAAAGTCAATACCAGCGACTATTGAACGCTGCTTTTGTCAGTAATAAGTCAGTAAGCTATTTAAATAGCTGTAACATGAAATTTAAATGATGTTAAAGTGCTGCCCAAATGCAAAAATCTTGCTCTTGGTTTCTATTGTCAGTATGTAATGAGATAATGAGATGTAACAACATTTAAATTTTTTCCTATTCCAAAAATGCTGAACAGTAATGCATGACACGTGGTTTTGTGCACTGGCGTGGGCATGGCGAATAAGATGCGATAACTGGAGAATCTGAAAGTGCTAAACAAGTGTTTCATTGTATTTACTCAACACCTTGGCCTGCAGGGTGACATACGACATTTCAATATGTCACATTTCCAGCTTTACAATTTTTCAGATTTCACACCTGAATTGTTCCCACATGCAAAGATATTGAAACTCTTGTACTGTAAGGCTGCTTCAGCATTAAATGGCCCATGCCATGTCAGAACCTTGGGTACAAAAATAATACAATTTATTATGACCAGGTTTTAAATGAATGATTATAATTGTGATCCCTTTCACATCACTATTTACCTGAAAGAGAAGCTCGGTGACATACACATAGCCAATCAGGAAGAGGAAGGAGATGGAAGAGTGTTCTTCTTATAATCGACAGTCCAGAGTGACGCAACATTCCACCGATCATCAGTCCTGATGCCACCGAGACGCCCATGTTTTTTATGCTGGTAACAGGGGCAAGTATGCTGCAAAACCACTCAGTTCCGTTCCCTGGAGATTATAAAATAAACCCTGTGAATTCTGGGGCGTCCAACTTTAAAATGATGTCAATATAACAATTCAAGTCAACGTGCATCAGCTGCCAGTCTAAACTGTCTTCTGTTCTAAGCCGTGCTGTGTGTTCTGTTGACATCGTCACATTCAGTTCTTGATTGATGCAGCATTAGTGCACGCCTCATTAGTAATGTACAGTAAACCGTGCTTATCGAAGGAACAATCTCATTCCTGCACAAGCACACAAATACTCGCCTCCACCAACACACACGTGTTCTTTCTGTGGGAGTGTGAGATGCTATTTACCTGCCAGGGAGCTCCGCCCACCAGGGAGCCTGTATTTGGGGCTCCACCATGCCGGGTGATGTTCATTTCTGCTGCAGAGGAGCAGAGGTGCATCACCTGAGGCGACGCTGCAAGAGATCATGGCCTCCAGACCCTCTCTGTCAGAAGAGGACTTCTTCTGTCCGGTGTGCTGTGACGTCTTCAACGACCCCGTCCTGCTGGCCTGCTCCCACAGCCTCTGCAGGTCCTGCCTGAGGACGTTCTGGGACCAGCGAGGAGCCACAGAGTGCCCGGTCTGCAGGAGCCTCTCCATGAACACGACGCCCCCCTGCAACATCGTGCTGAAGGGGATGTGCGAAGCCATCCTGCAGGACCGGAGGCAGCGCGCCGCCAGCCTGTCGGAGGAGGCCGGCCTCTGCAGCGCACACTGCCAGACGCTCACGCACTTCTGCGAGCGCAGCAAGAAGCCGGTTTGTGCCGCGTGCCGCGACCCCACGAAGCACAGCGACCTGAGCTTCCGCACCCTGGAGCAAGCTGCTCCAGATCACAAGGTTAATAACCAGCCCGTCGTGTTCTTTGTCTGTCTGGATTCAACATCTTCATTCAAACATCTGCAGCATTTCAGCCTCAAGCTGACCAAGTTGAGTAGAAGGTGAAGCTGGAGGGAACTGGAGAATAAAAGAAACGCCGGGACCTCAGGGCTTTTAAAATGTTCTGTATTCGGGGCAAAGGTCACGTCTGATGCATTTGAATGAGCAGCGAATTGATTTTTTACTTTCAGGAGGAGCTCATCTTCAAGCTCAAGCCCCTACAGGAGAAGGTCAAAGCGCTTGAAGGTTTCAAACGAACCTTTTGCAGAACGACCGAGTTCATCAAGGTGAGATGCTGAGTTCATTCCGCTCAGTTGTTACGTTTCTTTCCCTAAAACTGCTTTCGTTTCAGGGCCAAGCCCATCAGACAGAAAGGCTCATCAAGGAGAAGTTTGAGGAGCTTCACCAGTTCCTGCGTGAGGAAGAGGGAATGAGACTGGCTGCATTGAAGGAGGAAGAGGAGCAGAGCTGCCAGCTGATGAAGAAGAAGACAGATGACCTCAATTCTGAAATCGCATTTCTTAAAGACACCATCAGAGCCATCGAGGAGGAGATAGGAGCTGAAAGTCTGCCGTTCCTGATGGTAATTCTCTATTTCTAGTCCGTACAAGGGACACCTTACAGAACCTGTCGGGGCGGGGCTCGCTCAGATTACCAACTAACTTCAGTTCTCTTGGTTCCGTTCGCAGAACTACAAGTCTCTGTCTGAGAGGTGAGTGTTGGTCTTCTCTGCTTCTGCTGCCGCTCCTTCAGCACCACTGACCCTGGTGTCTTATTCCAGAGCTCAGTACCTGCCTCACGATCCAGAGAGGGTGTCGGGAGAGGCACTGATCCAGGTGGCCAAGCACCTGGGAAATCTGGCGTTCGCCGTGTCCAGCAGGCTGCAGTCGATGGTGCAGTACAGTGAGTATCGGGCGCGGCTCGAGCTCTCCATGGGTCTGAAGTCGATATTAAGTCCTGTCTCCTCTCGGTATCTGTAGCTCCGGTGGTCCTGGACCCCAACACAGCCAACGCTAACCTGTCACTGTCAGAGGATCTGGTCAGCTTGGTGTCCAGCGAAAAGCAAAAGTTGCTTCCCAATAACCCGGAGCGGTTTGAGGGCTTCGCCAGCGTGCTGGGCTCAGAGGGTTTTAGCTCGGGGGTCCACTGCTGGGACGTGGAGGTCGGCAACAGTGCGGCCTGGGCCGTAGGGGTGATCTCCGAATCAGTGTACAGGAAGAGACAAATCAAGCACAAGACCGGTTTATGGTACGTGGGGTACTGTGGGGGTCGCTATGGAAAAGGGAGCTCCCAGGAGAACCTTTCAGCGCTGAGGCTCGACCAGAAGGTCCAGACCCTGAGGGTGCAGCTGGACTGGGACAAAGGAAAAGTGTCCTTCACCGACGTGGGCCGCAACACCTGCCTGCACGTGGTCAAGCACAGATTCCACGAGACGGTCTTCCCTTACTTCTACAACCACTGCAAGGACCACCCTCTGAAGATCGTGCCGGTGGAATCGTCAGTAACCGTGCGGCACATTCAGCCAGTAAATCGCTCATGAAACAGTGCGCAGTGCCCCGGTTTCATAGCTCTGCATGTACCGTTATGTTGTTCTCTTCTATTTACCTCCCTGGCTTCATGTGATATGCTAGTCTGTGTGTAACGGGAGATAAGCAGGGGGTAAACGGTGAGTAGCAGTTGTGTGTAAATGACGCTGTCTAATTTATGGTAGATATACCGCGATGAATGAAAGTGTGAATACTGGAATGACCTTGCAGGCACGACCTTGCAGCCACAGCCTTCCTGTGCCTGTCTGAAAGGAAATGAGGGTTTAATAAGGCCTGGACCGGGACTATTCCAAGTGGGACGGTCTTTTTTTTTTTTTTTTTTTTTTTTGGACCAGCATTCACTTCTGGCACTGAGATGATCACATACGCTGCTACCATTAAAAAAGAGGATCGCTCTGTATACAGACACAGCTAAATGTATATAAATGTGTATGTAATAAAAGAGCTTGCAGTTTGTAATGTCAAATGAGGACGGTGATTCAAGATGTTGAACCACAGTTCAACTTAATTAATTATAAAGTCAATGGATTGTGTGGTGTTTTGGCATATAACACAACGTTATATCATTTCAACATTACATATGATGCGACGCCACATAAATTGTAGCCCAGAAGCAAGATCCAGCAGCACCAAGCACCAGCCATGAGCCCACAAGTCCAAGTGGTCTGAATTGATCAGAAGGTTTTGTGCTGAGAATTACAACCACTTTAAAAATGTGATTTAGTGTCAGAAGCAGAGCCAGGAGCCAGTAGAGACGAGGGGATTCCTCCTGTCAGTATGGAAGGAACAGGTTGTATGAACAAGCAAGCATTAGTTCCAACATCACCACTTTCTACACCCAAACGATCATTTTATCATGAAAAATTAAGAAATGAAGGTGGTAAAGGGAATAGGATGAAAGTAATATGAAATAAGCCTGCATGATCTAAAATGGGCTGTACCATCCACCAGATGGCCTGTACCTGTCACCAGATACTCCGCCCACCTAATACACCGTACATGTCCACATGCCCTCAGTGTTCGGTCTATTCCACGGTAAACGCCTGTATTCCCGAAAGTCTTGCTCTTGGTTCTGTAAGTTCAGTGCCTTTGAAATAAATCATTTTAATTGCTTGCATTTGGGTCCTCGCCTCCTCCCTCGTGGTGTTACCGGAACTTTGAGTTCATCGTAGTTTTAAAATGCATGTTTGCTTGATTGATTAATTGGCTTAGCCATAGCCGAAAGCCAGAACGATCGTCTGATTACATTTTTTGTTGTTGTGTAAATGAATGGCGCTTTGTTTCATGTTCATGTCACGTTCACGCCAAGATTATCAAAGCATCTTTCCATCACCGAGCACTTTACATCTCCGCTCTGCGCGGGTGGAGGATCTACATTCCTGCGAGCCGCTGTAGCATTTCAGAGTCATTAAGGTGAGGAGTTTCCCTCTGCACCCACTGCCTCCGACCTTTCACCTACAAAGCTGAGGAATATGAGAATAAAACATGGTCACTGGCCAAATATGATCTTCAACACTGACAATACGTCAACATACACGTCCTGCAGCGCATAGGCTCACCTGGATGGGCTGTGAAGGGGTACGGTGCACCGTTCGTTGTTGATGAAGAGGGCAATGTCACTAAGCACATGTGGAATCTAAAAGTTTGCAGCCTGACTGTGGGACTTTCACCCACAGAATTTGTCATCTAGACAAATAAAGACAACTAATGCACACAGGTCTGATATACTTTAAAAAAAGTAAGAGTCACGGGTTTGATAATTATTAATTGTAATACTGTGATGGCCAAATAAAGTAATTCATCCACAGAATGTGTATCGTCAATGTCGATCACTTTCTTTCGTAGACAAAATGCATTTCGTCAAACAACAAAAAATGACATTTTGTCAAGAAAACAATTTCCTTATTTACTTCATTCACATTAGATTCTGTCAACAAAATAGCAGTTTGCTGAAATCTGTTTGGTGCACATGATTAATAACTGTCCTTTTGGGTACAAAATCATCCCTTTAGACAAAATGCAGCAAGATTTAACTTGATTGTGTAATTCTAGAATTAATTTGGTGGTACAAAAAACATTTGTGCACGGAAATAACAATCTTCTATATCATCTCATCACTGAAAACAGTTTTTTAGCCCCTCTGCTTTCCTTTGTCATGGAGTTTGTTGACTGGACCTGTCCACACCTCTACAGACGCCCGCCTTGGCCTGACAAAGTTTTCTCAGTCTGTCTGTGAACCGGGGCTTGTTGTCGTTTTATGTGATGAAGGACTTGGTTGTCTCCCCCATTGATGGAAGATGTCAGGTTGCCAGATGCAGCATCAAAACCACTCTACTCAGTGCAGGCAAAACGGACAGACGGCGTAATCTGTCCCCATCTACCGCTGGCAACTGAGGCATCCACATTAAGATACCTTCCAAAACACACTTTAAACACATCATCTAAGCAGTCATCAACATCGGTTGTGGATCTGCATTCCGCAGGGCTGCTGTTTCAGCCTCAATAAGCAAAAAATTCACGCTATGCAATTGTGTGCAATCAAATACATTACCTTTGACCTACAAAGCAATACAACACAGACAATACATCCTTTAGCTAATGTTGTGAGCAGTATGTTAAGCAATGAGCCATTAAATTCTGACAATATGAGGAAAGGTAAACTGCAAAAATACAGAATGATAATCCACTGACGGAGCTCTCTGCTCATCCCTTGCCTGTTGGCACCATTTAGCATTTACCGCTGTTCCTTACTTCTTCACGCCTTCCATTTCTATTGTTTGTGGCACCCGGTATATTGGTTTTGTTGTTTTCTTGTTCGATAAAGAATCTCAAGATAATGGCATATTTTTTGTATTAATTGCACTGACTTAATGTGTGGTGTTTAATCTGTGTTGAGATGATCCTGGTAAGTAGAGTTGACCAAACTAATAAAATTTGGTCACTAATCTCATACATAGGAACTCGTGAATGTTATGGGAGAGTGCAACTCGAACCCGCATTAAAGCATCAAGCATACCGAAGCACTTACGGAAGACACGTTTGAACAATGTTTGCACCAGTTGTGGATCCACATTCCGGCAGGCAGGAGCACCGAGGGCAGCGGCAGACGCTGTACCTTTGACCTTCATAAATGCCGAAGGGCGAGCACGGACATTAATCAAAACTCTGACAGGAAACTATACAAAACATCCTGCCACATTTTTGACCTCCTTATCGCGATGAGTTGCTCACGTTCGCATCAGCTTCTCCGGCTGACATAATTGCTGGATTCGGCCCGGTGTTCAGTGCACTGTGACCGGCCTGTTCCAGCGTCACCAATCTCCGCTATCTGGAGACATGAGTCAAGTGAAATTTCTTTACAAAATCGCCTTTCACAAGGTGCAAAATACTAACAGATGGTTAACAATATGAAAATGGCAGAGAACGTTACACAGAAATGGCCACTTACGCCTTTATTATTTATGTCACGCAGGTCATGAAATGCCTTGGGGTTTGCCTGACATTTGTTTGGACTAATCTGTGACCTTGAGGCACATTGCAACCATAAAGTTACACAACATGCATTTCTTCTTTAGCTAATGAGCGGAGTAATTATGGTAGTAATTTTACCATCAGTCAAATCAGCAGAGGATGATGAAACTTTGTAAAGGGTTAGGCAGATTCCACTGCATTCAGAAATACGGGATTTACACATGATATTAAACATGTTTCGATGCTTTTTCCGCCAAAAAAAAACATAAATTGCATAACCATTAGCAGCTACCACGCATTTAGAACTGATGACCGATTTCCGACCACACAGTACATGCTGCACAGAAAGAAATAATTTCTGAAGGGATTCAGAAATGAAGGGATTCTGCTTGAAGTTGCTGATGGTCCAGAAGATCACATTTTACCAGACGCCCTTATCCAGAGCGACTTACAATCAGTAGTTACAGGGACAGTCCCCCCCTGGGGACACTCAGGGTAAAGAGTCTTGCTCAGGGACACGATGGTAGTAAGTGGGGTTTGAACCTGGGTCTTCTGGTTCATAGGCGAGTGTGTTACCCACTAGGCTACTACCTATATAAGTATTTCACACAGTGCTGATTTATTTAAGTTTACCCACTTACAAAGAGAGCTGTAATTTTCAACCTCTGAGATTTTCATAAGGTCATTAACTCGGAACTTTTTGTGTATGTTATCTGTCTAAAGGAATTTTTATTTTACAAAGATCTATTTTTTTGCACTTTTTGACACGGTGTGACAATATTTCTGGTAAAAGTATTACTCAAGTTAAAGTGAGAACTAACTAGATCTCAAGTTAGTTTGTACTCAAAGTGAACAGTTGCCAGTTTTCTGGTGCAGTGATGGATACACCAATGGGATTGTGTTCTGTTAAGGGGCAGTGGTGGCCTAGTGGGTCAGGAAGCGGCCCTGTAATCAGAAGTGTGTCTGTGAAGATCCTCAGTCATGAAGAATTTGTCTCAAAGTTGAGTCGTGGCAACTGGACTTTCTTTCTTTAACGTAGAGACGTTTCATTCTGCATCCACAGAACTTTGTCAATCTGAGGGAAGTTGGTTTGTGCCCACAAATTTATCCTCCAGGTTGGTTTCACCTCAATCCCGCCTTGGCCCCGCCCTGGCAGCTCCTCCTGCCCCCATTAAATGCAGCCAACCTGGTGAATTGGGCCTGATTTTCCTGGGGATGGATGAAAGGGCAGCATTATAGGTTGGAGTATAGGTTGTGTCTGAGGCCTCCACCTCTGTTGATTTGCACATGCCTCACTCGTCTCTCAAACCACCGATCTTCACTGTCCAATATTTGAACATTCTCGTCCAAAAATGAGGGTCCTTTGACCTAAAGGTGAAGGTATACAGCTGATCCTGTCCCTGAGGTGTTGCTCCTTCTGTGTAGCGGTTAAGGAATCGGCCCCGTAATCAGAAGGTTCGAATCCCGATCTGCCAAGGTTCCACTGCGCCAAGGCACCGTCCCCACACACTGCTCCCCGGGCACCTGTCATGGCTGCCCACTGCTCACTCAGGGTGATGGACAAATTTCACTGTGTGCACCGTATGCTGTGTATCACAATACCTTCAACATTCGTCACATCATGGGCCACACCCCTTTCTCAAAAAACACCATTTTACACCACTCTTTTAGAAAACTCGCTTTGTAAGTGGTGAACTGTGGCCGCAATGCCATTTTGTACATTTGACTCATGAGGTCAAAGGTAACAAAGGCTTTCAAATAGACACAATTTTTTCCAGGACTGAAAACAGGTTGAGAAACAGTATTTCATTGTCCTCATGGTTTTAGAATAATAACTTTTTTATCTTCATATTGATTTTGTAGGATAAACCTTTGAATTTGGTCACAAAAGCTTCCAGACCCCCATCACCTCCTTTAGCAACTAGCGCCCGTGAAAACAAATGCGAGTCTACGGCTCCCTCCGCTGGTTCAAAAACAAATTTGACACTGATGAAATGCTTTAGCGACTGCTGCAGACCACACCATTGCATTTCACTACATATCATGTGCATGACTATTTTGAAATGTATCTTGTAGGAGGACTCCTCACACTCCTTACACTACCTACTTCATCAGTTATTGTCCAGAAGTTTCCATGCCCAGTTCTGAATTGATGATTTTGTTTTGTATTGAATGGTAGGAGTTGCATTCAACCAACATGTGTCTTATGCAAGATGGAAATCCTTCCATAGCCCATGTTTGCACACGGATAAAGGGAATTTTGATAATGAGCTTCAGGGAGAACAGGCCGGACTTAACCCCTACCTGGATAAACCCGTTTGTTCAGATGCAGGGGGTCAAGGTTTACTGCTCTATTCTCCATTTACCAGCCCACTTGCTTTCTCAGCGTAATCTTTAGCCCACAGTGGGAATGTGATCCAGGGCAGAGAATAGTGTTCCTCTGGTCTTTATAATGCCGCTCTAAACAGGGCGGAGGTTCTGTAGTTTTATTACCTTCACTGTCCCCACACACTGGTCCCCGGGCGCCTGTCATGGCTGCCCACTGCTCACCAAGGGTGACGGTTAAATTACACATTTCGTTGTGTCACCATGTGATGTGCAGCAGTGTTTCACAATGACAATCACTTCACTTCACATCAAGTCGCACTGTTCAAACACAGATGAGACACTTCCTCAGTCCCCACTTGCGGTATTATTAAGATACACAATACAGCTAAATGCCTTAGATGTGAATTTGGATGTAAATGCAGACTTTCATTACATGGAAGTGGAAAAGAAGACAGAATGTGTTACATATCTTAATATACATCTCAAGGTATTCCACGATGCAACATTTACATTACATTTACGGCATTTGGCAGACGCCCTTATCCACAGCGACTTACAACGTGCTTTCAAGTTACCATCAACAGAGGACATTAATATACTTTCTATTTTGACAGCTCGTGCCAACTCACAATGCTGAGGATTAAACGGTAACGTTAGCAATGCATGTTAGCCTGCTACCTTTAGACATTTCAGAGAAAATTATATTCCATATTCATGGACACTTGCCGATCTGTACATTGAAAACCAGACTAAAATGTCATCTTTTTTTGTTGAAAAGTAGATTAAAACTAGATTAAAATAGCCATGCATGATTATGACTAAAATAAGACTTGAATTCAGACTTTTAGTTGACTGAAACTTGACTGGACTAAAATGAGTCTGGATGTGACTGAGGCGAATTAAAAACTAAAATGGCAGCGTGACACAAAGACTCGACTAACAACACTAGATATCGCCTGAATAAATTAAACTAAGTTCTATTCACATAAACCTCATAACTTGGTTCAGAAGGTGCATAAGAAGGTCATAAAAAAATTCTGTGCAGGCAAAAGCTCTTTATTTGTGCAAATGACTGAAACCAAAGTAAATTGTGCACAGTAGAAATGTTTTTGGGGTTTTCACACACGGAATGATAACGTTCAGTCCTCCTCACCCTTCTCCACCACCATTCGCAGCTTATCAACCAGCACTGCAAAAAAGCAAATGATGGTGGGGATCAATAAGACATGACAGTTATGGCAATGTATATATTTTTACTTTTAAGGCCTTCTATTCTGTCTCTCGTTCTTCAGCCCATGCATTTCTCTGCAGTTCACTACAAGTGTGCATTCGTTTCTGTTCACCGCGACGGGGGAGGAGTATTTGAACACGTACCTCCTGCTGTTGGCCTATGGAACGGCTCATAAGCACGGCAGGCCACGATGAGGTCTTTTAATTGGGGAGGGCTGTCTTCGGGTAGGGGCTCCATGGCTTTCTCCTTGCACACCTTCTTGTGGATGTCTGAAGTTGTGCAGTCTAGCAAAAAGGATTCTAAGTTCACTTTAAAACCCTTTTACATACAAAATATAAGTGTTAGTTAGTGGATTTTCACCTTTAAAGGGCACCTGCCGTGTTGCGATCTCCCACAGGACAATGCCTAGACTGAACAGACAGAAATGCAGCGGTAAAACGGTGGCGTGAAGGGTGCTTTATACGTAGGATTGTCTGTGCCTCGTGGGGTACCTGTATATCTCACAGGCCTTGTCATAGTGATCGATTTTCTTGAGTTGCTGGGGCGAGCAGTAGCACGAGGCGCTTTGCTTTCCCTCTTTTTTCTTCCTTAATGACGTCTCTGTTTTTGCCAACTCGAAGCCCCCCAGCTGCGAGCAGAAACAAGCGGAATAAAACTTCCGTTGTGTCCCGTGCTGAAACGCGTCCGTCGTGGCCCACCTACCTTCACCGTGTATCCCACCGCCACCAGGAACTTGCTACTCCTGATGCAGCCGTGAAATTTGAATTTCGGCTCGGACTGGTGCAGCCTGCGGGGAAGGATGGAGCGATAAACTACAGCTGGCTTGGCTTGCTGTGTGGTTCTCATTACCAATGATGGAACACAGGAGAGGCACCTATAAATCCCCTGAGCAGCGTCCAGACACATCCGGGCCTTTCTGGACCAGGGCAGTTTACAGTCACTGTCCAGCACCTGCCTCAAACTCCCCTTTTCGCAGAACTCCATCACGATTAGGAAGTTCGGGCTTGGACCTGAAGGACACGACAAAAGGCAACAATTTTAGTCCAGAAAGGAATCTCCCCAATTCATATGTAATAAAAACGGAAAAGTTATAAAACAGTCTCATTTGTAAAAAAGTCAAACCTACCGTCTTGGACACAGATTCCAAACATCCTCAGGATGTTTGGGGACTCGAAGCGCTTCATGGTCTCCACTTCTTTCTGGAAGGTGGTCCTCACTGCACTATGGGAGAGAAATATACCAGTCTGATTCTGTGTTATTGCGATATTTTAATTGAACATTTGTTAAAGATACAATATAGACCAGACTAAATAAATAGATAGATAGATAGATAGATAGATAGATAGATAGATAGATAGATAGATAGATAGATAGATAGATAGATAGATAGATAGATAGATAGATAGATAGATAGATAGATAGATAGATAGATAGATAGATAGATAGATAGATAGATAGATAGATAGGTAGATAGATAGATAGATAAATAAATGAAGGAATGAATATATACAAAGTTGCTTTGTTTGGTGAAGATTTTTGCTTTGTGTGTTGGAGTGGTCACATGTGTGTGTGTTTTTCTTACTCCGTTTCCCTTCTGTACTTCCCTCCCTTCATTATCCTCATTTTTATGATGTGTGTTTCTTTCTTGATGCCTGTTAATGTCCCTCACTGTAAATAAAGGCACTGGTCATACCTAACTTAACCCTCGTGTGTCTTAGCCCTTTTTTTCCCGCCACGTCATGATAAACGAGGATGCTTCAAAATGTTTCATTTTAAATAAGATATTAAATATATAAGGGTGGGCCCAAACATCTGTCATGTCATATTCCATCATTTAAGGGAACTTAATGTTCTCCCTTAATGTTCCTCATCTCCTAACAGCACTTTGCACGCGCTGTTGCGCGTTGGTGTGAATGAGCCGATGAAATACCACGGGCTGGTGCTAATGGGACACGCGTATCTCTTGATGGCCACAGCGAACTTGTTGTACTCCCCCTCGAAGAACTCCGAGATGCTGGACCTCATGAAAGGTTTGGTGGGGTCGAAGCTCAGCTCCTCCATGGGGATCTCCCGGATGGCCTCCAGGTGAATGCTGGGCCTTCGTACTTCAAAGCACACCACGCGCAGGATCACAACTCGTATCTCGTATCTCTTATTTTATATGTGCGTATTTCAATTGAATGAAGATGACTGCCTACAGTTCTCCAGCATGATTTTCATCTGCCGCACGTCATTCTGCGTGTTGTCCACGACCTCGTATACAGCGTCCATGCCTTGCATGGCCTGCAGCACTGAGGGCGAGACAGGAAGGCAGCACATGAAGCCAGGCGGGCAGAATTACAGACAGGAAGCCATCGTTTTTCACCGTACGTTTCTGGAGCTCCTGGCGGTCACCGTCCCTGTCTTTGTCGTCCTCGGACCTCCTCCTGGTCTCCTCAAACACCTCCTCCAGCCGTTTCCTCTGCTCCACTTGCAGAGCGAGGGACAGCAGCTGCGCGTGCTCGCTGAGCCGCTCGTTCAGGCTGCCGAACTCCTCGCCGTAGCTCTGGCTCTTCGCCATGCGCACCAGGACCTTCTCTGAGGAGTACTTCTTCAGCACCTCCTCGGCGGACTCCAGGGTGAGCATGAGCTCCTTCAGCACGTCCTCCACGAGCTTCCGCTTGTCCCCGAGGCTCTGGACCTTCGCCGTTTTCACCAGCTCCGCCAGGGACCTGATGCGCTGCGCCAGCCGCGCGCACCGCTTCTTGTTGGCCTTCGCCTCCTGACACAGTGAATAGAGCTTCTCGGCGATGACCAGGATGGGCTCCACCAAATCCATGGCAGACGGCAGAAAGAGTGTGAATTCGATCTGGAACGGGACCATAAGCCTCGGATTACTTTTTTTTTTTTTTAAACCCATGCAGTGCAAGACTAATTGAGCAACCAGCAGTGCAGCAGAGTCACGCCACCCCCTCCTCTCCATACTTTCGCTTCTCCTTTCGAGAGCACTTACTACTTCTCTACAAGTGTTTTAGAACCCCTGGAACATTCTTCTCGGCTGCCCAGACATGTTCTCAGAAACAAATGTCTCGGCCGGTCCCCGCAAACAGAGTTACGGCTCGGTTACGGCTGTCTCTGGGGGGGGGTCACGAAGTCGTGACCTCAACAAAATCCAGCCACGCACAACATTTACATTTACATTTAAATCATTTACCAGACGCCCTTATCCAGAGCGACTTACAATCAGTAGTTACCAGGACAGTCCCCCCTGGAGCAACTTAAGGTTAAGTGTCTTGCTCAGGGACACAATGGCAGTTAGCGGGTTGAACCTGGGTCTTCTGGTTCACAGGCGAGTGTGTTACCCACTAGGCTACTACCACCCACACAGCTGTACATTCTACGTTACTTACGTGTAAAGGGTGAAAAGAGAAGAGGCTGGACTGCGTTTACCGTGTGAATGAGAGACGTCTTCCGCTGCCGGACGCATGCAGGAAGTGTGAAAGGTGGCCCCGCCCCCCAGTGCTGGCCCCTCCCCCCTCCCGCTCAGGCATGTCTGTCTGAGACATGTGACACTTCCCACACACAAATATGCAGGATGACAACTACACGAGAGTCGCGACAACGACATAGAAATAAACCAATGATACAAAGCATAATTTAGAACTTTTAATTTCAGCCAAGAAAAGTGAAATGATACATGAATAATTTCCATATGTCTGCTTTCCTGTGTTAAAGAAAGAGAAATGACCAAAGGACCTCAATTATTAGAAATGAATCACATGAACATGAGCCACGCAGCTTCTTCAATTCCCTGCACGTGTTTTTAATTGAGAATTTCATCCATCGCTGCGGATCTCAGCATGTAGGCTTGCTGGTGTCGGTGCGGAAGAACCTCCGGATGACGGACAGCTGCAGGAACCCGGCCACGAGGATGACCAGGCTCTGGGCTGCTGACCACCACTTCACGTAGTTGGAGTTGGAGAGGAGCAGGTAGTAGTCGGCCCCGTGCTTCATGCGGGCGTAGTTGTAGTGGCGCCACATGTGCACCAACTGAGTTTTGACCCTGTTGGTGGTGTCCTTGAGATAAAAATGGGACAACTGGTAAATCTGGACATCTGGAAACAGGGAGGACGAGACCGTCTTTTTGGGACAACATGCCAGAATACCACGAACACAAAAAATGCAGCCACCCACCCTAATACTGGAAATGGTCGTGTTCAGCACTTCCTCGTCTTCTCCTCTCTGTTCAATGGGCTCATCAAGCTCTTCATAGTAGACACCGAAGTCCACAAAGACCTGCATCCTCGCATATTTGTTGACTACATTCCCAAAGCACATTTTGTAGAAACCTGAAGAGGGAAGTTCAGTAGTTGGGATGGAGGTATTGTGCTTCCACCACGTTAAATAATACACGACACCAAAAACCAGTCAATTGTCAGTAAAACATCGGTTCTTCACCGGCACCAGTACCAGGGAACATCTGGACACCCCTGATTAAGAATTTGTAGAAATTGGGTCGATTAAGTCCAAAGTAGCACAGGTTATGGCGCATGGCGTTGACTGGTTGGGTATTTGATCCTGAACAGAATTGTGGAGGTGGAACATTCACCTGTTTCCTGCGTTTGGAAGTTGAACTGGCCCATGGGTTCATTAGAGGAGGCCATCATGCGTCCCTGTGGGGACAAGACCGAGACGTGCAGGTGTCGGTCCCCCCCGACGCCGCTTACCCACTGCACCTACGGCGGAGAGACGTGTCCAGTCTGATTCAGACCAGCTGGGACTGGGCACCACTGAATTAAATCCTTCAGTCTATGTTCTAATCAGAATTCTCCTTAATGGACAGAAAAGATAAGCGGGTGGTTCTAAATACCGATAAGCCCAAGGGGACTGACTGTGAGTTGGTAGGTCACACATTTACTCTGCACAGAAGGCAAAGTTCTGCTGGGTTTGTAAGGTGCATAGTACCCGAACATATCTACAACTGTGCCTCTTCATCCCCATCAGGGGATGAAGTGCTCCAACTATAACCTTTTAGCTTAAAGTAAATAGAAATATACATTTAGAAAGTATACAAATATACTTCTTATTTATGCCTACTCTGTGTAAATATGCATTTGATTCTTGTTTTACTGTAACCAGAGCCTCGCCGCCACATCTTTCTATATACTGGACTGTATATAGCTAAGTTGAGAATAAATTGGACTTTGAAACGACTGAAACTCACCATGTACGTGAGGTAAAAGTGTCCAGTCTGGTGAGCGAAGTGCCAGAAGCACTCGAACCCCAAGCCGGGGAGATTGATGGCGAAGCCGTACTGATTGGAGCCCAGGAACAGGCTCCCCGTCTCGCCCAGGTTTGGCTCGGTCTTCTGGGCCACGATGAGGGTGAGGATGGAGAAGCAGAGCGGCCCTCGCATGCTGACACCTCACGCACTCGCACACAACCGCACACACTCTGGGCCTGCGTAACGCCAGCGTCTCCCCACCCCCGGCCAGTAATGATTAACCCACAGCCTCCTTATTACCGAAACGCCAAACTTTTATGTACTAAGGATATTTGGTACTTTTTGGTGCTGAAAAAAGGGTGGATCTGATGGATCTGAGAGGACGGAACGCATGCCTTCGACATTCAGAATGTTGACACGTCTTCGCCACCGTGATCGTCCACATCGATCGATTCAAAGGACCAGATTTGCGTACATACCCCACACAGGGAAATTCCTGAGATTTGCGTGTGAAAGTGTAATACGTGAATTTCAGAGCTGGCAAAGGATGCCTGGGTCTCCACCCGAATGTGCGGAGGCAGCGTTACTCCTACTGCGGGACAGGGGAATGCGAATGGTGGCGAATGTCACCATTCAAATATGCCCTCTCATTCAAATATGCCCTCATAGCAGAAATCGTTCCTGGGCGTGGATGTCAATTCTGAAACTGCTCGCATAACGTTGTCACCACAGCGTATTAACGTTCTGCTAGCGTTTGGCCAACCTTTGCTTGAACGTGTGGTATCGTTTTGCATGTGTCTGCTGATGCTGGGTCCGGGTCAACGTCGTGCCACTGGGGTCACTGTTTATGAGAGATTTTCAGTGACGTGAAAGTGACCATGTACACATCTTCGTTCAATTATCTCTGAATGCAAATCATTTTTTTTAGAAAAGAATTCAGGACCTTAATTTTCATACAGGCCTGCGTTCACCTAGATTGATTTAACAAATATGTTATAAATGACTGAAAAAGTATTTTTGAGAAAAAAAGTGCATTTATTTTTGTATTTGCACACCTATAGAGACACAATTGAAATTAGTTTGGGTCAAATGAGAATGAATTGAAATATGTTTAAGTGACATGAAAAGTATTTCTGATTTAATCCGATCATGAAAACCTGTCATCTTATCCACATTAACAGGGAAATCAATTTCCATTCTAAATGACCCACCCATGAAATGTAGAAACACTCGTTTCATTCATTCTTTTATTTAGGACACAATTAAACAAGGCACCATGACCACATTGAACAAAGAGACGTTTCCCAATTTGCCAGATGTGTGATGGTGACTCCAAAATTAGATCTTCCAGGTGAGCCGTAATCACGTAGTAGGAACACACAGAACGAACCACGATAAGCTGTTATTTCCAGTATTGGATTTTTTCCCCTTCAGGAGTGTTTTTATTGATCTATTTCTGCATTCATTGGAATAAATCACACATAATATACTGCACCATGAAGAATGGTATCACAGAAATGACAACTGTAGGTAATGGCCGACTGTGTAAATCAGACATCATGAAATCATTTGGACATCTTTTTTTTTTTCCCCTGGAGTAGGGTGGTAAAATTCATAGCCACCTCACCCTGTATTTCTGGTCTTTACTCTATTAGTCTAATAAACAAGGGGTTGTGAGCCACCCACCCATTTCAAAAACTCAGAAAATTAATTTCTGGATTTGATAGTGAATAAAATAAATGCATAGGTCTCTTTAAGCACTGCAGCAAATCAACATCCTGAGAAGTGCTTACTTAAACTTGGAATAATAATAAAAAAAAAAAGTCAAGCTACATTTTCAAATTTTAAAAAACTTTTCTAAATGCATGTGCAAGTAGCAATCCTGGACCTTAATCAAGTAGAATCAGCACAATGCAGACATTCAATCCAGTTTATTCTTTCTAACACTCAAGCTTTCAATATTCTTTTTTTCAAACTTTTTTTTTTTTTTTTTGCAAATATGTTATTAAAATAAACCCAGAACAATCTTTAGTAAACATCCCTTTTACAATGTTGCGGCGAAAATAAAAAGTGCTAGGAACTCAGTAATCTCCATTCTTCTCACAGATGGACGAGCCACCGCTCACCAGTTCAGTCATCACTGCAGGGTGGTACACTGACACCCACTGGGCGTGGGCCTCCTCAGACATCACCCATCTCTAATAGCGTCTGTTGAGATCCGTTTAGCCTGACCTCAGAGTCTCTCTGACCTCCTTCTTCATCCCTTCTGATGGTTTCAGAGTCAGGTAACTGAACGGCCGAAGGGTCACCAGGGTCGGAGGCCTCAGCTCTGGAGTCTTCGGGCTTACTGGGAGGACAGAGTTGGTCACCTGACCACTGGTCAGGACTCAGAGTGTGATGGACTGTGTGGGAGCGGGTCAGGGTCCGCTGCTCAGAGCTGCGGCTTTTATCGGGGTTCAGGGTGGGTGTTTGGGTCGGGCGAGCCGGGCGTGTCAAGGGACCGCTGGTGTCCACCGTTTCTCCTCTCCTGAATTTTCTCCTCTCAGGTCGACCGTCAACCTTAGTTGGTGCGAAATACTATGTCTTGTAACAGCAGAACATTTACAGCATGGACAGATTTGCAACGTGTTTCTCTATTTAAAAGTGAAAGGGAAGTGATTGTCACTTGTGATACACAGCAGCACAGCACACGGTGCACACAGTGAAATTTGTCCTCTGCATTTATCCCATCACCCTGAGTGAGCAGATATGACAGGCGCCCAGGGAGCAGTGTGTGGGGACGGTGCTTTGCTCAGTGGCACCTTGGCGGTCTCTAATAGAGTGGCCACCCCTTTCCAATTCACACCATAAAAATGTGTCACAGAGCAGCATGAGAAGAAGGTGCTGTACCTGGGTCAGGTGGGGTGAGCCTGTGGAAACCACATGTTTGTCCTGTGACGGCGCTCTGTACAGCTGCTGTATCCTGAGATGAACCGAGATTTAAAACACATGCGACAAACTCAACACACTCTCTTAAAAGAACACGTTCACTGCTCAGCCACACCATTATGAAAGTGGTTATCTGCTTATAGCGGCACCTGGATGAATTAGAACATTCTCTGCTCGGTGACTTGAATAAATAATGTAAACCAGCGATCTACAGGTGAATGCATAAGCCAGATTACCCCTGTGCAGTTTCAGCTCTAGCTCTGCAATCCGAATCTTCCTCCCTTGATCGCTGCATTGACGAATTGCCTGCCAATGAAGAGCAGCAAGCAATCAAACAACCACGTTTCACGATGTTTCACGATAACTAAACTCTGTGTCATGTTTGTTCCTTCAACTGTCGTATTCACAAAAAAAATATTTTTTTACCCAGAACCCCCTTATGGACAGGGGGTCGTTTGACTGGGCCAACTTCGGGGCTGGGGTCAGATGCTTTCTGCAGAATCCTCAGGATCTCAGTGGTCTAGGATCAAAAGGGAGAAAGTAAAATTGAGACCCGCCCCACCAGAGATAAGACAGGTTCGGCTCGGGTCAGACACCTGACGCACCTTTCCTCCCGTCTCCTGCGCGCAGTCCAGGGGGGTTCTCTGCCTCTTGTTCCTCAGGTGCACCACTGCCCCCGCCTGCAGGAGCAGCTGAACCAGTTCCTGGTGACCGCCTCTCACTGCCTCGTGCAGGGCGGTGTTGCCGTGGTGATTGGCAAGGTTCACAGAGGCACAGGTCTGGAGAGGAAGACCTGTGATCAGCTCAGTCGTTTCTTTAGCCATCAGCTCCAGCAGACCCTCCATTACACTTACATTTACAGCATTTATCGGACACCCTTATCCAGAGGGTCTTACAGACCCCCCCCCCGAGACACTCAGGGTTAAGTGTCTTGCTCAGGGACACAATGGTAGTAAGTTGGGTTTGAACCTGGGTCTTCTGGTCCATAGGCGAGTGTGTTACCCGCTAGGCTACTACCACCCTTTGTAAGCCCCTCCAGAACCCACCTTCAGCAGGGTGGCTGCAGTTTCTACGTTTCCCTTCAGGCAGGTGTGGATCAGGGGGGTGTTCCCATACTGATCCTTCTTGTTCACTTTAGCATTACACTCTAGCAGGGCACTGACCACCTAGAACACAGGGAGGGGGGGGGGGGGGGGGGTCAGCACATGGTAGAGCAGGTCCTACCACAACTGCCGTCAAAGGGGCAAAACTGTGGTGACGTGTTGACACACTGCATATTAACCTGTAGATGGCAGCTCTGGCAGGCCAGGTGGAGGGGCGTGGCATTCTGGCCGTTGCGGGCATTGATGTTGGCACCGTGACGAGTGAAGAGGGACACCAGGGACAGGTGCCCGTGCAGCGCTGCCACGTGGAGGGGCGTGAAGCCATCAGCGCTGCTGCTGTTCACACACAGCCCACCGGCCTGCAGGCTGGCCAGCTTCTGGAGATGCGCATACAAAACATATTCAAATCAAATTACCAAGGATGCTGACCGGTGATGAATTATTACTAATTCCCGAGTTTATTTAGTGCATATGCATGTGTGTGTGTGTGTGTGTGTGTCAGAGTTGCACCTTCTGTGTGGGTTCACACTTTGGGCACTGGCATAAAGGATGGCACAGCGCAGCGTTAGTGGGCACCAAGTCCTCCCCTTCCTCCTCTGGTTCCTCATCCACCCACTCCAGCAAGTATCGCACCTAATGCGTGCGCGCACACACACACACACACACACACACACACTTTGTACTATTACAGCACCAAACCAGGCTACATTATTTCTGTAGATTGGGGACTCTGGATAATATCTCACCATCTCCACATCCCCGTCCGCCACAGCTCTCAGCAGCTTCTCAACCTGCCAATCAGGAAGAGAACAGAGAAGATCGAACCACGACGGCTTACTGTATATAAACTCTGTGACGGACCTCACATCTCACCTCCTTGTGACGGACTTTGTCGGTGTCGGGGCGAGTCTCTGTGCTGAGGGAGGAGGTGCTGGAGACAGATGAGCGTCGACTGCTGGAGTCGGACGCTTGAGGGGAGCGGCTGGGGGACTGAAGGGCGAAAAGGTTTCATGTTATGTTAATTTTATCCAAGGTTACTCACAAATGAGGTATGTTACAACTGGTGGTCTAAATACTGTGATCAGTGTAATAAAAATAAAATAAAAATAAATAATAAAATACTAAAATCATTTAACCCCTACATTCAGGATAAGGGGCTAAGACCCCGTCCACACGGGAACATTTTTCTTAAAAATGGGAATCTTTCTATCTGATCTATCTGACGTGTCCTACAACAATGGTGAATAACACGTCTGTGGTTGTGCTGCATCAGCTACGCTGTACCTTTCTAATAAAAAAATGACGAGGCTGGAGCGGAGCGGGGAGTTGTAGTAGCCTAGTGGGTAACACACAAGACGCAGGTTCAAACCCCACTTACTACCATCGTGTCCCTGAGCAAGACACTTAACCCTGAGTGTCTCCAGGGGGGGACTGTCCCTGTAACTACTGATTGTAAGTCGCTCTGGATAAGGGCATTTGGTAAATGCTGTAAATGTAAAAATCTAAAATGTATATGGAGGGGGGGTTAAAACCGTGCTTGGGATGTTCTCTGCATCTTCGAGTGGACGACAACATTTCTGACAACAAAAACCTGTTTCAGAGGAAAGAGTTCTCGTTTGGAATAGACCAGGAACTAGGAGCTACCAGAAATGAAAATACAGATGGAAAGATGTGTCTCCCATGATAACAGATCTTTGAACCAGCACAAGCTGATTCATTTTGGGGGAAAGGGGATAATGGACACCAGAAACGTAGAACGTACTTTTAGTACAACATATTGTCAGCCTATTCACAGAATATGTGAATTTGAAAATGAAACTGGGGCCTTGTGGCACGTACCCCAATGCTGTCGCCCCATCCTCTAGTGCCACTGTGAGGTCCTTCCAACAATGACAGAATCTAAAAAATTAAAAGGAAAAGAAGTAAAAAATAAAAATAAAAAAAATCACACCACAATGTGCAATCCGTTTTTTAAATGAATATGAAACATTAACGGAAATGCTCACCCTGGAGTTGAGGGCGCATTGCAGCGGCGTGTCCTTGGCCTTGTTATGGACCGCGGTCGATGCTCCGTTTTCAAGCAGCACTTCGATGATTCCCTCGTAGCCCCAGCGGGCAGCGATGTGCAGCGGGGTGTCGCCTTTATCGTTCTGGATGTTCAGGTGACAGGTGTGCAGGTCATAGTACACCAGGGCCTTGACACACTGAGACACGCAGGAAGCATTCATTTAACGTGGAAACGGCAGATTAACGGGTGGGTGGTACACTTGAACGTGTCCGGCAACGTACGTCCTCGTGTCCGTACATGCAGGCGAGATGGAGAGGAGTGTTCCCGTTGTTGTCCTGGGCGTCTGTGTTTGCCTTGTAGTGCAGAAGCAGCAGCTGGATCAGAGACCGAGAGAAAGAGGCATAAGGAACCAGAGCACTACAACAAGACACACAGCCCCTTACAAGACCGCAAACTGACCGTGACCCCCTGGTAACCTTTCTGGCAGGAGAGGTGCAGGGGGGTGAGGGCGTGGTAGTCTGTGGCGTTGACTACAGCTCCCTTCGACACCAACACGTCAATCAGCAGAGACTGACCTGAGGAAGTGAGAAATGGACAGGGTTCAAACCCCACTTACCACCATTGTGTCCCTGAGCAGGACACTGAAAGTGAAAAGTGAGAGTGAAGTGATTGTCACTGCAGCACAGCACACGGAGCACACGGTGAAATGTGTCCTCTGTATTTAACCATCACCCTTGGTGAGCAGTGGACGGCCATGGCAGGCACCCGGGGAGCAGTGTGTGGGGACGGCGCTTTACTCAGTGGCCCCTTGGCGGATCGGGATTCGAACCTTCTGATTACGGGGCCGCTTCTTTAACCGCTAGGCCACCACTGCCCCACAACTGCCCACTGAGTGACTGTCTAAACAGAGCCCGAGTCACATGACTGAGAGGGGTGTGTGTTGGCATGGATATCATGATACGACTAAATCATGATATATTGTGACACTGTACATATTGCAATATTAAAGAGTTCACTGAAAAGGTAAAAACCAAGCTGATATACATTTACATTTACAGCATTTATCAGACGCCCTTATCCAGAGCGACTTACAATCAGTAGTTACAGGGACAGTCTCCCTGGAGCAACTTAGGGTTAAGTGTCTTGCTCAGGGACACAATGGTAGTAAGTGGGATTTGAACCCGGGTCTTCTGGTTCATAGGCGAGTGTGTTACCCACTAGGCTACTACCACTACAAAATGCTGCGTACGATCTCAGCAACTGTAGTAATTGTAGTCTTTGCATTTTAACACACTGAACTAGTGAACACCAAAAAGGTTAAGATAAAATGCTAAAAGACTGAAAAGATTATATTTATGATATGCAGTGAAATAACCACAGTATTGCAAGTATACAATGAACCAATATGCAAATATTGCAAACATAACCAAATATTACACTTTTATGTTTTTAAGATAAAACATAAATGTGACCTTTCAGTGTCTTATTTCTTCTTTTATTTTCCTTATTTCTTCTATTATTTTCCTGTGTAGCAGCTTTGATATGGCAGGCAAAGTTAAGATGCATTATTACACCAACATTTTGGACCTGAGTTTCAATCTTTAATTAGGTAGATTATATTTAAAAGCTCAGATATCAGACTTGCTGACTGCACCTGATCACATGACCAATAAAAAAAAACAAAAAAAAAACTAACAAGAGCAGCTGGAGACTCACCACAAACAGCAGCAATATGGAGAGGAGTGTAGCCCCGGTCGTCTCGAGAGAAAGGTGTGATGATGGAAGGGTCGTTCAGCCTCCTACACAACAAAGACAATCACATCACTACTCAGAGTCATACATCTTCAACGCTGATATCCAAATCTGACACTGGAGTCAAGAACCACAGGAAACGACAGGAAGACGCTCTCCGTAGCTCACTACCTTGTCGATCCTGACCTCTTAATAATAACTAATATAAATAAATCCAAGCGCCTCCTCACCCGGAGAGTCGGAGCTCACAGTCGTCACATGAGCAGAGCGGGTGGCACATCTTCGTCACGTCCTCCTCTCCCTCGCTCTCGCACAGCAGCCGCTGCACCTCAGCCTCATTACCGTTGGCTATGTGCTGCATGACACACAGAACGAGAATTCGGAACAGGTAGAAAACCGGGCCGAACGACGTGCCGGGCGAAGACTAACCTCAAACAAACAGTCGATCGGCATGGCCGTGTTCTGAGAGAGCAGGTCCATCTTCTGCCTGAAGAACACTCGGTCGTTCAGATTCCCTGAGCCCTGTCCCAAAAAGAAAAAAAAAGTGCACGGTCACTACATTTCAATCCAAACGAGTGCTGCACTTCTGCTGCTGATTCTCTCCACTCACGGTTACATCGCGGCTCAGGCTGCCCTGGCTGATGTACTCCACCGCGGCCTCGAACGTGGTCAGACAGTAGCTCAGCTCGTCCTTGGTGGACGTGCAGAAGTGGAAGTTTTTTACGTAGCTGAGATTCGCCATCCTGAAATGAGACGGTGCGGCATGGTGACCACGGCGCAGCACGCGGAGGAGGCTACAACCGAAAAGGTGCGATCTGAGAAGGTACGAGAAGTTGACAAGTCAAACTCCATAAAATGGGGGACTGGGAGCACAATCCGAACGTTTCATTAAACGAGGGAGAATTAAGGAGGCACGTAAATCCACTTCATGCACTGAAATGCAGGTGTGGAAAATGAATAATTCATATTCAAGTAATCAGCAAATTTCTAAAGGAAAACAATGCATCCTCCTAAACATATTCTGCAGGGTGGGCCATTTATATGGATCCACCTTAATAAAATGGGAATGGTTGGTGATATTAATGTCCTGTTTGTGGCACATTAGTATATGTGAGGGGGCAAACTTTTCAAGATGAGTGGTGACCATAGTGGCCATTTTGAAGTCGGTCATCTTGGAACCAACTTTTGTTTTTCAATAGGAAGAGGGTCATGTGACATCAAATTTATTGGTAATTTCACAAGAAAAACAATGGTGTGCTTGGTTTTAATGTAACTTTATTCTTTCATGAGATATTTACAAGTTTCTGATATTTACAAGTTCAATGTCACCAATCATTCCCATTTTATTAAGGTGTATCCATATAAATGGCCCACCCTGTAGATGCATTACACGATTACACAGAATAAATTATTGAATAGTTTAATGTCAATTATTCAACATTTTACTGGACACCAATATCTCTGCAAAGGAAAACCTTTCAGGACCAATAAGCGTGTACTTTGCCTGTAACGGGCCGCGAGAACAGTGCGTTTGCAGCGCGTCCGGCTCTCACCAGTTGGGGATCTCGGTCTTCACCAGCAGGTAAAGGATGACGGACAGCAGGTCGTCCGCACACGCGGCCTCTATGCTCACTGGCGAGGAAGAGGGAGAGCGCAGTTAACCCGGTTGGACACGCCACTCCGGCACAACAAGCGGCGCCTTCTCCTGGCCGAGACACAGGGCTTCTGTGCGCTGCCGGACAGGCCGGCCCTTCAGGGGCCGTTTAACCTGCCTGACACTCTCTCTGTCTGCCTCGTTAGGCTGTAATGGCTAAATTGCCTGTTTGGCTAACATACATTACGGGAGTTTGGCTGCGCCCGCCGGGCACTGAATGGTCATTCACGCTCGGGGAAAACACCTCCGTTGTGCATTTGTGTACACGAGAGATAACCTGGTTAAAACCGCAAAAGCCGTTGTTAGAACGCAACCCAACTCGGAATCAGAATAGTATTTATTGGCCAGGGAATTTGCTTCCGGTAGACGGTGTCTCTCAAGTACAGAGTAGAAAACAACAACAACGTGCAAGGATGTGTTTAAGTGTTATTTGTACAAGTTGTAGAATTTGTTTATACTCTTTATAAATAACTATGTCTACTGAGTATAAATATATGTAAGAATGTACATAGGACTATAAATGTATGGAGATGAAAACAATGTGCAGTACAGGGTGGGTCATTTATATGGATCCACCTTAATAAAATGGGAATGGGTGGTGATATTAACGTCCTGTTTGTGGCACATTAGTATATGTGAGGGGGCAAACTTTTCAAGATGGGTGGTGACCATAGTGACCATTTTGAAGTCGGCCATTGGATCCAACTTTTGTTTTTTCAATAGGAAGAGGGTCATGTGACATATCAAATCTATTAATAATTTCACAAGAAAAACAATGGTGTGCTGGTTTTAACGTAACTTTATTCTTTCATTAGTTATTTACAAGTTTCTGACCACACATAAAATGTGTTCAATGTCACCAACCATTCCCATTTTATTAAGGTGTATCCATATAAATGGCCCACCCTGTACAATAAATAGGCAAAAATCTAAATCCTATATACATAGTGTTCATAAAGTGTAGTGCAATGTTAGGTGTCTAACCAAACTAACTCTAACTCACACAAACACACACAGAGGCCTGAACAGGAGCAGTCCATCATCGGGACATTTCGCATGGACAATCCTACCAGCTGTCGTACCTGTGCGCCCGGGGGACTGCAGGACGGTCAGGACCACCCTTCTCAGACAGAGCAGCTTGTGCTGAGGGGAGGTGCAGCCGTTAAGCTGACTCAGCTCTCTCTTCGCCCGGGGAATATTTATGCTGCCAGAGACGCAGGAGAAACGCTGTAAGCGTACACTCGGGAGACTCTCGTATTGTCTGTTGGTGAACGGTTCGCTCATCGGTGCCTAAATAAGAGCGTTTTTCTGGATTTTATGAACAGTAGAGAGCAGCGAGAGGCTGAGAGTTCACCTGAATTCGGACTTGACCCCGAGATCTTTCTGCTGGAGCTCCTGCAGGCCTCTGGAGGTTTTATTAAATGCAGCATCCTGTCCAGGAGCAGAGTTCAAGCATTTGAGGAACACGGCAAAATTAATTTTGTGAAAAACCTTTAACACTACAATGAATAAATAATTTCAATTTGTGCTTATTAAGCAAATGGGAAAAAATATAGAAGTAATAACACTTACCTGGCTGGCTTCAAGAGTCCCGACATAACTAAATATTAAATCATGGATACCATGATGTATGTACATCTAGAAACAAGAAAATTTGTTGACCCACCAGACACCAAAAGCTCCCCCCCAAGTGAACTGAATGGATTTCTTTACTGCTGATTAAACAGGAACCGCCATCACCTCTACCGCTTGCTTGAGCAGTGTCATCTGGAGCTCCTGTTTGGCCAGCACCTTCTGAAAAATCCACACACGGTCGTCACCATCCTGCGCGCGGACACCAGCAACGCGAAGGCCGAGAGGGTCGGGGGGGGTTTCCACCTACCAGCCGCGAGTCTCTCAGCAAGCACTGAAGGCATCTCGTGTATAGAGCTTGGACCGAGTCCTGCGGGTCAGATGGTACAGGTCAGGCGTATGGCACTTCGGTACAAAGCTGTGGTGAAATGCGGCCGTCGTTCTCGGTCAATTATAATAACGCATAATTGTGCATTCGTTTGCATGAATTATGTCTCACTATGTGATGGCGCAGTCCCTTCCTCTCCTGTTCCTTGAAGGAATGACAGAAGCCGGCGAGGAACTTGTCCAGTTTTTCGGCGTGGCGGCCCAGGAACTCCCTCGCGTCGTCCACACTCTTCAGGCAGTAGGAGGCGGGGACAGAGCTCACGTCCACTGAAACGCACACAGGACAGTTGAGGCCGCGGCGGCGCGGCTGTCGCGTACGTCGGTGTCGCGTACTGCCGTACCTGGGCTCTGCTCCGAGTCGAGGGGCCGCGTGATGCACAGGATGCGGTACGCCTGCTCCTTCTCGTTGTAGAAGGTCTCCTCGAACAGGATGGGTACGGAGGCCGGGGACTGGCGTCCGCCTCGCAGCTTCACCTGGCAGTCCTGGATGGACACCTCCTCCTGTGGACGTGGGCACCGGGATCAGGTCCTTTTTTCTGGCTTTAACAACCATATGGTAAACGAGTGGCCGGGAACGTCACGTCCCTTCGGGGGAAACCGACCTTCCCATCCAGAGTCCTGTACCCCTCGTCCACAGACTGCAGAACATACCCCTCAAACTGGGCAGATGTGTACGTGCTGACTGACAAGCTTTCTCGACATGGAACCAGAATCTGTCACAGACACACACACCAAAACCAAACTGAAATAGGACATTTTGTTCATTTAAAACGAGTTAGTCCCGCACAGAGTCCCTCTGTCCCCGTGGACGGGGATGACACAGCCTTTTGCCCCAGAGGGGGGTCTCATGCTGGAAAACTCACAAAGACTTCCTTACTCCACAGTCACAGCATGAAAATTCCACACTTTCCAACCATCTCACATTTCAAAATGAACATCTGATGCGTGAGAACGTGGGAAAGGGGTTCAGCGTGTTGGGACCATCAAAACGTAGCTCATAATGAAAATAGTCATCTTTCTTCATTCGCGCGGAACACCCGGTAACGTGCCACTCACGATGCCATGCAGCTCCGCGACTCGGCTGCACAGGTCCGGCCTCTGCCTCTCCAGCGCCAGGTAAAACGGGTTCTTCAAGATGTTCTCATCATATACAGCCATAGAGACGGGACGCTCTGCACCCTGAAGGAGGAGAAGAGGAGAGGGGGCTTGAACCAAGTTCTGCGGTAACTACTCCTCATCCCGTACCGCTGGAAAAACAGGCCGGGCCCAAAACAACGGGGATCTTGTTCCCGCCGCCGCCAAACGCCTCTCAGCTGAGCTCATTAACCGACTTCCGAGATGAAATTACCCCAGAGCCGCCACAGCCGCGGCGTACAGTAGCTCAACAAGGGCGGACGAGAGTTAAAATACGGTCCAGACCTCACGTTAAACCAACCCTACACTCATCCACACTCCCATAATTAAATAGTAAGCCATGTACAGGGTTCTTACACACTTTTACAAATGACTTTTCAATTACCACCAAAATATTGTTAAAATAAATGTATGACAATCCTGCTAATTTTAACTAAAACAACAGTGAGGCAACAATGAATAAATAAAAACACATATAAATAAGTAAAACAGAAAAAAAAAAAAAACTTTATATCTTTATTTTGCACTTTTCGGGGCCTGGAACGCTCCTTGATTTCCAGGTTTCTATAGACTGTACCAGCCTCATTATTTAGCTCACGGTAACTATAACATCAACAACAACATTTATTTCTTATATAGCCCAAAATCACATACAGTATGTCTCAATGGGCTTTGACAGGCCCTACAGTTGACACCCCCCACACTTGACCCTTCTGCACACAAGGAAAAACTCCACACAAAAAAACTCTAGGAGAGAGAAAAAAGGAAAGGAAGAAACGTTGGGAAGGAGTGATACAGAGAGGGACCCCCTTCCAGGGTAGAGTGAGCCTGCAAATGGTGTCAGTGCAGGGTTGGATATGATATAATAGTAAGTCCTACGGTTGTAGGGTTGGAGAAGTCCAGGATGTATTAAGTGTCATGGTCTAGATAAGGTGTCTGTAATGATGTTACTGGTCCATTTGAAGATCCCTGGAGCTGTAGTTGTAATGGTGGTGGTGGCTGTGGTGACCCTCTGGTTTGTTTCATGTTTTGTCCTTGTAAAGAAGTTGTCAGGAACAGGATTTATTTGCTGGTCTGATCACTGGGGTCTGCCAGTAGTCTGGGCGCCTGATTCCGTGTCTCGGAGAAAAACAAACAGAAGCAACTATAGAGTTGGTCCACTGTCCTGCGGCGCTACTGCAGCTGCAGCTGAAAAAAATTCCCACTACAGTTGAAAATTTCACAACCGTCACTCTGGTTATGGAATTACATTTTTCAAATGGGGCTCAAATAAAAAAAAAAAAAAAAAAAGAGAGCAGAACCCTTCTGCTGAGCTCATGTTTCAGGTGACGTGGACTCAGCCATGGTCCCGCATGCCAGGCGGGTTTAAAACACTGAAGTCCAAATGAAATTCCACATTCACACCTACGGCATTTGGCAGACCTGCTTTAAAATGGTCATTACTGAGGTCCCTTCTTTTGTTCACTGGGACCTGATCCGTAAAAACCATCAGCTTAGCTCCGAACTCACCATTTAGTTATTTTCTTAAAGATTCGGCGTTTGAAGACACCGCAAGCGTTTCATCCGTATAGCCGGGGATCAGATAAAAGGGATTGTGTGCCCAGCGTTTCCTTCATGTGCGCCATTCCTCAAATTCCCTGCAGGGTTCGCGTGGGGGGTGAGGTGGTCTTGTGCCGAGAGGAACGCGAGAGGAGCTGAACTGTTCAGCAGAGAATTGCCGGGATTTATAATATATGAATTATCATATACACTCGGGTAAATTTGTTTTTTAGTTTGCCCACTAACAAATAAAGTCTATGATGATTTCGATTTTAGGTTTAAAACAAAGTGAGTAACACTTGTACATAGAAGCAGTCAATGTATCCCGATTTCAAACTTTGCACCATGGCCAAGACCAAAGAGCTTTCCAAGGATGTCGTGGACAAGATTGTGGACCTACACAAGGCTGGAATGGTCTACAAGACCATCTCCGAGCACCTGGGTGAGAAGGTGTCAACAGTTGGTCTATTATTTGTGATTATTCACAAATAGATGAACCATTAAATAACTGCCCGTCGGCCTCGGTCTAAAGCTCCACACATTGGAGTTTCAATGAGAACTACTCGGAAGGAACTTCTGAATGATCTCAAGGCGGCTGGGACCGTGGTCACCAAGAATTCCTAACCTGCTGGTAGGTAACAATTGGTAACACACACTACAGTCGTGAAGGACTGAAATTCTGCGGAATTCGCGGAAATGACGTCATCAACACCATTCACCACACGGAACAAAAAATAAATAAATAAATTTGTGCTAATTTTTACATCCAATCACCGAGCGACTGCAATGCTTCGCACGTTTGGAAGCCATGACGGTCAGTGGAGATAATGTTTTAGGGGAGGGGCAGGAAAAAGCATGAGATACGGGAGGTAAACTTTTCCCTTATGACATCATAAGGGGACAAATTCCAGATCCAACCGTCCAAGCTGCCATTCTCTGAACGGCAAAGCAGAATGGCCAAAGCACCTATCATCATTTCTAGCAACTGCAGACAGGCTAGGGGAACTTGTATTAATGTTAAATAATCTCACAAAGTGAATATTTCATGATAGGGGACCTTTAAGGTCTTGGGAGTGGCCACGTCAGTCTCCAGATCTTAATTCCATAGAAAATCTGTGGCGGGACCTGAAGGTTAGAGTTGCCAAACATCAGCCACAGAACATTAATGACTTGTAGAGGATCTGCAAGGAGGAGATATGAGATATGTACAAACCTTGTGGCTGATCATTTCTTTGTTAGACTTACAAAACCAGCAAGGATTCACTTAATTTTTTGCCCTGACTATATGAAAACATTAGTGGTAATATTTATCGATAATCATCCCAGACAGAAGACAAACGCCAGTCTGGGGGGTTACTACTCACTTCTTTGCATTGGGTACGGAAGGCCTGTGTCAGCTGAAGGAAGCTCCTCTTCATCAAATGGAACTGATAAAGCAGGAAGGAGAACGCCATCGTGCCGCGGCGCTTCAACAGCATGGTCTCCATGAGCGCCTGACTCATCCGGAAAGCGGTGAAGACCGGAGCTACATCACGAGATGGCTCCCCTATAAACCCACCACAGTCATCTGCCTGCCCCTGTCTGTGAAAGCCTCAAGAATGTGGCCATGTGATCTGCTCTGCCTGGGCCAGCGTGGACCCTCTGATGATGCCAGACGCTAACAAGCAACAAGCAATCAGACTAAAAGTGACTACTAAATTATGACTTGATCAAGGATGAACTTTGTCTTTATGGTCAGGAAATGGCAAAAATTACCCAACAATGCTGTGAATGCAATGCTTTGCCCATCTGACTGAGCCAACAGTGCAGTGCATGGTGAAATTTCAAATTTCAAGATATCCCTCTATTGTCATTTTCATGTTTCACATAAACACACCTCATTGCAATAGCTAAATAAAATAAAAACAAAACCAAAGAGTGAATTAGGTAAGTAAGGACAATAACAATTAAGTTAAAACTATAAGGCTGAAATAACAATAACTATGAATAATAATGCATAAAAAGGACATTTTGTGGTAGATTAAAAACAGTGTCGAGTTCTGGCTCTAAAGGGGGCGGGAAAGGGGCGTGGTCACGCAGCAGCATGACGTCAGCTGATCCATAGGCGACCGCAATACAAGGCCCAATAAACTATTCTAAAACCCCAAAAAAACTCTTCATCTACGTGTCTGTCATGGGCGCCAACGCCGTCGTGACGTAGAATGTGGGGTTGGGGTACACTTTCCCAGACGCTTTGCCTTCGGTTGTTAAAGCGTTTATTAAACGTTCCAAGTTGCAAGCTCTCGACACAACGAAAGTCTTCGTCCCGGACATTCCGGACACCTGCTGTCACCCCATGTCGCGCCGAAAGCCGACTGGAGCTTCAGGGCCGGCGTTCATTTCACGTGTCGCGGTGGGATGGAACAGCAGGATTAAGAGCCGCTGACGCGTTAGCCTGCTAGCGTCTGCCGTCAAAGGCTTCCGCTTATGAAGCTTCTTTGAGTTAAAGCGGCGCGCAGGCGTGCCGACATATCCGTTCACGCTCCGCGAGAAGTAAAAAGCGACTAAAACTTACCTGGTCAACTAGTGACGCGGAGGTCGCATGATAAACTCAACACTTGAAGGCGAGGCGGTAAACATCCGCCTCCTGGCGAACGACGTCAGAGGGGGAACCGTAACGCCGGCCATCCAATGGGGGAGGAGCGTCAGCCGCGCAGACCAATCAGAACTGACCGTGAGACAGTAGCGCGCCAATCAGAGGACGCGCCTGACAGTACCGGTGTTAAGGCGTATCCGGCGATTTCTTTTATCTGAATACAATGAATGGAGCAGGAGGCCGTTCCTCGTCTAGACGGTTTTACATAAATATGTAAACAATGCAATTATAAACGCACTGAACAATTAAACATCTGAAACACAAACAATAAAACCGCATTCAGTCACTGAGTATTTTCAAACGACAGCTCAAGACCTTCCTCTTTAAAAAATATTTTGATTAACTTGTAACTTTCTTATTGTCGAACTTGTGTACAGAATCTACAGCAGAGTGAATAAAAAGATTCTATTCATAGTTGGGGGTCCTAGTGAACCGGAGTTGATCTTGTTGTAAGTCGCTCTGGATAAAATGCCGTAAATGTATTATGCCGTGTAAGGTCGAAAGGAGAAGTGAAGTTGGATCTAGCCACAACAGTGTAGTTTTGTGTTTAAAAAAAAAAAACTGTTAACAACTGTCAAACCAACTGGAATGGCCGCAGTAATGAACATAAAGTTTTTGCTTATCTTTATTTAGTAACATAGAAACCCCACTTAAATAATACAAAACTTAAACAGAAAGCATGTACTCATGCAGCAGGTTAGGAATTGAAAAACCACAAAAAAAAAAAAAAAAAAAAAAAAAACATTTAACGAAAAGTTGATATGCTCCCAAATATGTAGGTGATTAGTTGTCACATGTGTCACACCCACTGCGATAACACATTAGTCACTCTCACTCCCGCTATCCAAATTCACATAGCAGCCCTCTTCTCCAGCGTCCTCCTCAAACCGGTCACCTACGAGCACAAACACTCACTGAAATGTTCAGTACATCGTATCACTTGTGTAATAATAATCAGCAGTCCGTTTTTTCCTCCAGGTGTGATATCAGACCCACACCCACGTGTTTAAGAAAATGCCCAAGTCTTACCGTTCAGTACCTTCACCTTGCCTTCTTCAATGTAGTCAAAGTCATACCCAACACATGCATTCTATTCAGAAGAGCACATGAGTAAGTTAAAAAAAAAAAAAAAACACACACACACACACACATCACTATTCAAGATGGGTTTATGGTCAGTTCGACAGTATACCGTGTATTGAAATAAAGTTTCACACAGACCCCCACATAGTGAGAAAAATATTTGTGTATATACACACACTAAACTATACTAACTAAAACTAAAGCTTAAATGCTGTAAAGGTTATCTCTACAGGAGAAAAGTAGAACTTTTCTGTACAATGAACAGGTCGAACAGGACATCATGTACGCTTGTAAGCAGATATGCAGGATAATTCAAACAGGACACACAACAGGAGACAACAACAACAGTACATAGAACTCCAGCACTTTCACTTTTACCTCCAATCACTCCGGACTCATTTGCACAAAATCACTCTGTGCTTTTTACTTTACTGCTCTTTTTTATGGCTCTTTTTCTCTTTTCTGGTTTGACGGTAAACATTGTCTTTAACTCATTTGCACACCTTCACCCTACCAGTTACACATATTTTATGTTAAAGACGTAAAAGTGTAATATTTGGTTATGTTTGCAATATTTGCATATTGGTTCATTGTATACTTGCAACATTTGCAATACTGTGGCCTGTAGTAGTCGCAAAAAGCATTTCACTGCATATCACACAGTGTAGGACTATGTATGTGACAAATAAAATTTGAATTTGAAAGAGAAGACAAACACGTGCAAAATGTGAAGGAATGTGCAAAAAGAGCAGATATGAGCAAAGATCAGGTGCATAAGGCTGGAAGTGTATTGTTGTTGAGTTTAACAGTGTTCTGGTGGTGGCAGTGCATTGAGAGCTCTGACTGCTTGTGGGAAGTAGCTCTAGCAGTTACACGTGAACATTTACATTTACAGCATTTACCAGAAACCCTTATCCAGAGCGACTTACAATCAGTAGTTACAGGGACGGTCCCCCCTGGAGACACTCAGGGTTAAGTGTCTTGCTCAGGGACACGATGGTAGTAAGTGGGGTTTGAACCTGGGTCTTCTGGTTCATAGGCGAGTTTGTTACCCACTAGGCTACTAACACCCTACAGTTACCCTTACAGTTACATCAAGACGAACCATTCAACACTTCACAAAGCTGGCAGAATTACCTTGTATTTCAGAAGAGTGCTCCATTCCCTGTGTTCCTTCTTCACCAATTCAATCACTGGTTCATTACACTTCATTTCCCATGAGCACTTGTCTGCAATAACGTCCCACATCAGCTCCAGATCGACACAATACTTCTTGTTAATCATGTGTGCACTACAAAGATCAACAAGGTGTTAGTTACTTTCATTACACAGAACATTCAGAGATCTTAATGCGTGCCGTATAAAGCATCAAACCTGTATATCACTCTGTCAGAGAAGAACTCGCACTTCTGCATGAGAGGGTTGATCAGTTTTATGTGCAGAAAAACTTTGTCCTGGTTCTGGTGCCATTTTATCTGGGGATGAAAACTTGAGACGGAGACAAACAACCATGACCATTTTCCCCCACAGACAGATACTGGCCGTAGAAAACTATTCCTGAATTACACGGTGGCTCTGAGGAACCTCATACCTTCGGACTTTATCCACACTGATGTCTTCCTTGCTGCATATCTGGTCAGTGGTACCAGTGGTGATCCATGTTTTATTTTCAGGTGCAGAATAATGTCCAAGATTCCCTTGTAGATTCCCAGTGTCCCTATGAACAGAATTATGGCCATTTCCATGACTTTTTAATAACTCTAAGGCAACTGAAAAGCTTCACTTAAACGACAGTGTTTCTTGAACCTGGAGCCATCTTGTTCGGGCGTAGATCATCAGCTGTAATTTACATGACTTTTTCACTACGTAAAGACGGCAAAGTTACTACAGACCTGCGCTAGTTTTAAACGTTGTAAACGTTTCTCTCACAGTCTTACGGTAACTATGCACTTCGTTATACATTCATGTGTCAGATTGCAATGTCTTTTCCAAAACTTAATAGGTTTATTTCGTGGAAAATTCTCTTTCCAAAGTCCATGACTTTTCTAGGTTTTTAATGTCTGTAGGAACCCTGTAACATACAGGCAGGGAAAATGTCCATGGACTTTGATGCATTAACCGTCTAAATGCTTATCCAGTGCGCCTTAAAATCAGTAGTGACAGGGACAGTCCCCCTGGAGACTCTCTGGGTTAAAGGTCCCAAATTTTGTGTCTCCTAATATCTTTCTAAAATTCCAGCCATGGTGCAGAATTACAGCTGCTTTGATCCAGTCCCACAATGAGATTTTCCCAGGACGCGCCATTTCGGTGTCTTTAAACGCTAATGAGGAGACTAAAAGGCGGGACGAGGAGGAGAGCGGCCTATAGAAGTTGAGCGGGCATTCACGGAAATGACGTCATCAACACCATTCCTGAAACCACAATGCCAGGAAGTTGTGTCTGCGTTTTACTAGAAAAAAAATAAAATGAACCCACTGGTTCTACGGAATGGAAAAAGTGATTACACTTTTACAGTAATTACAACTGCAATGCTTCACAAGACATTGTCAATCACCTTCATCAAATACCAACTCCAGTGTCAGTATTCTGTGGGGCTTTATTGTGTTGTTGACTGACAGTGTTGGTGGACATGATTGAACCAGACCTGAGCTGTGTCAGGGCCGCAGTAAGGCTGAGGACACCTTCACATTCAGGGTCCAGAGTCAGGCGGCTGGCAGGCAGGCCCTGCGATGGCAAGTGGCTCTCGCCGTTGGTCAGGTTTCTGCTGGCAGGGGTTGTATCTGCTGCAAGATCCTTCGGCTCCGAATCAGCCTTGGTGCTACGAGAGTGGAGAAACACCTTGGTCAAGAAGTCACACTTGCAAGCTACCATTATACCAAAACTAGAAGCTAAACATGCAAACCTATCAGGGGCAGAGGACTCCTCCATGGCTGCTGACCCTCTGCTCAGCTCCTTCAGCAGGTCCAAGTGCTGTGGGTTAGCAATTCCCATCCCTGTGTCCAGGATCTCAGTATGGACGCTGTACTCATTGATATAGGTCTTCAGGCCTGGTATCCACGTCATGTGCACCTGATGTAACACAGCATGTCTGAATGGTGTAGCGATGTCTGTACGGAATTCATTTACATTTCATTATTCTTTACCAGGGGATCCACCCAGATCGTATTTCCCAGGCAAAGGACCACCTTGGCATAATGTAGCTTTCCTCTGATTTTCTCACTTATCACTCTAGTGACCTAAAAGAATAATTCATATTTTACTAGAAGTTGATTACAGAAATCTAGAGTCTAATGATAATTAGTTCATTAGTGGCTGGATAGTAACATCCTTTACGCACAACCAAAACTCTTCACGTAGAATTTAAATAAACAGCAGGACTGGTGATGACCTTCGAGTTCCAGTCCACCTCGCTATCGATGGGCCTGACCCTGCACAGGATCATCTCCACGGCCTGAGGACGAAGCTTCTGCAAATGGGCAGGCAGCTGCAGCAGCTGGTGTGACTTCACGCTCTGTGTCCGTCCCTCATCCAGGAAGTGTGCGACCACACTGTGGAAGAGCTGGTGCCCTTTATCTGGGACAGATACAATCTGCACCCTGAGACACAGTAAAAACAAAAGGGATTACAGTATTTATTAAGTTTTATTAAGACTTTTTCCTCTTTATCTGTGGCCACGTTGGACGGTGGCCTCCTGCTGGGTTATACCTGTGGTACACATCCTCCTCCTGAACAGCATAAATAAGCCCTTCTGAAACGTCTTTAGCCCAGGGCTTCTCGCTGGCGTAGTACTCTGCCATCTCAGCCGCAAACTTCTTGTAGCAATCATCATTTTTGCTTATAATGCGTCCATAGTAATGGGTGGCGCTCTTTATACACAATGGTAGGACCTACCGCACATGGGGTTTTGGTTAGTATTAATATGGTGTTTAAATCAACAGATGCACTAAACCCAGTGCCCTATAACATATCAAACTTGTAAGTTTGTTCATGGCAAAGAGCTGTGACTCTAAACCAAAGTGGTATCTAAACTGACTGACCTGAACAGAACCCGACTCTGGATGTTGGGGCTGATCTTGGGTTTTGCTGATGACATGTCTGTCGGGACACACTGAACTGTCCCTGAAAAGGAGAGCAGTTGACAGTATTTTCTTTATGAAATGAAAAGTATTACAACCAACCTGCAAAACCCCAGGGTCTTTATGTAGCTACAGAGGTCACGGTCGGTCTTCTGCTCTTCCTTGGCCTGCTGGAATCCCTGAGCAAACTGCAGGAGGTCAGGGGGCAGCAGGGCATCGGTGCGCTTCAAGTAACGCTGCACGCCTGAGAAGTGGCGAACGTTCTGCTCTGACAGCAGCAGGATTGATTTAGCGTGACAGTGCGAGACCGCATAAGCCTAAAGCAAAAAAAAAAAAATTATAATAATAAAAAAATGTTAATTAGGAAATTTATCATGTAATTCACAATTACCAGTGTTCTATAAAGAGGCTGCAGTATGATATCACTTGAATTTATGCACATTGCTAAGATGCTGTGGATCAATACTCATTGATCCTAATCAGTCCCCATGATCTAACATCCATCTACACCCAGAGTGCTCTGCAGTTAAAAACTGGGCATTACCAACCAATAAAAGGCAAGGGTGACCCCTTCTGGACAAAAAGCCCAAACAAGAATGGCACAGCTAACCTTCGAAAAGTTGTCAGACATGCAAAACAGACGTTCCCCAAAGATTTTTGGGGAGGCTGGAAACCCATAATGCACCACACAGCTGGCATCCATGATTCCTAAAGCCTTGATGCAGTCATTTGTGATAACTGACAGGGGAAAAAAACACTGTGTTTAACCTTATTCTGAGTAGTGTAAAACAGTATAGATAAATATAAAAAACAAAATATTTAGAATTTCTTTACCCAAGATCACATGAGTGCCTGGTCCAATGTCTCTCCTCCACTGCTTTATCACAAAGTCAAACTTGTATGTTAGGCCCTCGTGGGCTTTCAGGGAAAAGGCTGACGTCATGGTGAGCGACTATAACAATATAAATGACAACATGTGACCAGAAAAGACCAGTTATGAAAGAACTACTTTCTCTTTACCTTGTAAACATCTTCCACCTCCTCCACTGAATTGGTGACTATCAAGGTCTTCTGAGGGACAGAAGGAGTCAGGTCCAGAGCCCCAAGCATCACAGACATCTTAGTGCAGTCCAAACACAGCAGGACAACCTGAGGTGGATAATAAAGTACTGGGACCCTTGCTGGCTTTAACGGGTAACCCCAAAAATGTAGCTGAACAATATGCTTTACCATTTACTATGGTAAGAAGCATATCGTCGTGCTCATGAAATCAGAGGCAAAGCGGCTGTGAGTTTGAAAACTGTGTAGTTCGGGCTGCGGACCTGATGCACACCGCCACACAGGGCGGCCTCTTCCTTCACCGTGATGATGATGCTGGGGTCGCTCATGTGGTCTCTGATAAGAGCCCCCACCTGTGCGCTCCAGTGCATGCCGACAGCAATGATCTGCTGTGGGCACGAGGTCCGCTCTTCTCTGGACAGGACCTTTTTGAAATGCTGCAAGACAGTGGCCATCTTTGGAGAGAGGGGAAAGAGATCATTTACATGGCAGCCATATTCGAGCTCCGGACAAGATTTGGACCATAATTTGATGTGATCTTTCTGTACTAGACGTGAAATGATGACCCACCTCCTCAGTAGCGCGTGAAAAAAGCAAGTCCACCTCGTCCAGCACCAGGTGGCAGATTCCCAGGAAGAGGAAGCAGTGGCAGGCCAGCATTCGCACCAGGCTGAAGGGTGTGGTCACCAGAACTTGACCTGTCCCAACAGAGAGCGGTCAGTGCCGCAATCTTGGGATGGGCTGGAGAAGCATGAAGGAAAAAAAAAAAAAAAAAAAAAGTCGTTCATACAGTTGTTGTGGATTTTTGTTGCTCTTGCTTCATCTTGATCCATCCCCAGCAGCACCAATGCCGGATTCAGATTCTGCGTAGCCCTCGTCTCCTCCAGCAGATACATAACACGCTGAGCTTTCTCCCAGCCAGGGCACAGGATCACCGCTACAGGCTGAGGAACCGAATCAAATCATTAGCTATAAATGCATTTATCTCCATAACATCAGTGCACATACTGTATTAAGCTAATAGTGTTCCATTAAAAACAAGAAAGTAAACCACCTCACCCCTTTGTGGCTCATGTGGGCACTGAAGATGGTGGACAGCTGCAGGTGGCTGATAAGCGGCGGCAGGTAAGAGACGGGGTCGTCTCCACTGCGGGACACCAGCACCACATCACACCCTCGGGCCACCGCTGGCCAGCTGTAACACTCTGCCACGCCCGGCCCACTGTATTTCTTCCTCAGTAGATACTGGAGGAAAGCCCGAACACCACACAGCACCATGTGTACAGGGTGTCAGAAAAAGTGGCAACGTAGACAAACGTTAAATATAGGAACCCTCAAATAAGACACTGAGCATCAAGGAGTGACAAAAATACTACAAACACATGTTTAATACTCAATATGTGGCTAACCAAACTTAATATTCCAAATCCTACCTTTCTTAGTTGCTCTGTAATGGGACCATTGTCCAGACTAGTGCAAGGGTCAATGGGGACAGCAGACTGAACCACAACACCGGATTTATAAGGTTCATGGTAAACATTCTGAACAAGACAAAGATTATATATATATATATATATATACACACACACACGGCCTGTTATATATATATATATATATATATATGTGTGTGTGTGTGTGTGTGTGTGTGTGTGTGTGTGTGCAAAAACCAAAGTAATTAGTAACGTAAGCCTTACTGTGTCGTTAACCGATTCCGAATGATCGAGATTTAGAGGACCAGGATTTATAAACTGCATCAGTCTGTAAAGAGCACAATTTCATGCATTTGTTTTAGAACACCATGCTAGAATAAACTTCTCAGTCTTATAGCTAATAAAAGTGAAGTGTTTCTCATTGTGATACACTGCAGCACAGCACACGGGGCACACAACAATGTGTGTCCTCTGCATTTAACTCTTAGTGAGCAGTAGGCACCTCAGTGGCACCTTGACGGGTCGTGATTCGAACAGGCAACCTTTTGATTACGGGGCCGCTTCCTTAACCGCTAGGCCACCACAGTTTTCCTGCCTTGTTGGGACATTTTGAGATCTACTTTGTAAACAATGGAATCTAATCTGAGTCCAGGACATCATTTAACCAGGAGGACAATCTCTTGGCTGAGGGGAGACAGAGAGAACAACAATGGGCGGGATAAAATTCTGCAAAGAACATTAGTCATTAGGCTGCTTTCAAAAAGGCAAGCAACAGCGGAGCGGATATTTTTCCACAAAGGACAAACGTACAGACAAACGATACAAGTAAATAGACGAACCTGGCACAGGCCAGCTGATCTTCAGTCTTCTGCTGTTTTACACTTTGCTGCTGGTTTGGATACTCAGACAGGTCGCTGGAGGCAATACAGCTGGGGAAGGGGAAAAACCCGATAAAGAACACGTTTTATAAATAAAAACCATAATTTCTCTGTAAGTTGTGCATCAGAGCACAAAGCCTTGCACAAAGACTGCACAGTCAAGTCTAACCTTTGTGACCTTTGCCTCTCTATATATACTTGCATTTATTAACAAGTCACGTGTAGTGCACCATTGTAGTGCAATGACAAGCATTAAATTCAAACACAACCATGATTAACACTCTACCTTAACTCAGTGTTCTGTAAACCCTTGGGGTGCTCAAGTTCTTCACACCCAGAGCTAAGGATTAAAAACATAATAATACAAACCTGGTAAATATAATTAATTTAATAGTCTAAGAATAAATACAAAATTCCACATTCTCTATTTGTGAAGTGATGTTCTGAAGGAAGATTTAGAGGCCCTTCTGGCTTTTCCTGGTCAGAAAGGGCTATACCATAACCTGGTTCCTGAGATTTCTTCTGACATAAGCTCCAAATCCACAATGTCAACCTCCAGTGCCGGCATCTCAGGAAGGTCCCGTTCTTCATCATCCTTCCTGTCCTGTTCCTCGCACTGAAGGAAACCGAACTGAAACCGATCAGTCCAAACTTGACATTGAGACATTGAAAGGCATAAATAGCGCCCTGTCGAAGAAAACTCACTCTGGACATTCCGTTCACTGCTTTTTCGGGATTCAGGAACTTCATGAACCTAAAGAAAGCAGTTGCAATCGTCCTTACAAAGGCGTGGAGGTGGCATTGCAGCAGTTTAAAGGAATGCAGACTGAATACGGACCTGATCAAGCTCAGACGCTTGAAGAGTTCCTGAGCCAGAGATGATTCGGTTTCCTCACGCACACTGAAAAAGGAAAAAAAATATATATATAAAAACTATACCTAACTATACCCAACATGCAACAAACGGTGTCCGTGGTATTGGACAAGACTCACTCACCTTTTCTCTGCATCATCTGGCAAGTCACAGTTTTCACCTCCATTTGCCACCTGCTTACGATAAAAGTTTTATTCTCTGTTCTAGGGTCAGAGGGGAAAAAGAAGAACGGGGATTTGTTTGGGACCTACAAGCACTTTGCCAGTGGACGGCTCATTCGGTGGGCTCACTTTCTCGGTTTCCAGCTGGGCCGTTTCTTCCAATACATTAAAACCATTAAGAGTGTAATGTTATGGTCAACTGTATGAAAAACATATGCTGGTTTTAATAAATAGCTCACCCGCTGAGAAACTGTTGCTCTTCATTTTATCAGTCGGACGGGACCTCAGAGCAAACCCGTTAAGGGCCAGGAACTTTTTGGGGTTGGAGAAGTCAGACGAAAAGGCAACAGGCTCCACATCCCTCGAGCAACGAGCAAACTTCTTCAAAACCAAGTCGTCATTCACATAAATCTGCAAACCGACGAAAGGCACAAATATAAAAAAATAAAAAAATAAAAAACACTAATTATTTGTTTACAGGCAGAACGGCAAACATGCGGTTTAATGTATGTAAAAAAATATATAAAACAGTGGCGCACCTTCACGCCATGGATGGTCAGGTAGAGGTCTATCGCAGCACAGTCGCCCTCCATTTTAACAACCAGCACCTCTGCTCTGCTAGAAGCTGCGCCACAGAGTGCAAATGGCTTTACTGCACCAGAAGCACCCAGGGGAGGCGGGTTCGCAAACATGCACACATACACAATCTCAAAACACTACAAGCACACCCAGCGGGGCAGGCTTTAGGATTGTGATCGGTTTCTGCTCACCTTGTATGAGTTTGTACAGGTAGTGTGTAGCTGAACTGTCCCAGTTTGTTGACGGTCTGACACAAACCAAAAAATGAGTCTGAGCAATGACAGGCAGGCATGTGGAAACCTTGAATTCGCATCAGTACCTACATAAAAAAGGTTTGTGTGTGTGTGGTTCTCTTACACAAGCTGAGCCTTCTCCTGACTGATGGACACCTGCAGTTTTAGGGGATGGATCCCCGCCAGACAAAACTTCCTCACGCAGAACGGCAGATGCAGGAACTTGTCCAGAGGCGCTCGGACACTGCAGGGCAAACGTAGTCCAGAAACCCTCGATTCTACATTTCACTGGAGTGCTTCTGCTGTCGCAACAATCAACCCTACTTCAGGCAGCATTAAAATGGTGCACTTTTGACTAAAATACATTCACGGAATAACAATAACAACACTATACATGTGATAATAAAATAAAAAAAACAATAAGTGTAAAGACAATGCTTCTGAGAGTGCGTGACAAAAGCATGCATACTCCTTAGTGCTAACGACAAGGTGATCTCCATGGTCCACTAAGAAGCATCTGGCCTGTGTGTCCACGAAAACTGTGTCCACCACAGCCCGACACCAGCTCCTCAGCATGGGGGAAAAGGCCACACACACCTGCAAGGGCAACAACACAGACACGGCTCCTTTAAAACTGTACAGCACGACAAAATTAACACAAGAAAACAGCATGAATGACTTATGCTGTTTATGTACAGGGTGGGCCATTAATTTGGATCCAACTTAATAAAATGGGAATAGTTGGTGATATTAACGTCCTGTTTGTGGCACATTAGTATATGTGAGGGGGCAAACTTTTCAAGATGGGTGGTGATAGTGGCCATTTTGAAGTCGGCCACTGGATCCAACTTTTATTTTTTCAATAGGAAGAGGGTCATGTGAGACATCAAATCTATTAATAATTTCACAAGAAAAACAATGGTGTGCTCGGATTTACTTTATTCTTTCATGAGTTATTTACAAGTTTTTGACCACTTATAAAATGTGTTCAATGTCACCAAACATTCCCATTTTATTAAGGTGTATACATATAAATGGCCCACCCTGTACATGTGCTTTGGTCAGTGGCGGAGCTGTGGGGTGGATGGTGTGGCTGTGGTCCCCCAAGCACCGCATAACGATACCGCCTCACTGCAACGTTTGACATGTGGCTTGCCATTATGCGTGCAATTCCCCAAAAAAAGGTTTTGTATTATTCCAGTCCAATAATCAACTTTTTCAACGAGATGGTTCGGTGTGAAAAGATAAATTTGAGTCGTATAAAACAATTTATTTCTTTAATATTTATTATTACAGTTTTAGTACTCTATTGTGTGAGGTGTGCTATTAATTTTATAAATGATCTGAGTAGGTGTGGCCAAGCTAATCTGCTCAAACAACGGCACTTATTTCATGTTTTCCACCACTATCTGCATTCCAAATATTGTAGAAATGTGTGGTTTACCAAGAAATAATGGACAGAATTTTTTTTCTCTCTCTCTCATGGTAATTCAGCAGGTCCCAGAAATGCATGTCTTTTTTTTGGTTTAATAACCCTTCAAACGATCACGAATTGATTCCTGACGCTCTTGATTTATATTCAAACGCTCAAAAGTGCAAGGGGCGACGTGACGCCCCCCAAGGTGACCGCCATACCTGTCCTTCCTGTAGGGAAGGGCACTTCAGCCTCTCCATGTCCAGGTCGACCTTGTGGTAGAAGAGGTTCATTCCGACCTGCAGCTGGTCGTACTCGCTCTGGCTGTGCAGGGGAGCGCCGCCACCCTTCATTATTCTGGCCCACAGGCACCCAGGGTGTTCCACCTGCACGGCGAGACCCGCCCTCGTCATTGCCAGCCTCAATGTCCAGGGGCCAGGGGGTCAGAGGTCAGGTACTCACCTTCAGGATGGAGATTTGCAGCATTGTCCCAGTCATTCGCCTGAAACGGAAAGAATGTATTATCGTGAACATATCGAAGATCTTAAATTTCAAATCTAATAAAAAAAAATCTCGCTCACGATCCGAGGTTTCAACGATCAAAAAAAAGTTTATTATTACTGTGTGTTTTTGACTAGACCGTCGCTGCTCGCCCGAAAGCTGCCAGAAATTTCCACGTCGGTGACGTCATCGCGTCAACAAGTTGCATATTAATTCATAACGTACACGTCATACAGCTTTACATTTCACACGTGTTTAGTCACTAATGCTATTAGTTTCCTTTAAAGACCTTTCAGCAACCTTTATCTCTGTAATGAAATAATAAAAAGATAAATAGCACTAAAACTGTTTTTTTGAACGCTTTTCTGTGTGGCCTTTCCTTTTTTTTTTTTTTTACATCTAATGCGGGGGTCTGCAAACTTTTAACACTTAAAACCCCGTCCGGACCCGGTTTCCACTAAAGACAAATTCTTTTCGACACGAAACGAGGCGAAACTCCACACAACTTACTTACAACTTGTTCACCCGCCCCGAGAGGATTCCGATTCTGAAACCATTAACTGCTCGGGTGGTAAACTTCTTGTCACGCACATTTTGAGCGACGAGAAAACTTAAAACGCGAATATCGAAACCGCGCTTTAAAGTGTAAAAGTACGCTTGAATTTTTACTTTCTTTCCGAAGACGAAGCGGGGACCCCTGGTCTAACGGGAGAGTCTAGATGAACGCTTTCCTAGCACCTTGAGAGACGCTGTGATGGAGGACCGGAGAAATTTGGTCGTAAATCTGGATTAATTCAACACGTCTTTATTAGCTCGTAAGCGGCGATTAATTAAGACAGAACCGGAAATGACGCAACCATTGTTCCCGCCCAAAAAAAAATCCCTGGTAGTCGGACATTTATCATTAAATGTCGATTTTAAATAAAATTTGAAGGGTGGAGCTAATGTATATAAAAGCATTTATTATAAATACTGCACAGTAGACAAACATCAATGTAGCATGCTTACACAGTATTAAAAAAAAAAAAAAAAAAAAGTGCTGGTACAGTGTAAAATCAAAATGGAGCCAAACAAATAAACATCAAGTTGGTTATTTCAAAGCTGTCAAAAGTGCTTAGTTGAGGAGATGAGATGTTCACTGAATATAATATATTAAAAAGTTGACTTTTCAACATTTTCAGAGACGGTTGTGGGAGGCATTTCCTCCTTCATGGACACGGCAGAAGTCCTGACCCTGTAGTGCCCTCTTCTTGCATGGCTGTCCCAGCTTCGTGGTACCACTGCACAAAGGCCGACCTGAAAAAGAACTGTATAAAAAATAATAATAATAATAATAATAATTACATTTCATGAAAATGCATCTACTGCATATAAACATGGTTATTTTACAAATGTACAATTTCTTTATAATTACACTGGAACCATTCTTCTGGACACTCCATTTTGACCAACATCTCACCTGTTGCTTGACACTGACTGGTTAGGGCTGCAGCCATGTGGTGGATCCACAGCATCCAAAACACCTCCAAGATTTCTTTGGGGAACGTCAAAAACGCCCTGCTACAAATACACAAAAACAGGTTTTAGGCAGGTCATAACTCATTCGAAATTGAATTGTGCGTTTCGACTGTACTCACTCCTGCCAGGTTAGGCCAGCTTTTGAGTCTGGGAGTTGAATGGCTGGTTGTGATTTGGCTGCAGTGACTGAATCTGGGAAGCCCATGGGCCTGCGGGGGTGACGTGGCCACCATGCTTGGGTCACCTTCAGCAAGGCAATAAAAGGTGCTCTGTATTAGCTCAAAAGTGCAATTTCAGTCAACTTGAAATGTAATTGAGGAGTTGAGTACAGCAGAGCACCTGCCAAAAAACTGTCATGATCAACAGGGTCCAAATCCAGGTCACAGTCCAGAAAATCCCTACTGGGGGGAATAATCGATGTATTATAATCGAAGTCATATTTGATGCTCTGTAGACCTGCGCAAACATAATCTTTTACGGAACATCCATATAATCAGTGTTAAAAGTAGAGGCTGCATGGTGGGATTTACCGATTCGACGTGGGGGACTCGGTCGGGGTGGTCTTCACCTCATCATGGCTCTTACTTGGAGGAGCTGGTAGAGGACGGCAGGGTAACGTTCCCCAGATTGTAGAAAGGACCCACAACAACCGCAGCACAAACCAGCGACCTTGGACAATGTCAATACATAATGCAAAAATGTAAATGGAAAATAAGGATAAGGAAAAACTCCCAGATCTCATGTTTACTCACCCATTGAAAGAGAGAAGAGCAGCAGCGTGAGTGTAAAAAGGTCAAAGGCCGGCTGCTGGTTAACCTCAGCAATTGCATTGACCGGCACAGTGATCAGCAGAGACAGTCGGGAGAAAGCTGGACACTGCAGGAAAGACAGCAGCAGTGCGCAAAGCAGGAAGTACCCAGCATGCACCACACAGGTCCAAACTGCACAAAGACTCAAACCTGTAAAGACAAGAATTTGTGATAATCAAAATGGTACCGTACAAGCTCTTGCAGAAGGTCGTTCTGCATGTGCATATAGAGCTTTGGTCCCTGGACCACGCCCAGGAAAAGGTTGGAGCAGACTGCAGATTGGTTGATACCTGCCCATCCCAGGTAGCCCTGAATGAGATGCAGTCGGTCCTCCAGCCGACTCTGCATGTTATCCAGGTAAAGCAGCATGTATCCCAGAGTGCCGTTCATGCGCTCCAGCTTTCCCAGGAGTTCAGAGTAGAAGTGGGCGGTGTTGTCCTGCTGTTGCAGAAATTCAGCCATGTTCTCTTCTGCAGCATGATTAAAAAAAATAAGGTGGCTAATTCCTCATCTAAAAATGGTCATTTGGCATTTTCAGTGGTTGAGGTTAAAGAACAAGATCAGAAATCACACAATCAATTCAAGACCAAAATGATACTCACCCATTTTACTGTAGATGTCCTGAGCACGACCTCGGACCTCTGCCAGGTCCTCCATAATGGCTTGATGACCTTGATTCACCTCAGAACCTTGACCTTTCAACTGCTCAGTCATATTCTCTGTTTAGACAATATGTTGATGTAAGAAAGGTATTATGGCTACTTATTGAAGGGAATCGTTTCAGATTGTCTAATTAAGATATATAAATCATGTTAATAATCTGAGCGCCTGACCCATCCTCTGTGCAACGCCTTGGATGAGCTGTGCTACCAGCTCTTGGCCGGTACTGATCAGGGCCTTTTCATCCGCCAGTCGCCGCAAGTTGCCACTGATTGAGGCATCCAGCCGCTCCTGCCCTTCCTTCAGCGCCCCCTGATGGAGCTGCAGGGCAGTGTGTCCCTCCAACAGCCGGTCCAGAGAAGCGGCAGTCAGGTCCCGTAGTTCACGCTGACCCTCCTGTATATAAAACACCGCATGGTTTACAGAAGCACTTACAGCAGGATCAGCCTCATCAGACAGGACCCCGACCTTCAGGTCCTTCATGGCATCAAGTTGACTCGTTGCTGTGGAGATGAGGGCGTTGACCGTGAGCTCGGCCCGGCGGCGGAAATGCTGCTGCCGTGTAGCGTAGCACACAGCGCGGGCTCGATTGCTCACAATGTGATATGCATTCCATGTGTCTGAGTCCATGTCTGCAGTGCACTCCTTAATGGACTAAAATGAAAGGAAGAGGAAAATTATTATTCAACTAAGAGTATAAAATCAAACTAATATCAAAACACCAGGGATTAACATTAGAACTGAGAAAGCTGCATCGGTGCATCCGTAATTTCTATTAATGCCAGATGTTTTTTTTTAAAAAAAGTGTCACACTATACCATGTCCTCTGAGCAAGGGAATGTTCTACGGCCCTCCACCTCCGCCTGACAGTTAAACAGGGCCACGCCGAGTTTGGCCAAGTTCTCCTCAGACAAGCTTCCACAGGTGGACCTCAGCTGGGCAACAACCTGCGTTGATGAGACTCATTAAAACCGTTTTTAAACCTGGTTTACTTATAAAAATTTGTCTCTCAGATGGACGACAGATAGGCCAGTCAGGGCCAGTACCCGAAAATGACAGCTGTCCAGGGGACTCAGCTCCATCTGCTTCGCTTCAGCAAGAATCTTGTCATCCGCCACAGCGATTTCAAAAGGTGGCGGCTCAGCCAGCGGAAGGTTCTGATGGACGTTGGCTGCTGCTGATGGTGTCGGGGCCGGGTCCGGGGCTGCTTTCTTCATCCAACCAAAAAAGGCCGCCGCCGACCCAAAGTGACCTGCCAGCACCCAGAGGAGAAGCCCCCATGGTGCCAAACGCGGCGCTTTCTGATACATTCAGCCCTAAACAAGTGGCAGAATATTAACTTAAAAATACATTTCATGCAGATTTCATGAGCAGGACAAACACTATTTATCATAGTCGTACTAGTCCTATAATAATACAAATAATAAAAATACACAAGAAGTGTGCCTGTTTTACTAAGTAATTGTGCTTAAATAATAGTAATAAGATCAATATAATTGACATAATTAACATTGCAATGATCACCAATGTTAATTAATTCGATGCCTCAGTGCAACAAAGCAGGAGCAGCAGCGAGACTCTGTCCGGGCATGTAACCCTGGCTGGTCCTGCTCAGAATGTTCACAAAAGAACCTTCTACTGAAGGCATCCAAAAAGCCAAGCAGATGTGGACACTTATATACAAAAGTCGTGCAGAAACACGTGGAGCCTGCAAATGCTTTTATATTCTGAATTAGAAACGTAACAACACCAACCTTTCTGTTAGACTTCAGTTGTGAAGGCGTCGCTTCAAGATCGTGAAATAAATCCCTTTTCTCAGGAGGTAAAAGCTGTCATTAGGAGTTCGGCTCGGTAACAAAAGAATAATTAAAAAGTAAAAGCGTTCTCGCCTACGGTTTCATCCACTAGTTTTAAATGGGAAACAAACAGCCAATCAGATTAGAGCAGCTCCTCCCGCAGACTTCTCGCGAGATTTCCGGAGAAGCGTAGCAAAATCAGCCGTATTAGCAAATTAGCGTCTTTGCCCCGCTGTCTACTAGTATGCGGGGTCGGGGAGTAACGAGCCACGTTACATTTTAATATTGTGTACAAATCCATGTTCAGATGTACCTGCATTCTGTCGCGGAGTAATTTCACACTTTTAACACGCAATGCCGAAAGAGCAAAACGCATTTTCATTCAAAGTGGGACTCCTCCACTTTACTGCGTTAAAGGAATAGCATCAACACTATGCATAAACAAGTGTGGCGTTATATACTTAACAAAAAAGGAAATAACTGAAAACATGTTTTATATTAAATTTTCTTCAAAATTGCCACCCTTTGCTGATTACTGCTTTGCACACTCTTTGCCACTGTGCTTTGCACACTCCTTTGCCTTCACTCTGCGGTCCAGCTCACATTTACGGTATTTATCAGACATTTACGGTATTTATCAGATGCCCTTATCCAGAGCGACTTAAAAATCAGTAGTTACTCCCCAAACCATTTCGATTGGGTTCAGGTCCGGTGACTGTGGAGGCCAGATCTCCACTATTTGTTAAGTCCATAACTCCACATGTGTTCATTCATAGTTTTGATGCCTTCAATGAGAATCTACCAATGAAAATAAAGAAAACACATTGAATAAGAAGGCATTAAACGTAAACGGTGTGTTAAACGTCCATATAGCATTAGTGAAGCTTTTCACATGTTTGTGTGAGTGAAAACTTTTCAGTATATCCGGAAGGCGGTTCAATGGATTCTTGTGTGTCGGGATGTTTTCAGTCACACGAATATGTAAAAAGCTTCACTAATGCTATATGGTCGTTTAACACACAGTAAGTGTAATTTTTGTTTGTTACATAAGAGTCTATTTTTTGGCTACCACGGACAAGAACCAGTAGACTTAGGAACAGCTTTTTCCCCAGAGCTGTCTCCTTGCTGAACTCCTCTGCCCCCCCATACACTCCTGATAATCACTGTACTACCTAATCTTGCACATTTTTGCACATAATCATTGCACTGACTATACACTTTTTTATATAAATATGTTCATATTTATCCATTTCCTGCACATATCACCTTATGTATATACATAACTTATTTGACCTGTATCCTGCACTTGCTGCTTTTTGCACATTGACCTAAACTGTATTTCGTTGCCCTGTACTTGTACATGTGTAATGACAATAAAGTTTAATCTAATCTAATCTAATCTATTTCACCTGTATCTTCGTGAGCGTTTCAAGGTGAAGTGGTTTTCATTGTGATACACAGTACAGCACACAGTGCACACAACAAAATGTGTCCACTGTAAGATGATTTCTGTCACAACTGATTGAACCAGCAATGGTTGGCTGCAGTACTGCTGCCTGAAACTTTCCAATATGAATGTGTACCTTATGTCAGGGTTTAGTGTCACAATATGAATGTGACACTTAACCCTGGGTGTCTCTAGGGCGGGTCTGTCCCTGTAACTACTGATTGTAAGTCGCATATGCATATGAGCATATGATCAGCACGGTCATCTCTGTGAACTCGTTCAAAATGTTTTCATGTGAATAGTGAAGTGATTTCTGTACGTAATTAAAGTACAAAGTTTGCTAAATGAAATGTTCAAAGCATGCTTTATTATACTTCACTTCGCCTTGGCATAATGTGGCTTTCCTCTGATTTTCGATCCTTGATATCTGAAAAGATTGGTTGCTTCTATAGAAAGGTGTTTTTTTTTCAGATGGCTCCCAATACCAGCTCTTTACCTGTATAAAATACACCTCTGAGCCAAGCCTGAACCTTCTTTGTCATGTGGGGTACCCAGCTACTCTACGCCACCGCGTCTTTGGGATAATTCCATCCTAGAAGTCAGTTAACCTCGTCAGCCCCGTTCATCGTTTCCCTCGTGCTGCAGCGGCCGCAGAATTTGATCCCTATTGAAATGAATATGTCCTCTGCTGACACAGCGCCAATGGAGGTGCGCCGTTGCTCTGATGATCTGAGCAGAAGCTTCCTTTCTTTTTCTTCTCCATCAGGGTACAGAGCATCCCGTCTCTATGGCTGTATATGATGAGAGCATCTTGTTTTACCTGGCGCTGGAGAGGCAGCGGCCGGACCTGTGCACTGAGAACAACATCAGCAATTCACTCTTTATTTAACCCATCACCCTTGGTGAGCAGTGGGCAGCCATGACAGGCGCCCAGGGAGCAGTGTGTACCTTGCTCAGTGGCACCTCAGTGGCGCCTTGGTGGACCGGGATTTAGTTCATTCACTGTTGAGACCAGGTATTACATTTCTGAGGTTCACAACCCTTCATTTTATTAGACTAATAAATTATATATATTTAACATAATATATGAAAGTATAATTTCCAAATGACATCCAAATTACCTGCTTTAAAATAACAGCTTGGCTCTTTCTGTCGGGTCATACTACATCGATTTAGAATGATTTTTTTTAAAGCATAAGAATGTTTCAGGACCAGCTTATTTTCGTCCTGTCACAGATTTCAATTCATTCTCATTACACCAAAACAGAGTGGAAGACTAATTAATGGTTTGGGGTGAGCTTGACTCCAACAAGTGCTAAACACCTCTGGGAACTCCTTCAAGACTGTTGGAGAAGCATTTCAGGTGAAGACCTCTTGAAGCTCATCGAGAGAATGCCAAGAGTGTGTAAAGCAGTAATCAGAGCAAAGAAACTAGAATATAAAACATTTTTTCACTTATTTCACCTTTTTTTGTTTGAATGAACCACATGTGTTCATTCGTAGTTTTGATGCCTTCAGTGAGAATCTACCAACGTAAATGGTCATGAAAATAAAAACACATTGAATGAGAAGGTGTGTCCAGACTTTTGGCCTGTAGTGTACATGAAAATGATTTAAACGCGTTTTGCGTGACGTGATTCGGGTAATGAACCTTGCTGAAGAAAGGGGGCGGAGCCCGGCCGGGACGCACCGGAAGCGACGCTCCCCGGTTCAACCCAGCTGCGGACCGGGCTGGTGGCTCCGAGAGCCGCGTGTTCCCGTTGCGGAGCGTCCTTGATCCCCGCCTGGATCTGGACGTATGGTGAGGGCGGTCCGGCTCGACCTCGTTCCCAGCGCGGTTCGGCTTTCCGGGGCTTTCGGGCCCGCCGTTCACACTTCACTCCCCGTCCGCGACAGCGTTAGCATCATGCTAACCGCAGCTTCGTCTCTCGCGCGACCTCATTAATTTTTTTTTACATATATAATAATTTGAAATGGTAGTTGATTTCGTTTTGGTGAATGCTACTGAATCGAACGCCGTCGTAGCGGAATGGTGCTGCTGAACGAAGCCCAGACCGCCACAGGTTACCGGCTACGTGCACGTCTGGCATTCTGATCACATAAATCCAAAATAAAACGTGATTCCGTGCTCTGAAATCAGATTCGCGACGCCGTCGGGGTGGCCGTGCCGAGTAGGTCGTCGGTAATCACCGGATCTAAACGGCGCGTAAATCGCATTAGGGCCGGATGAGTCGAGTCTGTGTTGAGGTTCCGTTTAACCGAGTCGCGTTAAGGAGCTGAAGCTGTTAATCGCTGCCGATCGGCGACACCGTGAAGCCCTCGTAGAGTTTTATCGTGAATCCATCGAGTGGATATTTTCTCCGTTAAAGTGAAGTGATTGTCATTGTGAAACGGTGCAGCACAGCACACGGTGACACAACGAAATCCTCTGTATGTCCTCTGTATTTAACCATCACCCTTGGTGAGCAGTGGGCAGCCATGACAGGCGCCCGGGGAGCAGTGTGTGGGGATTCGAACCGGCAACCTTCTAATTACGTGGCAGCTTCCTTAACTGCTAGGCCACCACTGACTCGCTTAAGCTGAATACAGTCCAAATTTTGGTGGCTGAACCAAGTTGCAGCCCTGATGTTTCCTGGTGTGGCCCTCACATTCGCTAGATCTAGTGTAGTCCATGCTTTGATTGGGATTTACATTTACGGCATTTACCGGACGCCCTTATCCAGAGCGACTTACAATCAGTAGTTACAGGGACAGTCCCCCCCTGGAGACACTCAGGGTTATGTGTCCTTCTCAGGGACACGATGGTAGTAAGTGGGATTTGAACCTGGTTGATAGGCGAGCATGTTACCCACTAGGCTACTACCACTAGGTGATCGTGTGCCTGTTCGGTGTCCTGGGCGAAAGCCTGGATGTCATGATGCAGAGTGTAGAACGGGCCACGTTTAACTCTCTGTACATTTTCGCTGTTCTAGAGTTAATTCGGGGACTTGGTGACCGGCTGGACCGTGCAATGCGTCTCGTGCATTGAGGATGTTCTCCCATGAAGGACAGATGAGGCATTAGAGAGGTGGGTGCAGAAACGTGTAAAATTGAGAGGACCAGCATGCTTCATGTTCTCATTTTCCACCAAGTGGTAACGTCACTCGCAACGATGGCTCGTCTCTGTCCCTTCCCTAGAACAGGATGCAGTCCCATCGGCTGCGCGACATGGACCAGCAGCGCCCCCTGCTGGATGGGGAGTGTGGCACGGGAACCCCGCCCGAGGGGTCCCAGGTCTGGTTCATCCAGGACGGCTGCGGGATGATCTGTGCCTTCATTACGTGGTTCCTCGTCCTCTACGCCGACTTCGTGGTCACGTTCGTCATGCTCCTCCCGTCAAAGAGCGTCGGGTACGCCATAATCAACGGGGTGGTGTTCAACGGCCTGGCGGTGCTGGCCCTCACCTCCCACTTACGCACCATGCTGACGGACCCGGTGAGTATCGGCCAGACGGACCGTATTCGCTGAAAAAGCCACGTTTGGGGTTTTCACGTCCTCGCTGCCGCGCAGGGTGCGGTTCCCAAGGGCAACGCCACCAAGGAGTACATGGACAGCCTGCACCTGAAGCCAGGAGAGGTCATCTACAAGTGCCCCAAATGCTGCAGCATCAAACCCGAGAGGGCCCACCACTGCAGGTGCGCCGGTTTCGCAATTCGAAGAAAGCACCTACGCAGGCGGCTGAGAGGCGGCGCCGCCGCGTCTCACCTCTGTCTTTCGTCTTCGTTCTCGATAGCATCTGCAAGCGCTGCATCCGAAAGATGGACCATCACTGCCCCTGGGTGAACAACTGCGTCGGGGAGAACAACCAGCGCTTCTTCGTTCTTTTTACCGTACGTACTTTATTTCTATCACGTCTGAATAAAACGCTCTGAAATAGTCACACTTCCCGCTCGGCCCACCACCGAGCTCAACCACGCACAGTTTATACGCTGTACTGCAGACGCTCGGGCTACTCGGACTACTATGAAGCTGGGGCAGTGGTGGCCTAGCGGTTAAGGAAGCCCGTAATCAGAAGGTTGCCGGTTCGAATCCCGATCCGCCATGGTGCCACCGAGGTGCCACCGAGCAAAGCACCGTCCCCACACACTGCTCCCCGGGCGCCTGTCATGGCTGCCCACTGCTCACTCGGGGTGATGGGTTAAATGCAGAGGACAAATTTCACTGTGTGCACCGTGTGCTGTGCTGCTGTGTGTCACAAGTGACAATCACTTCACTCAATCACTTCACTCTAAGTGAAGTGGTTGTCATTGTAATATGGACATCGGAGGGAGAAGGAGCGACGCTGAACCAAACGAAACACGATCGAGCTCGAGCGAAGAAATCCACTCGACGATCGCAGTTTATCACAAGAACCTCTTTAGCTGAGTTCTACGCAACTTTGACAGATAATCTCTCTTGTTTTCTAAATATTTTTTAATAGCTCGCTCAAGATAGGATCCCCTATTGATAAGACGTGTGATCGTTCTAGAGCCTGACGTGTCTCTCTCCGTCCCGGCAGATGTATATAGCGATGATCTCCACCCATGCTCTGGCCCTGAGCGGTTTCCAGTTCTTCACCTGTGTGAAAGTGCAGTGGAGCGGTGAGTCCGGGCAGCCGGGGCCGCGGTCATCCCGCAGTGATGAACAGACTGTGCCTCACCTCCGACCGCCTGTGTTCCGTGTGCTCTCTCTCTCTCTCTCTCTCTCTCCCTCCCTCTCTCTCTCTTCCTCAGAGTGTAGCGATTTCTCCCCTCCAGTCACAGTCATGCTAATGATCTTCCTCTGTCTGGAGGCGCTCCTCTTCCTCACCTTCACCGCCGTCATGTTCGGCACACAAATCCACTCCATCTGCAACGACGAGACGGTGAGCAAGACCAGGCTCATAATCTTCGTTAACTTCGTCACCTTGCGGGGCCACAGCGTCGTAGGTGTTGGCCAGATGTTGGTTTTTTTTTTTTTTCCCTGACAACTCGATCACATGGATGTAATTATGCAGCGCCACCCAGTGGTGCTTCGGTGTACAACAGGAAGTTGTTGTCTTTGCGAGGTAGATAATTGAGTGATTTGGTGTGTTTTTCGTAACTTTATTTCTCTAAAAAGTTAATAATTATCTTTTTACTGCCAGGAGATCGAGCGGCTGAAGAACGAGAAGCCGACGTGGGAGCGGCACACGCGCTGGGAGGGGATGAAGAGCGTGTTCGGGGGGCAGCCCTCCCTGCTGTGGATTAACCCCTTCGCCGGGCTGCGCGTGCGGCGCCTGCTCGCCGCGCGCGGCCGCAAGGGCGGCGCCGAGTTCTCCGTCTGACCGGGTTCACGCGGCGACTCGAGACCGGACGCCCACCACTACAGGATCACGCGGACGCCCCGCGATGGTCCGTTCGCCACCGGTGCTCCCGTTTGAGTGCGGATAATGGATTGGCCGATCGACCCTCGTACTGCTGAGCTTTGCCGGCTGTGGATCGCTCACACTCACGGCCTTTAGCAGAAATCTTTTAGCTTCATTTTTATAAACAATGAGTCACTGTTGGGTTTTTTTTTTTTATTATTTTTCTCGTTGGCACTGAGGTCTCTTTTTTTTTTTAATTTTTTTTTTTTATGCCAGCAGCAGATTTGTCTCTGATCATTTATGGCTTTTACTTGGTCCGTCTACCTGGTTGAGCTCATTATCGAACTTTTATGGTGAATCGTATATTAAACTTAGTGAACAAATCGGAAACCACAGACCCCTTCGCAGGAAGACGACCCCGATGTGCAGTACAAACCGGTTCACGGAGTCCCTGTTTGTGGTTTTGGTTGTTGGGGGGGTCTGCTCAGGTCGGCACATCAACTCGTGCATCAATCTTTTACTTTCAATCATAATCTGTGCGTATGTATTAATAATATGTATCTGCATTTTATTACTGGAAGGCCCAGTATTGCTGGAGAACTGGAAACGCCCGTACGACCTCCACACGTATCCATTACCTCTTCTGGACTCCGGGGAGGGTGGGGTTTAGTCAGGTGATTAGTATTTGCTCATAAGATATTTACAGATGATTTAATATATAAGATATTGAATTTTAAAAATTCATTATTTTTAAGATTATTTGGGCTTCGAACACAGTAAGGCATAAATATCTGAGCGGTTTCTCACATGGTTTCTACCATGCTTACAGTCCCTTTACTTTACTGCATGTATCTCATCCAAGTATTGAAATCGGACTCTCCTACGATGAACGAATGTAGATTAGTGAATATATTCGTGATATAAACTGTATTGTTTTAGACAGGCCAACTTTACCTCATGCAGATGGAGTTTTTTTCACCCCGATAATGTTCTTTTGCCATTAAAATGTGTTTCCTACAACGGCTCGGTCTTTGGATCGTAACCAGAATTGTGTTTATTGGCCAAGTATGTGAGTACATGAAGCAACACGGCACAATGTAATATACAGTAGAGGTCAGAACATGCCATGTACAGTCAGGATTTTATTTACAGGTGACAAACGAGACCGTACTGTACGCGTGGAGCGTAGACCAAGTCGGCGTCTGCAGGGTGTGCAGAGGAGCGAACAGCAGCTCGCGGTGGCACATTTTCTCACCCGTTGGAGGCCACCTGCACCCAGCCCCAGTTCTCCCACGCGTCCCCACCACACGCTCTCTGGCCAGGGGACCGCCATGACGGCTCGGGGCTTCTGCCTGATCCTCCTGCTGCTGGTGGGTCGCGCTGAAGAGACGGACCAGGAGCAGATTTGGGGTTCGGACCAGTACGACTTCGCCATCGTTCTGCAGGCTGCGGAGCTGCGCTGCTTCTGGCATTTCGCTCACGTCGGGGAGCAGTTCTACCTCAACTACATGGTCAGTGAATTGCCTCCAATATCGTAATATCGCACCTTGAATTTGACTTCCATCCAGTTTCCATAAACCATAGAAATCTCTATAATGAACATCCATCATGCCGGCTTCTTCTCTACCATGTGTTACATTTACATTTACAGCATTTATCAGATGCCCTTACAATCAGTAGTTACAGGGACAGTCCCCGCCTATGAACCAGAAGACCCAGGTTCAAACCCCACTTACTACCACTGAGTCCCTGAGCAAGACACTTATCCCTGACTGTCCCCAGGGGACAGGTGTAGTAAGTGGGGTTTGAACCTGGGTCTTCTGGTTCATAGGCGAGTGTGTTACCCACTTGGCTACTACCACCTACCACCATGTTAAGGATGATGACTCTGCATTAAGGAATATCGACAATGTTAACTTGTTTGAAATGCTGTTTCAAGAGTTGCCTTTACTATAAATGATTTACCTATGCATCTATGATTGTTAAAATGGTGTAAAATTTTCATTTTTTAAATATTTAATGGACTGAAAATGTCCATCTGTTTTAAATTGTCCAAGGCTGGTGCTGATCCAAACGTTTGGTCAGATTGAAATTAATGTCATATTGAAATTAATTTTAATATCCACTAAGGAGAGGTGAATGTGACTGTTTGAACATAACCACGCCCCCAATCCTCAGCTCCTCCCCCTCCCCTATGTACTGTGTTCTGCTCTCAGGTCCAGTGGGTGACTGGACTCGCTAATGACAGACACCTGTCAGTCACTGTGAACTCGCCGAGTGGCTATCTGGTTGGACAGGCAGATGATGCGTCTCATCAGATCAGCTTTTTGACCAAAGAGACCGGTAGCACAGAGAAACATGAAGAATTACAGAAATAACAATAAAAAAAAGTCCCACATTATGAAATATGAATCTCTTTCCATCTCTCAGGATTCTATCAGATGTGCTTCAGCAACTTCCACAATCGTTTTGGGAGCATGCAGATCTTCATGAACTTTGGTGTGTACTATGAGGGGTCAGAAGACAAGGATGAAGGGCCCCAGGAGAAGAAGGAGGAACTGAACAGCACGTTGTCCACCATCCAGGTGAGAAGAATCCCTCTCCCTGTGAAGATTTCCGGTCCCATTGAGACCACTAACACGCCCGCGACCCTCCTGCTCCCAGGACAGCTCCCACCGGCTGCAGGGCCTCGTCTTCCACATGTGGCGCCACTACAACTTCGGCCGCATGCAGAGAGGGGCCGACTACTACATGATGGTGTCCAACTCCAACTACGTCAGCCGCTGGTCCGCCGTTCAGAGCCTCGTCATCCTCCTGGCCGGTTACCTGCAGCTCTTCTTCATCAAGAGGCTCTTCAACACCAAGCCCACGACCGACACCGAGAAACCCCGCTGCTGAGGGGAATGTGGCGTCCTTCCAGCGTCCCCACAAATACAGGCTCTTTCACCGGACTGGTTTAGGTTATGATTTATACCTTCAGTCACTTGTTCATAATAAAGTTCAGCTGTACATTGTAAATGCGTCTGAAAAACGTGTCTTTGGCACAAAATCATTGCTGGGTGGAGATTGGGGAAAGTGAAGCGGTTTTTATTGAAATGTGTCCTCGGCACTTAATGAGCAGCGGGCAGCCATGAAAGGCGCCGGTGGAGCAGTCTGTTTGGACGGTACCTTGATCAAGGGGACCTCAGTGGAACCATGAGGGTTTGGGATTTGAAGTCTGCCCTCTTACCCGCTTGGCCACCACTGCCCCAAAGGCGCTGCCTTTACACATGACCCGAGCGTACGTGGTTGTGTGCAAGGAAGGGTGGTAGTAGCCTAGCGCGTAACACACTCACCAGAAGACCCGTGTTCGAACCCCACTTACTACCATTGTGTCCCTGAACAAGACACTTAACCCTGAGTGTCTCCAGGGGGGACTGTCCCTGTAACTACTGATTGTAAGTCGCTCTGGATAAATGTAAATGAAGGGGCCACACGCCACGACTTAAATGTAAATGTAATTCAAATGTAAATGTAAATGACTTCGCCGAGTGTTTCTGCCACTCTGCGCGCCAGAACGAACCTCATGGTGGGTTTCTGAAGGAAACCTTCATCCACTGATGATGAGGATGCTTTTAACAGTGCATGCACCTCATGGGTATGTTCAGGTGCCATGCACTGTACAAACACAGCAGACCTGCCACTCCCCTCACCATTAGTAACGCTGCCTGTTCTCTGTTCAGCTACTGTCGTTTGCTGCTTGCTTACTTGGTGATCACGTGACATGTATATGTAATATCCATAGCAGTGGCTAAAAGTGGGAATGCATCTCGAAAAAAAAAAAAAAACACATTACTTGAAAAGGATACTCTTTCGTGGATGTCATATCCAAACAGCTCATATGTCATATTCTGTTCGAAAAAAAGTGGACAAATTTAATTGTGATGTCGTGTATTTGTAATTTAGTAGGTATGATATAAAAATCCTATCGTGACATTTTAAGACGCCTCAAAAATGTCACCGCGGCATTATTGCTGTTGAATTTAAATGTCAAATTTCGCCACAAGCACGGTGGACAACGTCCTTCTCCTTGTCTCCCGACCCCTCATGAGCACATGAGCGCTTTTAGCCTGTTGTAATAACGCGTGTTACAAACAGCGTCCTGCAGGGGGCGCCGCGGCGCTCATCTGCCTTTAGTCGCCTCGTCGCCGACCGAGCCGAGAGCCACGAAGAAGCGGTCGCGGGCGGAAGGTAAACAGCGCTGGGCGGACGCCGCATTTCGACGCGTAAGCCGAGGCTCGGCCCGTCGGAGCAGGTAACGGGCAGCTCGGCTTGTGGCCGCTCCGCTGCCGGCGCCTGTGCGTGTTCCGCGCCCGCAGCAGGCGTCGGCGTGTCGGCCTCCTGGCTGGGCCCCCGCCGGACTGAAACAAGCCACACGGGCCTGGTGCCGCGTCCTCGTACTGCGCCCGCCTCTTACAGTTTACAGTTTACGCCCTGACCCGCACCGAAAAAAGGGAAGCTTGCCTTTCTAAAAGGAACTCAAATGAATCATCAAAATGATTCAACTTCCAACAAAACGGATCACAGTTGAAAAAAAAAATTTTTTTTTATCGTGTTAGAACAACATGCTTAATTTGGATTCAGTGCCAAATCAACGTAACTAAACCAGTTGTTTCTTAAAAAAAAAGCCACTTCTAGAACGTGCTTTCATGTTACCATCAGTGAGGCACTCGGTTCTGGTTCACTAGGACTCCAACCATGAATGCAATTATTTTACTACACCCTGTTCTGGTTTTTCTTGCACGAATCAGACTATAAGAAAGTTGCAAGTCAGTCTTAAGTATTCTGTAGAGATGTTGAGCTGAGGTTTGAACATGCTGTTCTGACCTCGAGCAGAACTTCATTCCACCACCGATGGGCCGAGAGAAGAGCCTAGACGGGTGGACCTTCCGTCTCTACTGCAGTCTCGAGCACATCTGCTGTTCTCTGTTTGTTTCTGGTTCTTGTTAGTTTTTTTTTTACATTTACAGCATTTACCAGACGCCCTTATCCAGAGCAACTTACAATCAGTAGCTACAGGGACAGTCCCCCCTGGAGACACTCAGGGTTAATTGTCTTGCTCAGGGACACAATGGTGGTAAGTGGGATTTGAACCTTGGTCTTCTGGTTCAAAAGCGAGTGTGTTACCCACCAGGCTACTACCACCCTAGTTTCTGTTTGATGTGATGATGAGGATGGTATTAACACAGTTTGCAGCAGAGAGGAGAAGCCCATCCTTTTGGTACTTATGTACAGTCTTTTATGTATGGATGTTATACTTTATTAATCCCAAAGCAAATTGCTTCTCTGCTTTTAACCATCACCCTTGGCGAGCAGTGGGCAGCCATGTCAGGCGCCCGGGAAACAGTTTGTGGGGACGGTGCTTTTCTCAGTGGCGCCTAAGTGGTACCTTGGTGGACATAAAAATCCTATCGTGACATTTTAAGACGCCTCAAAAATGTCACCGCGGCATTATTGCTGTTGAATTTAAATGTCAAATTTCGCCACAAGCACGGTGGACAACGTCCTTCTCCTTTTAACCATCACCCTTGGCGAGCAGTGGGCAGCCATGTCAGGCGCCCGGGAAACAGTTTGTGGGGACGGTGCTTTTCTCAGTGGCGCCTAAGTGGTACCTTGGTGGACCGGGATTCGAACCGGCAATTTAATAGTCTCTACCAATGTCAAAAACATTTCTCAACTAGCCGTATAACCATGATACGGTGGTTTTGTCCACCGCCGCTTTATCTCGTTTGTCTAGCGTAGCATCAGTGGTGACGTGCTGTTACGTTTCAACTCTGCAGCCGTCCTGAATGAAGCCTCGTGTCTCTGGGCTGACGTCCTTCTCCTGGGGCCAGTATGGGTCAGCAGCTCTCAGGGCAGGCTGTGGTGACCAGGCTGCCTGAGAAACTGATGAAGCACGCTGGACTGGTGCGGGAGAGCAGCTACCTCAACTACGAGGAGTTTTTGGGTCGGGTGGCGGAGCTGAATGATGTGTAAGTTGGTCTGATAGTAGACGTAGAGAACCTTTTTCGTTGAGCACAATTTGGAGAGCTAAATATACAGAAAATTGTTTAAAAACAGGATGCATTTCATGTGTTTGTATATTATTTTTGTATTACAGGACACTGCAGATTTATACCGTTTTAAAAAGAGAAATAAAGAATAAATAAATGTGAAAATATGGGAAATATGGCCTCCTTGTCTCAGTTTGTGTTTATCATCAGAACTGCAAAACTGGCCTCAGGACAGCAGAAGCATCTCCTGTTCGAAGTCCAACCAGGGTCTGATGCCAGCGCTCTTTGGAAGGTGGCCGTAAGGATTGTGTGCACCAAGGTGTGCGGCAGTTTTCTCATGGCCACACCCCAGCCCATTCTTTGACACACACACACACACTGTCTCTCTGTCTTGAAATATTACATTTTTTGGCAGATCAACAAAGAGGACGGCATGGTGGAGGCCTCGCGCATCATGAACCTCTACCAGTTCATGCAACTCTATAAGGACATCACCAGCCAGGCCGCAGAGGTGTTTTCAGCAGAGATGGAGGCGGCTGAAGGCCCCTCCGGTCAGCTGACCTCGGTGGACTCCTGCCAGGCCAGTGTGTGGATGGGCAGGTGAGTCTCACGAATTAACGAGCAGCGATGAAAACTACAGACCTACGTAGATATGACATGATCGGATATGAGAGCGGAAACCCACTGGATTCGGCCGTTTCTGCCGCAGGGTGAAGCAGTTGACTGATGAGGAGGAGTGCTGCATCTGCATGGACCAGAAGGCCGACCTGATTCTGCCCTGTGCCCACAGCTTCTGTCAGAAGTGCATTGATAAATGGTGAGGGTGCCAAAGTGTGCTGTCACCGGGCAAACCCACTTGTCGATTGAGCTTATTCTGGTTCATCAGATGAGATGACCGTTGTAAAGATGGAAAATACTTGAGACAAAAACCGGCAGTACTGTAATTATTGGTGTAAATGAAAGTTCAGAAACCTTCTTTACTGCTCCAACAGGTGTGGACACAGCAGAAACTGCCCGATTTGTCGCCTGCAGGTGACCGCTGCCAATGAATCCTGGGTAATGTCCGACGCGCCCACTGAGAACGATATAGCAGGATATATCCTCAACCTCGCAGACGAGGCAGGGTATCCTCACAGACCTTAAACCTCGCACCGCTGCACTTCCACCTTTTCTTTTTTTTTTCCCCTAATTACATACAAATGTAAATATTTTGGTGAAAATAATTTTAAAAAAGAAAATGCTAATGCACTGGCATTTTCATGATCCAGTTACAAAAACTGTGATGGATATCAGTAAATTCTCCATGAAGGCATACTACTGTATAAATCAATATAATACTTACGTGATAGATCTGACGGCAGCTTAATTTTGGGTGTGGATTTGGAGAACCTTGACCTGGCTTTTATGCTATGCTGTTTTTATGTTAGTGATGGCTTGCTACCCAGGGAAATAGGACTCCATAATGAAAGCAGACAACTAATATGACCATAAAATTTCCAGATTTTTTTTGTATTGTGGTGATCAAAATTTTTTTCAAATGCTATAAAAATGCTAAGTAGTTTTATACACAAAGATGTCTGTCACTTGTCTCTGATTTACACTTGGCTTCCTTTAAGTGCATAAATGCCTTTTTTGACTAATTTTGTAGACATAACTTTTGTCTTTTTTTTGGCACAAATGCTGATATACCTGTATCAGTTTGCCAAAAATGGGCTAAAACATGTTACCCAAAAAGCACCTGCCTCTACCAAGTACGCACCTCTAACTCAAGCAAATACACATTTTGCAGTTGAAACATAATAAATAATACATTTAAAGGGTCAGTATTAACAAAAGTACCACGCTGCACAAATTACCTTGATTTCAATCATTTGCACAAATTAAGAGATTTTGGTTCCTTAGACTCTGTATGACCTTTACTCAACTGCTGAAGTAAGTTATGTAGTTTATGTCTTTGGAACTTGCCGTGTTTGTTATTGTCTTTAACTGAAATGGTAATTTATTCAGGTGATACCTTTACATGTCTGTCTTACTGTGAAATGCTGCATTCTGTTCATCCAGAGGCACCTTATGTACGCTTGTTAAAGTGACCACACAGAATATTTATTATTGTTCAAGGTGTATGAATTCACGGCGGTCTGTTTCGGTGTGAAACGGTTCTGCTTCGAGGGAGATGAGCAGATTGATGCTGGATGTATATAATAATTATTATTATTTTTTTTTTTTTGGAAGTTCCACCTCATGAGATTTGCAAGTTAATTGTGATGTACTCTCATGCACATTTCAACACTAAGAACATTTGATTAAAAATAAAAATACAGCTTCCACAATATTTGTTCCTGAGTTTAAAAAAATTCAGTAAGAGTGTGATTGGAGGGGGACTTTAATCTTTACTGTTCTGACTCTGCCAGATTGTGCTCCCACGTTGTTTTCCACTAACTTTCAGCAGGTGTCACTGCTGAACATGCTAAATAAAGCTACTCTCTCTGGGTTTTAGTAATCTTCTGCGTCTGTTTCTGTTTTTTCGTGACCATCAATAATTTATTTAAGCAATATTCTCAGTCCACACATCTCTAATATAACCCATCATGGAAATGCTCTCCGCACCGAGCAAATTCTTTGTATAGCACAGAATGGCAGTTTTTTTGTCCACATGCGGGGCATGTGTTCAAGGCAACCGTCTGTCGGGTTGTCAGAAATGTGACCCTTGCACTGAAAAGACTTCTGTGCACCTTTGCAGTGTCCCCAGGTCACAGACCAACCAGACATCTCAAGGAAGCGTTCCACAGAATTGCAGGTATCAGTGTAAGCAATAATTAATGTGGGTTCTAAAGCTTGGAGCACATTTTAGGGTTTCCAGGAGTGATTGGCTGCATTGATGGAACTCACATTCCCATCATAGCTCCTGCAATAAATGAAGGAGATTATGTGAATAGGAGATCTGTCCACAGCATTAATGTACAGGTATGCGTAAATAATAGCTTTTAACTTTCCAATTGAAATATACTTTACAATACACCTGCTGCAGCTAATTATTTTTCTCCCCCTTGAAGATCATAAGTGATGCTGAATACATGATTAGTAATGTGGAAACAAAGTGGCCTGGGTCTGTACATGACTCTCGGATTTTTCGTGAGTCCACCCTGAGTGAAAGAGTTGCCCGTGGTGAGTTTATATACTGTACAGATTTATCCTGATCAATATTCTGCATCTGTAAATTGTATCTTGTATCATCATAGGAGAGTTTGATGGATATCTACTGGGAGACAGAGGGTACCCCTGCCAGCGCCATCTGCTGACCCCTTACCCTGACCCTGAGTCCAGGCCCACAGCAACGCTCCAACATAGCTCACTGCAAGACACGAGCCCGGGTGGAGATGACCATCAGGATGCTCAAGGCCCGATTCCAGTGCCTTTGCATGCTCAGGGTCACCCCAGAAAGGGCTTATGACATCCTTGTGGCATGTGTAGTTCTATACAACGTAGAACTACACAATGCTTGTAAATCAAATGTAAAAAATAAAATGTAAGTGATACCTCACCTGTTTGAACTATATTTTTATATTTCATCTTTAATTGCTGCCATGTCCTTTTTGCGCCTGTTGGGATGCACCTGTGCGCTCAAAAAGCATATGGAATATGAATGTTGAATCAGTGGAACATTCAAGACTAAACTTTTTTTTAGTCTTGAATGTTTCCCAAGGCACAAGCGTGTAGGGCACATTTAGCATGTACATGCGTTGTTTTCTCTCCTAATTCTGCCAAAGCACTCGTTCACATTACCGGAGAAAATACGTCAAAGACAACTCCATTGTGAGAGTGCCCACTCGCTCATGTTTCTGCACGTTCACCACGACAAGATCATTTGTGATACAGATGTCCCACTCGGATCAGATTTCAAACCCAAAACATTTTAACACTTTTTAGCATTAATTTACTTATACTATTTTTTAACTATGAACTTATTTATCACCTTATTTATGTAACTTATCACATCATGAACTAATTACTGCCTTTGACCAAAAGGCATCACATGAACTGTTACGTCCTGGTCTAGGTCAGGAACATGTACAATTTAGAAAGAGGGAGGGAATCGTCACAACCGTTTCAACAAAGTGATTTTTAATTAAACAAAACAATACAATTCAGGCCACGAAAAGCACCGGGTAAACTAATGCGTAGTTTGAACCGTTCGTGTTGCGAGGCACCGTCTCTCTCTCTCTCGCCGGAGGGCGGAGATGAGGTCACGGTATTTTACGTGATACCGGTTGCCACTGCTTCAGGAATACAATTCTTAAATTCCTCAAGTAACACCAACTCCTGCAGCTGATCCCATGTTTCTCTGGCGAATTCCACAAACATAAGCTGATCGTTTTTTCGAAATTTTTTGGAACTTTTGCCTCAGGCACGAGTTCATATGCATTCATGATGGCAGTTTTTACCAGGGCATAATCACAACTTTGATGCACAGTGAGAGAGCAGTAAACCTCCTGAGCTTTTCCCACCAGCACACACTGTAGCAACAAAGTCCACACCTCCTCAGGCCACTTCAACATGGTCGCCACTCGGTCAAAATGATTAAATGGTTATTTCTCCACTTCCTTCTCAGCAAATGGAGGTACCATTCTAATATGCCGACCGACATCGAAAGCAGGTGGTGAGGGATCAGACAAGGGTGAAGAATGGGCATATTTAGAAGCCAACTCGAGCTCCACACTTTTTACTTCTAGTTTGTGTCGACGCTCGCGTTCCCGCTCTTCCCCTTCCCACATTTTAAGCTTTAGATCATGTTCAAACTTCTTTATCTGGAGCTGATGTTCCAGCTCCCGAGCTTCCCGTTCTGCATGTAATTTTCTGGCGTCAAGCTGCATTTGTTTCTCCTGCAGAGACATTTCCTTTAACCGCATCTCGGTCTCTGCCCGATCACTGCCCGGTCACTGCCCGCCGAATGTAATGATTCCTCCCCTGGAGACGGGCTACTTGGTTTAGAATCAGATCCAATAACACCCTGCTCTACCATGGCGATTTTTACAGCTTTTAACACCAAATCTCTTAACCGCTTATCCGCACCAGTTAATGGAATTTGGTAAAATTCCGCCACCCCCAATAACTGGTCTTTGGTAAAACTGTCCAAAAATTCCTCTGACGGACTCTCGGAAAACCCCACGAATTCCGAAGCCATGTTGAACCACTTGGCCAGGCTCATCATGACAGCACTGCGATATTTGGTCTGCATAGTTAACAGTGAATTAGTAGACAACGGTGGTATTACATGCTGGCGACCCTGAAGCCACTTCATAGTGGCTGTTAATACCGCAGCTCCAGTTTCTAATGTAGTCAACAAAGTTGACCTCATGACCCCAGTGTTGATGTGTACGATGGACATACGTATTTGAGGAACACATGCAGCTCCGTGTGCTTCTGTGGATTGACTGTGGCCTCACTGGGAGGAAGATCAAACGAGATATGGCTTTTAATGCCCGTAAAACATTTTCTAAAGACAGGGTGTGAGGAAGTGTTGGGGGAGGGAATTTTGTGCTGAATGAACCACTTGGCCAGGCTCGGCCTCTCTGCATGCTGGTACTTACTGTCCTCCAGGTCACGAGTGACCTCCTGTAAAAGAAAGAACCTCAATCTGCTGATCAGCGGTTGGCCCATTTAACTTTTTACATCATGACAGCACTGCGATATTTGGTCTTCGGTTCACACTTCCGACACCTTCCTTGCGCAGGCTTATTAATTCAGAGCCGGATGGTGATTGGCCTGTGATTGTCGCTGTGATGAAGCAGAAAGGCTCACCTTAATGATTCGTGCAAAATATTCCCCATTAATGTAGTTGTCAGTTTTCAGGTAGATCTCTCGGAGTTCGCTGGCGTCACACATTTCAGGTGACACAATCTCGGTGTGGAACGAATTTCAGCTCTTTCAGCGCCGCCATCTCGTTCAGCATCTCATGGAGGTTGAACTTGGAGGCCAGGAAATTTAAGCGTCTGTGGCAGTAGTTCCTGTGTGTTAAAGTTTCAGTTTTATTGCACACCTGTTCACAATGGGTTATCTGCTCTCAATTAAACAGCGGCCACATGGGGCCACGAGGCCTGATTTAAAAAAAAAATAAAACACATTTAAAATGTGTCTCAAGCCAGAAAATTCGGAGTTAACGGGTTCGCTCCAGAACTGGTTCTGATTTATTGGCCCATATGGACTGGCTTGTTAACATGTTCATCGTGGTGAAAGATGCTGTCAGGATCAAAAACAGCCTAACTTGGACCACGGGCTGCATAAATCAGTCCTTTATAGGCAGCCTGGAGCGTCGGCATGCTGCTTTTACAGGTGGCTAGTGTTTTTTACCTATTGTCCTCCGTTGTTTTAGCTAAATGAAACAGGACAACACTTATATATTCTTTTTATTGAAAGTGGATGCCACTCACGTGGGCCCATCAGCAATCACAGCAAGGACGTGGCTCATGTCGATGGCGAAGGTCTCCAGGTCGGGATAAGGCAGTAAGTGTGGCTGCTCCTGCTTCATGGCCTCAGCCGCATCGTAGACGTAAATGATGCCGTCCTTCATCTTCAGCTCGTAGTTGATACTGTTGGGGATGTCCCCCATGGAGTAAGGGTCCTCCGACAGATCTTTGTTGGAGCAGAAAAGGTTTTCATTTTAGTGTTGATAGTCAGCTTGCACATTATCAAGCGCATTAACGGCGGTCCGTTTATAGAAGCTTTTATTGGGCTTAATTATTTGCAACTCACAGAAAATAAGCCGCAAATAAATGTTGATATTCACAAATATTTCAGTATCCACAAATATGTTTTTGTAGATTTGCGTTTCCTAAAATCCTATCCACAAAAATACACACGCTAAACGTGCTCTAAACATTTGTGCATCATTTCCTCTGCATTTGTGGATCACGTCACATTTGTGACTCCGCCCCTGTGCATTTGTGGATTTTTGTCCAATTCATACCGCGACAGAAAGAAATCCACACGTGGGGTGAATTTACTCGCTTCACCAGCACAGACAGCATCAGCTGAGCTACTGCAACATTCTCTGCCCCCTGGTCTGCACGAACCCTTTAAAAATAAAAAAATTAAAAAGATTAATGGATTTAAATGATGTCAGGTGGTAGTTATATATAATTTTTATTTTAAATCTAAACGGCAAATGCATTTGTTTTTCACAAAATTCTTCATGTTAGATTTGAACATTTTGTAAATTTCCTCAAGAAGGTGTTTTTTTGTGAAGGGAAATTGTGTTATCGTAATGGAAAACCAAACTTATCAACAGCCTTGTTGAAAAATGAGTTGTCTCAGACCAATTGTTTGTAGCTGCTCCCAGGTACATTTTCTATAAAGAACAAAATAAAGAAAATTTTATATTTGCTAATATGCACCTAAAATATGAAACAGTACAGCCTCTTAAATTGTATATGCTGTGGAAGATTTTGTACATGTGGTTTTAAAAAGCTTATTTAGTAATTACATTTTATTTTTAATACAGTTCCAATCTGAGTCAAAATATTCACCAAAAACAAGAAATTATAACTTCAGTTCACTTTTAATTCTTCCAGTTTCTGTACATCTTGGATATTGATATACATTCATTTTCTAAAATTTTGCTATGTGACTTTAAATTGTTCACATATTGTCCTACCTTGTGTGAAAAGCCATGGATCCTTCCGAACATGACAATGTTGTACCTGTTTAAAAATATATATATACTTATATAATAAATACACATACACTTGGACATTTCATTACAATTAAACATGGAAAAAGGCAAAGCTAAAGTATATAACTTCTAATATAATTTTGCATGTAGTGTACATCATATGTCACCTTATTAGCTTGTGGCTGGTGTCGATATGTACAAGGCTTTTTGGGCACGGCACAAAGTATTTATGCCTCAACACAACCCATTTGTCCAAGTCTGGATAAGATGCAAGCAGAGACTTGCCTTTACCAGGCGGCATCCAGCATGTGGACATGCACACACAGAACATTCCTAATATGTACATAATTTATAATAATAATAAAAAAAAAAACATTCTTGGCACCAACCCCACGTACCTCTTACAGCCCACACCCATGTGTTCAAGAGAACGGAACCGGGTCCCCGACCCCTTAACCCAAGGGCACGGCCACTACCATCGAATTTTTGGGGGGTGATCAGAGTTTTATAACTCACATAACTTTTCACAATAACCACAAATTAAACGAACAGAAAATACAGAAACATATTTGATATAACCACAAACACTAACACACTTAGATATTCCACAATCAATTAAACACCCAGATTGTCACTATAATTCCCTTACCCACACCAGAATACAGGTAACCAAAATAAAAGTCTTTAGAAAATAAGAAAATAAAAGGCACAAAGCACACAAATTAGAGAAATACTTATAAATCCAGTGTAACCACATCACTCCGGCAGTGTAAATGTGGATTAAAGATATCTTTACCAAACTGGCCCGAAGCTGTCTGCGCTGGAGAACCGCCGCTCGTCCATCGTGAATACCGGACCATTCATTCATTCATTAATCATTCATCTCAGCTCATCTTTTCTATCCTGGTTCACTCGAATCGATTCCGTTCGATTCCTCCTGTCCACTCGGACCATTTAAGACTGTGTTTTGGACTTTCCTCCCTCCTTCATAGACTGCTTCGTCTGGCCCGCCAGGTGTCGTGCCATAGGAGGGGGTATTCTGTCAGGATCCGGTCCGAAATGGGTTTAATTGTTGTCCTGTGTAATGTTCCCTAATCGTTTTCACCTGTGTTAATTGTATAAAGCTGCCCTGTTCGTTTCTGTTCGCTGTCAGGTCTTTAAAGTTATGTTCCGTGTTCACCAGTGTCTACGTCTCGGATGTCTCCCCTGTCCTGTGATTCACTAATTAAACCCCGGTTTCGTGATGTCAGGTGAAAGCGTCCTTCATTCCACGTCTTCTCGTCACTCCTCGTCATCCTCTCCGTTCACCCGCCGCGTCATGCCCGCATGGACGTGACAAGAAGAAGGGCTGCCTCCCTGTTATCTGGAGCCTGAGGAGCAGGTATTGGTTGTTGGCGCCGCCTACTGCATTTACATTTACAGCATTTACCAGACGCCCTTATCCAGAGCGACTTACAATCAGTAGCTACAGGGACAGTCCCCCCTGGAGACACTCAGGGTTAAGTGTCTTGCTCAGGGACACAATGGTAGTAAGTGGGGTTCAAAACTGGGTCTTCTGGTTCATAGGCGAGTGTGTTACCCGCTAGGCTACTACCACCATACTACTGGCTTGTATTCAATAAAAAGCGATTTGCTGAAACCTGCAAGATGGACAAGACTTCTCCTTTCCACAATATCTTATTTATCTTTTTGGATGTCTCAAAGTAAGATATCTGTAGATATCTGTAATGTGAATGACGTCTATCTCAAATTCAAATTCAAATTTTATTTGTCACATACACAGTCACACACGGTATGATGTGCAGAGAAATGCTTTCTGCAACTGCTACAGACCACAGTATTGCAAATGTTGCAAGTAAACAATGAACCAATATGCAAATATTGCAAACATTACCAAGTATTACACTTTTACGTCTTTAACATAAAATATGTGTAACTGGTAGGGTGAAGGTGTGCAAATGAGTTAGTTTTTTACAATGTTTAAAGAAAGAGAGAAAGAGCCATAAAAGAAGGAGCAGTAAGGACCTAAAAGCGCAGAGTCATTTTGTGCAAAGTGGTTTTGTGCAAAGTGGTTTTGTGCAAAGTGGTTTTGTGCAAAGTGGTTTTGTGCAAAAGAGTCCGGAGTGATTGGAGGTGAATGAGTTCTATGTACTGTTGTTGAGAGCTTCGATAGCCTGCGGGAAGAAGCTCCTCCTCATTCTCTCTGTGTTGGACTTCAGGGAGCGAAAGCGCTTCCCTGATCGCAGCAGAGAGAAGAGTCCATTGTTGGGGTGGCTGAGGTCCTTCACTATCTTCCTGGCCCTGGTGCAGCACCGTTAGCTGTAGATAGATTGAAGGTCAGGGAGCTTGGTACGGATGATTCGTTCGGCTGATCGAACCACCCTCTGTAGGGCTCGTCTGTCCTTCATGGTGCTGTTCCCGAACCAGGTTGAGATATTTCCCGTCAGGATGCTCTCTATGGTGCAGGAGTAGAAGTTCCTGAGCACCTTGGAGGGCAGTCTGAAGTCTCTCAGGCATCTGAGGTGGTAGATACGCTGCCGGGCCTTTTTCACCACGGTGTTGATGTGACAGGACCATGACAGGTCCTGCGTGATGTTAACACCGAGGTAACGGAAGCTGTCCACTCTCTCCACTGGGCTCCTGTTGATGACAGGGGTCTGGTAGGTCCTCTCCTGCTTTGTACTGAAGTCCACTATTAGCTCCTTTGTCTTGCTGACGTTCAGGTGGAGATTGTTCCTCTGGCACCAGTTTGCCAGATTTCCAACCTCCTCCAGGTAGGCCGTCTCGTTGTTGTCAGAGATCAGGCCCACCACGACAGTGTCGTCAGCAAACTTGATGATGGTGGTGGAGTTAGTAGTGGCTGTACAGTCATGGGTGTACAGGGAGTACAGCAGGGGGCTCAAAACACAGCCCTGGGGGGCTCCAGTGCTGAGGGTGATGGAGGTTGAGACATGTCCACCCATCCTTACTGCCTGTGGTCTCCCGGTTAGGAAGTTGGAGATCCACTGACAGAGAGATGAGCTGAGTCCCAGGTGCTCCAGCTTGGTGGTGAGTGTGGAAGGGATTATTGTGTTAAATGCTGAACTGTAGTCAATGAAGAGCATTTTAACATAATTTCCCTTCCGAGTGTCCAGGTGGGTGAATGCTGTATGGAGGAGATGTGATATGGCATCATCTGTGGACCGGTTGGGACGATACGAAAACTGTAGTGGGTCGAGTGTATCTGGTAGTGAAGAAATGATGAAGTCTCTGACCAGCCGTTCAAAGATCTTCATCACTACTGAGGTAAGGGCTACAGGGCGGTAGTCATTGAGGGAGGCAGGATGGGTTTTCTTGGGGACCGGAACAATGATGGACTCCTTGAAGCATGTGGGGATCACCGACTGAGATAGAGAGAGGTTGAATATCTCGGTAAACACAGGTGCTAGCTGGTCCGCGCAGGCTCTGAGGATTCTCCCCGAGATGCCGTCTGGTCCTGCTGCCTTCCTGGTGTTCACTCTCTTGAAGGCTCTCCTCACGTCATGCTCGGTGCTGGCAGTGTCCTCCCGTCTGCAGCTGCTGGAGCCGCTAGCCGTAGCATCGCTAGCGCCTTTAGCTGCAGCCTCGAAGCGAGCATAGAACGTATTTAGCTCGTCTGCCAGAGACACGTCCGCGTTCTTCGTACCGGATGTTGGTGCTGTATAGTCCGTTATTGTCCGTAGTCCCCGCCACAGGCTCCTAGAGTCACTCTGTTCGAGTTGTGACTCCAGTTTCTTCCCGTAGCGCTGCTTCGCCTCCTTCACCGCTTTCCTGACGCTGTATGACGCAGCCTTGTATGGTTCCATGTCCCCAGAAGTGAGCCCCGCGTTATAGGTCGCGGTGCGAGATTTCAGAGCGTCGCGGATGGTTTTATCCACCCACGGCTTCTGGTTGGGAAACGTTCTGACGATTGTCCGTTAGTTTCCCAATGAAACTCACAACCGTTTCGGCAAACTCACTGATGTTTCCGGAACTACTCTGGAACATGCCCCAGTCTGCGTCCTCCAGTGCGTCCTGAAGAGCGGCCACCAATTGGTCCGTCCAGCGTGCCACCTCCCTCTGAACCGGAACTTCCTGTTTAAGCCTTTGTTTGTATTTAGGCATGAGGAAGATGGCGCCGTGGTCGGATTTTCCAAATGGTGGACGAGATTGTGCCCTGTATCCGTCCTTTATTGTCGTGTAGCAATGGTCCAGTGTCCTTTCGCCCCTGGTGGGGCAGGTGAAATGCTGATGAAAGTTTGGCGCTGCGCGTTTGAGGCTGGCATTATTAAAATCTCCTGCCACAATGAGCGCAGCGTCCCGGTGCTGTGTTTGGTGCTGTGTGAGCGCCTCCTGCAGTTCGCCTAAGGCAGTGTCCGTGTCCGCTTTCGGCGGAATGTAAGCGGCGCTGATGATGACCGATGTGAACTCCCGAGGAAGGTAAAAGGGACGACACTTGATGGACAGTAGTTCCAGATTCGGCGAGCACGAGTGTGAGAGGGGGGAAATGGAATTACACCAGTTCCTATTTCCCATCAAACACACTCCGCCTCCCCGTGTCTTCCCCGAGTCGCGAGTCCTGTCCATGCGGTGGACCGAGAAGAACTCGGCCGGCTGGATGGCGTGGTCCGGCACCGCTGGGATCAGCCATGTCTCAGTGAAGCAGAGGAGGTTGCAGTCCCGGATGTCTCTCTGGAACTTTACCCTGGCCCTGAGGTCATCGAGCTTGTTCTCCAGTGACTGGACGTTGGCGAGCAGGATGCCAGGCAGAGGTGTGCTGTGTGCACGGGCCCTCAGCCTGTTCCTGACGCCGGCTCGTTTCCTCGGGGCCGCCGCTTCGCCTTTCCTCAGAGTCATTTTGTTCTCACAGCGCCGCCTTTCCTCAGGATTTCACTCGGCCAGCTGGGATCCGGAAAAGCAGTCAAAGTCTTCGTATTGTAAGTGCATTGTATACTAATAGAAACAAGAGTGTCTCTACTGTATTTAATGCGTTGCATGGTGGTAGATTTGCCGGTGTAGGGTTGTTAAAAGAGGGTTTAAAAAACAAAAACAAACTAAACTTGGTCGGAGCAGTCGCGACGGCAGCCGACCTCACCGGCGCCATCTTGGAAATCTAGTAAATGCTAAAATAGTGCGGCAAGGTAGTTTAAAATATATTCATTTTGAAAGTGAAGTGATTGTTGTTGTGATATGCAGCACAGCACACAGCAAACAACCAAATGTGTGCTCTGCATTTAACCATCACCCTTGTTGAGCAGTGGGCAGCCTTGGCGCTTCGAACCGGCAACCTCCTGCTTCCTTAACCGCTAGGGCCACCACTGGCCCTTACACATGATGTGTAAGGAAGGCTTGTTTCATGGATTGAATGGATTGTTCTATTTCAATATATGGGGCGGTGGTGGCCTAGCGGTTATGGAAGAACCGTCCACACACACTGCTCCCCGTGCGCCTGTCATGGTGCCCACTGCTCACCAAGGGTGATGGGTTAAATACAGAGGACAAATTTCACTGTCTCACCGTGTGCTGTGCTGCAGTGTCTCACAATGACAATCACTTCACTTTCATTTATCTGTTGGGGCAAAACGGTTTCCACAAATACTTCTCTTTATAGATTGTTTGTTTTTATGTTCTGTTAAGAGTTCACTGTTTCAGAAGAGTAAATAGAGAATAATAGAAAATAAAAAAATTGATTATGTGCGTTCATTCTCACTTCTTCCATACCTCCCTTCAAAGCACTCCATTCATTCGGGAGAGCATGAGGACATGGCAGAGCTTCTCAGAACCATGTTGGCTTCATTGTGCAACATTCTACTCTGGTACTTTAACAGCAGAAATTCTGAGGTAAGGTGGCCAATTCAGTTATTATAGCACACGTCTTCATCCTTTCGTAGTTCATTCATCCTTTCTGTGGTTTTTAATGCAGTTTCTTCAGATTGAAGCTAGATGGCGTCACAGAACTTGTCATGGTCCCTGGTCCACACACGGCTTCGTCCAATAAGTTCATCCAATAATTAAAAACCAGGCTTCAACCCTTTTTGGCTGCTGACGTAAAGCCCCGCTAAAGTCCTTGAAATGTATTTTTATCTCCGGATCCTTGGGGTGTTAACGGCTGCAGAACAAGTGGGCTGAAACAAGGAGGAAACTCCCTCGTCCCGATGAAACAGGGTCACTCCTCAAAAGAGGAGCTAATGCACCTTGGAGCAAAGGACTGACGAGGACTCGGACTTCATGTATACAAAAAAATTCATTCATTTTAGTGCTTAAATTGGAAAAGTGGTTATGATAACATAATAACATAGATTAAACAATGTAAACACCCGAAGTTTGTAACAAAGATACAGTCATATATGTCCTCTGTATTACAAAAATATATGATTCTTCATGGTTACAATTATATGTGCATAAATATATATATGGTAATTTATTTATAATATATTTCACCTTTATATACATATCAGTAATAAAAAATACACTGGTATATGTGTTTATTGCACATGTCCCTCTGTGTTTGTGTATTTTAGTGTATATATTTCAATATATACATATTTTCAAGTATGCGGACATCCTTCTCGACCGGACGGTACAGTATTCAAACGTCCCAGCTTCCAGGCCGAATCCAGGTCCAGTTGTGCTGACCTCACATTCCTCCGGTCAAGTCCTTTCACAGTCATCGCAGTCACAGCAACTCTGGCCAGGTAAAGTCCAAAAAGTGTCCCCGATGGGGACAACTGACAACTGGGGGGGGGGAGAGAGACAGAGAGACTGGTCAAGTCCCCCCCAAAAAAAAATGTTGCGGTCAACACACACACACACACACACACACACACAAGTTCACCCTCATGCACCTGTTGACACATCAAACCAGATTCAGACAAAGTTCCTCTCCTCCCCCAGTGAGATCTACTTCCTGTGCAACTGCTGCCGGTAGGAGAGCGTTCTCGTTCTCACAGCGCCAGAGTTTGGCATCGGCGGAGTCGGCAGAGTTGCAGCGGACTGGGAAAAAAAACAGCAATCATCTTGGCCCCCGCACTGATACCCATCTCTCTTCTCCCTCTCTCCCCGTCCTCCCTCGCCTCACGTCCACCGGGATGCTGCGCCGGCCCCCTGCCGGACCGGTGCGGGGGCGCGCCTGCGGCGCCGGCCGTACCCGTCGTTGCCCATCTTGCCCTTGGGCACCTTTTCGCCGTTGACCTGGTTGACGCGGTAGGGCAGCTCGTGCACGATGCAGGTGATCAGGTTGCAGCCGGGCGAGCGCGCGGTGCTCTTCAGCCTGGGGGGGGGGAGAAGGAGGAGCGGGCGTTTTGTGGCAGATGTTTCACATTTTTAATGCGTCCCAGAGCAGGAGCGCCGCTCACCTGTGATGAGGGGGGAACGTGTCCGTGGCCCGGCTCTCTCTGGCCCTGGCGAAGGTCTCGGCATCCCCTCGGCCCGCGGGCGGTCGCACCAGCATGCGCAGCCAAACGCTCAACCTGCCAGAGGTGAGAAGAACCCGTCAGAGTCAGACCTCCACCTGACCCCCGATGGAGAGACGGCCTTCTGGGGGGGATTACCGTACCTCTTTCCGCTCTCCAGGCTCGGGTCGGGCCTGGCGGCCGCGAAACGGGCCACGAGGGTGCTGAGCACACACCAGAGCAGGACAGAATGAAGAACCAGCTTCATTTTCTCACGGACCTGCGGAAGAAGTCCGAGCGGTGTTGTTATTCTCCAACATTCCCTCCTGAACCGACCCCCACCCCCTTCAAAGTGTGTGACCGGGAGGCCGGTGCAGTCTGCAGCCGGGATGAAAACCACTTTCTAGATGCAGGGAGGAGAAAGGCAGAAGAGTCACGCTTACCTGTGAGCAAAGTGTGTGCAGGAAAGTGCGCCGCCGAGTTAGTACTCCATGCAGAGCGGGGACGGTGGTGACACGTCCAATAGTCTGTGTGTTTAAGGCAAACCTGCAGCCTTTATACTTTACAGGGGGTGGTTGTGGGCGGGGCTTCCTCACTGACTGGCAGCCACAGCCCCGTCCCCTCCCGTCCGCACGCTCATAAAAGACAGCAATTACGGGGATGTTTGCAGCACTAATGCTGCGTTCCTCTTTTTCCTCTCACTCCAACGACGTTATCGGAGTGGAAGTGTCTCTGTAATCTTCACGTGCCTGGAGCTGATAGAGGGGAGACAAATGATCCACGAATGAGATCCTGCGTGGCCCGAGACGCTGTTAATGTTACGCCACGGGCCGAGCATAGCTCTGCGTTCGGGCCGATTGTGACAGCACACCCCCCGCATTCCAACCACCTACGCATTCTGCCTGCATCCTCCGAAAAACATCGCCCTACGAGTGCTGCTGCAGCGACACAGCTGCCTGCATGGCGTGATTTTAGCGCAAGAACATTCCTCGAATATTAACAACGAAACCCAGACACTTCTGCACCATGTCGGTCTCCTTTTGTCATTATTTCTCATTACTGGTAATATGTTCTGTTTTGCCTGGATCTTAATGTTCTAGAATGAAAATTATACAAATCTAATTGTAAATCTTTATTAATAAAGTGCTCCAGACAAATCTGTGGTGTCTGTCACCAAGCCCTGTGCAGCACTTCGCTTCCGCCGCGACGCTTGTTTAGTTTAAAGATTCAGCGTTCCAGCACATTGCATCAAACGGCCTTAATAATGAGCATTAAACCTCCTGTTGGCACGGCAACAGCACGTCGAGCGGCTCGCGGCTTCCTCCGGCCTGTTTTAAAACAAGCGGTAAGGCACGCAGCGCCCTCCTCTACGACAGCTCGTAGACGGACGAGCGTAATCCGTTCCCCGGTGTGGCCGCACTCAATAAGAGACGCCCGTCCAGAGGCAGCGATGAAGATGGGGCCGGGCAGACACGCTCGTCGCACGCTCCTCGCGGGGCAGTGGTGGCCTAGCGGTTAAGGAAGCGGCCCCGTAATCAGAAGGTTGCCGGTTCGAATCCCGATCCGCCAAGGTGCCACTGAGGTGTCACTGAGCAAAGCACCGTCCCCACACACTGCTCCCCGGGCGCCTGTCATGGCTGCCCACTGCTCACTCAGGGTGATGGGTTAAATGCAGAGGACAAATTTCACTGTGTGCACCGTGTGCTGTGCTGCTGTGTATCACATGTGACAATCACTTCACCTTACTTTACTTACTTACTTACTTTAAAGTTTACATTCTCTGATCTATCTCAGGGTTTTTTTTTGGTTCATTGGGCTTTTCCCGCCTTTAGATTCGCCTTCGTTGGGGATCCCTGTGACATTATCGCTGGACCACGTTCTCTCTTTCCTCTCCCCCAGAAGTGGTTGCGTGGCCTAGCGGGTAAGGAAACAGACCCATGAAGGTTGCAGGTTCGAATCCCGGACCACCGGGGTGCAGACGACTGCTCACTGAGGATTAAATGCAGAGGACACCTTTAGCTGTGTCGCAATGACAACCACTTCACTTTCACTCACAGATTCTGACAATCGATGCTTTCGCTGAGTCGCCAGGCACAAATCCGGCTTCGATGTTGGACCACAAACCCCTACTGACCAATGAATCCCCACGGGCACTCGCAGCCAACGAAACCCTGGCCTGATGTATACGCTCGCGCTCCCAGGTACCAGACCAGATGTTGACCTTCGGCCATCACCAATGAAAGTGCGCCAATATTAGACGCCGCAGAATGGCCACCAGCACCAGGCGAGCGCTGGTCACACCCCAACCTGCAGAGTTCCATTCCTAATCCGGACAAACCGACCCTGTTATCTACTCGTGACCATCTCGGATCTCGCTCTGGAGGAGGTGCAGCTGAGCGTCGTTCCAGATGATGGACCCGATCTGCTCCGTTCTGAGGGTTCTGATCTCGGTCATTCATTTCCTGATCGGCCCTGACCTCATCAGCCCCCGGATGGATTTATATAAGCGGCCAGTTGTTCGGAATTCCAGCGTGCGTGGTGTGAACATTGCTTTCGTGCCCCGAGGAAAATCACTAGCAGATCCTGTTTGCTGTTTGCAGCGGTGAAATGCGATATCACATCTCGACGTTGCCGGGGTCCCTCACGCCCGCGGTTTCTTCCCGAGAACACGGATGTGCAGGTTGCGCACGCCGCTTCACGGCACCTGCATCAGCCGCCACTTCGACGCAGCGAACTCCAAAAATTGCATAACGTTTCCCAAGGTCGGCATCAAGGAAAGCGCTCGGCATTCCTGACGGAACGCCGAACGGTTCCACATGCTGCGAGCTGAGCCTCCGGCGTCCACTGCACACGTACACAACGCACTCACGCCGGCTCACGTACGCACACGGCTGACCTTCGCGTTCCGGGGGAACGCGTGCGAGCTCGCCCGTTTCATCACGAGGCGGCCCGATCGGCCCGGCGCCGGTGCACCTGGGGTGACCCTTTGACCTCCGCCGAGCCCACGAATGGTGGCTCGCAGGCCGCACACTCGCCCCCAGCTGCTGAGTCATGTCATCGCCGCTCTCGGGAGGCTCGCCCGGGGTCTGGAACCACTTACCGCTAACCGGCTGTGGCATTTTATCTCCAGCGCTTTTGTCTTGCGCGCGCCGGAATGCCAGACTGCTGCAGCGCTTCGTGCAGTTGTGATGTTTCAAAATTGCAGTGAAACTGGAGTGGGATCAGTGGAAACCAGAAGAAAAATGGTGATTTCAGGCTGAACCCCCGACTCACCCACAGTTAGGAACTTTAACACAGTTGTGATTAAAATGATACTACTACATTTACAGCATTTACCCGACGTCCTTATCCAGAGGGACTTACAGTTAGTAGTCTCAGGGACAGTCCCCCCCGGAGACACTCAGGGTTAAGTGTCTTGCTCAGGGACACAATGGTAGTAAGTGGGGTTTAAACCCGGGTCTTCTGGCTCATAGGCGAGTGTGTTACCCACTAGGCCACTACCACCCTACTACTGCTCTTAGCAGTACTGCGTTTTGGTCTAAGTTTTACTCTACGATGCTCTTCTGGGTGTTTGGATCAAAACCATCCCAGACCTTCTTAAACTGGGTTTAGCAATGCACGCATAATTTGTACGTTTCCCACAATATATATTGCTTTACTGAGCCCTTTCCTATGCTTGTTAGGTTCTGTTTGTGTAGATTCTTCACTCCCATGAAGGAGGAAATGGGGATGTGCAGACATTTCTGACGGCTTATTGTTCAAGCAACATGATAGCTGCATTCACTCTGCAAACTTTGTACATTTATTTTCACATTAACTCTGATCCCAGCCCTGATCCTGGCTATTTAGGCCAAACTGGCTACGTTTAATCCCATTGCACCGGCAGCCAGACGCTGGTTGTTCTTACCATTTGTATCATTACCATTTTGATCACGACTACATCTTGTTTAGAATTATACAGACATTTGGTTACATTAGGCTGTGAGTATAATAAATCTAAATATATTTATAACAGCATTTTTCCCCCCAGAATGAAAAGAACTGCTCCTCATTACCGTCGTTAACTCTGTGGGGGGTAATGATGAGGTTTCCTTTAATGGCTCTTGGTCCCTTTCCGCTGAATGCTCGGAATTCCATCTTTGTAGTTTGGGGAAGAATGGAAATTTGCGGAGTCCACAATTCATGTGATTTGAATTATTGCACACGCAAGGCCATCGGTGGCCAGAAACATCAGCAGTGTCCCCGCAGTCCTGCTCATCACTGGTCGACCATGTTTAAACGTCCGGCTGTCTTCGTCGAGGCAGAGCTCTGTATGGACGTGTGGATGTGTTACATGTGGTCGGTATCTGGTTCTGATATGGACTTATTGGACAGATGAGTCAGTCTGACAGGTCATTGTTTTGATTTTTTTTTGCAGAATGGATGAGGGTTTCTTGCAAAAGAACACAATGTTCCTTTAGATCAGAGGTGCATGGAACTGACCAAGGTTAAACTTGTCTGTTAATGAGATCCTGGGTGGAACCTCACTTCTCCAGCACATTTGCATTTCTGATTTGTGCAGTTTGATGCTTCATGAGTGAAAACATGCTCAACCTGATCCTGGGCCTCATTCGTGTCTGTTCAGGCCTTCCTCTTCAACCGAGCTTTTCGAAATCGTGCAGTCCAACGTTCAAAATTTATTTATGTATTTATTTCAACTTCGCAGCCAGTGCAGAGACTGATATATGAAATAATAATTTCCACGCTTATCCGTGCCCACACATTCCAGCGCTTCCCGGTCTGTAGGGGAGACACATTCTGAACATCCACAGGGTGCTGAATCAGCTTTCTCAGACTCAACTACCGTAAAACTCCTGAATGTTTTAAAAATAGCTGCCTGGTGCCTTCTGTTCGGTTCAATAATGCCCACGACTGGGGAAAATACTAACGTGTGAAAAAATCTCATAAAATATTCCAGGTTGGCCTGGCAGCTCTCAACGTTAATGCATTTACAGTGCGAACCTCACGCAAATGAATCACTGGCCCCCAGCATTCCTCCATAATTCCACCATGGATTCTTTCCCTTTAGTTGCCGAGGAGATGCTGGATTTTACAATTGCAAAGAACCGTTTCCAGATCAGTCGTTGCCACCAGACAAAAAGGTGAGATGCTGGACGTGGGGGGGCGAGTGTCTGAGGCCATTGTCCTCCTTCTAATCTGCTTTCCGGTAACAGTCCGTACGCACTTTCTCACACTTCATCTTTGACCACATTCCTCGTGAACATCTTGACTTAATCCGAACCTGTCGTTTATTTATGGCCCATGACTGAACGCGAACCTCCAGATGAATTTTGACTCGGCCGTTGGGAGACTCCCATTGGTTCGTCACGTTGGAGGCGGTCGCCTTGCGCCCCATCCATTTCCGAGCGGATTAGCGAGCCTGTGCCCCCTCAACGGCAGGCGAGGGAATACGTGGAAGAGCATTCCTGTCCCCCGTCCAAGGCACCTTTTCTTTTCGATTTCATGGTGAACTCGCGCTTGTTTTCGTGAGCGCTAGACGAGCTTGGTCCCGTGCCCGGGCGTCAAATCTGACTCGTCCGCTGTGAGCGCCGGCGCTACGTTTACGTGATTTATTCCAACGTTACAAACGGCAATGACCGTTCCTCTTTCACAACAACTTTAAAGCTTTTGGAACACACATGCCATGGAATCATAGTGTCTGTTCATCAAAAGTGTCCAGCGTTGCTCAGCAGCGGCTTTCTTTTTTCTATATGGTCAAAATGTGTGAGAAAAAGGAAAAAGCTGCTCGGTTTCCACGTTCTCAGGCTCAAATGTGACTTTCTTAATATGGATAATATGGGAAACGTGTACACCCCATTATTTCAGCTCCAAGCTTGGTCAGTGCAGCTCGAGACCGATATGCTCTTCATGGCATATTGGGCACCGTCGGTCTCCCTCAAGACGATGAAGCTCTCGAGTGAAGTCTACCGACTGACTGACGTCAACTGGTTTTCAACAGGCGCTTGATGGATCATGGCGACTTTGTTTACATCAGACCACTGCAGCTGAAGGATGCTGAGAAGGCTTTTGAGCTCCCAGTGTCCCCGGAAACCAGATATTTACGAAGAGCCGGACACGACACAAACACGCGTGCGGGACATCCAGAAATGTCCCGGTATGGAGGAACATTTGGGGGTGCGTGTGTGGGGAAAGAGTGAGGACGGCGGCTCGCGGCCAACCGGACTTCATCCGTCACTACTGCTACTGTGGTGAGGAGCCGTGTTGATTTTAAATCCACGATCGTTTTTCACCAGAGAGATTATTTCGTCATCAGGGCCACAGCCTGTTACTTCTGTGTCATCAGCGAAGAAGTCTAAACATTGGCAAACCTTCCTCCATGTTCCAGCTCACTCTGAATTTATTACGTTTTTTTGTGGCAATCACATTCACTTTTATGGCAATCACCTAAAAGAGTGACACACCACAGCACCCATCCCCTGAGGGAGCAGTGGGCGGCCATGACAGGCGCCCGGGGAGCAGTGTGTGGGGACGGTACCGGGATTCGAACCGGCAACCTTCTGATTACGGGTCCGTTTTCTTACTCACTTGGCCAACCACTGCCTTCCATACCTGTGATATTAATGATGTTTCTGAGGAGTTCTTGTCATTTCATTGGAGTGGGTCAGAAGCCTAATTTTGCATTAAATTAGTATATGTCTTCTTGTATTATGATATTAACAGATTCTAAGGCCTTTAATAGTATCAGTACACGACCCACGGCTCCCACCGCAGCCGTTTTAGCCACAGAAATGTTTCCGTGTCGCATAAAGCAATTTATAAACTGGCGCAGCCAACAACAAAGCCTGGTTATCGGCACGCCAGCGCCAGGAATAGCGTCTCGTCCCCAGAGGGGGCGCGAAGGTAAACAAAAACAGGCCGACGCGCTGGACAAATACTGCATCTGACACTCCGCGGCATTTCCTCTGTTTCCAATTATCGGTTCATTCCAGCGCGTCCTCGGGGTGTCGTAAAGACAACTTATATTAGGCCAGAAATAGTCCCGAGAATGCGGCCCGTCTGCTGCGCCGTCTCTGATGCTGTCCGATGGCAGTAGTGATTAAATGTGCTGTCATTTATCATTCTCATGTCCTTTCTTCACCCGCCACGCTGCAGGGAGGGCAGGCCTGGCCTCTGCATTCTTCCTGATGGCTGAAATTCGAGGACGCGTGCCGAGCGCAGCTCCACGCCGAAACCCCCGCGCTGTCCGGGCGCAGGAAGTCACCGCGATAATAAACCACAAGCCGTGGCGTCCCGACCGAATTTAAACCATCAGCTGGAGTAATGCAGGCCTGCAGCGGGGCTCAAGAGCCACCAGCGTTCGCGTCCCCCCCCCCCCCGGACTCCAGTCTTATCCCCCGTCCCCTGAACTCTGCTCTAATTTATGTCTTCTAATAATTCCGATGTGCAGAGCAGAGATTTTTTTGGCCCTGCAGTGATGGGTTTTTTTTCTACCTCTCGGCATCAAATGACTGGATTCCAGAATCGGAATCTGGAGCGAACGTGCCATGTCCGTTTCAGGTTTATTAAAAACTCTGCGGACACGCTCGTGTAACTTACTACGGCAATCGTAGCGATAACGGCTCCGCTTGATTTACGTCCATGATGGTCATGTGACATGGCACCTGACCACGCCCACTTCCTTTATTAGCGGAGCTAAATCATTGTCTGTAGGTGGCACTGAAATACCGGGAAGGTTTCCTGACGACTACTAACCAGCAAGGCATTCAAATGTAATTAATAAGTAATTAATACTCGCCGTCAAAATGTCATTTTGCATGTTGAGCAGCTCAATGGAGTCGATGAATAATCGTCCGTAAAATCATTAACTCCAAAAACATTTCAAGGACATCCACGTCCCTCGGCCTCTGAACTCACTTTTAGACAAGTTCTAAATCTAAATTTCACCAGGAGAAATGCATCTGGCGTGTTATAGCAAGTACTATCAGATCTTGTGTTGAATAAACTCTGAATTAATGCTGAATACTGAAATATTTCGAGCTGATTCTGGGTGATTTGTTGGGGTTGTGTGGTTCACAATCCCCCTGCTGTTCTGTAACAATATAAACTTTCAGTTGTCCTCTAATCCACCGCATCAATCTTCTGTCATGTAGATTTATCTGAACCGCAACACAGCGAACATATTTATGTTGGCACCAGAGACCGGAGTGTGACTTCGCCATGCAAATGTTTGTGTCAACTGGAATGCAAATGTTTGATGAGTTGATGAGGTAACGTCCTCTCTGGTCACTTCTCTTTCCTTTCGTCATTCGAATGTCAGGATGACCAAGTGGTTTTCTGTAAATCCAGAGCAAATACCGCAGCCGTGGACTCTTATATGGCTCATTTTCTTCATTTTACATTCACATTTACAGATTTGGCAGACTCTCACTCCAGACTTACATGAGGGTTTTAAGATTTTTTTTAAATATATATGCAAGTGTCCTTTCCTAATATAATGGTTTCCTAAAAAGGAAGGTTAGTAGCTTGCCTTTGAAGATCTTTAGTGACTCAGCTGCTTCGACACTAGCAGTATGTCTTCATACTTATATTGCAGTTCCCTGTGGCTTTGGAAAATCAATAATCATTGAATAAAATTTATAATTTAATTTAAGTGTATTTTATTTTTATCCATTCATTTCTTTTCGTAGTTCAAAGTTTTAAGGATTATTTTTTTTGGAGAATCCAGCTAAAATCCATGGTGTTGAGCTTGTACCAGTTGTTGTGGAGCGAGTGGTCAGTTTGTCATGTTCACATCTGGCGACCATTTTTTTTTTTTGGTGTAAATTCACACAGCGTGACCCTGTCTGTATTAGTTAACGGTCCCCTGACATGAAAATTTCTCTTCGTGAGAATGTTTAACATTAATACGAGTTCCACTGGCCTGTCTATGGTCCTGCAGTGGCTAGAAATGGCGATAGGCGTGTGAAGAGTGCTTTGGCCATTCTGGATCAAAGTGGGTGTAATTCTGCACCAAGGCTGAGTTTCGGAAAGAGACGTCAGATACAGTATTACGGAACCAAAAAGACAGATATAAATTTTTATTTCGGGGGGGGACCTTTAAATTTACTTTTGTCATTCAGTCTGAGAGGGAACGTGATCAAGTCTGAGATCGCTCAGTATGATGTAATGCTGTCTTTATTGTCCTCCCAACCATCATCAAGGCGCCAACCTTTCACCAAAAACAGGTACCGGCAGGCACCTGAACCTGATGTCACCTGCACAAACCGGCTCGGCAGCTCGCCTGGGGCGCAGGATCAAGTCTTCAGCCTCCGAATAGAAAAACAAAATCTATTTATGGAAAACTAATTCCATGCTGACAAGGGGAAAAAAAATCCACCCCGCAGCAAGCGAAGCCATCGTGAGTCTGGATGGTTCTTATTCATTCGGCAGGATGGACACTACAGCCAGTAGAATCCCTCATGCCCCGGGTCTTCTAAAGCCAGGTACCAGTTACAGCTCCAGCGGGTCTTCTGATTGGCTGAGGGTCAGGTACAGACTACAGTCTCCTCCTGGAGTCTCTTAAGAAGGCGAGCCTCGGGGTATTTTCCCCAAAATGTACCTTAAAAAAGAAAAGCAGTGGGACGAGTCTCATTTTGCAGGCCCTTTGAACCCAGGAGTCCCTCACATTCTTCTTGTGCACTGCGGTCTGTGGAGCCCTGAGTTGCGTGTTGACTGAGAACTGTACTCTTGTGCTGGTTTTTTTTTTCTTCTTCCACCGTTTCCTCCGCTGTCAGGGTCCTTTCCCTTTTGATTAATGCTGACTTAATGACCCCCCACAGACCAGAAAGCCAGCTGAACTATGTGAGGCATCTTAAACTGATGCAGCTTGTGCGCGCAGCCTGTTTATAGGGCACAAGTACATCTTATAAACACACAGGGCCCGCGCAGTGGAGCACGCTAGCCGAGCGCCAGAAGATGTTCACCTCAGATGAGCTCTGCGTTCGTCCTCTCCTTTAAAAAGCCAATTTGCAAATACAGAGTTTGGCAAAGACCGCAGCTGTAAATGTAATAACCGTTTGTTGAATTTGTGTTACCGAAGGCTCGTTACTCTTCGTTCTGTTGCCGCGCGGCGAGGCAGCGGAACTCCCCCACGTGCATGACCCCTTTTCTGAGATACAATTCCGCAGCTTTGGGTGTCAGAACCTTGCTGTCTTTAAACAAGACGTCAAGCGTAGCTAATCGTAGTTCATTAGCATATCCCAGATTATAGAGATTTCACAGATCTTGAGATCAGATAAAATCACATAATCACATAGGGGGCTGGTAGTAGCCTAGAGGGGAACATACTCGCCTATGAACCAGAAAACCCAGGTTCGAACCCCACTTACTACCATCGAGTCCCTGAGCAGGACACTTAACCCTGAGTGTCTCCAGGGGGGGACTGTCCCTGTAACTACTGATTGTAAGTCGCGTCTGATAAAATTCTGTAAAATGTAATGTAAAAAAAAACATAATCCATCCTAAAATTTGACCCGTTTTTATTTCAGTCAGAGCTCATCACTCAAAAAGAAGTACACATTACCCAAATACATTGTGGATTTTTCAATTACAAATGCCTTGTAGGTATAAAAACGTAAAATTAACACTGCACTATGTGGTCAGAACAATCCTGATGTATCAGTATTATCCAAATCCCTTCAAAAAATGCTTTGAACAATGCCACCTGAGGGGTTTAATCCAGATAAAAGTTTGGATTTTGTGATCTAATATCAGAAACTGTACTTTTTTGTGAAATCCTTTTTCAAGACTTGAATAACTTTCATACAACTAGGCCCAGGTGACTGTGCCAGCGTACAATAATCCAGAGGATTACTCTGGTTTTAAATAGTCAGCCCTGTTTGACTCACTTGTCTTCCTGATCCCAATCCCTGCTTTTGTTTAGGACAGATCAGGACAAACGGTGCAGGAAATAAATAGGCTCGTGTGTTTAGTCTCTAAGTGCACTTTTAGTCATGCTGAAAACCTTTTATTCTGGAGGCCGGATGGGGATGTGGAAATTACTGTCTCAGGGAACACTAGGAGTGGTGCGGGAGCAGTTCATAAACTCACTCACTCGCTTTCAAATCAACCGCTTGATCCATACTCAACCGCAGCCCACGTCTTGCAAATCAAAGGACCTGAAGGTCACCGGTCCTAAATAAATAAGGGTGGCTTCCGGGGTGGCCGTGAGGCTCTGGTTAGATTAGAAATCATGTCCATCTGATTTGTTCTGTGAGAAACTGAGACAGATTGACAAACCGCCAAGGTGCCACTGAGGTACCGTCCGCACACACTGCTCCCCGGGCGCCTTTCATGGTCGCCCACTGCTCACTAGGCAATGCGTAAAAAATGCAGAGGACACGTTTCGTTGGGTCACCGCGTTCTCAATAAACCGATGTTATTATTTTAAAAAATGGCCGAGATAACGAACTTTGCCGTTGCTCCATGGTTCCGGTCACTGTGTTGTATTGATGTGCATTTTATGAAGCTATTACACCGTGGGAGCTGTGTCGAGGGCCGGAAGGAAAAGTAAAAATCAGCAGGTGCTGTATTGTGATTATGAACCTTCATACTGTCATCATTTCGAAACTAGCGTTGATTTCGTGTCCATGCGATCCCACGCCCGGGTTCATGGGGAGTGTTGCGTCAGGAAGGGCATCCGGCATGAAACTTCATAGGAACAACCAGACCAGTTGTTCTGTTGAAAAAGTGAAAGTGAAGTGATTGTCCCTTGTGATACACAGCAGCACAGCACACGGTGCACACAGTGAAATTTGTCCTCTGTATTTAACCATCACCCTTGGTGAGCAGTGGGCAGCCATGACAGGCGCACGGGGAGCAGTGTGTGGGGACGGTGCTTTGCTCAGTGGCACCTTGGCGGATCGGGATTCGAACCAGCAACCTTCTGATTACAGGGCCGCTTCCTTGACCGCTCAGCCACCACTGCCCCCCACTAGGCCACCACTGCCCCCATTTGCGGCGACCCCTAAGGGGAGGAGCCGAAAGGACAAGACCATGTATCAACTAAGCAAGGATCTTAATATCATGGCTGGGTTTTCAACAATTGATGAAAAATAGGCCAATTCCATGCATATAACAAAGAAATTGGAGGATTTTTCTGCATGGTTCTATCTCTTCTACCTGTTGTGTTCATGTGTTACACACTATTAATGCAATAGACATGGTTTTTGTCACAGTAAACGCAGCAATGTCGACCAAGGCTAAATGGTAGAATGTTGTGAGCGGAATGTGTTGAGCTCTTCATTTTCTCCACACAAACCACATGAAATGAGACCAAACCCATTTACAATCAGCCTAATGACATGGAAATGAAGTCCTAAGGAATGTGTAAGAGTCACTCGTTTTTACTGAAAAGTTCAGTGGCCGTGAACAGGCATGTGTTTCCTATTGTTGGTGTTATTGGTGCTTTATGCATATTATGCTTTATGTGTGCATGCAAAATAAGGCCAATAGCTCTCCAGGGATATGTTGCCTGAAAGAGATTTATGTTGGATCTGGGGAATTTATGACTTGCTAAGTGTCCCCTTTAAAAAAATGTATTGATCTCAGTGTTGGTCCCGAACTCTGATCAGAACTTGACAGATTGTACTGCATGAAAAGGGCCGGTTCTGTGCCCACCTTATTCCTTAACAGCCTCCAGCCGTCACCCCGTGGCCCTCATGTTACATTCAGACACCCCTTCCTCCCCCATGATAGTCTAAAAATACACATTTCATAAAGGAAACCATATGCAAGGGGTTGCGTAATGTTGCACACAGAGTAATAGAACGCGGATGGATCTGGGGCAGCGTGTATATGGTTGGGAATGTTGCATGGCACTGGGGCTGCCATGTCCCATCCTGCTTTTGGGATAGGCTTTGGGAACATTGTTAAAACAAATCTCTCTCGTAATGTTTCCTTTGGACACGGTTCTCACATTATAAAGACATCACATCTCTTTCATGTGATATTCCTTAATCTAAATGTTAATTAAGATGGTAATGGGGGTCTGGTCTCCTCTATGTGTGTATGTGTATGTGTGTGAGAGTAAGTGTGTGTAACAGTACAGACCAAAAGTCTGGACACACCTTCTTATTCAATGTGTTTTCTTTATTTTCATGACCATTTATGTTGGTAGATTCTCACTGAAGGCATCAAAACTATGAATGAACACATGCGGAGTTATGTACTTAACAAAAAGTGGAGACCTGGCCTCCACAGTCACCGGACCTGAACCCAATCCAGATGGTTTGGGGTGAGCTGGACCAACAAGGGCTAAACACCTCTGGGAACTCCTTCAAGACTGTTGGAGAAGCATTTCAGGTGACAACCTCTTGAAGCTCATCGAGAGAATGCCAAGAGTGTGCAAAGCAGTAATCAGAGCAAAGAAACTAGAATATAAAAAATGTTTTCACTTATTTCAACTTTTTTTGTTAAGTACATAACTCCACATGTGTTCATTCATAGTTTTGATGCCTTCAGTGAGAATCTACCAACGTAAATGGTCCATGCGTTTGTATGTCAGCCTGTTTGATTTACCAGGTAATGTGGGTGTGTGTGTGTGTGTGTGAGTGGGAGTTAGTATGTGTGTATATGTCACTTTGAGACTCTAACCATGCGTTTGGATGTCAGCCTGTTTGATTTACCAGGTATGGTGGGTGTGTGTGCACTATTTCTCTTTTTATGTGCATCTGTGTGTCACTGTTCCTCTGTGTTTGTCAGCCCAGTTCTGGCTGTTTACGTTGGTCGTACCTGCTGTCGGATGTTTTTATGATTCTGTGCCTGAAAGAATTATGCACAGTTTATTATAGAGTAAAAAAACTCCAATTCCATGAACTCTGCATGAGAAACCACCAATGTTAGGGGTTTGTTTTCTACCTCAACCTATGGGCTATTCCGGATTTTTACGCTTCAGACTGACACATGGATGCTGAAATCCTTCTGCAATCTGCAGACTGTACATTTTCTCCGTGGATTTCCGTCATGCATTCAGAAGCAGGCTGAGAATGTCCCACTTCATCGCTGATTTAATTGTTTCAGCAAATGTATAAACCCTCAATTTCCAAATTGACAATTTGACAGCGTGTTGGCAATGTTAGTTATTTTATTTTATTTTAAGATATTATTCCGTTGGTACTTACGTACAACTGAAAGTACAGATGTATTTAATATCTCCGCAGAACAAATTGACTAACAAAAGTGACCCAGAGTTTTCATGCAATCTACTCATTTATTTACGAGGCTTTTTCCTGTTACACAATTCGTTGTTTAATGGGCTCTTTTTCTTCTGACATCTTTTAATTGGTCACAGATATCAAATGGAGCATATTTCATTTCTTAGTGTTGGTGGTCGAAAGAATCTGACAGGGTTCTGAAGGATCTGGCAGTTCCCTGCCTTTCATTCTCCCTTTTATAATATTAATGCTGTTATGCAACGTCCTCTTCACCAATAATTCAGGAATAGTGGAATGTTCTCTATGTTCTGCAGCTGACATTGTGCATTTGCGGCCCATAAAACAGTGATCTATACGTTTCCAGGGGAATGTATAGATTTCACTTTACAGCTACTCATGAGAGCATTTCCCAAGAAACGTGTAAATACTCTGTTAACATGCCCGGAGTGTGGCAGTGTGCTTATTCATTCCCCACTCCCTGTTCCAAAAAAGTTAAATAAATTACAAAACTAATTTGTTCCTGGTAAATAGAGTTATAAATTATATTATGCAACACATGGTGGTTTGTTCCTTTATGAAATCATCAGAATTGTAGAAAAATTGACACCGCATTTACCGCATGTTATATTTTTAAATGTGAACACCGCATATTCACACCTCCTCTTTCTGCCTCGGGCACCCAGGCACAATACAGGTTAAAGTTGAACATCGACAGGACATCCAAACACTGATCCCATCTGCCACGGTGGGTCACATGTCCTGGTCTTGTCCATCACTGACCACCTTCTGGGCGCAGATTTTCGCTCATTGCTGCAGTGTTTGGCGTGCATCATCTAAGGCCCAGTGCCGTAGCGTCTGCCAAAGTGGAAGTCACACTGGGGTCACGGAGCAGAGTGAAGGAGCAGTTGTAGCGGTTTGCAGGATGAGCGTATTGCTGAGTATTCTGGGACCATGTATCAGCCAAAGCGGAACACTACCAGTGTACACATTCACGTAAGCACGTACAGTCAAACAAGCTGGGAGGAGGCCAGAGGAGACAGAGGATCGGGCGCTCGTTGAACGAGCATGCCCGTCCCATGACTGAAGTCATGTGACCCCCCCCCCCCGTCCTTTTTGTGTGGGGTCAGGGAAATCCTTTCTTTGTTACGCGGGAAAAACTGAGGTATTCCAGGGTCAGGTCCTCTGGCAAATTCCGTAGCACTTGGGCTTCTTTTCTGGAGTTTTCCCGGTGAGGTTCCCTTATCTTGATTTTGTGGGACAATTGGGAGGCTAAGCACAACAGAGGCTAAATTGCCAACATTCATTTTACTTTTACTTATTAGTAAAGTAAGCCGGGCGCCTGTCATGGCTGCCCACTGCTCACCAAGGGTGATGGTTAAATACAGGGAGTGCAGAATTATTAGGCAAGTTGTATTTTTGAGGAATAATTTTATTATTGAACAACAACCATGTTCTCAATGAACCCAAAAAACTCATTAATATCAAAGCTGAATGTTTTTGGAAGTAGTTTTTAGTTTGTTTTTATTTTTAGCTATTTTAGGGGGATATCTGTGTGTGCAGGTGACTATTACTGTGCATAATTATTAGGCAACTTAACAAAAAACAAATATATACCCATTTCAATTATTTATTTTTACCAGTGAAACCAATATAACATCTCCATATTCACAAATATACATTTCTGACATTCAAAAACAAAACAAAAACAAATCAGTGACCAATATAGCCACCTTTCTTTGCAAGGACACTCAAAAGCCTGCCATCCATGGATTCTGTCAGTGTTTTGATCTGTTCTCCATCAACATTGCATGCAGCAGCAACCACAGCCTACCAGACACTGTTCAGAGAGGTGTACTGTTTTCCCTCCTAGTAAATCTCACATTTGATGATGGACCACAGGTTCTCAATGGGGTTCAGATCAGGTGAACAAGGAGGCCATGTCATTAGTTTTTCTTCTTTTATACCCTTTCTTGCCAGCCACGCTGTGGAGTACTTGGACGCGTGTGATGGAGCATTGTCCTGCATGAAAATCATGTTTTTCTTGAAGGATGCAGAATTCTTCCTGTACCACTGCTTGAAGAAGGTGTCTTCCAGAAACTGGCAGTAGGACTGGGAGTTGAGCTTGACTCCATCAGCTCTACTGGTGGATGATCTTCACCATTCATAAGGGTTTCACTGTAGATGCTGTAAGGAGAGTGTTGCAGGAGTCATGGTAAGAGATAATTGAGTTGGTATACATGAGCGACTTGAACTTCAATCCTCACTTACTACCATTGTGTCCCTGAGCAAGACAATTAAACTTGAGTGTCTCCAGGAGGACTGTCCCTGTAACTACTGACTACTGTAAGTCACTCTGTATAAGGGCATCTCATAAATGCTGAAAATGTACACAGGGCAGTGTTGACCTAGCAGTTAAGGAAGCTCCCCTGTAATCAGAAGGTTGCCGGTTCGATGGAGCACATTGCCACTGAGCACAGTACCGTCCCCACACACTGCTCCCTGAGAGCCTGTCATGGCTGCCCACTGCTCACTAAGGTGAGGACACATTTCACCATATCACCGTGTGCTGTGCGGCAGTGTTTCACAATGACAATCACTTCACTTTACTTTCACTTTCCCGGGAGGCAGTACTGGAAGCCGATAGGGGGAGCACTAATTTGTCCTATTCGGATCAAACAGAATGCAAGCGCTGCAATTTAATACAGCAACTAACAATGCAGAATTGGGTTTGTTTTAAGCACACTTTATTAATCAGTTTCTGTAAACCTACCTATCCATCCAGTAAAAATAGCTAAACCTCAATTTCTGGCAGAGCTCTGGTTATTTAGCTTGTGTGTCAAGCTCTGTTTGCAGGTACACAGGATGACCATGGCTGGCCATGCATTTCCATGAAGAAGAAACACCAACACACATCATCTAAACTTGTCATTGTCTTTATGAAACAATAAGCGCACTAAACGGGATGAATTAAAAATAGCTTGTTCCTCATGGTAACGGGGCCATTAAAGATTCTGGAGCCCTGACTCACTTCACTTCAGAGACGCTCATCATGTGGTTGCACGAGGATGTTTCTCATTAGATCTGGAATGTAAATGAGTTTACTCAGCTCTCTCCGGGCAGAGAGGCCCAGCTGATATGGATGGTGCCATGGTGAAGCCGAGACATTTGAGATGCTTCCAAACTTTGGAGATCACTTTTAAACCTATGCACCAATTATGCCTGACTATTACTGAATTGTAAAACGTTGAAAACGTTTCTAATTATAAAGGAAATATATTAAATTCCAGCTTTCATATTGTTATCATTGACTTTTTTTATGTTTACAATCAAGTATTGTCGTATTGGTGTTTCAACACATTCTCATATATGGTTCTTTGTTTTTAGGCCTATTTTTAGGTTGAAGAACTAAACCAAAGACTCAGAAATAACATGTGAGCTTACGTATTAAACAAAATGACTGCGAACAAAGCAAAATGTTTTATATTTTATGCTTTTGCTGTGATTTCACACTCATGGCATTCTTTCAGCCTTCTTAACTTAAGAACCCTTTCAGGACTTTGGGAAAAATCGCCATCGCCTGGTCATGTCCTGAAACCCAGAATAGCATCTGTCATGGCCTCCATGGTATGGACATGTCAAAACCTTTGACTGTTATTGTGTGTGTGTGTTTTTCTTCGTTCTTACAGTAGTCCAGACACGATTCAGTGCTGAAGCAGCCCATGATCATAGAGAACAGGATGTGTTTGCAACCAGCTTCTGGGAATTAACAAGTTCAATCAGGGATGGTAAATAGTGCAGCATCATGACTCATGAAGTTCCTGAAAAAAGTCCCTGGTGCAGGGCACATACGGTCACCATGTTATTATGCCACTGACTTCAGCACATTCAGCACCCCTGTTAAGCGTTTTAAGAACTGACTGTTGCGTATTCATCCATTTAATTGATTAAATTTTCTGAAAAAATGACTAACATTTATGGGAAAACGGGCCCGTAGGTGCTTTCTTTTTTGTCTGCTCTGGCTTCATTGGGTGTGCAGGTTTAAGTCAATACCTGCGAAGCTTTGATCGTAACATGTCTCTGCCTAGGAGTGACTTCATTCTTGAGCCCCCAGTTTCCCAGAAGCATCTGTGAGGACCCTTGATCCACGCTTATTCTGCCTGTTTTGTCTGTGACATAAATTCAGTCTGGAAACAGTCCATTGGATTGACATCAATAAAAATAGAAATGCATTTCATTTATGGGGTCTAGGAGGTTAGTCTTGGACCACGCCTGCCCTTTCTGTGCCTCCACCTGTAACTTGTGATGACGTTATGGAGCCCACATGTGCCAGTTATGAACAAGCTTCTGGGTGAATCGGGGTGTTGCATTGAACAGACTTGCTATGGTAACCATAGCGACTGTTCATAATTAATAAACACAACATGTTGAGGCCTGTAATTCTGTTAAAGATGCACTAAGCAGATCTGTCCAGGATTTTTTTTTGTGTGCGGAATTAATCACGAAAATATTGTACACTGTGTGTGTGAAACTGTGGGGGTTTGACCTCATAGCGTCCAACCCACCAGAACACGGAACATCGTAAAGTATTGAATTTAAAATCCAGAAGACAAATAGTTGCGTATGATCACAGTGGCATGGTAAAATGAGGCAGGTGGAAAGACGGACGCAAAGCGCGACTACCGCAAAGGCGATATAATACAACACAAAACGTGACTTACAAGGACTGGCCGACCACAGCACATCGACACACCAAACTCAGGCCCATGGCATCATACAGTGGGTGTTATTCCGGGTGGGTGATGTTAGCGCCAACATGTGAGTTATGAGTGTGCAACTGGTGCCCAGACTCTTCTGAAGCTATTCCATGTAGCGAATCAGCAGTTGGTTCAGATCCAGTGGTGGGTGGTTGTAGCCTAGTGGTAACACATTCGAAGACCCAGGTTCAAACCCCACTTACTACCATCGTGTCCCTGAGCAAGACACTTAACCCTGAGTGTCTCCAGGGGGGGGGGGGACTGTCCCTGTAACTACTGATTGTAAGTCGCTCTGGATAAGGGCGTCTGGTAAATGCCGTAAATGTGGACAGCACCCCACCTCAAGGACAGGCTCTCATGCCTGAGCATTTAAAATGCATTTTACATGTTGCCTGTTCACCGTCACGTATTATTTCTTCATGGAATCGATGTCTTGCTGTGAATAGCTCGCATTCCTAATTTTCCCAGGAGCGCTAATTACGTAAGGGTTCATTTTGTGAATGATGAAGTCAGGGTTTGGTCAGAATCGGGATCGTACCAACACCAGCAGATGTTCCGGAATTGTTGGGGGGTCGGCGGCACGCCAGGCTTTCCGCTGCACATTAAAACTTCAAGCGTTGATGGACGTCCAGACATTGTTAAGTGTCCAAATACTTGGTCAGTGAGTGAATCATACGTGGACATTAATGAGATTTGCAATGTCAGCCTTATGTCTGTGTTGTAAACAGCCAACAGAGCAAGGTCGTCGTGAGGTCATCTGTCAGACGCAGACTGCATGTGCGTGCTGGACTGGTTATCGACATCGAAAACATAAAAAAACCACGGATGTACGTGTGTGCGCCTCTTTAGTGGGAACCAGTTGACGTGGACGTGAATGCTTGGTGGGACTGTTGGCACGGGCGAAGGAGAGCTTCGGTGCACCGTCAGGCCAGACAATAGGAAACCTCAGGACAGTGTCGGGTGGAACCCCGCAGCGGGGAGGAACGGGACCGAACCGGGGTAAATGGTCGTAAGTTAATCGGCGCAGACAGGCCAGCGTCTGTCCCGGGCCCGTGGTTTCTCCGCTCCGCCGCGAGGGGGGCCACCCGGAGACTCGTGCGGCACTCGAGCCGGCGGTATTGCATGAATAATTTGCCGTTTGTATGAGGTGAAACGGTGAACCCTCCAGTGTTCTCTGTTCTTTGCATTGATTAGTCTGAAGTGGCCTGAGCAGATTTTTGGTGTTTGTCCGGGACATGCCGGGACCGGTCCATACCGAGCCAGTCTTCTGCAGCTAAAGCGAATAACAACAACAACGTTTATTTCTTATGTAGTCTCAATGGGCTTTGACAGGCCCAACAGTTGACACCCCACACTTGACCCTTCTGCACACAAGGAAAAACTCCACACAAACAAAACTCTAAGAGAGAGAAGAAAAGAAAGGAAGAAACGTTGGGAAGGAGTGACAGAGAGGGACGTCCTTCCAGGGTAGAGTGAACCTGCAGTGGCTGTCAGTGCAGGGTTTGTGATGGTTTGTCCAATAAGAGAAAAAGTCCTACAGTTGTAGGGTTGGAGAAGTCCAGAGTGTAGTCCAGTGTCATGGTGCACATTACGTGTCCATTATGATGCTACTGGTCCATTTGACGATCCCTGAAGCTGTAGTTGTTACGGTGGTGGTATCTTTGGTGACCCTCTGGCTCGTTTCATGCAGAGTCATCGTTTAGCGGTTTTCAGGAACCAGGGACCAGGCCGTGGAAAAGGATACCGCGGTACCAATTTGACTCGGAAGGCAGAACCCGGGAGTGTTTACAGGTGTTTACGCCGTTGTTTCTCCTCTCTGTATCGTTTCCTACCAGGCAACAGTGCAGCAATAATCCATCGCACATGTTCCAGCCGCTGGGCCGGGGATCTTGGAGCCCGGGTTCCCGGCCCAGCGGGACGGATCTGTCTCCGACGGCTCATAAAATCCAGCTGAAAATAGCGGATTGCTCCACGGGCCTCGGCCTGTCCGTCAGGGATGTGCCAGCAGCCCGGTATGCGAACGCTTCCCCGTCGGTCCCCCGCCTCGGCCCATGCCAGGGGTCAGGACCTGGCAGACCGTCCCACCCCCCCTTCATGGTCCGCCTGTGGTGCAACAGTGATGTATCCCCTCTAAAAATGCATGCGAGGAGTCTCTGTCCCTGCCACAACTGTATAACGGATCATTAGAAAAGAATTGTTTTCGCTTGTCGTCTGAACGGAGAGGGGCGGGGGATCAGATTTTGCTAATTATGACCTCATTCTGCACAAAAAAAAAAAAAAAAAAAAAAAGCATATTAAAACCGCTTCGAGGCGTGCAATACAAAGCACACGAACGAAAGTTTGCGGTTTTCGGTTTTAATGAGCTGATTTCGTTTGTTACGAGAGGCGCGGGGGGCAAAGGTCAGCGTTGAGGGTGAAGCGGCGGAGCGCGGCCTGGCGTCTGGAGCCGCAAGTTCAACGTTTGGCTCCGCACGCAGATGCTGATGGGGAGATACTGGGGCCGAATGCTCGATAAGGTCTGTTTTGGAAAGTAAAAATTAAATGCTTGTTACGTCCGTCCTTGATAAAATCCAAGCGGCTCGGGAATTGCACGCGTTATGGGACGAATTTTGGGGCAGTGGTGGTCTAGCGGTTAATTAAGCGGCCCCCGTAATCAGAATGTAGCCGGTTCGAATCCCGAGCTGCCAAGGTGCCACTGAGCAAAGCACCGTCCCCACACACTGCTCCCCGGGCGCCTGTCATGGCCGCCCACCGCTCACTCAGGGCGATGGGTTAAATGCAGAGGACAAATTTCAGCGTGTGAACCGTGTGCTGTGCTGCTGTGCATCACATGTGACAAACGCTTCACTTTCACTTTAAAATGGTCTGTTGAGATTACACCGGCCCTCGACCTTTTTTTTTACTCTTTCAGCATGTTCTCTTCCTCTTGTTTCTTCAGACATTCGCGCTATTTTCAGCGTCTGCGGCGAACCAACAAAGGACGCAGTCAAACAATGCGCAGGATCCGGTCCAAAAGGGCCATGCCGGCCGGGAGAGTCATAAAGGGACGCAGATTCCCTGAGTTGGCCATGGAGCGCGGTGGTCCACGGGGGGGAGGGTGACTTTTTAAAAAAAAAAACATTTTTTAGCTCAGGCACTTATGTTTCGTATTTGCTCATTTCCGCACATTCCGCGGCGCTAACGAAGGAGGACAAGCGCGGGGATGAGGACAGGTCACTCCCGATAAACGCCTTCTTCCTTATCAGATGGTCCGGCACGCTGCGCTGCAGGTCCCGAGGGCCGCTTCATACAGTAAGAGGGAAAGAATGAGCGATGCAGAGAGACGGGAGGGAGAGAAAGAACCAGAACCAGGGAAGAAAGGATGGCACCGAACCTCGCCAAGGTTCACGTCTGCAGATCGGCGCACCTTTCACCCATCGTAACAACGATGGCACCAATGAGCACACAGCATTAAACACGCCCCTGCGCGCTGGAACAGATCAAGGCCTAGAACTCTCTCAACGTGTCCTAGGTGCTTGAACCCCACTTCATGGGACAGTGGTGGCCAAGCGGTTAAGGAAGGGGCCACGTAATCAGAAGAAAGAAGAAGAAAGTGAAGTGATTGTCACATGTGATACACAGCAGCACAGCACACGGTGCACACAGTGAAATGTGTCCTCTGCATTTAACCCATCACCCTGAGTGAGCAGTGGGCAGCCATGACAGGCGCCCGGGGAGCAGTGTGTGGGGACGGTGCTTTTGCTCAGTGGCACCTCAGTGGCACTTTGGCGGATCGGGATTCAAACCAGCAACCTTCTGATTACGGGGTCACTGAGGTGCCACTGAGCAAAGCGCCGTCCCCACACACTGCTCCCCGGGCGCCTGTCATGGCTGCCCACTGGTCACCAAGGGTGATGGTTAAATGCAGAGGACACATTTCACCATGTGCACCGTGTGCTGTGCTGTGGTGTGTCACATGTGACTACTAATCACTTTCCACTACCATCGTGTCCCTGATCAAGGCCCCAAGTGTGGGACTGTCCCTGTCACTACTGATTGTATGAAGGGTCCCATCAGTTTTTTGCTCGGGTCACATGCATGGTTCTGTGTCTTTCGGGCAGCACTAACCGCCACATACCAGAAACGCCGCAGAAAGTCCCGTGCTGATGTTCTGACCCAGTTTTCCGGCGTCACAGTCTGTTCTTTGTCACTAAACCCCTGATCCTCATACTTTCCCCGCGTCAGCTCACCGTTCGCTCCCTAATATATCTACGAGTGCATAATCCACGTTCCACGTCCTGCACCTGTCAGTCAGTTTAATGTCGCGGCCGATCCGCGCGCTGACCCGGACTCTCCAGCTGTAAGGAGTCCCCGGGGTACCGTGAGTGCACCAGTCATCAATAAGCTGACCCCAGTCCAGCGCTCATGGCCAACTGTAAAAATGTCTTTTGTTCGGAATAATGACTAACAGGGCACGTAACTTTCAAACTGGCACTTGAACATACTCGGCGGACGTTCCGTCCTGTCAGGCGGCGTTATCCGGGCCAGAGAGGATGAGATGTTCTCTTTAGGACGCGCGCAGCGCGACTGTCACCGGCCCATTTCGGGGCCGCCACATTTCCTTTTTCTCATTAGGGTAAAAGCTGGCCCCCGAGCCCCATCGCTCAGGTGCGATCTTCTGGGTTCCGCGCCATGAACGGCAACACCTAAAAACCTCGACATGTGGCCCCCCCAGCAGACCCCTCGCAAACATCTCCAGCCCCCTCTCTCTCTCTCTCTCTCTCTCCTTTTCTTTTTCACTCCTCTACAGTAAACCGTGAGGGGCCGCAGGGCGGCCGGCCGGATAGATTCCAGATCAGGAATTTAATGCATTTCTGTTTCGCATCACCTCTCAGGAATGCCGCGCTGGTGCTAAAGGGCCCCGAGCCGGAGCTGATTAATTCAAGGAAGCTTAAAAGAGGCATGATAGGACGCAGGCTCTGCTGGGGGGAGGCGCAGGGCCGGCGTGGCGGCCGTCCGTCTTGTTGCGTAAAGCCGCTGTTGGTTCAGCTGTTCGCGCCGCATCTGGGCCGCACATTTGTCCGGAGCTTGCTCCTTCCTCCGCTCCTCTCATTCTGCGCCGTCACCGTGCGTGTGCACGACGGGGAAAGAATTCATTATTATATTTATATATATATTTTTTTTTTTGGTTTGGGGAATAAATAGTTGTTGTTTGAGGGTCACCGAGAAGAAACTCTTTGAACCGGCGTTCTTAAAATCCAATGTGTTTCAGATTGAGGAACGGACACGCAGCCGACCAGAAAAGTGCTGAATTAATCTCAATTGAGATTAAACGGCCGATTGGGAACACTGTGTTCATTCATTTTTGTGGAGAGTTGGGCTGATATTCAAATGGAGGTTCCTGATAACAGGTGATGAACTCCTGCACAAATCAGTATATTTTTTCAGTGTTTCATATCGATATTATTTTAATTTTTTTTCAGCATGGGAAATAAATATCGAATCCATCATGATCTCTGCTGCGCTGCCATCCACAAAGCACGGCCGATTAAAAATTTAATAAAAAAAAATATTTTACTTAAAATAGAGATACCCACGGTTAAAAGTAAAAGTCCACATGAGTAAAAAAGCTGCTTTTGACTTCGGACGAGCTTGAGCATGAAAGGCATGAATTTACAATTCTCCCGAGATTGAAATATTATAGTAAAGTTCGTTAAATTTAATTTCCTTTTTTCATTTGAACATTTTGTAAGTGGCAGTTCCCCGGGCCTTGTTCTGACCTGAGATCAGGCTCCCCACATCCAAACTCCACAACCATATGGCCCTCGGGGAGCGTCCCCTAACCTAGATCTACTTTAGATGGCAATCTGTGTTGAATCAGGCCCAGCGCAGCACGTCATCCAACAAACAAGGATATTACTGTTATTATTGTTATTATTGGTGGAATGTGTGTGCAGTGCAGTGAAGTCATGGAAAATGGCCACTGATCCAGACCAGACATATTTACTCATCACACCTACACACTGTGGCCTTCCTCCACCGAGACACATTATGAACGTGTGTTTGGATGCTCGCACGGAAAAACCAGCCCAGTATCAACAGACGGTGTATATTTTCGTGGCGGATCTCTTGCACGTATACGCCATTCTTCATTATAAAGCCCAATAAACATTAAACGGGGATAATTTGACTCTTATCGCTGGCAATATTGGCTCCAGTCTTCTCAGAGATATTCGATCGTTGACACATTTTTTTTGTTTGCTTAGATTGCAGTGCTAAATTTGGGGTGTTGTTGATGAGATTAAAATGACACGTGTTTTCGGTCGCTGAGACAAGGACGCATCGTTTACGGAAACTATGAGTCTTTCCGGGCCAGGTCAGCAGGCGGCCACACCGCTGAAGGACGCGCGGCGGTAACCAAGACTACACACTCTTCATCACCCCTTAACCCATAAGATGCCACATGCTCGTTTTGTGGGGCAGTGGTGGCCTGGCGGTTAAGGAAGCGGCCCCGTAATCAGAACGTTGCCGGTTCGAACCCCAATCCGCCAAGCAAAGCACCGTCCCCACACACTGCTCCCCGGGCGCCTGTCATGGCCGCCCACTGCTCACCAAGGGTTATTGGTTAAATGCAGAGGACACATTTCTCTGTGTGCACCGTGTGCTGTGCTGCTGTGAATCGCAAGTGACAATCACTTCACTTTACTATTACCACGCGCTCCCAGGTCCCTTCGATACGGCCATCTACCCCGGAGCTATTTTGCAGATAATATTCTGGCCTTCAGCCATCAGGATACAGCAGTTTGCAAGGACGCTCCAACCACCTGATCCACATCAGTGGTGCATCTCAGAACTGAGTTCCCTCATTCTTTTGGCGACCCCTGCTGGAGTCACCATCAATTTAACATACTTCACAGAAAGACACATGGCGAAAGGTTCTTTTGAACTTTTATTGCTAATAGTATAAACGGCAGTGCTTTTTTCGCTACTGTGCTGTGTCTTGCGAAGCATGAATAATGCCAACACCACCTTGGTTAGTTTGATCCAAGAATAAAATTGAGGAAATGCTGCCCTGGACTGGATGAAAACCTAAAGAGGCGGGAGATGGGCTTTGTTGAAAAGTCTGTGTGGTCTCAGCTGTTTTATTCTGTATCGGTCTTATCCATTATGCAAAAAAAAACAAAAAAACATCCTATTTAGAATCTCCAGGAGGGTTTCATTAATTATATATAAAATGCCCATTTAATCCACATTTTTCTCTCATTGGATATTGTTTAAATGGGTTAGAGGATTAAATAAGTTTAGATTTCTACAAGAAATAAAATAAAAAATAAAAACACGCACATACCTAACCAGCACATAACAAGAAGAAATCATTGTGTCAATAAAAATCAACACTGAAAAACACTTTTATACAGTGGAATGATACGGTGGCTGTGGTCTACTGGCTGTGGGCAGGCCTGTTCTTCTTATCCTGCCAGTCCTTCTCCCTCAAGGTCAGCTCCGCCTCAGTGAAGGCCGCCGGGCCCCAGTTTGTTATTTTCTGCGGAGCCTTTGACCCTGATCGAACACACAAAAACACACGCTTTATCTCCATATTGAAAACAGCGACAACATTGTCGAAGGAGTTTACGCTAATGAGAAGTGTGCATTAATACCGGGCTGAATGAGCCGGATGAGTCCCTCATGATGAGCCACTTTGTCCTTCCAGCTCTTGGTGTTGTTGGTGGCGTCCTGCAGTTTCTTCATCACTTCCTGTGAGGTGACGCCATTACAGCTCGTGAATTGGTCAATACCACAAAAACAGAAACTGTGGCGTTTATATTGAATTTGAAATCTGTGCCACTTCTTCAGAATTCGAGGTCCATTTCGGCTTCAAATAATTTTAGAGCCCGGTTCAGAAACTGACCACTGAGTGCGATTGGCGGAACGAATTCCACTAGGCGTCAGCACAGAGACATCAATCTCTAACCTGGTATTGCTCTAGTGCCCCCTGTCTCTCGTTCTCCAGCTGTTCCAGCTGCTGCATGGCGGCCTGGAGGGCGCTTTCTTTGGCCAGGCGCTCGCGCTCCAGCTCCTGCTTCTCCGCCTCCGTCTGCGAGATCGCCCTCTGCTGGTGCAGGTGAATCTGCTCCAGTTCAGCCCTCTTAGCCGCCTCTTCCTCTAAGAGCCTGCATGTGCACACACACGCACACGCACAACACACACACACACACGCACGCACATAATTAGTTTTAGGTCAGCAATGTGAAGCTGTCCAGGTACATTTCACACCAGCGATGAGCTGAACAGAAAAATGAAGACAGACAGGCGGTGGCCTCTGAACCGGGTTCATGGAAAAGCCCCGAGGCACTGTCGTCGTAAAGCTGAACGAGGGCCGGCTTGCTTGTCTAATATATCTATACCTATTATTTTGAAATAAATGTGACAAAAAGGTGGATCGTAGAAACAATCACACACTTCTATTTTATACTTCCTTATTTATAAGGAAGAGAGATTTTTCTTAGATATCTCCCCGCACCAGGGACTGCACCGTATCTTGATACAATGACAATAAAGATATTCCGACTCTGACTCCCTGAGACACGTCCCATTAAAACCACATAGACCAGTACACATGAAGATATCAGGCCTGTTTAGGGGCCGTATGTATGTCAGAGTAAAGTGTTGAGACACAATTAGAAAGCAGACAGGAAGCAGCAGAGAGGGTGGGACGGTGGAACGAAGCCTACGGAAGTGTTTCTCACAGAAAACATGAGCTCACTGGAATTTCATTGGCATGAGGAAGTCAAACCATAGGAGGACTGTCCCCCTGTCACACTCCAATAGTCTGTCATGCCATGTATGGTGTGTGTATATGGTGCAAGTACATCATTAGAACACTAAAACATAAAAACTAAAACTTCTCATACCATTGTTGAAGCCAGAGTTACAATGTTACATTCAATGTTACATTTACATTTATAGAACTTACCAGACGCCCTTATAAAGAGCACCTAGCAATCAGTAGTGACAGGGACAGTCCCCCTGAGACACTCAGGGTTAAGTGTCTTGCTCAGGGACACAATGGAAGTAAGTTTGGTTCGAACCTGTGACATTGTTGGTTCATAGGCAAGTGTCTTACCGACTTTGAGAATACATCTGATGCAATGTAAAAAAAAAGCAAAAAAAAAAACATAATATATTAGACATCCCATCAGTGACCACCTACAAGGGCAAGCTTATGCTTCAAATGTGGATGCCGGCCAATAAGAAATATGTATGTCTTGAAAACGTGTTTTTATATTTATTCTAAAAGCATTTGGAACAATGAATACATGTTAAATACATCAAAAGAATACATAACTAAATACATGGATTCAGTGTTTAGCCATAACTACTTTTTCCAAACCTGGTTGTCAGTTATTGCACCACTAGAGAAACAGTTCCGGTTTTGGTTCGTAAAACCAGTTAAGTTGATACCAGACAACAGTCAGAAACTGGTTTCTGAATGGTCTTGGCACCAAAGGAAGTAGCTGTTAACGTGTAGATTCACCTGCAGGCCTTTGTGATGGTAATTAAAACAAGTCGCAAAAATTTGGTCCTGTTCTTACATCGACAGTCAAGTTTGGTGGAACGAGCTCTGAGCATGTGAGTGTGTGTGTGTGAGTGTGTGTGCCCCCACCGAGCCTGCAGTTTGCGGACAGTCTCTTCGTCCTGCCTCGCCTGCTTCTCCTCCTCCAGTGCCTCCTGCAGGCGGTGGTACATGTCCTCCAACTCTCGCACCCTCTGCAGATACTGCTCCAGCTCACTGGACTTCTGAGCCACCTGCTCCTCCATCTGCTGCCGGACCTGTAACACACACACACACACACACACACACAGGCAAATCACTTTCACATTCTCTCACACAGGAACCACATTGTGAAGCAGACTGTAAACGTGTAAAACGAGGTTTCTAACAATATCAGCGGGAAGCAGAAGTGAGACAAACGGGTTCACCGTGAACTCCACAGACTCGTACCATCTTCTCTTTCTCCAGGTCGATGCGGTAGCGGCCCTCCAGCTCGCTCTGGGTCTGCAGACGCTTGCGCTCCTCCTCGGCAGCGGAGGCAGCTGCCTCCTCCAGTTTCTGCACAGAGAAATGCACTCATCCATGCAATAACAGGAGACACTCCAGGGGACTCAAAAGAACGTTAAAATGAATGCTGCGTGATTTGCTGCCGAAGCTCTTACACGCCTGATTTATGATATGTGTGTGTGTGCGTGTGTGTCACACGGAGGACTGAAACTCATTGTTGACAGCTATTGGAGGTGGGGGGTTCCTTCAGTGGTCGTTTCTTCCTAACAATGCAGGTGAAGGTTCAGAAGATGCTGAATACACAAAACCTCTAACCTGAAGTACTGGACGGTGGGGGTCACACTTGAAACTCTTGTAAGGTCACTCTGAAGCGCCCCAGGTGACCCCTGGTGAAAAGGCAGGTATTGTTTGCGGGTGTAACCTTTGTGGGCAGGGGTCCTCAGGGTCTCTCTCTGGGTGTTTATTGTCTGGATTGGATGCAGGGTGGATGGGGGGTTCGAGTGACAGGCACTAGCGCATCAATGGCAGATTGTTCCCCATTCAGACTCTGGTGGAAGCTTAGCGTGAATCACACAAAGGAAACTTGTTAAAGGGACAGACTCGGCGGTCACATGACCGTTTGTAAGTAGTCATGGGGTTTGTTACTTGTCTTGTTGTCTTGTTACACAGGGCAATCAACGCGGCCTTTTATAGAAGGACAATCTGACAAATGTCCTGTCGCCGAATCGGCCGCCCAAGACTCCCGCTCCGCCGAGAACAATGGAGCTTTATCTGCAAGGCGTGAGATATCGTCCGCGCTTCCTATTCATTCGCTCACTCCTACGCCTCCACCGCACAAGGCGAGTCCGGATTCCTCTACGGTAACATTCACCTCCGCCGGACTTCGCTATAAGCCCTGCGTCGGTAGCTGTGGCCACAGGACAAGGGATCAGGCTTTCATAATTACGGCTGAAGTGTATTAACGGGCTCAGGAACGAGGATTAAAGGAGATGAATGGGAGTTACAGAGCAGAAAGGTTAAGTGAGAATAGCTAATGGCATGAATAGCTAATGAGGCCGATTGACTTCTGTTACTGGTGTGTGTGTGTGTGTGTGTGTGTCGTTAGCACCTATAACACACCAGGAGTAAAAGGCCGCAAGTCTTTTTTATCTGTAAGCATTTTATCATGTTTTTCTAGTTGGCCCACTGGAATGGAAGAAGATACCGTATCAGCGATGTTTACTGGTCACCCAAGGCCAAATATGGCAGACGTGCAAAACAACTCGGAGAGCAACGTTGCTCTGCTTCACAGTCACCTAACACAGTGACCTCCGGTCAGAACGATGGTAGAATTGACATGCCGAGTCACCGTGGCCTGATGATTGAGGGTGCTGAGGGTGTGCAGATGCGCAAGGTCTGCAATAATTGTAATGGCCTTCTGCTTTTTGCATCTGTCTTGATTTTGTGGCCAAAAATGGCGCATCTATGCAAATCATCGTTTTTTTGTTTTTTTTTTCTCCATAAAGGGCGGAGCCTTGGTGGATGACCACTATAATAAAAACAGGCATCAGTGATTGATGGACCTCAGTGGCACCTTGGTGGTTCGGGATTTGATCAGGCCTCCACTGCCCTGAAGTGCGGGTGACATCCTTACCCTCCTCATGGCCTCCAGCTCTCTCTGCTTGTTCTCGTTGGCCGTTTGCAGCTCCCTCATTCGCAGCTCCAGCTCCTCCTGCTCGGCCTGCTGCCGCTGCCGCTGCTCCTTCCTCTTCAGGCGAGCCTCGTGGTGCGGCGCCGGACGACCCAGCTTCAGCAGGGTGATGCACGTCTGTATGACTGCGGCAGAGGAGAGGAAATGTGTGGAACGTCCCATTGACAGCCACTAATCACCTCAGTGGCAGGAAGTGTCTGACCTGAATGGTTGATGTGACGTTCTCTAAATGTTGGTGTGATGTTAGCACCCTCACCACATGCTACCAGACACACCTTGAATCCACTCCTGCTTCTTCTTCTTGTCTGACGCGCTGATCTCAAAGCTTTTGTCAGAACATTTGACCAAAAAGAGGCACTTCTTCCCTTCCTTGTCTGGTAAAGACTGCAATAAACAAACAGGCTGGATTAAAATCTATAATAAAATAACAAAAACAACATAAACAGACTTCAGAATTTACAGGCTGTGTCATTATTAAATCTAAAATATTACTATTATCATTTTATTATTATTATTATCACCACAAAACCCTGTTTTGGAGAATATTTAATTAAGCAGGAAGGACACTTCATGTCAATCATCGTTTTTTCCATGCCGCCCATTTCATGAATCAATGTATTAAAATAATTGTTTTATAGAAATTTCTTGGGTAGCAGAATACTTGTGGGACTGGAACGGAAGCCCTGACCTCAACGCAGCAATTCCCGTCCAGCAGGATGTCCCCCTTCTTCTCGGTCAGGTCCTCGCTAACGTAGTAGGAGACGGAACTGGGCTGCAGCAGGAACCAGCGCTCTGTCCAGTTCTTCCGCTTATGGCCCTTCTTCATCATGTAACCCTGCAGGCGGAAACAGACGTGTCACAGAATGTCGATGTCTGAATCAGCACTGCTCTGAATTCGCTGATGTCAGCCAGAACTTGATCTGCTGCAAGGCCGACCGCATTTCCTTCGTCTGCTAATGAGACAGGGAAGCCACGGAGTCGTGACATTTCCTGACAGGGTCTGGATGGCGGTAATTGGATCCGATGGTCAGGGTCTCAGACAGGAGAGGATCTTAACAGTGATCTAAATAACGCAGCTGGCCTAAATCAGACACACACACACACACACACACACACACACACCTCCGCATCTAAATGCTTCTCATTCAGTACCAGCAACCATCAATGGGCATCATTCACACACCTCACCTCTCAGCAGCTATGCCGTGTACTTCAGCTACCCAAACTGCACCACTGTCCTGCAGGAGGTCACGCAGAGGTCACCCTTCTCTCGCAGTACATGTTGCACAATTGTGCCTCTTGAATTGCATCTCCTTTTTCTAGCTAGTGCCAAGCAGAACTTCCTGCACGTTTCAAATGGCCAAATCTCCAGTATGAATAAAACATTAAATAGCATTAGGGTTGGGATGTATTCGTATATGTATTGAGAATACAAAAGTAATGTATTCAGTCTGCATTAGGACCTAGTAACAGTATTTAGAATTTTGTGCTTTGTGTGGCACTGGAACAGCTTCTTACAGGAACAGTGTCATGAAAAAGTCCAAAAGGCAGAAGAAAGATTCAAGTCCACCCAAGCGATTTCTCAACACAATGGACCTTTAAGAGAGAATTTAATCTGGATTTTAGAAGTCTAGAGTGACTTGGACTATGCAATGATACAAGAACATAAGGACAATTCTCTATGTGATGCACGTTATCCCCGTAACTAGTGGTCAGAACTATGAACAAGTGTGACCTGTATGAAGTACCTGTTGTGCTTTACTACGAGCCATACAGGCCGTTTGAAAACTTGCCATGTGATGCGCGGGACACAGAAAGCTAGTCTCACTTGTAGAAAACAAACTTCCACAATACAATTCTTTGAACTCAGACAAAATTATTGTACCAAATATTTCAATGTATAATGGGTGTCAAAGTTGAGCAACACTTCAATAGAATAATGTAATACCAATATATTCAACTAAAATGACCAAGATGGTGTGATGCATGGGACGACAATGTCACTGGAAAGCAAAGTCATTGGTCTAAAACGTTTAACATATGATAGCCAGTACTAAGAGTTCAAATATGCCGCATTGTATGAATATTTTAATTAAGCCTGATTCACTACTATACAATGTTCATATATTAACCAAACTTTGAATGTGTGAATTATGATCATTTGCTTTGAATTTCATTGAAATTTCATGAATTTCATGAAATAAAATTTCATTATCTGTGTACCCATCTTAAATATTAGGGCAAATATTACACTTGTTTAGCCTTTTGGTTTTATTTTCCAGAGAATTGCCCACATGGAGAATATTTCCTTTTCCTGCCATGTTGGCAACACATTTCTTTGTTCTAGTCTGGTTTACCCTCTGAGGCATCGCTTTTTTATTTTTATTTTTTACACCCCAACAGACACATTTTTGCCTCCCCTCACACTTGACCTTTTGACCTTTACTCTCGTCATGCACGACCATTTAAAATCCCCCACTATGCTTCAGGCCTTATCCTGAATAGTCATTGTAATCTCTCCCATTAACCGCTCAATTAGGACAAATGAGTAGATGTATTGTGCTGAAATCTTCTGGACACATGCTGACCTCAGGTGCCACACACAAAGCACTTGTGTAAAACTGATTGTGTTCCAGACACCCTGTTGTTGTTGTCAGTGTAACCTCTGTTCTTTCTGAAGCCAACAGTTATACAGTCAAAATCCAAAAGGCAGCATCCAGTTCATAAGATCTCGACGTGGATGATCTCACCTGTTTCAGTACATCCATGATGAGCTCCTGGAAGACCTCGGTGATGCCCATGGCCACTGTCTGGCGGTCCATACCCTTGGTGAAGTGGCCCATGCCCACCAGGTCAATCAGCTCCCACGTGGTCAAGCACTGCTGCTTCCTGTTCAGCTGCAGCTTGTACTCCTCGAACCTCTCCTCAGTCCAGCTGCCCCCCATCGCATCAGTCAGCTTTCGCAGAAAATACTCGATCTGCAAGGGAGACCCGGTTCACTCAGAGTGGCAGAACAGCATTCTAGTCATCGCCTGCTTCTGTATTTGTACTATGAATTTCCTGCATCCATCCAATCCGTGAGCAGCTTGTGGCCGTTACCCTGCTGTTATGCAGGAAAATACTCAAATTAGTGTAACCACGGGCATGTTTTGGTAAATCACACCCATTAATATTCCAGTCGTATGTCAAGGTGTCTCACCTCTTCTGTCACGATTACTAAGGGGTACCGGTCCTCGCACAGGAAGTTAAAAATGCACCAGATTTTGAAGGCATCGTCGTCTGAGATGAGCAGGTGGTTTCTGTTGAGGTTCTTCCGGGCACACAGGGTCCAGCACATCCGGTTAAAATTCATCCGATCAAAATTATCCTGAACCTGAAAGCACAAACATGACCGCACTGAGAACGCGGCATGGAACGAGGCCCAGAACGAGCCGGAACATCCCGTTCATCGCGGCCTCGACTCCAGGAGAGAACGAAAGAATTCAAGGCACAAACACGACTGCTCTTCTCATCACCACGGCAACCGCTGGAAGCTTTCAGAGCAATCTCTGTGTTGGACAGTGGGACTCATGGGATTCCTGTTTTGCATGATGCCGAAAAACCAGTCGGGGCCACCGAACCTGCAGCAAGCTGATGGGGCTCGATAACGTCACTCCACGTCATATTTTATCGCAACCGGAGCCAAACATCCTGCTTAAGTGTCATACCACTAATAATAGTCATAATACTACTATACTACTATGTAATAATTATAATAATAATTATAATAACACTATACTACTAATAACAGGTCTCTTAATAAGAGCGTCTCAAGAGACTCCAGGTAAAGAGAGCAATGTTCAGAGCAACCTTAAATGTAGTATTTATTACCATCGCATGAGTGTCATTAATTAAGCAAGTATGTTGTATACATCATTCATAACAAAAACATGAGCCAGTAAACAGGATATGTAATTAAGAACCATAACACGAGCCAGTAAACAGTATACATAATTAATAACCATAACACGAGCCAGTAAACAGTATACGTAATGTATAACAATAACACGAGCAAGTAAACAGTAACACGAGCCAGTAAACAGTTTACGTAATTTATAACCATAACACGGGCCAGTAAACAGTTTACGTAATTTATAACCATAACAACAAAAACAACAACATTTATTTCTTATATAGCCCAAAATCACATACAGTATGTCTCAATGGGCATAACACGAGCCTGTAAACAGTATACGTAATGTATAACCATAACACAAGCCTGTAAACAGTATACGTAATGTATAACCATAACACAAGCCTGTAAACAGTATACGTAATGTATAACCATAACACGAGCCAGTAAACAGTATACGTAATTTATGACCATAACACGAGCCAGTAAACAGGATATGTAATTAATAACCATAACACGAGCCAGTAAACAGTATACATAATTAATAACCATAACACGAGCCAGTAAACAGTATACGTAATTTATACCCATAACACGAGCCAGTAAACAGTTTACGTAATTTATAACCATAACACGGGCCAGTAAACAGTTTACGTAATTTATAACCATAACAACAACAACAACAACATTTATTTCTTATATAGCCCAAAATCACATACAGTATGTCTCAATGGGCATAACACGAGCCTGTAAACAGTATACGTAATTTATACCCATAACACGAGCCTGTAAACAGTATACGTAATGTATAACCATAACACAAGCCTGTAAACAGTATACGTAATGTATAACCATAACACGAGCCTGTAAACAGTATACGTAATGTATAACCATAACATGAACCAGTAAACAGGATAAGTAATGTATAACCATAACACGAACCAGTAAACAGGATACGTAATGTATAACCATAAACAGTAAACAGTATACGTAATGTATAACCATAACACAAGCCTGTAAACAGTATACATAATTAATAACCATAACACGAGCCAGTAAACAGTATACGTAATGTATAACAATAACACGAGCAAGTAAACAGTAACACGAGCCAGTAAACAGTTTACGTAATTTATAACCATAACACGGGCCAGTAAACAGTTTACGTAATTTATAACCATAACAACAAAAACAACAACATTTATTTCTTATATAGCCCAAAATCACATACAGTATGTCTCAATGGGCATAACACGAGCCTGTAAACAGTATACGTAATTTATACCCATAACACGAGCCTGTAAACAGTATACGTAATGTATAACCATAACACAAGCCTGTAAACAGTATACGTAATGTATAACCATAACACAAGCCTGTAAACAGTATACGTAATGTATAACCATAACACGAGCCAGTAAACAGTATACGTAATTTATGACCATAACACGAGCCAGTAAACAGGATATGTAATTAATAACCATAACACGAGCCAGTAAACAGTATACATAATTAATAACCATAACACGAGCCAGTAAACAGTATACGTAATGTATAACAATAACACGAGCAAGTAAACAGTAACACGAGCCAGTAAACAGTTTACGTAATTTATAACCATAACACGGGCCAGTAAACAGTTTACGTAATTTATAACCATAACAACAACAACAACAACATTTATTTCTTATATAGCCCAAAATCACATACAGTATGTCTCAATGGGCATAACACGAGCCTGTAAACAGTATACGTAATTTATACCCATAACACGAGCCTGTAAACAGTATACGTAATGTATAACCATAACACAAGCCTGTAAACAGTATACGTAATGTATAACCATAACACGAGCCTGTAAACAGTATACGTAATGTATAACCATAACATGAACCAGTAAACAGGATAAGTAATGTATAACCATAACACGAACCAGTAAACAGGATACGTAATGTATAACCATAAACAGTAAACAGTATACGTAATGTATAACCATAACACAAGCCTGTAAACAGTATAACACGAGCAAGTAAACAGTATACGTAATTAATAACCATAACATGAGCCAGTAAACAGTATACATAATGTATAACCATAACACAAGCCTGTAAACAGTATAACACGAGCAAGTAAACAGTATACGTAATTAATAACCATAACATGAGCCAGTAAACAGTATACGTATTGTATAACCATAACACAAACCAGTAAACAGTATACATAATTTATAAACATAACACGAGCAAGTAAACAGTATACGTAATGTATAACCATAACACGAGCCAGTAAACAGTATAAGTAATGTATAACCATAACACAAGCCTGTAAACAGTATACGTAATTAATAACCATAACACAAGCCAATAAACAGTATAAGTAATGTATAACCATAACACAAGCCTGTAAACAGTATAGGTAATTAATAACCATAACACGAGCCAGTAAACAGTATACGTAATTTATAACCATAACACGAGCCAGTAAACAGTATACGTAATTTATAACCATAACACGAGCCAGTAAACAGTATACGTAATTAATAACCATAATGTAAGGATGGACATCACGGGAGCATGCCTTTTGTGTTGCAAAACAGCTGTCTGCAGGGGGAGGTGTGTCATTCCTGTGTGGATGGTTGTGCGTGAAGATTCAGCACCTCTGTTTTACATGCCTTTTGTCTGACGGCAACGTGTGAAGTGTCAGCTGTCAGGACCGCCCACCCTCTTTGTCTTCCCCAAATGGGAGGCACCGGGGGCGTGACATCAGAAACAACAGGTTCTGATTGGTCAGTGACAACTTCCTGTAGGCCAGGGGTATAAAGGTCTGCTCACATGTGGAAAAGGGACTCTGAGCTTTCTTGCTCAGGGGGTTTTCCATCGGAAGCCGGAAGGCTTCTGAGTCTTTCTCTCCCCCTCTTTTTCTCTTCTCCCTCTTTACTCTTTCTTCTCATTTTTATTTTCTCTGTAACCTTGGTACCTTTTCACATTCAATATTCACATGTAACTACAATAATTATTTACCGGTGTTAATAAATTAGAAACTGTTCATTTTTAACCTCTATTGTGCCATGCCTCTTTCTGCCAGGTAACATCAAATTGGAGTGGTTGAATACAGTGCTTTGTGTGGAGGGAGAAAAAGTTTTTCTACACACTCTATTCTCTTCTCCCACACCACATGGTCTTTTTTACAATAACACGAGCCAATAAACAGTATACGTAATTTATAACATAACACGGGCCAGTAAACAGTATACGTAATTTATAACCATAACAACAACAACATTTATTTCTTATATAGCCCAAAATCACATACAGTTTGTCTCAATGGGCATAACACGAACCAGTAAACAGGATACGTAATGTATAACCATAACACGAGCCAGTAAACAGTAACACGAGCCAGTAAACAGTATACGTAATTTATGACCATAACAAGAGCAAGTAAACAGTATACGTAATTAATAACCATAACACGAGCCAGTAAACAGTATACGTAATTAATAACCATAACACGAGCAAGTAAACAGTATACGTAATTTATAACATAACACGGGCCAGTAAACAGTATACGTAATTTATAACCATAACAACAACAACATTTATTTCTTATATAGCCCAAAATCACATACAGTTTGTCTCAATGGGCATAACACGAACCAGTAAACAGGATACGTAATGTATAACCATAACACGAGCCAGTAAACAGTAACACGAGCCAGTAAACAGTATACGTAATTTATGACCATAACACGAGCAAGTAAACAGTATACGTAATTAATAACCATAACACGAGCCAGTAAACAGTATACGTAATTTATAACCATAACACGAGCAAGTAAACAGTATACGTAATTAATAACCATAACACGAGCAAGTAAACAGTATACGTAATTTATAACCATAACACGAGCAAGTAAACAGTATACGTAATTAATAACCATAACACGAGCCAGTAAACAGTATACGTAATTTATAACCATAACACGAGCAAGTAAACAGTATACGTAATTAATAACCATAACACGAGCCAGTAAACAGTATACGTAATTTATAACCATAACACGAGCAAGTAAACAGTATACGTAATTAATAACCATAACACGAGCCAGTAAACAGTATACGTAATTTATGACCATAACACGAGCCAGTAAACAGGATATGTAATTAATAACCATAACACGAGCCAGTAAACAGTATACATAATTAATAACCAGAACACGAGCCAGTAAACAGTATACGTAATGTATAACCATAACACGGACCAGTAAACAGGATATGTAATTAATAACCATAACACGAGCAAGTAAACAGTATACGTAATTAATAACCATAACATGAGCCAGTAAACAAGATATGTTATTAATAACCATAACACAAGCCAGTAAACAGTATACGTAATTAATAACCATAACATGAGCCAGTAAACAGTATACGGAATTTATAACCATAACTCAAGCCAGTAAACAGTATACGTAATGTATAACCATAACACGAGCCAGTAAACAGCATACGGAATTAATAACCATAACATGAGCCAGTAAACAGTATACATAATTTATGACCATAACACAAGTCAGAATATATTCATTACTGAACTGGTAACTCGGCCTGAGGGGGTTTTTATTGTTCTTTGCTTTTGTAATTGAACAACATTCCTGTACATTAGGAACAATGGCGTCGGAGTGGCCTGCTGTTATTTTTGGCATTTTAACAGTGAAGGGTGTAGGGCACCGGCCCGATCACTTACGATAACACCAGCGTCTTTCCTGACCTCCATTACTTTATTCAAGCAGCGTTGGCATGACAGCATAACTCAAAACGCGAGACGATGGTTCACAAATCCGGCACAATATTATCTACAGTCAACCAAGAGCGGATTCACAATGCAGAAATGTCCAACTTAAAATGTCCAAAAGTATCTTCATCTACATGTCCAGTAAATATCCTGGGTGTTTTTTGACGGCGCACACACATATCAGAAGCATCGCACCGCCACGTGCACAGACGTCCGTCGGCGGCCGACTGACACAAGCTTTACGAAGACGTAAAGAGCGCCTGAACTTCCCTCTCTGTGACAAAACCTCACGCGCCAGCCCATTCTCTCCATTCTACCAGTTCCCCATCTCCGCTGTGGCCCAACCACGAGCCCCGATGAAGTTAAAAAAGTCAACCTTCTACCCCGCACACACCACAGGACGAATATATAAACGTGACCTCGTTCATGCTGCCGAACGGTTTCGGACGAAATTATTACTAATATAAACGTGCGAGGCTGAGACGGAGTAAAACTATTCTGAACTGCGGGAGCGAGAAATGCGTCCTGACTGTAAACCGGCGCACACAGGCCTCGCAGTGAAAGAGGGGCCTTTTGGTGTCTCTCACACACACACACACACTCACACACACACACACTCACTCACACACACCTCCTGTGCCAGTCACTCTACAATGGGGGCCTTGTAAAGGCTGCGGTAACCAGTGGCTGAGGGAACACTTCGTTGCCATTCGGCAGAGCGTGGGGGGGGGGGGGGGGGCTTCGCCGGTCCGGGGCCGAGTTTCCTCCGCGTCCTCCCGGCAGGACGGTGAGAGCGTCCCATCCCGTCGGAGGTCACCGCGCCACTCGATAACGAAAACGACCTTTAACCTTTTTACACTCTTCTTCGTGTGTATAAAAACGTACATATAGAAAACATCGCAGGCGAGCGGTGCCAAGGCCCCGAAACCCCCGACGCAGGACCCTGCACACGCTGCTCCAGTTTTGTTGTTTTTTCTCTTTTGTGTCCCTTCCCACTTCAGCGGACTTCAGAGACCGACAATGCATTCCAGCCAGGGAGCGGACGGGGCCGAATACCGCGGCCCTCGTGACGGGTTAAATGCCGAGGAATAAAGGAACTGGAGCGTTCTCCATGCCGGGGATGAAGGGGAAGGGTGTCGGACGAGTGAGGGGCGCTGAGCGAGTAGCGGTAGGCGGGTGGGGTGGACCAGGCGTCACAAATCGGAGATGCGAGAGGCGGACACGGCCGTTACTTCCACTACCGGGTGTGGTGCGTTACGCAACGTCTCCCCTCGCATGTAGTTCCTCTTGCAAATATAGAGCACGCATTCGTGTAAGAAGACATTCGACCTTCCCAACCCTCGCTGGTGGACACGAAAAACGGACGCTCGGTCCAGGTGAAGAGCTGCTCACCTTGTCCAGAATGAACCTGTTCAGGTAGGGCATGTAGCCCTGGTTGGACACGGGTCCCTCGTCGTCGTCTTTGAAATGCTCCTCCAGGGCCACCGGGTCGTGGGGGATGTTCATCACCGTGCACAGGTTGTGGGACAGGACCTGGGGCGCGGAGGAGGACATGATGAAGCAGAGCACCACTGGAACAGTGAACCCTTATCCAGAGCGCCTTCCAACCAGTAGTGAGAGGGACCGAGTCCCCCCCGGGGACACTCAGGGTTCGAACCTGGGACTTTGTAGATAAGTGTGTAACCCTCTAAACTATTAAACACACATCACAGATGATGGAAGTAGCCTAGTGGGGTGACACACTCGCCTATGAACCAGAAGACCCAGGTTCAAACCCCTCTTACTACCATGGTGTCCCTGAACAAGACACTTAAACCTGAGTGTCCCCCGGAGGGGGGGGGGGACTGTCCCAGTAACTACTGATTGTAAGTCGCTCTGGATAAGGGCGTCGGGTAAATGCGGTGAATGTAAATGTTCTGCAAGTTAAAAACCCGCGTTAAAAAAAACGAAAAGAACCGGCGTTCCGTATTTACTCGTCACCTTGAGCTGAGACTTGGACACCTTGCCGCTCTTGTCGACGTCCAGCGCGGTGAACGCGTGCCATATCGCCTTCAGCAGCTCGTCCCGCAGCCCCATGTCGACGCGACCGACGCTCGGCGACGCTCGTCGCGGCTGCGCGCGCCCGCGGGGGACTGTCTGGCGGGCGCGAGCGCGGTCACGTGACGGCGAGTCGCTGCGCGGCCACCAGGAGACGGGACAGGAGCTCCGCGCAGCGGAGACAGCGAGGTGTCTACCATTCAACTGTCTAATACTAATATATATATTTCTTTTTCACACGTCGAGAAGTGGGCGTTTCCCAGTCACGCTGTCGCTTAAATAGACCTCACGGCGACACGGTGTCCTCCGATTTAACAATAAATCGCCCGTAGTGGGCAGCCTCGACGGGCACGTTGGCGGTTCGCGATTCGAACCCACGATTACCGGTCCGTTTCCTTGCCCACTGGGCCGCCACTGGTCCATTTTTCACTTTCTGCGACGGAGAATTTAGTTCCGTGGCGCACGTTAATGCAGACTCGAGCTAGTCACATATTAATATTGGACGATGACGTCACACCCCTCATATATATATATATATATGAATGACTGACGCAAAGGCATCTCCATCAGGTTAGAGCTCTGCCATGATTAACGTACACAGTTGCTTTATCCAGGGTGTTTGGTAGTGAAGTCGCCCCGGGATGTAAGTGACGAGATTTTATTGAGAAGAGAACATATTTACATGGTGGGATGAGCTTTATAAAAAAAAAAAAACAAAACAACAAAACAGAAAACCATGGAAATAAAGGAGTACCAAACTCAGCTTAGAACAGCATTTCACAGAGACCAGGGAGAACAGAGGATGAGATGAAACATACAAGACGATGATTGTTTTAATGCTACAGTCGGGGCTGGACCAAAAAAAAAAAAAACACCACCAGTTTAACCGTAAAACACTACGGTTCCCGATCCACATGATGAGCAACTACGCAAGATGCAGAGACAGGCAGCGGCAGAAAGTTGGTTACCATCCAATCATGGTAAGAAAGAGCAAAATCACTACTTTGAAAATCAGGAAATAATGATAATAATAATAAAAAAAAATAATAATAATAAAATGTGAAGCCCAGTGATACGATCGATCAGCCCCGATTGGACGCTAATAGCAGCAAGTTTTCTACCCCCCTCCCCTCGTCCCCATTGCCATAAAAGTGCTCGGTTCAGTGGCAATCAAGGCGTCGTCACCAACACCAGGCAGTAAGGTGCACACGTATCTCCTCTGGTACGTTCGAGCCTGGAGCGCAGACTCCGCCCCCTCCCGCCGCCGCTTTCCGGGCCGCGTACGTCCACTATTCCACACAGGAGAGTTCTTACGGACGAAAGCGCAACCCCAGAGAATGAAGGCACGCGGTGGACGGACTGAACGTCCACCCCCGGTTGAGAGTCCTGGGACAGCGACTCCGCGAGAGTTCAGAGTTCACGGCCCTTCAGTAGATGGTCAGGCTGACCGAGCGGTTCATCTTTTTCCCGATGAGCCTGGAGGCTCTGCCGCCGGCGGCGCCGGCCAGAGTGGTGGAGCGCGTCAGGACCCGGTCCGAGGACAGGACCTTCTCCTCCGCCGCCGCCTTCGCCATCTGCGCTTTCTTCAGCTCCCTGGGAACAGAGACGCGTGCGGTTAGTGTCCTCGTCCGAATCGCCACGATAAAAACACATAAAAAAAAAAAAAACAACGGAACCCACTTCTGCAGCAGCGCGTTCTTGAACTTCTCGGCGTTGAGCTCGACGCGCAGCTGGTCCGCGCTCATCCTGGCCGCCGTCAGGAGAACGGGGTGCCGGATCAGCTCGGACGCGGACGGCCGGCGCGTGGGATCCGGGTGGATCATCAGCTGGAAGATTTAAAAAAAAAAAAAAAAAGATTGTCACTTGTGATAGACAGCAGCACAGCACACGGTGCACATAGTGAAATTTGTCCTCTGCATTTAACCCATCACCCTGTGTAAGCAGTGGGCGCCCAGGGAGCAGTGTATTTTTTGCTCAGTGGCACCTCGGCGGATCGGGATTCGAACCGGCAACCGTCTGATTACGGGGCCGCTTCCTTAACAGACCCGGGTAGAGAGGACGTCAGAGTAAAAACGGTCACACGAACCTTCAGCAGGCCCAGGAACTCCTGAGAAAGCACTTGCGGGACGGGGGGGAGCCTCCCGTGCCGGATCTCGTGCCACTTCTCCCCGTTGGTGGGCAGAGGCTCCGCCCCCGAGGCGCTGATCACGGTCAGTGCCAGGGCGAACACGTCCGCCTTGGTCAGGTTGCTGTAGTCCTGAGGCGTGGAAAGTGACCGGCGTGAGAAATGGCCGACGGGCGGGAGGAGGAGTGAAACGGTAAGCGCGGTAAATTACCTCCTGAAGGACCTCGTTTGCCAGGAACCGGCTGTCTCCCTCTTCCACTTGCGGATTGTTCACCCGAGTCACATGACCTAGGTCGCCTGCGGAGGTGGAGAACCGATTTAGATTTACGGCATTTACCAGACGCCCTTATCCAGAGCGACTTACAACCGGTAGTTACAGGGACAGTCCCCCCCCTGGAGACACTCAGGGTTAAGTGTCCTGCTCAGGGACACGATGGCAGTAAGTGGGGGAGTGTGTTACCTATTGGAAAGGCCATTTCGGCTGCCTACCTATTTTGTAGATGACGCTCGTGCTCAGCCCGTCCTCCTCGTCTTCGTCACACTCGTCCACCGCGGTCTTTCGCGAGATGAATATGTTGCCTGAGGAGAGCACACGACGAGCGTTAACACGGCGAAAACCGCGGCTTCGACCAGAGCCAGGCGACGTAGGCGGGCGGCGCGTACTCGGTTTGATGTCCATGTGGACCAGCGCCGTCGAGTGGATGTACTTCAGCCCGCGCGCCACCTGCAGCAGCAGGTCCTTCAGCTCCATCTCCGACAGGAAGTGCATCCTCCTGTAGTTCTCGGACACCACGTCGGACAGGGTGCCGCCGTTGCAGTACTCGTTTTGGATGAGCATGTGGTCGTCCTCCGCCCAGGCAGAGTAGTACCGCACCACGTGGGGGTGCTGGCCCAAAACCGCGTGCGCGTAGACCTCACGGAGGGCGTTCTGCCTGCAAAGGCCATAACAACAAAGTGAAGTGATTGTCACATGTGACACCGGCAACCTTCTGATTACGGGGCCGCTTCCTTAACCGCTAGGCCACCACTGCCCCTGAACCATCGCAGGGAGCCGGTGAGAACGCGGCAACTAAAAAAAACCACCGTCATTACTGCAGTCTGCGGCTCCACTTACTCGTCCACTGAGCCCGCCAGCGGCTTCTTGGAACGTTTGATGGCGTAAATGCAGCCGTCCAGCCTCTTAACGCATTTGAAGACAGAGCCAAACTCCCCCGAGCCGATCTTCTCCAGTTCATGGAACTCGGAGGCGTACCGGGACATCATGTTGCTCTCCATCATAGTGAGTCTCTGCGGGACAAACGCGGTCAAGTCATTTCATATTTCGCTCTGCATTTCACGGCTCTAAAAACACGCTAGTCTATGTGCAGACCACACCACACAGCAGACAATTATTAAAAAGGTCCCCTGACACAAACCTTTTCTTTTTTGCTTTTAAAATCGGTCTTATTGGTCCCCTAATATGGTATCTGAAATTCTGCAGTGGTGCAGAATTACAGCCACTTTGATCCAGTCCCATTTCTAGCCAACGCAGGACCATAGACAGGCCAATGGAACTCGTATTAAATGTTAAATCATCTCACATAAGTCACATTTTCACAGCAAGGGACCTTTAGATGCAAAAATTCACATTTACATTATTGCCTCCTAACTTTCAACACAAAAAATAGCTGTGAATACCTTCGTGGGAGGAACGATCTCCTCCTCCTCCATCTCCGCGTCGCTGGCGTCCATGTCCTCCCCGCAGGAGCTGCAAAAGAAGGTACAGCGGTCACTCCACCCGCGGACCACCAGGGGGCAGCACCGCGCAAACCACGTGGTCCCGCAGGAACACGAGGCGCTCCCAGCAACGCCAGGCCACGCCACGCACCGCAAAAACAACACAAAAAAAAAAACGACCCTAACGAACCAAGTCGAGTGACAATGGGCCGAGACCCGACAAAAGGCGCGACACGCCCGAAAAAAAAAAAAAAAAAAAAAAAAAAAAAAACGCCACTCACTCGTTCCAGTGGGAGCGCTTGCGGGCGATCCGCTGGCCGGCGGAGGACTGCACCAGGACGGGGTCGGGGGTGAAGGGGTTGATGTTGACCAGGGGCGTGTGGCTCCTCCTGCCGTCCTGCGGGCCGGACCTGGCGGCGGGGTCCGCGCTCCTGAACAGGGCGACGCGCCGGCCGCTGCCCGCCGAGCCGCGGGCTTTGCACAGCAGACTCTGCGGACGAGATCGTACGATAAATGCCGACAGACACGCAGTTCAGCGAACAGAAATAAACTATTTTAATAATAATAAAAAAAAAAGTCCTCCGCCCATTTGGTTGCGTAAGAACGACCGTGGACACGAACTGGACTTTAAATCCGAGGTTTTAATTAAAAAAGGCGGAACATGTCGTCGGGGGTCGCGGGGTACCCACCTTCGGCGTGTGCGGGGTGTCGAATAGCCGCAGTTTGCGGAACGTCTTGTGCGGCGGCGTGTCGGGACAGTCCGGGATCGGCGAGCTGGACGCCTCCCCGTCCTCGGGGACGAACGTCCGCTCCGGGGAGCTGTCGTAGGCCCCGGAGCCCTTCCGCGGCGACGGCGAGTCGGCGGAGAAGAGCCGCTGCTTCAGCTGCGACGGGGAGCCGAATCCCTCCTCGTCGTCCCAGAACTCGTCCCCGGACCGGGCCAGCGCCTCGGAGGCGTCGCGGCGGCTCGGCACCGGGGAGTCGAGCTCGTTGAAGCCGGACTCGCCGCCGGTGCTGCTGTTCGGGTCCTCCGCCGCGTCCTCCTCCCGTCGCTGGAGGAGAAGTGCAGCTTCTGGCGGACGGGCCGCGGGCTGAAGCTCATCTTGATCATCGACGTGTCCGACCGGAGGCGGAGAAGAAGAAGGGAAAAAAGAAAGATGTCCGCGGCAGAAGCACCGACGCTGGGAACGGAGAAATAAAATAAAAAAAAAAAGACGCGGAGACACCGTCAGCCGCCGACACGGGCCAACATGTCACAATACCGACACCGAGTTTCACCGAGATCGGATTCCGATATCCAGAAAGTCCCGGAGACGAAACGGGGCTCGCCGCGGTCAGACCCCCGTGAACTATTCCGCGGAAGGGGGGGGGGGGGAGAAAAAAATAAATAAATGTCAAAAATCGTAGTAAAAAATAAAACTAAGATCCCCCGAGAAAAGCGGCGACCGCGATCCGGGCAACTTTTGCTCCGGCCGAGAGGATAAAAGCTCTATTTATGTTTACGAAAAGCTTTGAATGGAGGACGAACCACTCCTCCCTGCGCCAGCGTGCTCCGCAGCCTTCCCGCGACCGTTGGTCACGTGGCCCCCGCCGCCGGCCAATCCCGGCGCGGCCCGGGAGTTTGAAAGATGGGCGGTCCTTACGCGCCTGACGTCATACGCACGTCTGCGGGACGCTGCGTCAGTTTGGCGCGAAGCGAGGTCGTTTTCGTTATCTGGCAGTTTCTGCCGCTCTCTGTTCGCCCCTTGCGCAATCATTTTTAACGCGTATTTATAATACGCGTTAAAAATAACTTTATAAATCAACTGAACACATATTTATAGCTTTATAAATCAACTGAACACATACTGTTCAAATGTTACACATATTTAATATTAAATATTTGGTTATGTTTGCAATATTTGCATATTAGTTCATTGTGTGCTTGCAATATTTGCAATACTGTGGTCTATAGCAGGCACTAAAGCATTTCAATGCATATCATACCGTGTATGACTGTGTACGTGTTTTCATAGAATGTTGTTGCTGATTGTTATTAATAGTATTGTAAATTATTACAGTAAAAGCAGTAAATTAATAATTAAATTAGCAGCTGTTTCCATCAAGGCTTTAAATAAATTGTTATGTCATGCTTCACATACGAAACAATGCTGAAATGTAACAAAATAAATGCTAAATCTTACGTTTTGGCCTTTTAATGTTTTTACCTCTGTGGACATGTCTGTGGACATGTCATCTAGGGGGCCTGCTTCAATCCCATTAAATGGCAAAACAATACAGAGAAATGACAATTCAGATGTGGGCCATTGGCAACTGATCGGAAGATCAAAAGAAGGCCATCACGATGAATAGATCAAGTTGATGGGATGACAAACATGTCTGTTTTCCTTCCCACGTACAGCCATGTCCAAACATGTCAGCAGCAGGTCAAAAATAAATTCCTATCAAAATCCAAGTAAACATGCAACGCACAAGATGCCCTTTGATAAAGAATTGACTCAAGTAAACCATGGATCAGGATGAATTGCACTATTGGAAATTGAACCTAAACCATAATGGTCATATTTATGGCTGATTATATTGGAACATAGATTATAATTGATACTGTAATTGTTATGTTACTGCATCCAAAACAAACAACCTCCAAACATTCAGTTTCGGCAGTGGATCGTGTGAAATTACAGATTTATATAATATATTACAAAACAAAAAAAAAACAAAAATCAATTTCTACCTCAACAGAGTAGAATTCTTCATTTAATCAGCTGACAAAATCTTACATTCAACAGCAAATCTGTACAACAAATCGCACAGTTTTAAAACATATTTACACAAATCCACACAAAAATATTTTCAGTGATCTTGAAATATAATTTTGATTGCATGGTCATCTTTTCCTTTCTGTTTACTTCTAGTCAGTCTCTTATGCCAAGTCCATTAACATCCATTAATCATCAAGTCCAGGCGTCTCCCCTTGTTGTATCCTTGATGCAATTCTTATGGCTTCTTCCAGTGAAGGCTGATCACTGAGCTGAGGTAGAGACAGAAATGTTTGTTCAAATTAAATGTTGTAATACATCTGTGTATTAACAAACAATTAATACTATCAACAGCATTTATCAGGCGCCCTTATCCAGATCCAGACTGCAATCAGTATTTACAGGGACACCTGGAGGGTTAAGGGTCTTGCTCAGGGACACAATGGTAGTAAGTTTGAATCTTGATCTCTGTTACCCACTAGGCTACTACCACCTAGTGGTCATATACCGGATTAAAAGTTAATGTGTTGTGTAGGTCTTAAATTATTTTGTTTTTAAGACCTTTGACTAGTATGTTTTAACTTGCTTATTATTAAAACATACTCTTAAAGCGACTGAGTTGAAAATGCATTATTATTATTTCAGCTTTTTTATAGTGTGCTGGTATTATATTATAGGTTGGAAGAAAAGCAGCGCAGCATCTGTACCTGGACTGCGATATGTGTGCCGTTGGAGGTGGCCAGCAGAGTGACCGGGTGTCCCGTCGAAGACACCATGTGCTCTTGGTCTTGAATAATCTCCCCATCCTCAGTCTGGAATCCAGACAAGTCCGGAGTGACGATCGCCACCTTCGAGGGAAGAAAGAAAAGGATTGCCCATTTTCTCCTACATTTTTAACCTGCATTTCTAAACGGGAAACGGACAGATCCTGTACCTGTCCCTCTGTGCCATCTGCCGTAACCATGGTAACCGAGTGCGCCCCTCCTGACGAAAGCATTGCTTCATGTGCTGGTATGGTTATGGTGGTGCCCTCTTGTGTGACCATGGTAATCGTTCCGCCCATTGCTTGCATATCTGCCTGGGAAAGGCTGACCTAAACAGACAGCACGAGTAAATGGAAGAGCCGTTCCGTAAAGTGCTGTTCCATTCGTACTGTAAATCTGACGCCCTGCCTGTTGCGTCCCGTCTTGCGTGATGAGGGCCACGTGCTGCGGACCGATGATCTCGGTGGCTCCGGCAGCGATCTGCTCAGACCCCGAGTCGTCCTCCACCACCGCTGGTGTAAATGTGATGCCAGGGTCATCAATGGCCTCTGGAATACAAAAAAAAGTAAAAAGTCCTCTGATATAATTAAAGGTAAAAGGGACACCTGAAGTTATGTAAACACAAGCATCATTTAATTTTGATCTTAAATATGCTCCAAGGACCGATGTTTCCTATAGCATCCATTCAGCCAGACAAAATATTAGCAGTTCCGCGGTAACAGCGGTCCAAAATGGCCATATGTACATCAGACGCACAATGGGAGAAATAATGGGGCTGGAACAGGGTTATGAACCGGTTTCCATAGCCGACCTGCTGGCGGCTCAAAGTACGCGTCCTGCTCCTCCTCGATGGGCTCCGTGTCGTTGTGTGCAGTGCGTTTGTGCAGCGCCAGCGTGGAGATCTGCTTGTACGTCTTTCCGCAGTGGTTGCAGTTGTAGGGCTTGCAGGGCGTGTGGACCACGTGATGCTTGTAGAGGCTGGAATACTCGGTGAAGCGCTTGTCGCAGCCGGGCACAGTGCAGACATATGGCTTCTCTCCTGGAACACAACAACGGGACCCCGCGTCAACCACTCTCCCGCTCGGTGGACATCGGTTCACCGTGCGGACGCCGTTTCAGGTGCATACCTGTGTGGATCCTCATGTGATTTTTGTAGTTCGTGGCGCTGGCAAACGCCCTGCCGCAGCTCGGTTCCGAGCAGTAGTACGGCCTCTCGCCAGTGTGCGTACGCATGTGCACCTTGCGAATGTTGGAAGTGGTGAACGATCGGCCGCAGCCATCGTATGGACATTTAAATGGCTTCTCCCCTGTAAACCAATAAGACGATTTATAAAAAAAAAAAAAAAAAAAAAAAAAAAAAAACCACACACACACACACACACACACACACACACACACACACACACAAAAACTCCTGACAGTGTAACACAGGACAGTGAAAAAAGCACCTGTGTGTGTCCTTGTGTGCTTCTGCAAATCTCCCAACGTTTTGAAAGACTTGTGGCAGTTCAACTCCTGACATCGGTATGGCTTTTCACCAGTATGTGTCCTTATGTGACTTTTAAGCCCATAACCTTGAGAGAAATATAAATAAATAAATAAATAACATAACATAACAAAAAGAGCAGCCTTAATATGTCATTAATAAGCACAAAATGTTGCTGCAGGTTCACTCTCTACAACATCAGCAAGATTAGGCCTTTTCTACCACAACAGGAGTCCTGCTCGTCGTCCAGGCAACGGTCATCTCTAAACTCGACTATAGTAACTCTCTTCTGACTGGAGCCTCTGCAGTCACCATAAAACCACTCCAGATGATGCAAAATGTGGCAGCCTCTTCTCACCTCTCTCCACCGGCTCCCGGTAGCGGCTCGCATCGAGTTTAATTCCTTGATGCTGCCTACAGGGCTGTAAATGGAAGTGCACCAACTTACACCAACACACTACTAGCCAGCTACACTCCTGCACGCCCTCTCAGATCTGCACACGAAACGAGACTGAAAATCCCCTCTTCATGGGGACTCCGATTCCAACGACTCTGTTCTCCTTCGTTGTCCCTGGCTGGTGGGACAACTTGTCCTGCTGCATTCGACTAGCCGAGTTCCATTCGACTAACCCACATGTTCAAAAAGTATTTCAAACGAGTCTAACACGTAAACACGCACATGGACACACACTGCACAAAAAAAAAAATCTATCACTTAATTTCCGAGCATGTTCTATTCCTGTCAAGTTCGGCCTGATCAGGGTTCTTAGTTTTATAAACTCAAAATCTATAGAAACCGAATGAGAATTGCTGGTGTCTTCCTCTTGTAAGTCGCTTTGGATAAAAGCAACAAATAAGTCCATCTTTAAAGGAAAAAAACTTACCTGTAGCAAATTTCTTTCCACACCCGATATGATCACACATGTAGGGCTTGTCCCCTGTGTGTGATCGCTCGTGGACCTAAAAATATACATGAACCAGTAAGCATGATGCGAACAGGACAACGCCGCGGCCTGCGTCACAGACCAACTTTGGACCCGGACCTTCAGATGGTGTGCCGTGGTATAAAGTTTACCACAGCCCTCGTGGTCGCAGCGAAAGGTCTTCTCTCCAACGTTCTGGACTCTCGTAGCTCGCGACTCCGGACCCTGGAGCACGATCTGGCACGAGACAGAACCAACAGAGGGATTGGTTGGTCCATCCGTTCTTAAAAAGCCTGGAAGGGCACAGATCGTAGTACCACAGCGGTTGTAAAACCCACCCTGGGCACCCTGATATAAACAGACTACCTTGCCACCCATCTTCAACATGTTCGCCATGACGTACTCATTTTGGATTGCAGTCTGATGGAGATCCTGGTGCATAAAACATGATGTCAGACAAATGTAGAGTAATCAAAAAAACAAAATGGCCTTTTAAAGTAAACTATTTAACGTCACGTAACGAACGTAAATGGGAATTTGGACCTTAGTCGAGTACTGCTCAAGCACACTGATGGCGTCCGGGTCGATGGCGCCCTCTGCCTGCAGGTCGGCCACCGTGCCGTCGGCCTGGATGGCCAGGATGGTGTCGGACTGCGGCACGTGAACCGTGTGCTGGATGTACGCGGTGGTGCCGTCCTCCAGCTGCACCGCCTGCAGCCCGCCCTGCTCGTACGCCTCTGCGGAGGAGAGCCGCCGCGGACGTGGTGAGATGTCGCGCCCCCCACCTCTCCTCAAAACCTCCCCGAGCGCCATCACGAAACCTTCCCCACGCTCCAGACCGAGCTGCCTCTCGTCTCCCACGGCCCTCTGGCTGTAAGCCGAAGTAGCTTTGCCCGCTTGGGCAACCATACCTTTAGGCGCGTGAATAAACGCCGTAGTTCCGTCCTCCAGCTGAACAGCCTGGCCGTCTTCAAGGTGTAAACCGTCTCCGCCTGCCACGACACCGTAAAGCGCAACGGGTTTCAACAATCGAGGGACAAAAAAAAAACAACAACACACACACACACACATCACTGCGCAAAAGTTTTAGCAGTTCAGGAAGGGACTTTCCCAAAGTGGTGGTTGGGTGGCAGTAGCCTAGTGGGTAACACACTCGCCTATAGACCAGAAGTCCCAGGTTCAAACCCCACTTACTACCATTGTGTCCCTGAGCAGGACACTTAACCCCGAGTGTCTCCAGGGGGGGACTGTCCCTGTAACTACTGACTGTAAGTCGCTCTGCATAGGGGTGTCTGGTAAATGGCGTAAATGTATGTTAATAGGTAATGTGCCAGTCTGTTTAAAAAAATTAAAATCTAGATATCGACATCTAGAGGCGTCGCACTTTCGTCACTTTGCGAAGACTTTATCAGCGTTTGGCACGTGTTTCTTCATAGTTGTTTACAGCCACGCAGCTTTACATTTTACTTATCGGCAGACATGAAGCGTACCTGTTTTGGGCATCGATAAGTGCTGGACGTACGCCGCCGAGCCGTCCTCGAGCTGGATCACCTGTCCCTCCATGATCTTGCTGTCCGAGAGGGACACTGCGAGGAGACAGCGGACGGTCAGCACGGCGCACCGGGCCCTGCAACTCACCGCGCTTGGGCTGCAGCGGCACGTCTGGTACCTTTGGGGCTGTGCTGTATGTACGCGGTGGAGCCGTCCACAAGGGTCACCGCCTGCAGGCTGACCGTGTCCAGGTTCTCTATGTGGTCCCCATCTGCAGAGCACAAGCACCAACAAGCATGCACAAGGAGCCACGGCGACACGCGATGGTTGCACACCGGCGCTCGGCGACAGCGGCTTACCTGCCACGGTCACGGCCTCGGTGAGACACAGGGTGACCTGCTGTGGGTCCCCGTCCGCACTCTGGAACTCCATAGCCTGGGGGTCCCTGTTCACCTGGGCCAAGAGCATGATGTGTCTGCCGGGAACAGCACAGGCCAACATTACCACCGCAGCAGCGCGCCAGGCCGGGCGACGGGCGTTCCATCCGAGGCGGCCTGCGTGTGGCGACTTCGCCGCGGACCGGACGGTGGAAGCAGGCGGCCGTTAGCTACTCGGCTAGCGCGATGCTAACCGCGGTCCGCTGACAGCTAGCGGGCTACGGCTAACGAGCTAACGGCGAGCCGCGGCCGAAAGAGCCGCAAATTTAAAAAAAAAGCGGGCGCAAAACTCGGGGCGCCGGGAAGAGCGGACGGAGCGACGCGCGTCTCGCCGCTCTCGGCGGTCGCCCCGCGGGGCCGAGGGGGGCGAAAGCCGGGCCGAGCGGCAAAACAGGAACATGGTGGTAACTTGTCCCCAACAAGAGCGCCGGTGAAGAATAAAACATCGCACTTTCGCGTCGTCCCGGCGTGCTTTCTGTTCTCCGGCGCCGCGCTACGGTGGCTGGCGAGGCTCGCCGGCGCCGCGGCGCCTCCGCGCCGGCGGTACGCCGAGGAAATAAGGCACACTGGGTAAAAAAAAAAAAAAAACACCCACATTTATACACTAACCTCCGAAATTTTCCAACAATCCCTCCGTCCGACCGCCATGCACCAGGGCAGGAAACGTCCGCCGCCGCTTTCCGCCCCGGACCGTGGATGGGAGTCGCGGTCCCGCCGTGACGTCATCGCCCCGGCGCCCGGGTCCCGCCTCCGCAGCGCCGCGATTGGTCGACGCGCCCGTCGGCCGCGTCCCGACAGCTCGCCACACAGGTTCAGGGGCGCCGTGCGGGCGCCATTCTGGCCTCGGAGTTGTTTTGTTGCGCGACCAAAAAGTGCGGCGGCGGCTCCGCGGCGCGTCCCCGGCGCGGCGCGTATCGCGTCGGCTGCGCGCCGGTGGACGACGTGTGCGCGGCGCGGTTGGCGGCAGCGCGACAAAGCGGAGCTCCGTCGCCTCGGACGGGCCGCGTAAACAAGAAAAGTTGTCCGTGTTTCGGGGAAGTGCTTGGCTGCCATTTTGTGAAGCGAGGCTGCATGGGCAATGCAGTACAGACACGAGGTGCCCGCATTTCATCTCTTTTTTTATTTCATTTTTATATTTTATTTTCATATCATACCTTATTCACATTTTGCACGACCACATTTTTGGGATGTCAAATTGTGGTAGTAGATACAATTCATGTGTATTATTATGGATGTGTACAATACGTTTCTTATATATTTTTACTTATTTATATGCTGATCGTTCAGATTAATTGGGTCCTGTGTTATTTTTCGTGACCTTATTTCTTACCCACCCTCCGCTCTCACCCTTTAATTTTATATTTTGTGTTATATTTGTATTATATTAGTATGTGTCTTCTTTTAAACGAGCTTTTACGCACAGTATTTAAGAAGCATCTCCGGCTCAGGGACTGAACCTACTTTCATTGTACTTGTTAGAATGACAATAAAGATATTCTGATCACAACCATGGTTCAAAACAAAACACTTGTTCGTTTCTAAAGGTTACTTGAATGAACCTCAAAATGTTCCAACACATTCATTATTATGACCTATAGTAGATCAATGTTCATTAAACTATATGTAAATCACACAAACTGAAATCTGTCCTATATCTCAAACTATGTTTTGGTTGGTCATCTCTATCTAAAATGCTACATATTACATAGACTAGATATGAAATTTATTTTAATACAGAAACACAATAGTTGCATGCATAGAATATGATGTGAACAGCACAGTAATACTCACAGGAGAAGCATAACAAGAGTAAAAAGTGTTGCAAAGAAATAAATGTAAAACTTATAGACAGCATCATATGTATAAGTGAAATGTCATATACATATAAATTGCTGCTATTACCTTAGTTTCTGTCCACTTTCTGCCATGACAAATGCAATGTCCCACTTGTGGAACTAATAAAGGTTGATCTTATCTTTTGAAAGTGAAGTGATTGTCACTTGTGATGCACAGCACACGGTTCACACAGTGAAATTTGTCCTCTGCATTTAACCTATGACCCTGAGTGAGCATCGGGCAGCCATAACAGGCACCCGGGGAGCAGTGTGTTGGGATGGTGCTTTGCTCAGTGGCACCTTGGCGGATCGGGATTTGAACCCACAACCTTCTGATTCCTTAACTGCTAGGTCACTACTGCCCTTTATCTTATGTCCAGTTACAGCATACAGAAAAGTGAGGAAAGTGAAGTGATTGTCATTGTAAAACACTGCTGCACAGCACACGGTGACACCGGGAAACATGTCCTCGGCTTTTAACCATCACCCTTGGTGAGCAGAGGGGAGCAGCGTGTGGGGACCCCAGTGGCACCTTCAGATTCCTCCAGATTAGACGCCACCACTACCCTTCATAGATTTCACAATATAAAGATGGTTGGAAAGGAAATCTCTTTACAGATTGTTGTTGTTTAGAAAGTGTTTAGTGGGAATTGTGCAAGGATTGTCCCAACAAACATATTTAACTCTGGATCGGCGTCTCATTGGGACCTCGTCTGCCCGGCGACGAGCTGACTCTGCGAATCGCAGTAAAGCTGTTAAAAGGCATCCGAGGAATTCGCGCCGTTCGCGCCATTTCGCGCGCCCGAGCCCCGCCCACCCCACTCGAGTCTCTGCACCCGCGTCCATTTTACTCGCCACGCGGGACGGAGCCGCGGCGCAAATCCGCCCGCGCTCGCCCCGTCCTCCCGCGACCCGCGCGTCCACATGCGCCGCTCGGACGCGCTCCGACGCGGCTTTTTCAAACGATGGGGAATAATAAATGAATAAAATGAAGGACGGAGGAAGAAAAGAAGAAAAAAAAAAGAAGGCGGGCCGGCGCGGCCAGTTTCCCGAAATGCAGCAGTTTGAAAACAGCCCACGGCGCGCTCCCATTGGCTGCGGCAAAGGTTGAATGAAGCCGAGCGCCATATATGGCGCCCTCGGTGACGTCATCTCCCGATTATGCTAATGATATGATAATGTCCAGCTGTACGCCGTAGTAGTAAGGCATGCGCAGTGTGGTGGCAAAACAATAGTGGAGATCAAAAGTTTCTTTCTGGTAAGTCGCACCTCTTCTCCGTTTGTTTCCGTTTTCTGCATTTAAAGCGTTCGCGTCGTTTCACGGCGACGCGGGACGACGCGCTGTTGTTTTTTCCATTTTGCCGCGGAAACCGAAAGTCGGCGTACAACAATGGGAACGTGGGCAGCGTGGCGCTCCGCGGCGAGGGCGACGTGATGCGCCGAGCCCGGACCGGGACGCCGGCGGCTTCGGGTCCCGGCGACGGATGGACGACGTCGCATGCGCGATCTTTTTTTTTTTTTTTTTTTTTTTTAAATAGTCGTTTGTCCCGGCGGGACGAGTCTCTGGAATTCCGCGTCTCTGGAATTCTGCTGCGCGACGCGGGTCACGTCGCACAGGAACGCGCCACAAGCAAAGAAATCAAACCATTATTATTATTGTTGTTTTTCTAAAGTCTCTCTGTAATGCACTGTTCGACTTTACTCCTGAGCTATTAACATCGGTCGTGATCAAAATTATGAATCGACGCTTGAACGTCCCGGGCGATATCGACGTTGGCCAACAAGTGGAGAAGAGCGATGCTGGTTGTCGTTAACGCGTGGCGTGACGTGGTGTCCACCCCAGGTTGGAGCTTCCCGCCCGTGAGATGTTTGGATTCTACAAGTCCAAGATCTACCGCAGCCATGAGGGCTGCTGCATCTGCAAGACCAAGTCCTCCAGCTCCCGCTTCACGGACAGCAGCAGATACGAGGAGACCTTCCGCCTCTGCTTTGGGTGAGGACACGTTGCTCTGCACTTTGCTGGGTGAGTGTGGTCTCGTGGTCCTCCTGATCCTCATGTTGGGACGTCCCGTTGTGGCAGGTTGGCTGAAGACCGTGTCGGTGACATCTGCAATGCTTGCGTCCTCCTGGTGAAGAGGTGGAAGAAACTGCCCCATGGATCCAAGAAGAACTGGAAACACGTAAGCTCAGACATGCACGTGATTCAGATTTGGTTATTAGATTAAGTTATAAGACTATTTTTTCCTTTCTGCAGGTTGTAGATGCAAGAGCAGGCCCTGGATTTAAGCCTCCCAAACCCAAAAGATAAAAAGTGCTGACAGGAAGTCCAAAAGAAAGCTGAAGAACCTCCACAAGCTCAGCAGACAGAGTGGGGAACTCTTCACGTCACACCTTCAGAGTTTAAATTAAAATATAGATTTTCTCGTCCTTATTACTTTCGTCTACCGTGTTTCTGCAGACTCAGACGCCCACAGTACTTCCAGCACGTCTCCGTCTCAGTCTCCCAGCTACCACAGCCAATCAGACGAGGGCTCGGACCTGGAGTCCAAGCAGCGGCGCGCCACGCCCACCGGCTTCTCCTTCCTGGACCTGTCCTACTGGAAAAGGTAACGGCGAGAGCCCGCGCTCTGCTGCAGGCGCTGGCGCCGACGTTCGCGTGGTGATCTGTATCTCCCCCCCTCTCTTCTTCAGGCAGAAGGTCTGCTGCGGCATCGTCTACAAAGGCCGATTCGGGGAGGTGATGATCGACCCGCGGCTCTTCAAGCCCTGCTGCAGCTCCAAACAGCCCAAGGCGTTGGACCAGGCGGTCCCCGAGGCCTTCCTGCCCGTCGAGCGCGTCCAGGAAGGGCCCTCCGCCAGTTTAACCGGGGCTCCTAAAGAAAGCTGGTGATCCACCACGCCCACCTGCCACCTCACTCCGCACCAGCCCCTCCTAGTGTCGTCTCCAGTGGCAGACGAGGACGGACTATCATGTCACCACACTCATGAAATCCCTTCTGTTTTCTTCACGATTCCTCCTTTTTGAGTCATTATTTTTTTAAATGTAGAAGAATAGCGTGGGCATTAGTAACCGTTTCTCCACATGAAAGGGAACAGCGCGTTTTTTTGTTTTTTTCTTGGATTGTAGACTTAATTTACTGTAAAGTATGTACGACGTACTCCAGTTCATGTCTGACCTTCGTTGGATCTTGTTTTTTGCTTTTCTTAAAGCACAAGACAGAGCACTTTTATTTCCCTCAAGTAAACACACACGCCAACGACACGAACCTCCTGCATTTTTGTCTACGTCTTTATTTTATATATATATATATATATATAAAATATAATTTTTTTTTTTCTACGTTTCTGCCAGGTCTCAGGGCAATATTTCGAATGCGGCGCTGTCTGCGTTTCTGAGGTTATCACTTTAACGGTTTGTGATTTAGAGGGGGATAAAGAGTAAAGAAACTTGTGTTTGTGGATCATGACGTATGAAATTATGAACGGCGCGTTATCGGTCCGACTCATTTGTTTTGTGTAAAAAAAATAAAAATAAAAAAATCTGCTCAGGGTGACGTGTTCTGAGCGCTGCAGTTACAAAATGCTAAAAATCTACCAAACACAGAGGTACACGCACACCACACACACGTGGGTTTGGTTTTTTTTTTTTTTTTTTTTTTTTTTTTTTTTAGCTCACCCAAATTCAGGCTCCTGGGTGGGGGCGTCATTCCTCATTGCCGGTTTTCCATCTGGGTCCAGGATTATGGGGAAGCCCCGGTTCTGCTGAGGACTCCCCGGTGCTCAGGTTTACCTAAAATTAAAACATGCAAATGCAGTGGGTGTGGTCTGTTTTTCTGTCACAACCAGATATTTACTGTACTTTTTTTTTTTTTTTTTTTTTTTTTCCTTCTTCTCCTAACTGGTTGTATATTTGCAAAATGTTTTTTGGAGGGAGGATTGTCATCAACAATTTCATAAGTTTTATTTTTAAACCATGAAATGTTACTCAGTATTTTCAGCTTCACCTTTCATTTTACCCTTAATGTTTAATGAAATTTCAGGCTTTAATTTATTGTATTTATTTGCTTTGTTTTTTTTGTTTTTTTTTGTATACATGATGCTGTTCCGTTTACCCTCCCTCTACTGCACTTCTGTGTATTTTGTGACCAGCGTTTATACAGATACTATTTTTATATCTGAGCTGTCTTTTTGTATTTCAATAAACTGTACAATTTCAATTAAAAACTACTGAAGCATTTTTTTTTTTTTTTTTTTTCCCTTTCTTTGCTGTATAGGGTGGGGTGGTCTACAGGGTGACCTCTGACCCCTCACGTCTGTGGCCTAAATCACCCTGAGCCCCAACCTGCCATGGTTTTGGTTCACTCCAGATTTACTTGCCCTTACAAACCGTCTAGTTTAGAACTGCTCTCCAGCAGGAAGGGGTTAAATAACAAAATTAACCATGGCCGTACGATCTTCAACTTGAACTTTTTTTAGAAGAAGAAATGAATGCCATCCGAGAGGCTGCAGACACCGTGGGCGGAGTGCTTCCTCCATGTGCCAGAACTCCACCGACCTGCTGGATTTAATATTTATTGCACCAAGAAGAATTCGAAGAAATTCTAGGGATGCGCCGATTCGGAATTCTTGTAGTTCCGATAACCATACCGGGCTGTTCGATACCAGTATTTAAAGAATTAAAAGTCGTACTGTGGGGATTCGAACCTGGGCCTTCTGGTTCATAGGCGAGTGTGTTACCCACTAGGCCACTACCACCCATTCTGGATGGACAATAAATGACCGGTGTTGTAAAGCTCTACATGAGGCGGCACAGCACCTCTACTGGTCAGACACAGGGCATAAAAAAAAGCACTAAATCACTGGACGGCTGCTGCCATGGCAACCGTGACAAACAACGGCTTTAGGTTGATAGGACCCTGCAGGCCTGGACAGAGCGCTGCTCGGGGGGGAAATCAAGGTACGTCCTTGTAAAGAGATCTGGGGATGAAAATGGTCTAAAAGACTAACGCAACTTTAAGGTAATTGGGACAGAATGTTGTTAAAATGTATTTTTTTTGTGTGTAGTTTTGGATTTACATTCACATTTAAGGCATTTGGCAGACGCCCTTATCCAGAGCGACTTGCAACGTGCTTCCATGTTACCATCGATGAAGTGATCAGTTCTAGTTCATTAGGACCCCCAACTATGAATGCAATCTTTTTATTCACTCTGTTCTAGTTTCTATACATACAAGTTAGACCATAAGAAGGTTACAAGTTCATCTAAATATTCTATAAAGAGGAAGGTCTTGAGCTGCTGTGTGAAAGTGCTCAGTGACCGAGCTGTTCGGACCTCAATTGGATTAAAATGGCTCCAGGATTTTCAGTGTGTGTTCAAAAATGTATAGATGGATCGTGTATGTTTCTTTAATCCAGCTGCAGGACACCTATGGAAATGTTCGCCACCTCCCAACTACCCGAAGATCCTGGCGTGGTCCCCCTGCTAGTGGGCACGACGGGTCAGAATGTGACCTTTGCACTGGACGCCTCCGAGGCCATGGGTGCGGTGTTCGGATCCGTAAAAGAGGTTCTGACCCAGGTCCTGCTGACGAGGGCTTCGCTCCGCCATTCTTCCTTCAACATCATCAGTTTCTCATACGAGGTGTGTCGTGAATAACGGCGTATTCCCACTGCACACCGGGATACTCCCATTGTTTGATGAATCAGGGATGTAGTTTTCTGCGTGTCAGAGCAGACATTCCTTTGAAAAGAATCCATAATCTTGTTTTTTTTTTTACTTTAAAAATGTCAAATATGATCCAAGACAATAATACATGAACTATAGAAGAATATGAATAAAAAGAATAACAAGTACTGTGAACACACCCACAGCCAATAAATAAAGATAAGATAAGATAAGAAGAACTTTTGTCAACAACATGCTCAATGCAGAAGGAGAAACAAGAGGAATAAATTATATATAAAAGTACAATATGAGCAGTTAACAAAAATAGCTTAAGGCTCAATCACAATAATGATATTACTATATCCAGTGAAGAGATAGTGCTAAGTGAAATAATGATTATGCCATGGGTACAAGTGAGAGGGGGCAGCAGCGGCGGCGTGTGCAGGGGAGTAAAAACAAACATTCAAAGACATCCAGGTGAGTAGTATTGCACATCTGAGTGAGAAACACTGAAGCCCTGAAAAAAAATCACCTACAGAGCAAGGACGAGTTATACAATCTGATAGATCCAGGTAGGAAGGATTTCCTGTGGCGGTCGGTTCTGCGCCGAGACCAAGGATCTACAGAAGATCTGCTGAGAAGAATCTGCTCCTCGCCTTTTACCGCTGATCCACAGAAAGTGGGGAAAAAATACAATTTGATGCCCTTACCCCAGCCTGGAACAAATTTACACCTGACGAAGCCACAGAAAAGCAACAGACCTGTCACAGGTCTCATTACACCCCGGTCGTCGCCTCTTCCAGCTTTTGCCATCAGGCAAAGGATACAGAGCAATGAAATCCCGGACAAACCGCCTTAAAAATGCAATCCAGCCTCTAAACTCAAAATAGAGCATTATCCATACGTATGCTATATCGCCATAAAATGTGCAGCACCACCTCACCATGTGCAGTAACGTGCAATATCTTTACACAACATCCAATAGACTCTAAAGGTCCATTGCAATTTGTTTTTTGTAATTTTTCACCTGTGTTACCCACTAGGCTACTAGCACCCATACCAGCCCAGGTGTACTGTATGATGGGAGTCGAAAAACGAACTCTGCTGTCTCGCAGGTGACCCGGTGGAGAACCCACTCGGTGCCCTGCACCCCTCAAACCGTGTTTGAAGCCCTGGCCTGGATCCACCAGCTCCACACCAGGCCAGGCAGAGACCTCCTCGCCGCGCTGGCTGCTGCCTTCAGTGATCCCACCTGCCAAGCTGTTCACCTCCTTACCAACGGCTCCCCGGACCAGCCAGAGGAGTGTCTGGGGGGGCTGCCCTCCATCGACCCCCGTCCCGTGTGTGTCTTCCTCGTGTCCGAGAGCAGCCCTCTGGACGCACGGACCCTGGACTTCCTGCGGTGCCTCACTTGTGCCACAAGGGGGAGCTGTCATCTGCTGCAGCTCGGCCCGGATGGGGGGGTCGCGCAGGTGAGAGGTTATCCTCAGTCTTACACAAAAGCATGCTGGGAAATCCTCCGTGTCCTAACTACAGGCATCCCTGCCCCAGGTGTCCCTGCTGTGTGCCGCGGACCAGTCTCCCGCCTCCACCCCGCATGGCTGCTGTTCGAGTTCGCCCGCGCCCCCGACCTCCACCCTCAGGCAGGTATTTCAGTGTCAGCAGATGCCAGGTAAAAGCACGGTTTTAAACGGTGTCCAGGTGTTCGCCAGGTCACCCGCCTCCCCCTGGTCGACCTGCGTGCCAGGCGGTGCCACAGCATGCGCCCAGATGTCTCCTGGCTGCCGGGTTCTGGCCAGGAGGAATACCGATGGCTTCTACTACCTGGCCACAAGACAGCAAGACGTTCTGGTGACACACTTGGTCCATCCTCTGAAATAATTTCAATTATTTTGTGGGGTTTAAAGCGTTCTGTGCTTGTTTATTTACCTCAGGGCCGGTATGGAATCTTTCTGGTTGAATTTGATAAGCCGCTGCCAGAGGAACATGGCCACGCCTCCCCGAAACATCACCTGGTCTCCTCGTGCGACATGGTGAACTACTACCGCGCCCACGCACACAGTCTGGCACCTGGAGATACGGTGCTGGCACCGTGTGACCCGCAACTCCAGAGATACGCGCCCGGCCTGGTTCTCTCTGGCGCAGAGCCCAGGGAACCCTTCAGAGGTGATAGAATCTGGATAAAGATCTGGCTGGACCAATCGCCATGCTTTAAATCAGACTGAAAAGGTGCACATCTGAGAGAATCAGAAGATCATTTGGCCCTTGCTTTGCCCTGACAGTTTTAGGACGCTGTGCACTCCACGTGCTCTTCTGGAACGGAGACGAAACCGCAGTTCCTCCGGAGCTGGCAGTGTGGATTCCACCCTCCCTGCACAAGCGCATGGTGCAGGAGCTGCAGGACACAGTGCACCATCACGGGCTTCAGCACTGTCCCCTTCACAGGCCACTGTGTCTGTGCTGCGTGGACCGCCGTCCCTCAGCTCCTTCGTGCCACTGTCAGGCCACGCGGCCCCCTGCGGGACCGGTTCTCACGTGTGAAAAGAGCCTGAGGGATCATCTGAGGAGGAAGGTGGACCTGCAACTGCAGGATCTTCAGAGCCCGAGAGAGACCTCGGCTCCCTCAGACAGTGGAAACGACAGCAGTTCCGTAAATCGGGGAGCGGAGATGAATAGTCAGGCAGTCAACACCGACCTGACACTTCTCAGAAGAGCCAAGACAGGGACCCGACCGAGCTGGAGATACTGGAGACGGAGTCCTGCTGCGCCGCAGCAGCCTGGTACCAGTTCCTCCACAGTCCAGAACCATACAGCACACACACACACACACACATATTAAATCATATACGTCATTTCTTCTGTAATTCTCTTCCAGTCAAAAACCCGATGACGAGTCCCAGCACCCTGACCAGCCCATCCGTCAATCACAGCTCCCTGTTCGACCGGGTCCTGGATTCCGCAGCCAGGAAGGTCACGGTCAGGGAGATATTTGGTCTGACTGAGCCCAAACACAGTTTAGGTGGAAAAACTAGCTAATCAATCAAAGCCAAAATTCTGGATCTTTCTGATGGTGCCCAGTCACTCAGGAGGAAAAAGAAACACATGATGATTAAAAAAAAAAAAAACAATATTTATTGCATAATTATATATATGTGCATTGTAAAAAAAAAAAAAAAAGTGCATGTTATTTACCATAAATCGCAGCCCTGAGCAGAAAAAAAAAAAAAAAAAAAAAAACAGCTGTACACACATGGTTCAGACTGAACGGGTGTTATTAGCAATTCAGAAGGTCAAAAGCGAAAGGTGAGCCTGGCGCTCTCTCCAGGGCCAACTTGCACCACTTGGGTCTGCCGCGCTGCAGTGGGAACGCCGGCGGTGACGGAGTACGTTCCTGGCGCCACCTCCACCCGATAGTCGTCCTGTTCGGAACGGTCCTGGGTGCACGGGGAGCAAAACAGCAGCTCAGGGTCACCTCCCGCCCAATTCTCTGACCTGCAGAGTTGCAGTGGCACTTTCCACCACTAGATGACGGCATGTGACATTCTGGTATTTATACAGGATTTTTTTTTGGTCCTTATATCTTGCATGATGTTCTTATTTATATTTAATACTGTAATAACTACAGATGCACCGATCCAGCTTTCTCAGTTCTGATAACAATACCTGGCCGCTGCAGAATACCAAAATGGTGCCAGTATTTATTAACAAACTGTCCTGTTGTGGTGGTGGTGGTGGGGGGGGGGGTGTAAGACAATATAATAATTACACAAATATATGTGCACACATCCACAATTGAACTCAAGTTCTTTGACATGATGCTTTTGGACATGCTTTATTAAGTCGTTCATGTTTCACATGCTGTGCACAGCACATTTAAGAACATAGGAGCCTAACAAACCAGAAGGCTGAAAAGTCAAACCCCACACACTACCACTGTGTCCCTGGGCAAGAGTGTCTCCAGGGGGCCTGTCCCTAATTGTAAGCTGCTCTGGATGGTGACTGCCCAATGTCGCAAAATGTTACTGATACCAATCGGCGGTAGCCTAGTGGGTAACACACTCGCCTATGAACCAGAAGACCCAGGTTCAAATCCCGCTTACTACCATTGTGTCCCTGAGCAAGACACTTAACCCTAAGTTGCTCCAGGGAGACTGTCCCTGTAACTACTGATTGTAAGTCGCTCTGGATAAGGGTGTCTGATAAATGCTGTAAATGTAAATGTAATCCACCTATTTGAATATTTATTAGATCGATGCAATGATGCATAATATGTACGTTTGTTGAGTGGTTGCATTTTAGAGGAGGATCCTTCGGTGTCAACATGTGTCTGACCTCTGAAAGTCCTCTGGCAGGCGCAGATCCCCTCCTGGTGGACCTGGGCGGGGCTCCACCAGTGTGGTAGCGACACATGTGTCTTCTCTCTTGTCTGTGGGGTTCGGGGACGGACTGGCAGACGTTCTGCAGGGTCAAAAACACACGCGTTGGCACTCTGTGAATAATTTTTTTTTTTTTTAAAGTAGCTTAGCTGCGCTGGCGTTACCTCGCATTCCCCAGATGCGCGTCCCACCAGCTCCGCGACTCTTCCGAACGCGGCGTCCAGGCTCTTGTTCTCGGGGTGCAACTGGACCTTCAACTGCCAGAGCATTTACATTTACAACATTTACCAGACGCCCTTATCCAGAGCGACTTACAATCAGTAGTTACAGGGACAGTCCCCCCCCTGGAGACACTCCGGGTTAAGTGTCTTGCTCAGGGACACGATGGTAGTAAGTGGGGTTTGAACCTGGGTCTTCTGGTTCACAGGCGAGTGTGTTACACGCTAGGCTACTACCACCCAAGAGCAGCAGAGTGGGTGAGAACCCCGAAGAGCAGGCGGGACATGAGGTTCATTTTCGGGGTAACAACGCGCGCCCCACCTCCTCGCGCGCTCCCGCGCCGCCGGTCCCGGTCCAGTCCACGCTACGCGTGCGCGCCCGGGCCAGAACCTCCAGGCCGAGTCGGGACGTCCGCTGCAGGGTCGCATCCAGCCAGGTCTGACCCGCCATGGGCCACACCTAGAGTTGCGAGCGCAGCCTGTCTGTCACTTAAAAAAAAACACAACACAACAAAAATATATAAAAATATTTTTTAAGATTTGGATCAAGACGATCATTAATCGTGGACATTAAAACAATTAAGTCGATTAAAAAAAACGATCCACTTACTGAGCAGCTCCAGTCAATTTTACATGAACTCGGAACGTTTCACTTTTGTAAAACAATAACTGGCGCAAGTCGGAAATTAAAAGCTCCACACCGGCGACGCCCGCCGTTACGTGGCTCCCAAAAGCAGGACGATAAAATCAAATTAACGCCCGTAACACAGAATGACAGGAAAAGTCGCAGCGACTCACATGGCGGTGTTTTCACTTTCTGCCGGCGCGGTGCATTCTGGGAAAACGAGTTTTTCTTCCTCTCCGAGAAACGCCCCCGTCCTTTTATATAGTGCATGTAAACGTAAATTGATTAGCTCTCGTCGTTTACTTTAAAGTGTTCATACATGCTGTCTGTTGCGCGTAAACTGAAATGTTTTTGCTTGATTTCGATTATGGCTGCCGGTTTTAAAAACCTCTGAAATTGTTAGAAATATTAGGGGTTCACAATGCTGCAATGCTGCATTTATCCCAAGGGAAATTGATTCTATTAAATAAAAAAAAATCAGGAACTCTTTTGGTTAAAAAAAGAGATTTTAAATGTATGATGGATATTTTTAAATCATTGTTATCCGAACTTCCATGAAAGTGAAATGAAAATTATGAAAGTGAAGTGATTGTCACACGTGATACACAGCAGCACAGCACACAGTGCACACAGTGAAATTTGTCCTCTGCATTTTTCCCATCACCCTGAGTGAGCAGTGGGCAGCCATGACAGGCGCCCGGGGAGCAGTGTGTGGGGACGGTGCTTTGCTCAGTGGCACCTCAGTGGTACCTTGGCGGATCGGGATTCGAACCGGCAACCTTCTGATTACAGGGCCGCTTCCTTAACCACTAGGCCACCACTGCCCCAAAAGCTTACAGCAGCTGGTATTCCCAGGCGGTCTCCCATCCAAGTACTAACCAGGCCCGACCCTGCTTAGCTTCCGAGATCGGACGAGATCGGGCGTTCTCAGGGTGGTATGGCCGTAAGCTGGATCCGCAATGTATCTATCTAATAAACTGTAGTATCTCTCGAGCATATTGCACATAAAAAAAATTGTCATTAGGACCAAACTATTATTGCCCATAGCATAGCCACTGACTAATATGTGAGTCTAATATATGACTGTGTCCTGATTGGCATCATGTATAAACCCTGCTCACCAGGACATTTACACAGAACGTGCATTCACACAAAGTATCTTGGCGTTTATATTTACATCCCGGTGAACACGCACGCCTTGTGGGCTCAGGGTTGCTCCTGAAACATTAATAAGCCAAGCTAAAATAAGACTGGGTAAGAGAGAGAGAGAGAGAGACGTTGATGTCAGATCATCAGAGAAGAAGTCTGCATTTTGCTTCTCATCCACGGAAATCCCTGTTGGGACCGATGGAGGGAAATAGTGTGTTTGCACACGCGCTGTTCACCGCTCACCATGTTGAGCCTGGGAGAGAGAGATACTTACTCCCTAACACACACACACACACACACACACACACTCCCCAAAGCACTGTGCTCAGTCAAGTGAGCTACAATGTAATGGTGTTCAGTCCACGTGCCATGCTCACACGCCATCTGCTGCACTCACTGTAAAGCACATGCACAAACACACACACACACACACACACAATGATCTGTTTGGTTTTAAGTCTGTTAAGTCTGTTCATCATGATGCTTAATAATTTTATAATTGTACACACATATATGCTTAGTATGAATAGCACTCGCACACACACACACACACACACACACATCACATGTTCACGTGTGGTCTAGTCACTGGGGAGACCAGGGATTTAGCAGTGCAGAAAAATGACATCCACACGTGCGCTTTAGGTTACGTAAGCGGCGTTGCCGCTGCTGCTGCTGCTGTAGGATAACAGAAGCTGGCAGCGGTGCTGAGGGGGGGGGGGGGGTGTTACCAAGCACACCACGAGGAAGCCACACTCCCGCTCGGCACAGAGAGCGCAGCAGGGCTTCCCGTCTTCCAGCACCACCTCCCTGGACCCTCCGCCACAAGGAGCAAGATGTGACGCGAGCGGCACTGCCAGGGCTCCGAGGGATGCTTCTCCTTTGGCCTGCGGTGATGGTGACCGTGGGCGGACTGGGCGTGGGGGCTTCGTCGCTCGGCGTGTCCGTGAGTCCGATTCTGCTCCGGACCACCTCAGAGGAGCAGCCCAACGCCACTGACCCCGGCATCGGTGGCGACACTGGTGAGCGTCACTCATTTCTGAAGTAGTACATGGTGGCTGGCAGGAGAACCACCGCGCACGTCCCTCACCTGCACGCTCCACACCAGCAGAAATGCAAAAAACAGTTTGTCTGTTTTATCACCAGCCGCTCCGTCCCTATCTGCAGGTCTCGGCTGTGTCCCCGTGCTGCCCCCGCGGCGCGGCTCGTACTATGTGGAGCACGGCACCGGGGTGTCGGCGGGCTCGGTGCTGGTCTTCTGGTGCGCAGAAGGATACCAGCTGGTGGGAGCCGAGAAGATGACCTGCATCGTCCACGCAGGGTCTCCCAAATGGAGCAACCGCCATCCGACGTGTGAGGGTGAGACGGCATCCATCGCTCCAGCAAGTCAGTCAATCAGTCACTCGATCGATGCCCTGCCAAACCCCCCAAACCTGCTGCCACGTTTTCAGGAATCCCCAATCCGGACAACCGGGGACTCCGTGCGGCGGTGCTGGTGTCCGTGATTAGTGGCGTGGTCATCGTCACCATGGCTGTCTTCTTCGTTGTCTGCTGCGTGCAAGACCATCTGAATAGAAAGAGAGAGAGGACACGCACGGGCAGGTCCAGGTATGGAGACGCGGAAACGTCCGTGTTCGGGCACCACAGTTCACATTTACTGCATTTCCCAGGCGCTCTTCTCCATCATTTGGTTCACTAGGCTCACTCTATCAACAACGTATTGTTTTTTTGTTAAGTATTTCCCAAAAAGGAAGGTTTTTTAGTTCGCACATGAAGATCTGCAGTGACTCAACTGTTCGAGGGTCTAGTGGAAGGTCATTGAGAGACAGAGGAGAGTCTAGATGATTGTTTCCTGGTACCTCGAGAGGTGGCGGTACCAGTGGAGCAGTGCTGCGCGATCGGAGAGATGCCATCGGTATTTTGAACCTGATGCGGGCAGCCACAGGAAGCAGTGGAGCGGTGTGGGGGAATTTGAGAGGTCAGGTAGCGCTTGGAGGCAGACCAGCCAGGAGGGAGTTACTGTAGTCTAGTTTGGAGGTGATCTGTGATTGGACGTGTATCCGAGGAGTTGCGGAGAAGTAATCAACATGCGTGAGAGATTGGCAATATGAGACAAGTAGGAGAGAACAAAATCACCCATTTGTTCCTCCACAGGAGGAGGGACAAGCGACGACCAGCCTCTCGGAGGAGCAGGGCATGGCTGGAGAGGGAGGAGGGAGACTGGGAGGTTTTTCACCCCCCCAAAATCTATAACCTGCCACTGCCCCAGCCGAGCACCAGAATTCCCGTCCGTCCAGGGACGACGCGGGGCCACGAGAATCAGGCGTACAACAGGTCAGTGTGGGCCCACAGCTTCACACAGCGCCAGCGGTTTTATTATTCTGTCTCATCGTGCAGAAGCATTCCTGTGGTCTTTCTAGGAGCCAGGAGAGCATGATCAGAAGTCTGCCCCCTGGTCTGTACCATTCGGAGAGCCAGATCTATCCCCAGCTGGTGCTCCAGAGAGTGTCCACGCCCGGCAGCCCGGCCTACCTGCATGTCTCTGCACCTCCAACCATGAAGGCTCCACAACAGCAGTGTGCACCACCTCTTCCATAGGCCTCCCTGTCCCAGTTATTCTTTTAAAACACAGCACTATTGTATATAAAAATGTACATTTCTTATTAAAATATCCCCAATAAATAAAACGAGCCTTTATAATTTACTGTATATTTGTATACATATGTTTGAGCACTTTTAGGAGCCCCATAAACGTGTCACTTATAATAATGTGCATTTGATTCACCAAACAGTTCTAACATTCCTAAATGTTTTTTTTTATAATTATTATAATTATTATTCCCAAAAATATATACTATTCAAGGTCAGACTATTGAAAGGTTACAGAGTTGATTTACTGCTAAAACGGTCCAGATAATATTAAAACACACACCTGAATAAACACACTATTTTGGTCCCATGTAGTTGCAGAGTAAACATACTGTACATACTGAACTTTTATTGGTTATTGAACCTTTGTGGCTTAAAAATGAATCATGGTCACAAGCAACACTCCCTGTAAACAAATATTAATATCAGGAGAGCTTTATTTGCATCACAGTGCCTTATTGTGTTTCTCTAAGTACGGTACGTAGTCTAATAAAATTCATGAACTACATAAATTGTTTAACATTCTTCTCGAATTAAGTTAAAAAGTCCAAAAATTGTTGGTGTATTGTAGTAGTTAACAGGGAAGGCCTATGGCCTATATCACATTTTATTCCAGAACCACATATTAATTTATTGCAGGTAGAAAACAAGGTATTTTTATTCATCAGAACTATGCCACTACAAAAGCCATTCACACAGCCAGTTCCATATTTTTCATCCTTTAAAAATAATGTTTATACGAACATTGTTAAATGCACATTATGAAACAAATATTATCTTTTGTGTGTGGTTTGCAGGAGTGAGTGTCGATATTATAGGATTTTTTGTTCTCCCTCCCAAACTGCACATTACAAACTGAACATGAGTGCTGCACTCTGCACTTTTTAATTTTTAATATTACACCCTGCACTTTAATCTTTAATCTCTCACTGCCTCACACTATGCTGCTATGTTATGGTCATCATATCATTTCATATCACCGCTACTGCCATTATTGTCATAGCATATCAAATACCACATACACTCACTGCTGCTACTTGTCTGCCTGGTCTGTTTAGTTTGTCTCGACCCGCACTATTTTATGGGTCAGCGCACAATGTCCACAATGTCCCTTGTCATGGTTTTGTGTCGTGTGTTATTTTGTCTTTTTGCACACTGTGAATCTCCGAAGCTTCGCAATCTCGTCTCTCTGTGCACTCGTATATCAGTGAGGTGACAATAAAGTGGACTTTGACTTTGATTAAATGACCGCACGGCTTGCCGCACCGCCGCTTTCCCGCCACCAGGGACATAAAAGGAGTCGGGCGCGTCTCGGCCAATCAGGTTCTAGAAACGCGACGCAAGGAAGCGCAACTTTTGTTACAGTTTCCGGCCAACGTCATTCACTTGCTCGATACGCGCGTCTAGTTACGTATTAGAGGGGACATCTCGGGGGCGAGGGGTGAAGTTCGCGCTCCCGGCGGCGATGGAGACCTCGGCTGAAGCCACGGTGGAGTTCCTCCTGCTGGAGAAGTACTGCATGAGGAGACGGGCAGCATCTCCGCCGCCCGAAATCGCCGTCTTCCAGGGACTGTTCCCAGCACCGAGAGGACGGAGATGTAAGGCTTATAAACCCAGCAATATCCATTTAAAAAAAGTACACAGTACAGGACAAAAGTCTGGACACACCTTCTCAGTCAATGTGTTTTCTTTATTTTCATGACCATTTATGTTGGTAGATTCTCACTGAAGGCATCAAAACTATGAATGAACACATGTGGAGTTATGTACTTAACAGAAAAAAGTGAAATAAGCGAAAACATGTTTTATATTCTAGTTTCTTTGCTCTCATTACTGCTTTGCACACTCTTGGCATTCTGTCGATGAACTTCAAAAGGTCGTCACCTGGATTGGGTTCAGGTCCGGTGACTGTGGAGGCCAGGTCTCCACTTTTTGTTAAGTACAGAACTCCACATGTGTTCATTCATAGTAGTGATGCCTTCAGTGAGAATCTACCAACGTAAATGGTCATGAAAGTAAAGAAAACACATAGAATGGGAAGGAGTGTCCAAACTTTTGGCCGGTACTGTATATATGAAAAATATCAAAAGAGAAACTGATTCATGCTGTGTGGATCCGTAGTGGCTCTGCAATCAAGAACCTCTGAAGCTGCGGTCCAGGGCAAGCGTCCGAGAGATGTGCTGGAAGACGTGGCGGAGAAGATCACTGGGATCGCAGACAGCATTTCCATCTCTCCCAAAATAGCGAGTGATGGTGACGATGACAGCAACGATGGTGATGAGGGTAGGCGCCTACGTTATTTCTGGGGCCTTTCTGGTGACTTCTGGTCTTTGTCTCTCGTTTAAACCATCACTCATGTGAATGCAGACGTCATCCCGCGCCTGGTGGAGTTACTGAGGCAGTCTGGGGACCAGTTGGACAAAGAGGTGAGGGCTCTCGTCTCCTCATTTGTTCCAGTTCTCCTGTCCACCATGACCACTTCATGTCTGGGATCTGTTCACAGATCAAGAAGAACCCAGATCTGGCCAGGTTCCTCACAAACTCTTTCTCCTACAACCTGTTTGCAACAATCACAAACTCCTTCCTCCAACGTGTGGCTCCCTCGAGAGCTCCTATAACGCAACAGGCACAGATAGCCATGACCTTCGAGGTCACCAGACGCCTCTCGGCCCTGGACCTGCAGCCCATGAACCGGGTCATGGGTTTTGGTGCTCAGTACCTCCAGCAGAACTTCTCTTCCTGGGTGCACCAGCGAGGGGGCTGGGTGAGTTTCACTTCCCTGTATGCAAATGAACATCCTCACCACCATTTCTACATGAATTATTGCTTTCGACTGAAGCACGTTCAGGCCCTTCAGTAATCTCACTCAGGACATCAGGACTTCAACACTTTATTCACACACCAAACAGACCAAACATGCTCAACACAGCAATATGCTAATGAGACGAATGCATTGTGAGCGTTACGATGACCACACAGGTTGTGTTGAAGTGCTTACGTTATTATGAAACAGTTGGTCAGGCAAACTCTTCCCGTGGCACAAACAGCATGACTGTCCGTTTCCCATCATGCCCGTCACCTGCCCTGTGTCTGCTTTTTTTCAGGAGAGAGCTTTTCAGGAAGACGACCATGAAGTGCAATGACGACCCCGACCCCGGAGGAACCTGCACTTCTCTCCTGGTTTTACTTTCGGATTGGTCACGCTGGACAATGAACCTCTTCAACGTGAACGTGAAAAAAAAAGTTCCTTAAGTCAACTTGACCTTTGACCCAGAATTTTATTATATATAATATATTTTATTTTTTTTAACCAGAGGATCACGCCACTTTCGGGATCACAAGATGCGTGACGCACTTTTCTAAGAACGGCACGGGGGACGAGCGGTCCGCTGTGAAGAACCGACGTCCACTTAATCAGTTAAAGCTGAAAATGTTAACGCGACTCGCCATGTAACATAGTACGTTATTTAACGCCGTAAATAGCACTGTTCTGTCCAGCTGCATTTGTGTCCTGTATCCTGGTTCATGTAAATAAATGTTGGACATATTTTTCCTCTTCTTCTGAAGGTTTAAGTTGGTTGCAGGTTATGGGTGCTTGGAAACGTTCATTCCCTCTGTATTTACGGTCAGCCGCTGTGCACCGGGCCACAGGACGTTACCGACTGTGACGTGTGTTAGGGTGGCAGTAGCTTAGCGGGCAACACACTCGCCTATGGTCCAGAAGACCCAGGTTCAAATCCCGCTTACTACCATCGTGTCCCTGAGCAAGACACTTAACCCTAAATTGCTCCGGGGGGGACTGTCCCTGTAACTGATTGTAAGTCGCTCTGGATAAGGGCGTCTGATAAATGGCGTAAATGACCTGCTGTTATTGCTGTTCCTTCGCGCACGCGCTCACGACAACCTGATGGCAGCTTCGGTGACGTGGTGTGACGTTAACAGACTTTTCAGCGCAAAAAAAAAAAAAAACAAAACCAAAAAGAAGCCCGCATCTCTTAAAAGCGACAGACGGCATAAGCGCTACAGGAAGGCTGCCCCCGCCACTAGATGCCCAGGTATCTGTTCATTTTGCCCAGTGCGTCGCACACCGTGGTGAGGTCGCAGCGCAGGTCCTGCACGACGTTCTCGATGCTCCTGGTGTCCTTCAGCAGGTCGATGCTCTGGGTGTAAGGGTTGTAGTATACAGAGAACGGCCTCTTTATCGTTTTGGCGAATTCCCTGCGGGCATATGGTGCGTCAGGACTGCGGCAAGTGTGCGACAGCGCGTTTACATAGAAGAATATTACTCTTATGTCACCTCATTTTCTCTTTGGCCTCTTCAAAACTCTCAGAGACAAAGTAAACCTCCTGGAAAGTGGTGATGAGGCATTCTTGATAGCACGTGGTCTTCGGGTCAAACGTCTTCACGGCAGCTTTGTCTGACAGCGCATGCTGCAAGAGAATCGGGCTTAACCGAGCCACACGTTGGCAAGTCACATGGCCAAAGCCAAGAGGAAAACAGATGATTTAATCCCCTTAGCAGGCATAACCACAGCCAATACTTCGTGTGCATTCGTATTAACGTTTATGTAGTGAATAATAATCTAAATCCATACCTTCAGCTCCCCAATGGATGACAGCAGACCAGCCCCATAGGCTCTCAACTGGCCGTCCTGCTTGCACAGGCCGAACTCGATGGTGAAGAAGTAACACTGGAGAAGCGAAGCCAACGAAAGAATGACAAACGGCAGCACTGCAGTTCCATACATCAGGCCGTGACAGAGAGATGGGTTATAAATGCCAGCCCATCAAGCTGTGACCTTTCGTGCTCCTGCATCTCCCTGCATATATCTCCAGAAGATGCTTATACTCATGACACCTACTGTAGCCAGCTTCTGCACGTCCTCGTCTGACGCTCCCAGCGAGGCCAGCCCGATCTCCTGCGAGAACTGGGCAAACTTGGGGTCTGCCAGCAAGGGCACATGACCGAGTAGTTCGTGGCACGTGTCACTGTGAGGAAATATTTTAGTCATGGGAGGAGTTTCGGCAGGAAGCGACGGAATGAAAACAGTGGGTTGTTAAATCACTCACGGCTCCGGCGTGTAGAGCGGGTCAACACTATGGCGCACGTACTGGGTGCAGTTGAAAACGCGGTATGCCAGGCCGGCCAGGAAGTCTCTGGGGGACAGGTATCCTGCCACGGGCCTTACTGTGAACCCTGATCGCTCTGATGAGGTCATAAAGATTTAGGGGTATGGTAAAATCTATTTTTCACACTTAAATTCACCTTTGAACCCTAGGCAGTAAAAAATATTTCCTGGTTTTAATTTCTTATCCAGTCAAACTGGTCATGCAGAAAAATAGAACATCATGGCACATGACTCAAGTCTGTTCTGGAGGCTATTTGGCTACCTCTGAGAAACGTGGACACGTCCTCCAGCTGAGGTATGTTGTCTTCTCTGTACCCACAAAGCTTTGTGAGCAGAGGGAGGTTCTTCAGGTACTCTCGACAAGCGTGTGTGGGGTAGAGCTTGGTGAGTTCTCGAAACACCACTCCCCAGGTCTTCACCTCCTCGACCGTGTACTTGATGCGTGGAATGGGTTGCCCACTATCATTCATATTTACCATTAGCAATACATCATGCAGTTACAGGATGAGAGCACCAATTCATCATTTCATGAACAATAACGACAAATAAATTCACTAACAATTTGTAATTCATGGCAACCTCAACAAAATACTTCCTCCTTTGACGGTAGACTTGATCTTTAAATCCCTGAAACAGAAAATCACAGCAGGCTGTAATTCCCTTATGCATTAAGATAATTAACATCATACTAACTGTTCTAAATAATGCCCCATATCAGTCAGCTGGTACCTGTGGAACTGACCTGTACTCATCCTCAAAAAAAGACACTTTCTTTTAATTAATAATGTCTTTGCTGCATAAGGTACATGTGGTGTACCCCAAAGCACAACCCTGGGACCAGCCTGTTTTCAGATCCATTTTGAAAAAACTATTGAGACTGGCAAGCACACCTACCGGATGGTCAGCATCCAGCTCAGAACCATACATCAGCACCCTGTGAGAGCACTGGTCCAGCTCCGAAATCTTCTGGGGAAACCAGGGGACGCCATCCCCATCTGGCAACCCACCCAAAACACACACGCAGTCCTCACAGTCTAGAAGGAGAAGTCAGAAAAGCAACTTTATTCCTCCAGAGCTCTTGTTTGTGGTATATAACAACAAAATTAATGTAACAATTAATTTGATCAAAAGTCAAAACATCCCATTACAGACTATTCTGTAAAGATGACGTATAGACTTTAAAAGCTAAGGTGCGGTGAGGGACAGACCTCCGTCGGTTGTCCAGGCGTGCTGAGGGGTGTTGCAGCAGATGACGTTGATGTGGTTTTTAAGGTACTGCACAAGCTCGTTAAATGCCGTCTTGGTGCAGCTGCACTCGGCATAGATCTCCACCTCCGTGGGGACGCGCCTACACGTGCGAGACTCGATGTGGGCCAGATTAACTTGCTTCTCCTTAAGGAAACGGATTAAGAAACAAAATTGTGACATTTTATTCATATGAGTGTAAAAATAACTTATTTGGTTTGTGTCGAAATTAATAAAACAATTCTATATCTTAAATAGGAAAGATCTCACAACAAATGATAAAGCGGGAGAACACACAGGGTGGACACGGGGACCAAAGAGGAAGAAAGCCTTCCCTCACCTGGAAGAGCCGTAGAGCCTTCACTAAGCAGCCAACCTCGTTCTTCACGGAGAAGACCACCGTGGTCTTTCCTGAGTCATGTGTCACAGGCTTGTCCTCTCTATCCGGTTTCTCGTCTATCCGACCAAAGGACGTCCTGCGGAGCTTCAAAGATCAGCACACACAGGCAGAGAGTTACTCATTCTGCATCGACATAACAGCTAATTAATACGGATTTTTTTTATTTCACACATTATTCGTAGGATCCAGGATTCATAGCAAATATAATATAACGTATGATGACTTTAATTGTTCCTGAAACCCATTTCATCCATCATAAACAATTTCATGGGGTCTCATGCTTTAATGTCTAAAAACCCTACAGCACCAAATCATCCCATAACTTCCATGTTTTCTATATTTTTTTCTCTCTCTCACCATTTGGCCCCCAGTGTGCTGCTGGTCGAACATAGCCGAGTCCAGTGAAAGGCCACGCCGGGCCCAGTACTTGCTGGAGAACATCATCATGGCCGGCTGCATCCTGGGAACCGCCTCGGGCCCCTTCTTCTTCGGCTGCACCTCGGACGCCATGGGGGGGAGAGAGAGAGAGCTGGAGCCACACGGCGCCGCGGCGGGGACGGGCCCCGTTTATATAGTGTGACGGATGACGCCGATAAGGCGTCCATTCCCTGTCATCACTGGGCGCGGGTGCTATCTCCCGCCTCCCGCCCCATCTGCAATTTGGAAAGGCAAGCACGTCAGAGGCACTCAAGGAAATGGATAACCTCGCCGCTAATCCTCTTCACTTCGAGGATAAATCCACAGGGGCTCAGGCGTGGATCCAAGACAGAAAGCAATAAGTTGAAGACAACGGACCATGTGATTCGAGCACGTTGTCTCACTAATTAAAGAACAAAATGCGTCAAAAGCAGCATTTTATTCATTTTGTATGTTTCCACTGAAAACAAGAAGATACCCAAAATACGCCACGGTGTTCAAATCCATTCAGAGGAGAAAACCGGACCATAATTGATGAAATTAGATGGACAACCCCGTTGACTGCCAAGACAAGAAGAAGGAGAAAACAGGATCTTCACACGTGACGTAAGCTGTTTGTGGCTGAATGACGGCTCGTTTGAATACAGCCCCGTCTTTAATAAAAAAAAATCAGCGGGAGATAAAACTGTGCCTGTGAGCAGAAAGATATCAGCCTGAGACCCTGCAGCAATTTCCTGTGGGACAGGAAATGAAAGCAGCATGGAGACGATGCAGCCTTCAGCAGCTTTGTTGCTCCGTTATGAACAGATCAAAGATACTTCAGTACACGGGCGCGACTGTCACCCCTCGCTCAACAGGTCCAAATGTCAGGACAACAAAAAGCTGAGAGAAACGGCAAAAGCTTAAAAGTCCATCGGCGTCTACAAAGCATCCAAATGCCAGCCGGGACTGGAGGAGGGTCTGAGGAACGTAGGCTTCGCAGCTTCAGCCGTGGGCTCTTTAATAAGTTAGAGTGGGGAAGGTGGTGGAAGTTTCTTTACACGTTTAAACAGAGATTAAGACACGGCGCATATGAAGTGAAGTGAAAGGGAAGTGATTGTCAACGTGAAACACAGCACAGCACACGGTGACACAACAAAACGTCTCCTCTGTATTTAATCGTCACCCTTGGTGAGCAGAGGGTGGGGACGGTGCTGGGGACGGTGATTACAGGAACGTAATTGGTGTGTAAAACACCCAAAAGATGGAAAAAACTAAGTTTTAAAAGGGGAGGAGCCAAAAATACACCCCAGTGTTGTTCAAAAATGCAGAACTGTAAAACTATTAAACAAATCAGTTACACACAATTATGTTCACGGAATTTCATTTATTTTAAACAACTTACAAAATTTATAGTTCTAAATAATACACATGTGGCCATGTTCCGGGCAGCGGTGGCCTAGCGGATAAGGAAGCGGCCCTGGAAGTAATGCCAAGGTGCCACTAAGGTCCCCTTGATGAAGGGGCAGTGGTGGTTAAGGAAGCGGCCCTGTAATCAGAAGGTTTCCGGTTCAAATCCACTGAGGTGCCACTGAGCAAAGCACCGTCCCCACACACTGCTCCCCGGGCGCCTGTCATGGCTGCCCACTGCTCACCAAGGGTGATGGTTAAATACAGAGGACACATTTCACAGCACTGGGCACTTTCCAATGTTGTAATTTACTGCGTCCATTCTTGGGCACAAGATCACATGGTGCACATCCAACATTGTTCCAAAAACTATTTACGGCGGTGTCTGAGAGAATTTGAAAAAAAGCCCTTTCACCCGATGCACACATCCATAAGGGGCCAAAAATGTCACTAATGTCACGGACCAGGCAATTGCACTCATCTGTATATTATTGAATGTCAGTTACATCTCATTACATGCTGATACCTCTCTTTCTATTCATGGCAAAACACTACATCACTTCTCATAACCACTTGAGTTAAGTAATGTCATTTTATTATACACGCCATAGTTATTTATTTCTTTGTTAGTTGTTTTGAGATTACACTTCTACTATTGTTCTTCTGTTTTTTTAAGAGTACTGTATATCGTTATTTCCTCTTATTGCATTGAGCATGTTTTTAGGATATAAGAACTTCCCTCAGAATAAATAAGTTTTTATAATGATCAAAAAAAAAAAAAGAGCCAGAGCAGTCTTCAGTCAGCAGTACTGGGTGCTTTTAATGGTGCATTTTACTGAGGGGTTAAGGGCAGATGTGAGGATGTCGCAAGGCAGCAGTTGGGCAGGACAGCTGGAAGGGAACAAGTCCAGTCAGGAAATATTGGCAGTAAACAATTAATTTTCAGTTTTAAGACATAGTGAAGGCTTAAATTTCATTTATTCCATTTTCTGTTTAGTGTTCAGTGTTCATTCCGAAAACACCACAGTGACCAGAATCAGTTGTGGCAAATGCAAGAGGATTTTTGTAATAAATAAAAAATCTAATCATTATCCATAATTCTTATATTTTATATTCTGAATGGGTTGTGCATGGTTCAGAGAAATAACCCGAATTGACAAATTGAGACCCAAACTTCTCAATCTTATGAAAACTATACAGAGGAATGATTTCAACCTGACAATGTTATACAAGAAATTACAAAAATAATACATCTAGGATCCTTTCAGATCCTAGTCTACATTCTGAATTTTTTCAGGTGTGGGTTTAATAAAAAAAAAAAAGTTGCTCTGTACACTAGGAGATGAAGGCTGCTGTGCAGACGCCTCGAGGCGTCTCAGTTAAGTGTCTGTGTCCATTGGAGACCGCCTGCTCCGGCCGGTGTAACGCCCGCGTCAGATGACTCGAGTCCGGTTTTCCACACTCGGCTGTTTGTGTGTCGTAGGCAGCAGTCAGTCCCAAAATCTCGCCGACTGAAGGCGGTATGTCCTGAGCACAGAGAAAAAGAAGTTGACGCGTGACACTCGGTGATGAGCTGTGTACGTCTACACCAGCTTGGAGACACACACGTACCTTGCAATTTTTGATCTGTAAACAGATAGACTCTGATTTATGAAGAATTTCTTCAATGTCCAGCTTCATCGAAAGCTCATTTATATGCTGCGAAGAGAAAAGAAGGCAATTTACAGATTAAAACATAAAGGCTCTTATTCAATATTTGCTAAAAAATTAAAAACACTTGGCATACTGCTAAAATGTCTGAGGGAAGTGAAGTGATTGTCATTGTGAAACACTACAGCACAGCACACGGTGACACAACAAAATGTGTCCACCACTTTTAACCCATCACCGTTGGTGAGCAGTGGGCAGCCATAACAGGCATTCTGGGAGCGGTGTATGGGGACGGTGCTTTGCTCAGTGGAACCTCAGGGACATAAAAGGCCATTTGAAAAATACATGCAACTTTGAGCTATGGTCTTAGGTTTCATCTACAATTGCAGTGAAACTTGAAGTATTTAGAATGTCGTCCTGCAACGAAACTCCACTTAGATCCACTGCTATAGATCAAGTATTTAGGATGAAATTGGAACACCTAAACGGGGGGTTCTGAATGGTTCTCAAACCCTGACAGGTAGCAGGAGGACCTGCACTTATCCTGGATTTGCCCTTGATGCATCATTTAAAATGAGTCATGGAAATACACGGCTTCAGCAACGAAAAGACATAAAAAAAACTTCATGTTAAACACAACTGTGTTACTGAGTATAGTATCTTTTCTTATCAGTTTAATATCTGATACGTCCTGGAATTGTAAAGTTGTTCGAATCCTGAACCGCCAAGGTGCTAGTGAGGTCCTCTTGATCAAGGTACCGTCCCCACACACTTCTCCCCGGGGGACTTTCATGGTTGCTTACTGCTCCCTCAGAGGAATGATTAAATGCAGAGGACGCATTTTACTGTGCTGTGGTGTATCACATGTAACAACAAATCACTTTGACTTGCAAATCAATGCAAATCAAATCCCATGCCAGCAACATGTGTTCATGGAGCTCCGTTGCAATGTTTAATCGGAGGGACTGCAATGGAATTTTTGGCTATGCAGGACAATAAGACACTGTCATTACCTTCAGGATCTCATTAAAGCCATAATGCCGGTCCATAATCTTCTGCTTCTCAGAATCCAGGATGGCACAGCAGACTAGTAGATGAAAATTTTGGCAGGGTAATCCCGTCCACATGACCTAAAACACACATGAACACACACATGCAGTCACGTAATAATATTTTATAGTAATGCAACCGTAATAAACAGAACTAATAATTAGTGAGCAACGATCTGGAGACAGACCTCCCACAGACGAAGCACATCTGGAAAGTGAAGCTCTCTCTTGAAGCGTATCAATAACCACCGGAAACAGAAGTATAAATATCCAGAGTCTTGTGATTCTATGAGAGAAAATGACAATCTCACTTACATATTTTCCCATATCTGCTGGAAAGATTTTTTTTTAAATTATGGTGTGAACTACAAAATGTCACCATATAAGAATAAAATTCCCAACCCAGGTAGTTCCAGAAGGCCAGATCCAGTAGCCGCAGTAAAGTGCTGAGCTGGATTAGCTGGGTCTTCATCCCCTGCATCTGCTCTTCGAAGTTGTCGTGCTGTGGACATGCACAGAGCCGGGCCGGTCAAACATCTCAGCATTTCCCCCGTTCTTGTTATCCACCTTCAGTCACGTTTTGACCTTGGAGTAACTTTAGACCAAACACACTCACCAGCTGATCCATGAAGGACACGAAGCACCAGAAGGCATCCACCTCACTCTCCATCACAAAGAGGATGGGGGACAGGAGGTCACTCATACCTTGGACATAACCTGCAGGACAGCAGATTGCACCTGAGCTGCAGTGTTCAATGATTAGAATTTATGATAAATAGTTATTTTAAAAAAAACTTTAAGCTTCTTACCTAAATCAAAATCATACATGCAGTACGTCATCAAGATATCGTGGAGTAAGATCAGGCCCGGGTTGTCCAGACCTTCATAATACTTGTTGTTTCTGTCTGTTCGGTTGACATCTTTTTCTGGAAAGAAAACGAAGACTTCAAGAGATATCAGCACCTAAGCACAGCCAATGGCCACTTTACCAGGACCAGTCCCACCAACATAACATCCCAGAAGAAAGAAAGAAAGTGGCCAGCGAGTATATTACCTATTAAACTCTTGTAGTCCCTTAATTTGGAGTTTCTTCTCTCCTGCTCTTCACTGACTGACCTCCATTGAAGCTTCATCCTAAAGTACTCATCCCTAAAAACCCAGCATTGGACAGATATCAGCATTGCATGCTGTGATGGCAACAGAGTTTATATTCAGCCCACTTTCTCTGGGGCTGAGGCAGGTGGAGGAGGAAAGGTAGGTGAAGGACAGCGCTCACGTTTTTCTTTTCTGCAGAACTTTCCTTTCTTCATAGGTGCTCTCCCACGGGAAAAAGCCCAGCAGAAACTTCCAGGCCTCCTTCCTGGCTGCGTGACACAGTCCCTGGGGGATTAGGCAGAAAATGCAGTTTCCAAAACCAGAATTCGGTATCCACACCTGGGTGCTGACTGAAAAGGGTACGTTTAATTATTATTATTTAATAATTACTCATAACACAACTTCGTTTTGACCATTTGTATATTCATTACTGGAGGTCAATATCAACTCACAACCACTGAATATTGGAGAAGCGTCTGGCCAACAGTGTTTGTGAGCAGCAAACTTTACATTACTTTTACATTTACAGCATTTATCAGACGCCCTTATCCAGAGCGACTTACAATCAGTAGTTACAGGGACAGTCCCCCTGGAGTTAAGTGTGTTAGTCAGGGACACAATGGTAGTAAGCAGGATTTGAACCTGGGTCTTCTGGTTCATAGGTGAGTGTATTACCCACTAGGCTACTACCACCCATGAGCAAACTGTGGCCTAAGTGTTGAGGGGAGGTATGTATTTCATTAAAATATTAATCTATATTATGTCCACACAGACACAGTAGAAGTTAAAGTGGTGCTGCCCTCTAGCCACATGAAGAAGGCTTTAATTTTGTGTTTATTTTTGTGCATGTCTCATCATCATCATGATGATGGCATCTGCTTTGTGGACGTAAAAGACTTTACCCCTTTAAATATGTTTTTCTTGAGGTCAGGAACGTTGCGCATCCTGCCCTCAGGGTCCTGGTATTTCAGCCAGCCCTCCACCGTCAGGGGTTCCCGTCGCCGCACCACCGGCCGTGGGCCCAGGTCCACCTGCCGTGCAGAGGAAGTAGAGGAGGTCGCACACATGCTGCTCCAATGAGACTCCTGGCGGCTCCTCTCGACCACTCACCCTGGTGATGACCTCAAAGCCAGGTTCCTCCTGCTGGTTGATCTCCAGCCCTGGGATCACCTCGCCGAGGAGGTCGGCCATCTCCTCCGGTGGCCTCTGCCTGTACTCCAGGTCGGATCCCCGGAAGGCATCGTAGATGTAGTTTGTGACCTTCGAGAAGCCCCCCAGTGTGGTTGTGTAGGGGTCTTTCTTTAATTTCTGTCAAGTGCACATTGAAGAGTAACCCATCTACAAACATGTAAACTCAAATTCCGGTTCAAACAAGGAGCTACCTACTTGAACAAGGCCATAGTTGGTGTCATCGAGAAGGTTCTCAAAGGACTGAGAAAGTGCTTTGTTGAAAGCGCTGACAAAAAACAAACTTTCGTCACTGGGACATCTACAACAAGAAGAACAGGGAAAAAAACAGGTAGTAGGTTCAAATCCCACTTACTACCCACTTGTGTCCCTGAGCAGGACACTTAACCCTGAGTGTCTCCAGGGGGGGACTGTCTCTGTAACTACTGATTGTAAGTCGCTCTGGATAAGGGTGTCTGGTAAATGCTGTAAATGTAAATGTAAGAAAAAAAAAAAAAAAAAAGAAAACTACAGATCAACAAGAAGAACTGGACTACCACTTCAAGCAGGTGTAGGTTGTACGATAATCCTGCCACGCACACAAGAGCAGGAGAGCGAGACAAAACCCGGCGCGCGCGCCTAATCCGCCTTTTCATTACAGAAGAGGCCTGATAAGAACTTTAATAACTGCTATCTGCTGCTCAGCACTGCTGGCTGCTTCAGGAGGACATCGCCTCGTGGCATTACCGGGATCAGAGCCCACACAAGCGCTGCAAACTTGACTTTGGTTTCACCAAAATTGCCATTTCTCGTCTTATTTACCACGGCCACAAGCCACAGTCACAGATGGCTTTCTGAAAATATTCAATTCAAAAACATTTAAATGGCTGGTATGTTATCTTCAGTAAGTGTAGAAGAGTAGAAGCTGTATTAACCAGGCAGTGAGGGTTAGTGCTCAGTAGCGACGGTCTTCCCCAAAAAATAACAGAGAGTGACATCTTGTGGACACAAGATATTACTATCATCACAAGATGTCCCTCCCGATGTTGCAGGTGACACAAAAATTGTGTCTCCTTTGTGGGAGGCTGTCAGCCATCGGAATGTGGGTGGTAGTACCCTAGTGGGTAACACACTCGCCTATGAACCAGAAGACCCGGGTTCAAATCCCACTTACTACCATTGTGTCCCTGAGCAAGACACTTAACCCAAATTTGCTCCAGGGGGGGGACTGTCCCTGTAACTACTCATTGCAAGTCGCTCTGGAAAAGGGCGTCTAATAAATGCTGTAAATGTAAATGTGGAAGTTTAATTTCATGTATATGGGTTTATGAGTAATGTATATACATATTTCACTTGCGCTTGAGCTGTTGGATGTGCTTAACACTGACTTGCTGAGATGCACACATTTCCTGAGGCACTCCATGAAGCCTTCACTGCCCCCTTGATGGAAATGGATGGTGGGTAACGCGGTGTCGTCTTTCAGGTGGAAGGTGACGTGTGTCCAGCCCTCAGCACTCACTGTAATGGACTTCAGGTCCACAGCACTGATGGAGAAAGCCCACTTATTCCTTTCATGCATGTGGTTAGATCCACCTGTAGAATTAAATTTTTAACCCACTGGTTAGATACGTTGGAGGCTATTCCAAAGCCTCAATTGAAAATCAGGACGTGTTCTTTTGGCCACCTTCGCCATTTGTGTATGGTTTCCTGCGAAAGGAGATGGTGTTGACCATGTCCCACTCTGTCTCACAGCTTTGCTGCTGGTCCACAGTGCGGTGTGGTTTCTCCGGCGGACACTGGGTCCACTCCACCACCGAACTGGAGTCCTGAAGAGATCACCAGAAGGAATCAACAACAAAATTCAAGATTCATTCACACTGGTGATAATTCAACAAAATAACAATAATCAAAATTTTTAAGAATTTAAAGGTCCACTGACAATTTTTTTCTGCTTTTAAAATCATACTTAGTTGTCCCCTAATATTGTATCCAAAGTCTCTTTCTGAAATCCAGCCTTGGTGCAGAATTACAGCCACTTTGATCCAGTCCCACAATGAGATTTCCAAGGATGCACCGTTTCGGTGTCTGCAGCTTTAAATGCTAATGAGGAGGAGAGCGGCCTATAGAAGTTGAGCGGACATTCGTGGAAATGACGTCAACAACGGCATTCACCAACAAAGATGTTTGGCACAGACAGGAGGTCGTGTCAGTGTTTTTCTCCAAAAAATAAAATGAACCCACTGGTTATTCAGATTGTCACGTGACGGAGCTTAAAAATAAAAAAATACATTTTTGCTCATTTTTACAACCAATCAATTCTCTGGGCGGAAAAAGCACGCGAAACGGGAGGTAACTTTTCCCCTTATGACATCATAAGAGACAAATTCCAGACAAATAAGAGACAAAACGGTGAAGCGGAATGACCACAGCACTCTTTACACCTATCACTGGGTAATTCTACATGAAAATAATGACCTCACCGATTTAAAAATATTACCTTGCCTGCACACAGCATGTTCGTTGGATCGACGGCATCTTCCAAAGGTTTGTAATCCACAATGGCCTCGCCATCCTTTACGAAGAAGAAATACATAAACAGATTGTTGCAGGCCAGGTCCAGCATTATACACCCAAACAAACTACACACTTTAAAAATTACCCTCCCCCTCATATCACTACCTTGTCTATGATGCGCAGGAACCCAGAGACGAGCAAACCCTGATCTTCAGAGTCCTCGGAGCTCGAATGAATGAAGACCCCTTCGTGCTCGTACAAAACCTGCAGGAAGAACAGACAACCAAACCACTGCAGGACAAAAAATAATAGTAATAAAAGAACTCTTGCGGAAAGACAGGAGGCAAATATTTGCCGTGGTGCTGTGGGCAAGTATTGCTCAAGATCTGGGTAAACGATTCCTTGGCTGCAGAAGTTTGGGGTTTGCTGCCATGAAAATAAAAAGGGGGAGCGAGACGAAGGCAGGGCGGAGCAGTCCGCCCCTCCGCAAACAGAACAGCCTTACGTGGGACGTTGGGCTTATGTGGACAAATTTCGCTCAGGATGTCCCGACCACACGGCAGGCGGGCAGCCGGTCACTCGATGTCACCCACATCCTGACGGGACTGCCATGACGCGGCAAAACCGGGGGTCCGGCGTGGCGTCCGGGCTGTCAGTGGCGGAGCAGGTAGCTTGCGGCTAACGCTAGCAGGCGGACACGACGTGAAGTATTTTTTAAAAGGAACTCCCGCGGGTCGCCGTCGGAACGTTTTGCGGGATTTAAACGCGACGCGACGCACGGAATAACGCGTCGTAATCGCGGCAATTTTCCACGTTACCTGCGGAGGCGTCGTGGCCGCCATGTCGACGACTGGGTCCAGACGACGGCGGCGGCGGCTCACGTGCTCACCGAGCCTCCACAACAACACTGACGAGTCATCTTCCGCGTGGCGCGCGGCGGCCCGGGCGACGCGTGGCGCGCATGCGCGGTGGCCCGGGCGCCGCGCGGCGCGCCGGAAATGGCGTGGGGCTGCGTTGTTGTTGTTTACATTTTGGCATTTAACAGACGCCCTTATCCAGAGAAACTCAGGGTTAAGTGTCTTGCTCAGGGACACGATGGTAGTAAGTGGGATTTGAACCTGGGTATTCTGGTTCACAGGCGAGTGTGTTACCCGCTAGGCTACTAACACCCTTTTTGCTGTTGTTTTTATTGACAAATAGGCAGTTTTAACCGTAAACTACACATCTATTTACAGATGTATACTAAACAGAAATTACAATTTTCATTATTTATTCATACAAAAGTATATAAGAATTCATAGGAGTTATAAAAAAATGTTATAACATCAACATTTTTGACTTGCATCAAGACTAAAGTGCGTGTCTGGTTTGAAAAACAGTTTAAATGGACTGAAACATGGTTCATAGCCATTTTGCATTATCTATGTCTATCTATATATTTTTGTGTAGTTCATTACTGATCTTTCTTATGAGTCCACAAAGACTGGCTGGTTTCTTCAGTGAACCTGTGAACTCGACAGTAATTCTTTGGTAAATGTGACTCAGTTTAATTCATTTGTTTTTTTCTGGAACTGGAACTTGTATTTTCTGAGCCTCCAGTACTGCTCGCCTGGTCCATCCATCGCTAAAGGTAAAAGGAAGACATTCATCTAGACTCTTCTCCGTCTTGGCCCCTCGGTGGGGGAAAAAACTTCCCCTCGAGGTCAGAACAGCTCAGTCACCGAGTATTGTCAAATGACAGCTCAAGACCTTCCTCTTTGAAGAATATTTAGATTAACTTGTAACTTTCTTATTGTCAAAGTTGTGTACAGAATCTACAACAGAGTGAATAAAAAGATTGTATTCATAATTGGGGGTCCTAGTGAACCAGAATTTATCTCTTCATCGATGGTAACTTGAAAGCACGTTGTAAGTTGCTCTGGATAAGGGCGTCTGCCAAATGCCTTAAATGTAAATGGTTTTCATTATTGATTAAAACAAAAGTATATAAGAGTTCAGAATTGTTCGGGACTGAATTATAAATATATACACACACATACATGAAAATTCTAACACGGTATGTTGAATCGGGCAACTGTAAGCGCGGATCGTCGCCGTTTCTGAATGACCGGATGTGCGTCATTTCCTTGGCCGCGCAACGCCACGCCTTCCTTCCGGCCGCCAGTTATTGCACGATGGCAGCCGCCAGCGGAGGCAGCGCGAAGCCCCTTCAGACCGCGATGAGGCTGGTCAAGGCGGCCATTCAGCTGGACACGGGCAACAGACGCAAGGTAGTCCGCCTGATAGCGCCCGGGAACAGCTAACTTGCGTTTAGTTCCGTTCTTACTGTGGCAGTCAGGACGTAAACACGTCGTGTGCTCTGCTGCTTTCCGCACTGTTCTGTGGAGACAGAACAGAAATCCAACCCTGAAGGCCTTCACTGTACCCAAATCACCGTTGACACTGAACGAGACTAGTCAGCGTTCCCTTCCCATGTTATTCTGGTAGTAGAACCATGAACCAGAAGACCCAGGTTCAAACCCTGAGCAAGAGACTTAACCCCGAGTGTCCCCAGGGGCACTGTCCCTGTCTCTACTGATTCTAAGTCGCTCTGGATAAGGGCCTCTGATGAATGCCATAAATGTTAACGTGTTACTTACTTCCTTGCAGGAGGCATACTGTGAATATTTGAGGAGTGTCAACTTCATCTCCCAGGCCCTTATAGAGGATGCTGCATCAAATCGTAAGGGACTGTGAATAAAGCAACTTGCCGTGTCCATGCCATATGAATCTGAGTTTGTTTAAAAGACTCTAAAAGACTGAGTCTTATCAGCATTTTACAGTTATGGGCTGAAGGAAAAAACATAAGAGTCTGTATGTATTATGCATTTTTCCATTACAGGAAATAAGACAGGTATGATCTAAAAAAAAATTATAATTTCTTGGACTATGTAACTGGTGAAGCGCCAATGCATCAGTGAAATAATGATTCAAATAGGTGGATCTTTAACATTGTGCCGATCCATGAAACTGATCTATGATTTTATACACGCACCACAACATCCTGGGTGCTCTTATTTATGGAGGAAGTTAGGAATTCCATATCTGCTTGCAACATCTATTCCAAGCATATACGTATATTTGTATAATTGTTATATTGTCTTACAAGTAAAGAAAACTGTATTTAAGTCTGATGTTTCTAAGTCTGCTCCCCACAGTATTGGTATCGATATCGGAAATAAGAAAGCAGGATTGGTGCATCCCCAATGTAAAGCAATCAATTCATAATATTGAAGATCAAACTGTGTTTGACTGTGTCTTGATTGGTCTTATGTGAGCTTTGATCCCCTTGTTTTCAGCGGAGAAGGAGATGGTGGCGGTGGAGGTGGAGAAGATGGTGAAGCTGGCGGAGCAGTGTCTAGAAAGAGTCAAATCTTTTATTGGGAAAAAGAATGAGACTCCTGTTCCGGACTCTGCAGCCATTCCTGTCGAGACACCTGCCCTCAAGACAGGCAGCGTTGTTGTAGAAACACTAGGAAAGAATGGTGAGGCGGTTATGCCAATTCCTGTTAACGGTCTGATTAACATGAAAATGGAGGAAAATAATCTCATTACCATTGCAGAGGAACACAAACTACAGCCTGATCCCAGGCACCGGCGGGTTCTCTCAGAAGGCGGGTCCGCGAACTCTCCCTTCCTCCCACCAGAGGTTTTCCAGCAGCTCCAGGCAGTGGGTTCGGCAGACAAGAAGTGAGTTATACGCTACGCATCATACGCTACTCAAATGTAATGAAATGAATTAATGCTCTTTTCTAGAACGATACGCTCGGCAGTGAATTTAAAAATGATGGGATGGTGAGTCTAGTGGTGCTTAGATATTAATATTTTGCTTACTGTCACTTTAACAAGAGGTGTTTGCTGATTTCAGTAATGTGATCGTTTTTACGTAGGATTTTAACTGCAGAGCCATTTCACATAAGACAATTGTTTGTGTCTGAAAAGATCTTATTAATTTGTGGTCTTTATCTTAAAATGAGTAGTGATAGTTCCTCTGTTATGTCATTATTACATTATGATGTCATCACTGCATGTGAACCATTGAGGATATGGGCTAGATAACAAACCATGGGGTCCCACGTGACATTTTCGGATGGACACGAATGATTTTTTTCAAATGAAATTACTCTAATTTTGTCAGTTTAGAGTTGCTTAAAGATTGGCATGAAATGTCACGTGCTCCCTTCTTGTTCTTGGCCCTTAACAAGCTCAGGAAATAGACGGTGTATTTTTGTTTCTGCCTTGACGCAGGCAACTGACACCGATTGAGGAGGCGTCTAGGCTGAATCAGAAGCTGAAGGCAACTTACGAAGCTCGAATGGCACGACTGCCGCCGGGTCAGGCCACGCAGAAGACGTCTCTGGTAACCGCACGCAATTGCGTCACTGTGGACTGTGTACCTTTAACGTGTTTACGCCCACATTCACCAAACACACGTTTAAAACCGGGATCAGCTTCTAGATGTGATGAAATTGTAATATGGATTTTTTTTGTGTGTAGTTCAAATTGATCTTATGATTTCTTATGAGTCCACAAAGACTGGCTGGTTTGTTCAGTGGACCTGTGAACTCCACAGTAATTCTTTGGTAAATGTGACTTTTTATTCATTTGGGAAATGGAGTTCATCCTGGAACTGGAATTCAGAAACTGTCTAGCTGTCTTACGAAACAAATTTTGTTAAGGAGTCTTCCTATTGGATAATCATAACTCCAGCCATTACATTTATATCCTTTTTCAGACCCCCTTATCCAGAGTGACTTGCAATCACTAGTGACAGGGACACTTTTGCTCAGGGACACAAGGGTAGTAAATGGGGTTTGAACCTGGGACTTTGTCGTCTCCTGTTTTACCCACTAGGCTTCTACCACCTACTTAATCCGACAGCGAAATCCTGCAGAGACGGAAAAAGAACAGAAAATATTGTCAGTGGAAACACAATAATATAATGTCAGTTTCCGGGCCACGTTTCCCCCTGACCTACTCAGTTGATACCAAAGTGGACAGGTTGGTAAGTGGCGTGTGCCTTAAGGCAGAAACATCCACGAACGTACGTAGAGCAGTGGTCCGTATCCTGTGTTCTTTGCGTCGGTTTGTTTACACATACTAAAAAATTAAGGGAACGTATACAGAGATACAACACCTTCGTAAGTTTATAGGGGTAGTGTTGTGAGATCTGCACTAAACAGATGATGATTTTAAAGGTCCCCGATATAAAATTTTCTTTTCATATCGGTCTTGTTGGTCCCCTGATTCTGTATCTGGAGTCTCTTTCCGAAATTCAACCCTGGTGCAGAATTACAGCCACATTGATTCAGGCCCACAATGAGATATCCCAGGATGCGCCGCTTCGGTGTCTGTAGCTTTAAATGCTAATGAGGAGGAGAGAGGCGGGACGAGGAGGAGAGCGGCCAATAGAAGTTGAGCGTCATCAACACCATCCACCAACCACAATGTTTGCCGCAGACTGGACACCGTGTCGCCGTTGTTCCAGTAAAATAGTGCATGTCATGAGTTTTCTGAACAGATCAGTTAATGGATTTGCAAACTAACCAATGGCATTGTGGATGTCCTTCACAATGGCCTTCAGGTCTCTGGTTCTTCAGAGTCTCGCGTGACGGAACTAAAAAAAAAAAAAAAAAAGTAAATTTGTGCTCGTTTTTACATCCAATCACCGAGCGACTGCAATGCTTCACACGTTTGGAAGCCATGACGGTCGTGGAGATAATGTTTTAGGGGAGGTGCAGGAAATTCTCTGGGCAGACAAAGCATAAGAAACTGGGGGGTAGCCTTTCCCCTTATGATGTCACAAGGGGACAAATTCCAGATCTGACCGGATGCTCTCTGAACGGTGAAGCAGAATGACCGAAGCTCTCTTTACACCTATCAACTTTAAGAGGCAGGTATTCATTATTTTATTTGGTTTGCGGCCTCGACACTGACCCCTGGTGGTAAGGAGTGCACACTACACATTACGACGCACAGTAGGGGCACAAGCCTATCAGCGCACTCGTTAACAACGCAGCTGTGTGCGGAGAGTTTATTTCTGCCTTGCCTGGCCCGAATGCGCATGCCCAGGTGACCTTTAGCCCCTCCGGGTACTTGATGAGGTCGGCAGGCTCGAGGCCCGCTGAGTCAGGAGACGGGTCGGGGGTCGGAGGTCACGCACGCACGGGTGTTTTGGAGACGCGCCCGCGTGTTGCTGTAAACACCGGAACCCGCCGGCGCGCTCGCGTCCGTCCGCCTCTTTTTTTTTTTTTTTTTGTATTTTATTTTATTTTTTTAAAAAGATGCCCGGAATGTTCCGCAGACGCAGCGAGACTCGGACGGACCTTCCGTCCTGCTGGAACAGGCTGAAGACGTTCCTGAAGGTACCGCGGCGTTTGGTGTAACTCCTTGACCGTCGAGGCGGGGCCAGGGGTCGGTCTCAGCAGGTTCCGATAAGCAGCGGATGCGTGGATGCGTAGTTAAGATTGTGGCTGAAATGGAGTCTTACGTTCCTGCCCGCAGACCCTCTCCCTCCAGAGGCAGATGATGGAGAACCTGATCATCGCCAGAGCTCGACAGGACGCTGTATCCTCCAGTCTGTGTTTTTAATATTTACAGTTACAGCATTTAACAGACGCCCTTGTCCAGAGCGACTTACAATCAGTAGTTACAGGGACAGTCCCCCCCCCTGGAGACACTCAGGGTTAAGTGTCTTGCTGGTTCATAGGCGAGTGTGTTACCCACTAGGCTACTACCACCCTAATATGAATTTTGCAACGGGCCCTTCACAAAGGGAGTGGTCGCAGTGTCGTTTCATTTACAAGACTGGTGTTTATGGTGAACTTTGGATGGTTCCTCAACCACCTCTAGCTCCAGAGGAAGATGGAAGAGAGGAGGCTCCGTCTTCAGGAGGAGGCCAACAGGTAATCCTGGGCCGTGCAACATAAACAGTCATAGCAGAAAAATAACTCGACATTCTCGCATGGACCTTATTATGTCGTTTATGGTGTATGTATATACATATATACACGTCCATCAATACAAACCGGTGAAAACAAAACCGCCACAAGCAACTTTGGAAATTTTGCATGTCACACATTGATTAAAATGATGATGTTGTGTGTGTGTGTGTGTGTGTGTGTGTGTGTGTGTGTGTTTTCTCCAATGTGCACAGGAGGTTTGCAGCTTCCGGAACAATCACCCCGGAGGAGCAGGAGCAGCGATTGCTGTACGCCAACGTGCTGGAATACGAGCAAGACCACGTGAGTCTTGTTTTTTCCCATTTTAATTCTTCTGATTTCCATGTTTTCCTTCATGATCGTATTTATTCACCTAAAAACAGTGCGATTGTGGAGTGGATAGGGAGGGGGAGGGGGGGGGGGGGGGATCACATTCAATTTAGAAAACCGCGAGTGTACTGAGTTATTGACTCTAACTGCTCATCACATATGTTCTTACAGAAGAGTTGTTCTTCCAATTCATAAAAAATAGTTTGGGTATTGTTCAGCTCTCGGTTTCCATTTTATTTGATTCCGTTCTGAAATCGTAGGGTCCTCGCTGCATTGCGATCTGGAAATCTGGTGTTTTTTGCGAACGTCTGTGATTTGTGTCTGGACATGCAGGACTGGCCCAAGGTTTGGAAAGCGAACCTGAAGAAGAATCCTGGCGACGCTGCGCTGGTTTCTGGCCTCGTGAACTACCTGCTCAGGTAAGCGATCTGCGGGGTGGCGTTCTCCGCGCTGCAGCTGCTGTTCTGACTCTACTCTGCTCAGCTGTCCAGATCATCCGGTTGTGAAGTTGCTTAAAAGGCTCCAGTACCGGGTCTACAACCGACTCTACCCCCTCGTGATCCAGGCCACCACCCTCACGCCCGCCAAGGGCGTCCTGCTCAAACCCTCCCGCAGCGTCCAGAGCCTGCTGAACCCCGAGCCCCCCCAAAACCCGCCGCCCGCCGTGGCCCACAGTCTCTCCGACGCCTCGCTGTCACTCTCGCACGAGCACAGCGCCAACGAGGAGGAGGCGGACGGCGAGGAGCAGCCCTCTTCGCTCGCCCTGGATCGGGAGAACTCCTTCGAGGACCTGGAGCAGTTCCTGACGCAGCTGGACTGGGTTCCGGACGAGCCGGACCCCGACACGACCTTTTACCCCACACACGGCACGATGGAGTTGCACATTAGGGACCTGGAGGAGCGTGCTCTTAAGGAGCACCTGAAGGCCATTGTGAAGGACATCCACAATGCCATTGGTTAGTTTGCAAATCCATTCACTGATCTGTTCAGAAAACCCATGATATGCATTTGACACATTTTACATGATATGTTTTTGTCCTAGATCGCCTGTTGTCTCTTTGCCTGCTGTCCTTTGAATGCCTCAACACGGCGAGTTCCAAAGACCACTGTGTCGCTTGCATCGAAGAAGTCTTCTTCGCCCCGATTTGGAACCCACTTCTGGCGTTGTTCAGGTAATCTGGTCACTTTTTTGGTTTTTGTTAATTGACAACAGATCAGTTTTGGTGGTCGTGAGATCACGGCAATGTCTCGGTTCTACCAGTAGATGGCAGTGTTCAGCTGTAACCCATAAAAATGAAACACATATTTAGAAGTGTCTAAATAAGCAAGTATGGAGATGATTTTTTTTTGTTTGTTCTTTAAACCTTTTTCTGTTGAGATTTTGCACATGAATAAAAGTGTGTGCACCCTGTACCTGTCTCCCCTCGCCCCGGTTGTAGGAAGGTGTATCGCGAGAGAGAGGTGGCTTTTGAGAAGAGCGCCAGGCTGTATCATGACGCCACACCTGCAGATATTGGGGTCCCGACTAAACTTTTCCCCGCCGACCCGTCCGCACTGCGCGGCTCGTATCCGTACGAGGCGGCGGTGCAGGAGCTGAAGACCCTGTGTGGCGACTGCTGTCCCCAGAGGAAGCTGGAGTGCATCGGTGAGTCGTGCGTTCGTCTCCTTCCCCGAGCCTACGCACAAAAACGCACCGGGCCTAGAACGTTCTGACTCGACCACCTCTGCCTGTGGCTTCCCAGTGAGAACGCTGAGACTCATCTGCGTCTGCGCCGAAGACTATCGAGGCCTTCCCGACAGCGGCCAGTCGTCAGAGACGGCTGCCATGTGAGTTTTCCTGTCAAACACGCCTCCAGTCAGGGTTTTGGATTAATAAATATATACCTCATGAAGCCCTCACTGTAGAGAAGCCATAATGCATAACTTACTACATTTTTTTTTAAAGCTTCTTTTTGGGATAAACAGTCCTGTTTGCAGTACAGGACGTCCTGTTGCAGCCGCTGGACTTATTTTTGGCCACCAGGTTTGCCTCGGTTGGCATCCACGCTCGCAAGTGCGGCCGGTGAAAGCGTGAAGGAGGAAGTGAATAAGCTTGGCCGGCGTCCAGCTGACCCCCAGCTTCCAGACGCGTCCGTGGCCTTCTGTCAGACCTCATCAGGCCCCATGGTGGCCGAGTCCCAGCGGGGCTCCCGCCTCTGCCCCCTGCCCCCCGCCGCGGCGTCTTAGCAGCCCTGCCCTCTAAGTGGGTCGCCCCGTCTCACCCTGGGGCCTGATGACAATCAAATGTCACTAGAGAAGAAGCCACGGCGCAGGACAGTCTAGGTCAGGCATGAAGTCGGCATGGTCAAAAAAAAAAAAAGCCGTTTTAGCGTTTTAAGTATGAAATCTGCGACGTAAGGGAATGTTTTTCAGTGTGCGGCCCGAGGAAGTGGGTATAAAGTGCTGCTACTCCACCCAACGAGTGGAAGTTAATAAGGCCGACCCCGTCAGGCTTCACACAGGGCCCGCTTGCTGTTAATTAAATAGCTTTTCCACTAAATCTCACACACACACACACACACACACTCCCTGGTTAAAAACAAAGACTTGCGTAGTGCCTGGGTAGGATGTGGGCTGCGCTGGGTACGTGCTGAGAAAACAATAAAATAAAGCGAGAAAATGGAGCCCTTTATGGCATTAGGGTGGGACGTGAGGGGAATAATTGTGGATGGAGCCTGGATTAGACTGCTCTTTTTTTTTTTTTTTTTTCGGGGATATTTTGGTCTTCTGTTATTTAGTTCCCGGTGTTCGGTGGCTGTGGTGGCCCGTGATAAAGACAGCTTGTCATATGAGAAGTTTATTATTTTATTTTTTTTCTTTTCTTTTCTTTTTAAACGTCTTTCTTTTTTTTTTATGAGCTGTTTGTGAGGAAGCCGGCTTTTATACATGCATGCATGGACGCGAACAATCAAGCCATTCTCCGCTCGTCCGCTTCTCCTTGGGCCCTACGCGCTCTCGCTTTCTCTTCCTCATACCTGAGACACTCGCCATATTCCTCGCTGGTCTGACTGGTACTGTGGGTCTGTTGAGCGCCGTTCTCCCTGGAGAAACATGAGGTGTGTGTGTGTGTGTGTGTGTGTGTGTGTGTGTGTGTGTGTGTGTGTGTGTATATATGTGTAAGTCTCTCCCACCTGAAGTCTGAGGATCGGGTTTCCTCTGGGCCGGCGAGAAAGAAGACGCCCACTCGCTTCTCACGCGACGCTTTCGCTGCTTGTTAGACAGCGAACATGGGGGTCAGTGAGTCTGTGTGTGTACGTGTTGTAAAAATATTGTGTGTGTGTGTGTGTGTGTCAGAGGGGCTGACGACCTGTTGCCGATTCTGACCTTCGTGGCTCTACGTTCTGAACAACCCCAGCTGGTGTCTGAATGTGCTGCACTGGAAGAGTTCATCCATGAGGGGTGAGTCCCCTTCAACACACACACACACCTGAGGTCATCTCCTCACGTTCTCCCTCTAACCCTCCTGGCCTTTCCCTCACCCAGAATCCCTCATCGCGTGTCTGCGCCGACCTCAGCCCAGCGCCGAGTCGCTGGCCCAGTTAGATTGGCAGTGAGGGAGGAATGTGGCGACGTTCTGGTTCAGCTTTCCCCCTCCTATAAAAATCCAAATAAAATCCCACGCGATGTTTATTCAGCTCGGCGGTTTTGGACTCGACGCGGGCGAGGGACCTGAGGGGCGTGTTTCGTTTGGAGGAAAGGGAGCTGGGAGGTGGATTATCAAACCCGCGTTACTCGCACGCTTCTGGAGGGTCGCGTGAGGTGCTGAATATTATTACAGACGGCAGCAGGTCTACCTTCTTGACATATGAACCCGTTGCATTTAATGATTAAGCCAACGATTGCAATCTGATACCTCTCTTAGCCCCTTTTTTTGTTATACATCAAACATGTCGTATTTAAAATCTAAAAAGAATGCATTAGAATAATAGCATTACCAGACGTAATGACCGAAGTGCTCGGTGGGTAATCGGTGATGGGTTAAATACAAAGGACACATTTCACCATGTCACCGTGTGCTGTGCTGCAGTGTTTCACAATGAAACTCTGCAGTCGTTATTTTTATCAAATCTTAACAAAATCAGTGGCACCAGTGACCAAAACACATTTCACTTATACTGTTAAGTCACCCAAGACTGAACGAATCAGAGAAATGAAGCCGATTGTAATTTTCTGGTCGGAGTAACGCAGGTCTCTACAGGCTCCGGAAGGTCAGGAGTGAATTTGTATCGATCCCCCACATGTTTTTGTTGCGTGTATGTTCATGCTGTACGATCTCTGCTTCAGGTATCTGATAGGCGAGGAGGGATACTGCCTGACCTCCATGCGCAGTGCCCTGTCGTACGTCGAGTCCCTGCACGTGGGAGAGACGTCGCTGCCTGCCTTCAGGCTCCCCTGATGCCGGGTAAGAGCCAAGAGCGCAACGTTTTCCAGAACATGTACTGCCGCTACGAATAGCGGACTGGTCACCACTGCTCAGCAATGGTGCCGCGTGGCTGTCAGCACTGTGTGAATCGTATGCTGGCTCCTAATTCTCCCTCACCCCCCAGTGACGTCCTCCCTGCGCCTGATCCAAACCCGCTGTGACACGACTATCGTGTTCTATCCAAACATTCGGCGTTCCAGTGCGCGCTATGCGCTGGGCCGTCGCTTCTGCTGCCCCGGTCCGGGGGAGAGCAAGGCCTGCGTGTCGCGTCCACGCTAGAATCTAACATCAGACCTACTGCCTCTCACCATGGAGCTGGCCAGACGGTTTCAGTGTAGAAAAGCGCGACGCCGTCCTCCTCTATCCAGCTCTCTCACCAATCGCCTGACCTCTTTGCTGCCGCAGGTGTTGACGGACACTGAGAACAACCTGCTCCCTCAGCTCCGTCCAGAGGACCCCCTTCGCCTTTATTAATCCACTCCTCTCACCCTCTGGCCTGTCTGTGAGTTCAGCTGGGTGGAGACGTCCAGAGAGAACGGGAGTCATTAATCCAGTGCTGTCAATATGGGTTTGTCGCAATACTCTCATCCAATCCTGTTGTATTTTCTTGTCATGTAGTGTCGCGTGTGTGTGTGAGAGAGCGCGTGTGCAAGTGCTCAGAAAGACTACAGTCATCGTTTCCCTGGTTTGAAACAGAAAAAGGGCCGTCGTGTTCCAAAGCAATGATATTCTATCTGCTGCGGCTTTACTGCTTGTTAGCAGAGCCTTTTACTTGCGTTTTTTTTTTTTTTTTTTTTTTTTTTTTTTTTTACTTTCCTTTCATTTGTTGTATTAAAAATGTAGACTCTGCTTATTTTATTAGGCATACGTGTTGGAGCAGACCTGCTACTTTAAAAAAAAATATATATATATTTTTTTTTTCTTAATACATGTTACAGAAATGCTTTATTATCATTTTTTTAATAAGAGAATGACTATGTGTGTTACCAATTATCTTCAAGGTCCCTTTGAGAATATAAAATCGCAAAGATATGAATGTGAGGGGGAATTTTATGAGCGATTTACAATGTGATGTATTTTACTATATAACAAACTGTGACTTCAAATACACAACCGGGTTTTTTTTTAAGAACTATTATTATTTGTGCACTTTTCAGATTGACCGGTCTTATATATGTATTAGTCCTGCACATAACTATTGTAAATTGGCCCAAACTAGAGGCTATAGGTCAAGACTTTTAATTTGCACTTCATGGTTATTCCAGTAGAACGCTTTTGAAATGTCTAAATTGTTTCCTTTGTTTGTGTAATGGATGTAAGTCGAGTGAACAGGGCTCCCTCTGTGAGGTTATATATTTGAAGCGGAATTAACACCGGATGGTGGCTCGCGGTGAAAGTGTGGAGGGGCGCGGTGACAGTTGGCCGTCCCCTGCCCGGGCAGAATTTATGAAAAGTTGACCGAGTGATGATTCTTCGCATTTCCTGTGTCTCTAAAACTGTCTGTGTTTTCACAATTAAATACTCGCATGTGTAAAATGTAACCTCGCCTATGTAAGCAAATTTTTATCATTTAATTTTTAAGCCATTTTTTTACTTAGTTGGTTAGAATGGTCTACGGTAATGTTAAAAAAAGAAAAAAAATCCACAACTTTTGTAACATTGTAAAATATCCAACACTATATATTTATAAAGACATCTGTATGCAAGTCTGTAGGATAACGTGCTATATTTATTATAGACTAACCACTGCTGTGAAATAAATGGTGATGGAATTTTGCATTTAAATTTTTTTTTCCCCTGCTGCTCAACTCTATAATGTGAATGTAATGGTTGGAAATGTGGTATAACATGTGAGACTGTGGCCTGACTGCGTATGACTGGGTGTGAAAGAAACTGTGGCGTTTTTTTTAAATAATAAAGATGTTAATATAACATTACAATTTTTCTTCGCTTTCTTTTTTATTATTATTATTATTAATCTGTCTCAAACAGTAGACCGATGAAGATTTCTGGACTACTGAAATGACTAGTGATCTTCAGCACCATCTTCCCTCACTGTTTCCTCGCTAGTTCCCATTAGACTACATCCTCATGCATTCAGCTGCTGGTGCAATGTGTAAAATTTCACCAACTGCAAAATGTACTCAATCTCGCTAAAAATTTCACAATGGAAGTGCTCCTGCCGTCCCAGTCCACAAACCTCCGAACCGAATCCAAACTAATCCACTACTAACCAACCGCGCCCATATTTTCCAGGCAGGTGTACTAATAATGCAGCTGGTGGGTATTTTCCTTAATGCAGTTTGTTTCCATATAATAATAATAATATTAAATGTATTTTTAAAGCACGTTTTCAAAGACATAAAGCTGTTCACCAAAGTGCTGTACATATGAGTAATAATAATATGAGTAAAACAACAGGAGAGGATAAAATTAACATCAAGAAATAAAATAATAAGGGTCTGGTCGTAGAAGAATGATCAGCGACTGGGTTAAAACCTTTGCGCTGACTACCTGTTTGTAACGGGGGGGGCGGAGCATCCAAAATGACTGACAGGTGGTGAAGTACATAGTGAATGTCTTAAATAAAGCATCTTGCATGGATGCTTTGGGCCTGAGTGTCCCAAAAGGAGGTGGCGGGGCTGCAGGGTTTGGACAGGCAGATGGCTGGATGGTTCCTGGATTTTCCAGGACGGAGCTGACAACATGCCACCCTGAATCATGCGACGACTTCGCTGATCATTGCCCGTCCTGGAATGCCCTCCTGCTCGCCCACTGTGAACTTGAGTAATGTTATCGAACAACTCTTTGTCTCTCCTCATCCCCTTAAATCTCTTCCGGTCCACTTGCCTTCTTGCCTGTGGGAAGCCTGTGGTGGGAGTAACGGTCTGTCTGTAGCCCACATCCCAAGATCCTCGTCTGCAGACTCTGCTTGGGCAAAGTTGTCCATTAGAACTGTGTCATTTGTTGAAAAAGGGTCACGGTTTTCAGTTTGATCACGTCGGGTTTTTAAGATTTTCCTTTAAGAACTTTGTTAAAGTTTAACAAAGTTAACAAACAAGTGAATGTGCTTTGGTGAACATTGAGCAAAGTGGAAACTCGGTGATAACAGCCAGTCCTGCTGTCTCTGCATTGATCCACTTTGATCAGTGTGCCTGGACAAAGCTTGTGAAGACTTCTGCTGATCCGTTTTAAATCAGCGCTGTTTCCATTAGCATGTCCTGCCAGACATGTACCATCTTAACCGGCTTCTTTCTGGGCTTCACAATAGCGTTCTGAAGTTGGACATCAACTTAAAACAACTTACATTTACCGCATTTACCAGACGTCCTTATCCAGAGCGACTTGCAACCAGTAGTTAGAGGGACAGTCCCCCCCCTGGAGACACTCAGGGTTAAGTGTCTTGCTCAGGGACACGATGGAAGTAAGTGGGGTTTGAACCTGGGTCTTCTGGTTCATAGGCGAGTGTGTTACGCCGCTGCAAATATTTTACTACAAACATCAACTTGTTTATGTTTAAAAACATACATTTGTAACATTTGTTCATATTTGCATGTTTGTAATATTTGCAATATTTGAGGTCAACAGCGGTCGCACAAGCATTTCGCTGCATGTCATACCGTGCATGACTGTGTATGTGACGAATAAGATTTGAATTGAATTAAAGATGTAATATCCTAATATGCTTCACTTTGTGTATTTATTGGTTTTATGAACCAATAAAATAATTCCCTTTTTCCACAATGTTTATACTAATCTTGCATGATTGATCATTATTGCTTTGGCATCTTGTCCGGATGGAATAGTTTCATCAATCTCTGTCATATTTGGGTCATGTTTGCTAATGTTGCGTCACGCAGATCTCCTGGACCTGAACTAGAAAACGTGGCAGCAGTGTAGCAGTGCGCGAATGTGGACAATATCCCCCACGATCCGCACGGGACGCCGAAGGAATGTGATAATCCTCCTGTCTCTCGGTTTGTGTGTGTTTCTTCGGCCGCACCCTGGCCCGCTGCAGATAGCGTGAGCCGGGGCCGCCCTCTCCGCCGCGGCCCGACCTCAGAACTGGATGCAGATGTCTTCCTGGCCGCGGCATGACATTTATCTGCATTTCTGCCTCGGCCACTCCATCATCCCTCTCCTGGGCTTTCCATCGTGCGGCGAACCTCTCTTGGCTCCGTGAGGTCAATTAGACAGACCGCACGCCCACGCCGGGGACTTCTGGTCCGTAGGTGTTGCGTGTGAGTCCCCCGCGTCCCTGTTCTTCTCTGCGAATTGGAGGATTTTCCACAGGGTGCAGCATTCTGAGCTTTTCCACCTTTTGAAGGCTCTTTAGTGACTAACGTCTAAACAGAGTTACGGTTGGCGAGGACCCCTTGCCGTTCTATCACCAAGGCAGACATTACGTTTTCCTGTTGGATTTGATGTCGGAATCCTCAAATGACCCCCGTGATCCCATTTTTAATTTGAACTCGCACCCTACCTACTCCGTGGCTTCGGTCATCAGGTTAATTTAACTCCGTACGTGCTGCCAACAGCTTACAAGATGCACAGTGTACCACCTCAGAACACGCAGAACCCTTTTAGGACTGGGCCCGGCTCTTATTCTCAGCAGCCGGTGGTTCTCCAAAGACACGTGTGCTGGGTTCTCTGTCTAGATGGTTATGTGGACACCAAAACACCAGGCCTTTGGAGTTTTTTTTACTTTACATTCACATTTATGGCATTTATCAGATGCCCTTATCCAGAGCGACTTACAATCAGTAGTTACAGGGACAGTCCCCCCCTGGAGACACTCAGGGTTAAGTGTCTTGTTCAGGGACACAATGGTAGTAAGCGTGATTTGAACCTGGATCTTCTGGTTCATAGGCGAGTGTGTTACCCACTAGGCTACTACCACCCCTACACCCACCACTTTACTTTTATCCAAAGCGGCTTACAAGATGAAGACGCCAGCCATTCTCCTTCGGTTTCTATAGATTTTGAGTTACAAAACGAAGAGCCCAACTTGCCAAGAATAGAACTTTTGCTCGCCTCCCTCCCCGCTGTTTGGATTCAGTGGGATGTCAGGCCCCGCCCCTCCCCCCCTCAGAAATGAAGACAGAGAGATCAGTTTAGAATTTTTTTCTTTTTTAATCAGAGACAAATATACATTCATGTCTGCAAAGCATGTATGGAAACCGCAGATCGGTGGCGACAGCAGGATATCTGGGTTTTTTTTGTTTTTTTACACTCTTGGACTGGCAGATCGTGTTTAATTGGAACCAGTGGTGGAGACGCGGGACGGGAGAGGAGGACAGACAAGACGAGAGAGTCTCCTTCTCGATACAACCTGCCCACGTTCTGTGCAGAATCGAGGGGGGGACGTTCTCATTCCGAGGGAACATTCGCCAGATGGAAGCTGTCCTCCCAGCGTCCAGTCTTCAGGCTGCTTCCAGACGGGAGATACACATGCTCCGCAGAGGCCGAAACGAAGCCGGCGTAATACAAAGCGCTGACATGCGACAAGAAAACGCACAAAGAAGCCGTATGGCACTATATGGTCCCGAGCGGGACACGTGACACTACGAAGCACCCGGAGATCTACAGGTTGCCCTCCAGCATGGCCGTCTTCAGGTCCGCGGGGGAGCTGATGGCGAAGGTGGTGTGTGAGGAGCTCCGCCGCTCCACCAGGGCGGCCACGGCCTCGCCCAGGTCCAGGTGGCTCAGGTACCCAGGGGCCAGGCGTTCCGGTGTGGCCACGCCCGTGTTGATCTTCACCTGGAACCCGTGGCCAACGGGAAAATGGAACCTGCGTTAGGCCTGGGACCTCGTGCAGATGTTAGAACCTCGTGTGAAGCTGTTTTGATGGGGGGGAGGGCTTTAGAAGGACCGGGGACGTGGCAGCAGTGGACCCACCTGGTTGAGTTTGCAGGGGACCTCTGGGTACTCCTCCCGCAGAACCTGACAGAAGGCCAACGCGCTGGCTGCCCCCACGGTCAGGAAGCCCGTACCTGGCATCAGCAGCTTCTCTCCAGCGCCCCCTTCAGCAGAGGACATGTCACTGCACACACACTGGCCGCGGACTACACTAGGACCACACTAATGCGCTGCGTGGAACCTTTAATAGCCACCGTACTTACGAACAGTAAACAATACATAGCAAAACCGTTAAGAGCGTGACTACTGGTTTTAAGTTGCTCTAGATAAATGCCATAAACATGGGTAACATGGGATCCAGGTTCAAACCCCATTTAATAACATTATGTCCTTGAGCAAGACACTTAACCCTGAGTGTCTCCAGGGGGGGACTGTCCCTGTAACTACTGATTGTAAGTCGCTCTGGATAATGGCGTCTGGTAAATACTGTAAATATAAATGTAAATGTAAGCATGAACTACCGGTGATAAACGTGTAGGTGCAGTTGGGGTCATCTCTCACTAGTGGGAAAAAGGCTTTCCACGACACAAAGGTGCTGAGCAACAGCGTCTCAATGACCTGAGTGATAAATAAACACATTCATTAACGCATTCATTAATAACCACCACGAAAGAAAGGTAAAGGCAAAAGTCCAACCCACCCAATTTAGCTCCTTCAGGGTCTGAGTGTGGGGCGGGCCGCCCTGCCACCAGCTGAATCCCAGGCTGGAGACCACGTCTGTTACTTTCCCCACGGACCTCAGGAGCGCTTGCTTCACCTGCTCCGCTCCCTCCTCTGAACCTGTGCCGGGAGAAGGCGGGTCTGGGTCGGACCTGCGCTCACCACGACGTGGATGTTGTGTGGAGTGTGGGCACTCGGGCCGGTCTTCCTTACCAACATTCCCTACCAGTGTGGTCAGGCTGCCCTTGGTTGATGGAGAAACAAAGGCCTTGAGCCTCTCCAGCCTGCTGCTGTCACGGGAGACGACGGCCACCTTGAAACCTTCACACACACCAGTGGCATCGTGAGACACTAATGCCCACATTTACTCTGCATTACACCCATCAAGACAGAGAAAAGTATGTTGCACCAGATCGAAGTAAAAATCAGGGAGAATTCACTTCCAAGCATAGTCTTCTAAGGAAGTTAAAAACATCTACACGCCACCCAATGACAGAGCTGACCAATAATACCAATAATAATTAAAAAAATTACATTGTTCTTGCATTTAAAGAAAAATATTAAATAGCTATGCAGTCCTCCAAGAAAAGTGTGAGCATTTCAATCAGAAAGTCGTTCAGATGAGGTTACCTCTGTCCAGAAGTGCTTTAACGATCCCGGACCCCACGGTTCCTGCACCCCCCAGAGCCAGAACAACTCTGTCCCCGTTTGACATCCCGGAAGGTCCAGAATAGTGAGCGGGTGGTCGGTTGGAGTCGATGGGACGGCGAACAGGGCTGTGGATGGTCTCGGGATTTGCCTGCTTGTGGAGTTCATGATCTTGCGCCGGAGCCTTTAAACTGATGTCAGGGGCCCCAGGCCCGCCCTGCTGTCATTGTCATCTGAAGCCCCGCCCATGTCCTGATTGAGGGCCTCATAAGTCATTAAATTCATTTTGAATTGGACACAATAGTCCAAATTCCATAATAATAATCAGCTTGGAATTCAGTTTTTCTTTAAACCACAATGAACTGCTAATAATATAGATATTTCAGTCTTTTATAATAGATGTCTGCCGAGGTACACTGCTGCTCTCTTGTGGTGGAATAAATAAGGCAAAAAACTGGAGAATTCAGGTGATTTGTGGTTTCATCTGAAGCAGCACCTGAGTTAAAACATTTATTTGTTTATTCCGACTCTACTATAAACTCTATTCGACAAGATAGAAGCGGAACGAGCAGAGTCCGCTCCCTTAAAACCCCTTTTAATGTATTACTTTAAAATCGAAAATCCTGTCGTGTGGATTGTAAATAGCGACCCCGTTTCTACAACAAACAGTTACTTCTGCGACAATGTTTTTTTTATTATTATTGGAATATTCTGAATATTTGTCGAAATGTATAGATTTATTAGTGGTTAAAATGTCATTTTAAAATTTAAAGCATTTCACTGCATATCATACCGTGTATGACTATGTATGTGACAAATAAAATTTGAATTTGATTAGTTGATTAGGAGTTTAAAAACGGCGGCGTTGTGCGGAAGTGACGTCGGCGGTCGATGATGAGTGTGGTCTTTTTCGAGTGTTTTTTAATTATTATTTATTTGTCATAATATTTTTTTATCGTCTGTCCTTCTGTCTCGACATTATCGTCTCAGCGGCGCGACGACAGCACCCCGTGGCGTCTGGTCCCGAAGCGCTCCGGTCTCGCGAGATCTCGCGAGATCTGGCGACACGCGTGTCGGGAGTCGTGAGAAAGAAAAGTTGAAATGAAGATTCCAGCCGCCTGCGCGGTCGGCGGCGCTTCCGGCCGTTCCGGATTCCTGGTCTCGGGATCGGGGCGCTCGTAGCTCGAGGTGAGCGGCGGGGATCGTTCCCGTTTTTTTCTGATAAAACGGATGAAATGTGGTGTCGCTGGGGCCGCGTGTTAATCAACTGGTTGTATGATTATTTGGGGGATTTTTTTTTATCGCTCCGGGTCACTTTCGCTTTCGCTCCCGTTCTTTCGCCATCTTTGAATGGAGCCTGATTTCTGTATTCAGTGTTTTATTTCTGTTTAAGAATTGGGAATTGTTTTGCTAAAATCTCTTTCCTGCATCTGTAAACAGTGCCACGCCCATGATCGGAAACGGGCCAATCGGATGAGACTTTCCAACGACAACAGCCCGCCAACAGGATGAGTCTCCGGCGAACGTCCCCGGACCTGGACCTGGAGGAGTCGTACCGGAGCAGCATGGTCCGGCACATCGAGCAGGGGGACTGGAACCCAGTGTGCCGGGACGAGGGCCTGTGCCGCCGGGTGGAGGACGTCCTTAGGCAGAGCAGCACGCTGCTGACCGCGGCCACGCCCGACCTGCTGTCCGAGATGGAGGAGTCGCTCCGGGCGCCCGGGACGGCCAGGGCGGGGCTGGCCGGGCTGTCCAAGGCGCTGGAGGTTCTGGAACTGGCCGCTCGGAACCTGTACCTGTACCCGTGGAGGAAAGACTTCAGGGTGGTGAAGGTATTTCGGCGTTACCGGCGCAGACCCGTTATTTTGTTCGTTCGTTCCTCACCCCTGCCCGTTTTCCCCTGCAGACGTACTCCGGCACGTTCACACACTGCATCAAGGCGGCGCTGTCCCCGGCACAGTCCAGCCGGCTGTTCGGCCTCCTGGGGTACGGCAACGTGACGACGGTGAGCGGCGACGTGGAATTGCACCTGACCTCCCCGCCTTCTCCGGAGAAGCTCCTGGGCCTGGCGGCCACCTTTTTTGCCGGCGGGCGCGAGTGCCTGCTGCTGCGCTCGGCCCTGCAGGGCCGGGGCCACGGTGCGGCGGCGGAGCTGCGGCTGGTGCAGGAGCGCCGGAAGGGTCACGGCCTGCCCGCGGCTCTGGACAACGCCGGGTGGAGGGGCCAGGCGAATCTGTACACGGCCGGCGCCGCGGGGGAATGCTTCGACCCGCCGATGGCGCTGAGGGCGTCCGAAATGCCGCGGCCGCCGGTCGCCTCCTTGCCCACGGTGGCGGAGTTTCCAGAAGCTTCTCCTGACGGGAACCAGATCTGCAGCTGCATCCAGGACCCCGGCTCCCGCGCCACCGAGTGCCGGCAGTGCGGGAGCGTCCACGCGAGCACGTGCCCGGCGCTGGACGTCTGCCGGCAGCTGCGGCACCTGACCACACACCGCGTTCTCCCGGCGAGCGGCGCGTCTCCTCCCGATCGGCAGGGGGCGCCGCCGCGCCTCCCCGAGAGCCACCGCTGCGTGGAGGCGGGAGACCGCGGCGACTTCGTGTGCGTGGACTGCGACGTCGCGCACGACTACCGGTGCGAGGTGCCGCGGCTTTGCGAGCGGCAGGGCCACCGGGTGGAGTTCCGGAGCGACGCCCTCGCCGTGTCCTTCCACGCCTGCTGCGGCGCCAGCAGGCCCGCGTCCCAGTTCGCCTGCCTCACCTGCCGGCTCTTCCACGCCCCCGAGTGCCAGGAGGCGCGGCCCTGCCGCCTCGGCCACGACGTGCGGGAGCTGGGGGACGCCTGCGGCACCGCGGGCTGCGCCGGGGGGCCGCACGTCCTCTGCAGGGCCTGCTTCGCCTGGTACTGCAAAGACTGCTGGTACAAGGACCCCTTCAACTGTACGTCCGGACACCCGTACGAGCTCGGCTCCTCCGTTTAAAAGCCAGACGAGCCAGCGAGATTAAAACCGTTTCGGAGACCAGGCTGAGGGAACCTGGTCCACGGTCCAGATCTTCTCGTCATTCGTTCTCTTCACGAACGTGACCTGGTGTGTGTGTGTGTGTGTGTGTGTGTGTGGGGGGGGGTGTTTTCACATCGCCGTGCCGTTTCAGTTTCTTTTCACTGGCCAGATGGTGGAGGATGATGATGATGCATGATTCATCCAAGGTTCAATAAAAGCAAGCTGTCCTAGACTGTGTGACCAGATTTTCTTACTTAACAATGATCATTCAGAGCCGCAGAAGACAAGAGCCTCTGATTATAAATTAATTATGAAACTGATTAATTTGTTTTACTGGTCCACACGTGATGAACAGCATTTACCAGACGCCCTTATCCAGAGCGACTTACAATCAGTAGTGACAGGGACAGTCCCCCCCTGGAGACACTCAGGGTTAAGTGTCTTGCTCAGGGACACGATGGTATTAAGTGGGGTTTGAACCTGGGTCTTCTGGTTCATAGGCGAGTGTGTTACCCGCTAGGCTCCTACCACTTTGAACCGTCCAAGGTGATAGTAAAACTGGGAAGGTTGGCGAAGAAACGTCATCTCGGTGGGAGAGATGTGGTGAGAAAGCCGCCCTGAGCGGCCGTGATCGGTAATGAAATGTAACGTTAGAAAAGGTGACAGCGTCTCCACCTGCTCTGAGGTCCACGTTGTCTGGCACGTCACGGTAAGAAGGGAACCAATGGCGTGATGGTTCAGCTGCTCAGGTCGGGGCCCGGCAACGTTGTGTGGCTATAAAATAGTCAGCTGACGACCATCACCTGGGGTGGTGGTGGCCTAGCAGTCAAGGAAGCGGCCCCAGAAGGTTGCCGGGTTCAAATCCTGATCTGCCGAGGTGCCACTGGGCAAAGCACCTTCCCCACACGCTGCTCCCCGGGCGCCTTTCACGGCTGCCCGCTGCTCAGCAAGGGCGATGGTTAAATGCAGAGGACATGTTCCGTTGTGTCACCGTGTGCTGTGCCGCAATGTTTACTTTTAGGCATGTAAAAAAAAAAAAAAAAAAAAGGTCCAGGTAACATGCACTGGCTGACACGCACTGGTAAGAAAATGGACACATAATCGGAAGGTTGCCGGTTTGAATGCCGAACCGCCAAGGTGCCACAGAGGAAGGTACCGTCCCTGCACGCTGCCCCCCCGGGCGCCTGGGTGACTGGTTAAATGCAGAGGACACCTTTCGTTGTGCTTCACTTTCACTTACAATCGTGGGGGTTTCTGCGTTCAGGACAAGACTTTATTAACAGCTTTGATTCTCCCCTCCACATTAATACAACATTAATACAACGTAGCACTGAAGGAAATGTTGCGATAGTAAACACACGTTGTTCTCAATGCAAAAGGTGGTACAACCAGACAGGTCCGTGTGATGCTCATCAAAAGCCGCTGTGAAATTCGAGCCCTGCGGGTCACAAATTGAGCCATCGATTGGTTGTGAATGACAGACAGGAGAGCGAATGGAGCGGCTCAGGCGCCGACCTCCACCGCGCAACAGGCGGAAAACCTGTCGGCCGGATGCGATCGTCACCGGGTGGCGCGTTTAAAGGGTCCGAAAGTCCCACGGGGCTCCGCTACTCGTTGTGCATCTGCCAGCAGATGTTAATGAAGGTCTTGCTGTCCATGCGGTCGATGTACAGGACCCCGTTGAGGTGGTCCATTTCATGCTGGAGGATGCGCGCCGGCCAGCCACTCGCCCTCCAGGAGACTCGTTCAGCCTTCTCATTCAGCCCTAAAAGAGAGAGAGAGTGTGAGATTAAATCAGTATTTGTGCCATACTCCTTCCATTTCTGAATGATTGCTTGAACAGTGCTCCGTGGGATGTTCAAGGCTTGGGAAATATTTTTGTCCCTGACCTGTCTGGCATGTTATTTGGACTTCATGGTGTTGTTGCTCCCAATATTCTCTTAAACAACCTCTGAGGCCGTCACAGAGCAGCTGTATTTGTACTGACATTAGATTAAAGATAGTGCACCTGTGTGTAGTCAAAGTTCTTTTTTGTTTTAAAAGTGAAGTGATTGTCACTTGTGATGCACACGATGAAACACAGTGAAATTTGTCTGTATTTAACCCATCACCCTGAGTGAGCAGTGGGATTCGAACTGGTAACCTTCTGATTACGGGGCTGCTTCCTTAACCGCTAGGCCACCTCTGCACTCATCAGGCAAGGTCTATGGGCAACTGACTTCAAACATTTACAGCATTTATCAGACGCCCTTATCCAGAGCGACTTACAATCAGTAGTTACAGGGACAGTCCCCCCCTGGAGCAACTTAAGGTTAAGTGTCTTGCTCAGGGACACAATGGTAGTAAGTGGGATTTGAACCTGGGTCTTCTGGTTCACAGGCGAGTGTGTTACCCACTAGGCTACTACCACCAAAGGGGGCTGAATAATTACAAAAACACCCCACTTTTCACTGTAAAAAAAAATTGGAATCATTTTTGATTTTCATTCCACTTCTCAAGTGTACACCACCTTGTATTGGTCTTTCACGTGGAATTCCAATTCCAGGGTGGTAGAAGCCTAGTGGGTAACGCACTCGCCTGTGAACCAGAAGACCCGGGTTCGAATCCCACTTACTACCATTGTGTCCCTGAGCAAGACACTTAACCCTAAAATTGCTCCAGGGAGACTGTCCCTGTAATACTGATTGTAAGTCGCTCTGGATAAGGGCGTCTGATAAATGCTGTAAATGAAGTGATAAATGATTCCAATAAAAAAAGATTCGTGTTTGTCGCTGTAATGTGACAAAATGTGGAAAAGTTCAAGGGGGCCGAATACTTTTGCAACCCACTGTACAGCGGATTTCCGACACTTGCACGTCCGTACCTGACACCTCAACGGTGACGTAGCGCGGCACCGAGGCAGAAAACCCAGAGATGCTTTCACACGCCTCCTGGAAGAGCGCGGTCCGTCCATCCAGAACCCGCAGCTCGGGATTAACGAAGACGCGCAGAGGCACGGCGACAAGGCCTCGCGCCTCTATGGAAGCAGGCGAGCTCTCCTCCAGCATCTTCTCGGGATACTCCACCGCCAGGATGCGCAGGGGCACGCCAATCTGCGGCGCGCTCAGCCCCACGCAGTCCAGTTTCCGCATCACCTCCACCAGCGTGCCGATCACCCGCTGCACCTCCGGGCCCCGGACGGCGCCGGGGTCGACTGCGGCGGCCTGGCCGCGCAGCACAGGGTCGCCCACCTGGCACACGTGCTTGTAGGGAGGAGTGGGAGGGGCTCGGACCTTCCGCTTGACGTACTGCAGGTACGAGCGGGCCTTCGCGCTGGCGGAGTAGAACCTCCAGGCACAAGTGCTGAGACTTCCTCCAAGGTTGCCATTCATGTCTGGAACCTGGAACACAAATTACATTTAAGCCAAATCGCTTCATCTATGAGTGTCATAAAGACGCAGCGTCTAACAAACCAGTGGTGGTGGTAGCCTAGTGGGTAAAAACACACTCGCCTATGAACCAGAAGACCCAGGTTCAAATCCCACTTACTACCATTGAGTCCCTGAGCAAGACATTTGACCCTAAATTGCTCCGGGGGGGGACTGTCCCTGTAATACTGATTGTAAGTCGCTCTGGATAAGGGCGTCTGGTAAATGCCGTAAATGTAAAAAGCACACAAGCAGCTTGCAAAACACGATGCACCTCGGGGTGCCCACTTGTCCTACACAGACCATAACTCCCACGCTCCTGTCACCGTCAGTAGCCTGTTAGTATAATGAGACAAAACCAGACTGTCCCGTCGACTGTCAGTTTTTTTCCATAGTACCAGATACGCACGACGCCTCTGGGTCGAATTCGAACCTCTCACCGTCCACGGCGCGGCTCTTTCAATACGAACTCCTCGACACGTGACAGTCGGTCGAACCGTGTACTTCCGGGTTATCAACTTTCAAACGATGGCAAGCCGCGCGCCTGAAAATACGTTTATACATAAAGCCATCTGAATACACGCTTAAATGCTGGGATATTTTTTAAACACAAGAATGTTCCTTTTTCATAATAAGAGTCTTTCAAGAAATATTACTTCAAGAACTGTTGGCAAACCCCCCCCCTCACCAAAAAAAAAATACCGAATTGATTTAAACCATACAAGACCAAGAATGGCGATGCTTTATTTTTTTTACTTCCTTTAAATGACTGACTCGAATGAATGAACCACCGGAAACGGCGTTATCTTTTTTTAAGCCGCGAAAATCGCGGACCTGGCAACCGCCTGCTTGCCCGAACATGCCCAGCTGGAGCGACCGGCGCTGGGTTCTGGTTGGTCAGGGGGAGTTTTGAGCCGCTCTCATCTGCGTGTTTCGCTCTCGTCTACTGCGGCGAGGAGCGGCCGTGACCCGACATGGGCGATCAAGCAAAGTTCAGCCGCACCGAGGTCCGCTGCGCCCGGCTCGTACCCCTCCTGCCGCTCTGGGTTATTGAACATGCCTGGAGTAAAGAAATGCTGCACGTCATGGAAGGTGAGGCGTTTTGTGCGAATCAGTGTCAGAAAAAAAGATATGACCATCAGAAATTGCACATTTTTGTGTAGTATCTGTGTGTGTATGTATATACAGTACAGGCCAAAAGTTTGGACACACCTTCACATTCCATGTGTTTATTTTCTACCATTTACGTTGGTAGATTCTCACTGAAGGCATCAAAACTATGAATGAACACATGTGGAGTTATGTGTGTTTGTGTATATATACACAAACAGGTTTTTTTTTTCTTTTGTTTGGTTTTCTTTTTTATTGGGGTCTATATTGGGGGATTGTTTGAGCTGTTTTCTTTTTTAACCTTTTGAGAATATTGGTCATGCTCTAATTCCAATAAACAAAGTAAAAAAGAAAAATAAATTGCACATCTCTTCGCACCTTAAGTAAATACGCCTGTCTGTATCTGTAACTGTGTTGGTGGTGTAAAGGTAAAAAGGTCAGGCAGGATGGCCACTTCCTCCTCTTTTCTTGCAGTGGTGGGTCCTCCGCTGTGGTTGGAGGGGGACTGGGGGTCCCTCAGCCTCCAGGACAGCTGCAGTGTGCGCGTGGCGGCCGCAGAAGCCTGGGCTGTTCTGAAGGCCCGAGACGTCCAGCACTTCGAGCGCGTGGTGGACTTCCTAGAAGCCGTTCACAAGCTTCTGCCCTGTCTAGTGTCCCCGATGAAACACATGAAAATCTTGTTTGGCTTCAAGACTTTGGTGAGTGGCCAGGGTACAAGAGACCCACTGTGATGCGCCCCAGAGATCAGATGAATGTAAATTGGCACATTTCTGAATGGAAAAAATGTCAGACACGATGTACACCAACCAGCCCTTCGCTGGAATTCTAAAACTGCCTAAAACAAAAAAGAACTCATTAATAAATTATTGAGCAAGAAAGCTTGCATCCAAATGTTTGATAAATAACTTGATTCCAACCCCACCTTCCAACAAACTATACTTTTGTTGTACTAAAACATTGTATTTAAAAAAAATAAAATTTTAAGTGTGAGTAGTAGCCTAGTGGGTAACACACTCGCCTATGAACCAGAAGACCCGGGTTCGAATCCCACTTACTACCATTGTGTCCCTGAGCAAGACACTTAACCCTAAGTTGCTCCAGGGAGACTGTCCCTGTAAATACTGATTGAAAGTCACTCTGGATAAGGGCGTCTGATAAATGCTGTAAATGTAAAATTATACATGTGACATTCCTGGTGTATGTATAAGTCGCGTGAGTGTGTGTGTGTGTGTGTGTGCACATGTTCTGAACACAGATCATCATGTGGATGTTTCGGGAGGACCATCGTTCAGATAAAACTATGGAGAAGGTCCTGAGGTTTTTCCCGTGCCACTTTTCCCAGTATAACAAATGTGTGAGTACTGACTGGGTTTTAAGCCATTTGGAGGCACAGTTTGTGTATTTATTTTAATTAACATATATATTTTTTATTCCATGTGCGATATTCAGGGTCGTAGAAACAGGGGCATGATGAAAAAAATCCACCAGGATTTCTCAGATTTTTCCCGGATCCTGGCCAAAGACGATGGAGCGCGCCGGTCCTACATCAGAGTAACTCCATCTCATCTCATCACATTTATGTCCGTGATGTCATGTTCCACCCCAACATCCTGTAGGGGGTGCAGTGCTCCCGCTCAGCAGTTTTAGCCTCTCCGGCCTGAGCAATGTCGCAGGCAACTGTGCGCTGACCTCAGATTGCCTTCGGACAGGATCTGATGGAGGAGCAGTATGGTGAGCTCTACGCCAGGAAGCTGCAGGAGAGGCTCCATCATTACTTAAAACAACTGGAGGCGGCACTGCCACGGTCCACGCACATAGATGAGGTGTGTGTTTAATAAAATAAAATAATCTATTCAAACATCACAAAAAAAAAAACACTTTATTTTATTTATTTATTTTTTGTCGGAATCTAGATTCTGAATCAGGATCGACCCCTTACGGACGGTGAAGAGCTGCTGTTGGAGCTGCTGACCTCCAGCTCGGCTCCTCCGGCCGTGGCGCTGGAGAGGCTGCTGCGGTGTGGTGAGTGGTCACGTCTCCGTACACATGGACGGACATTCATCTCACAGAAGCGAGTGCACCCCTCACAATTTTTTTGTAAAGATTTTTATTATGTCTTCCCTTGGGTCAACACGTGGCACCATTACGTAACCGTTATTGTCCAGCGCTGCCTAAGCGTGGAGTTCACTAGAGCTTCACAGGTTGCCACTAGAATCCTCCTCCATGGCGACATGGTGGAGATGGTGGATGTTCGAAACCGTGCGCTCCTCAACCTTCCGTTTGAGAATGACCCACAAATGCTCAATAGGGTTCAGGTCTGGAGACATGCTTAGCCAGTTCAGCACCACGTGGTTTGAAATGGACCCGTAAATGGAAGGTTGCCATCTCATGTCCCAAACCGCCAAGGTGGTGCTGAGGTGCCACTGGCTGCCCACTGCTCCCCAAAGGTTATTGTTAAAAGCAGAGGACACATTTCATTGTGTCAGCAAGTGCTGTGCTGCAGTGTATCACAATGACAATCACTTCACTTTCACTTCACCTTCTTCCCCAGTTTCTTTAGCAAGGCAGTAGTCATCTTGGAGGCATGTTTGGGGTCCATTATCATGTTATAATACTGCCCTGTGTTCGAAGGCGCTCATGCAGCCTCCCACCACCATGCTTGGCTCTGGACGAACACACCCACCGGCCATTTACCACCACTGATCCACCTGTAAAACACACCCAGGATTCATCTTGCTCCTCATTGGAGCACTTCTCTGTCCTGACGTCTGCTGAGATCCTTCATCTAACCCAGCCACCTGATCACTGGATCCAATCCTCTATTTCTCCTCCCCTTCATCACATCCGTCCATAACATCTGGTCTCATCCCAACAGCCTTCAAAAGGGCTAGAATCATTCCAGTTCTTAAGGAATCCACCTCCAAACCCTCAAATATTTCCAGTTATAAACCAGTCTCTCTCTTACCCTTTCTCTCTAAAATCCTTGAAAGTACCATCAACAATCAGCCTTCTCACTACCTCACCCACAACAACCTTCAGGACCCAGATCATTTATGCTTCAAAACTGCTCACTCCACACAGACTGTGGCAGTGGTTATCCTCCCTATCTGGAGGACATGGAAGGGGACCATTTCTCCTCGCAAGCTCTTTACTTGGCCCTCATCTGTTTTCCCTTTACATGCAATGCAGATGGTGTCCTACACGACTCCTCCAAGATCTTGATGCACAACCACCGATGAGGTTCATTGTTTGTGCCACACGACGGTGGTCCTTGCTGCTTCCATTGCATCTTGGTTGTTCCCCGGAACTGCCACAACATTAAGACCCCAAGCGTATGAGCAGCCCCCTAGACCATATATCAAGAAAAGTGAAAAAGTGAAACGACAAAACAGCACACCAGGTGACAATAAAATGTGTCCTCTGCATTTAACCGGTGCTTTTGCTAAGTGGCGGCTCGGGATTCGAACAGGCAAACTTCTGATTCCGGGTTACAGGGACAGTCCCCCCTGGAGACACTCAGGGTTAAGTGTCTTGCTCAGGGACACGATGGTAGTAAGTGGGACCTGGGACTTCAGGTTCATAGTCGAGTGTGTTTCCCGCTAGGCTACTACCTGATCTGAACCGAGCATCATTACATTCCTACGCTGGATATGTAGTATTTTTGTGGTGCAGTTTGAATGACCTCTTCTCTGTTTCTCTCAGCGTTAACCGATCATCACAGCATCTCCTCACAGTCCATCCACTCGCCGCCTGTGGGACAGGTTCTGACTGCCTCACAGCTCCTCATGAGGTGCCTTCAGGACCGAACGCGAGAGGAGAGGCCGTCTCCACGCAGCTGCTCGCAGAGTAGCATCAGGAGCTCGTTTTTGTTGCACCTGGATTCAACACAGCCAGGCAACTCTGGCATCCAGACCACAGCCGACCTGGTGCTCACGGTCAGGGCTGAAGGGACGGGAGCTCTGGACAGCCCCCTGCTGCTGGAGGACGGCCTGGCGTGGAGCGAAGAGAGCTGGGAAGATGGACAGCGGCAGGAATGCCACGCTGAGGAGCAGATGGGCGGGACGCAGGGGGCCGGCCGCATGTGCACCAGACACGGGAAGCTGATGAGGAACGTCCTGCAGGAATGTTCAGAAGAGCTGAGGAGCCCCCTTTCACCATACGAGCCTGCCACGCCCTCCCAACCGTCCCAGCATGAGCAGAGCAGGTCCACGAGGGCCACTACGGGCGGCGTGGTGCTTTCCAAGGAGAGCCAGAGCATCTTGATTCGCTCCATGTTGTTCCAGCCTCAGGTGCGGCTGAGGAGAATTCCCGATCCGGACGGGAACGTGAGCACAGATGTGGAGGACGAGGACGAGGAAGATGAATACATACTGTTTGATGTAAATAGGCTGTTCTCTGACTCTGACTCATCCGAGTCCTCCGACACGTCCGACTCCGACTACACCCCGTAGGGATGTGATTTATGGAAATGAATATTTTGATAAGACTGGTGTGCTTTTGCAAGCTGTTTTAAAACTTGTGTTCTTAGGACGAGCAGAATTTTAACCCTGTAGATGCTGTAGAGAATTTCGCTGCTTTTATTTATCATTTCTGGGCGAGATTCCGCTCAGGTCCTTGTTCTTGTCATTGGACAAAATAAGTCATTACGTCATTGCCATGTAAAAGTCGCACAGTCATGCGAGTGGTGGGAGGTTGGGGAGGGTTCGGGGTCCTTTTGTGCATGTGTGCACAACGCTCTATAGATCCTGGGGAGGTTGTTTGAGGACAGCTGAATCCAAAAAAAAAAAAAAACAATGTTGCAGTGTGTTTTATGAGAATGAAGGAATCTACCTCATTTATTAATTATGTGAAGAATTTGTGTATCTATTTAAAGTTTTAGAACCCAGATAACAGGTCATGGCAGAAATAAACTGTATGGTTATAAAGGAAATTTGTTGGTTGTTTTTGAGTGTGTGTGAGAACACATCTTCTTGTCACTTTGATGACACAGTCTCTAAATATTAAAGGTTCTGTTAAATGTGGCCCAGGGGGCTTCCTGCCAGGACCAAATAGATTCAAAGTTCAAGGCAAGCGCTGTCTGTGTGTGTTGGACGTTTTTCATCTGAGTGCCACTTCGATTTGTTTTGGCAGCGGACGTTTCAGGATAAGATCGGTGCGACACGAGGCTGATCACCCGGTTGGAAAAACAGCCAAATCAGGATCTCTGATCAGCCTCTGTTGCAGATATAACGTTGTACTGTGTGTGTAGTGATGTAAGGGTACCACTATGCGTTACCATAATTATACTATGGTATGCTGATGAAGTCTGAGACGTGAGGGAATTTTGGTTAGGATGCAGTTGACTTCCATTCACACATTTTCTGTAAAATGAAAAAAGGATATATATACATTGGGTGCAAAAGTATTAGGCCCCCTTGAACTTATCCACATTTTGTCACATTGGAATTCCACGTGAACGATCAATACAAAGTGGTGTACACTTGAGAAGTGGAACGAAAATCATGCATGATTTCAAACACTTTTTACAAATAAATAAGTGAAAAGTGGGGTGTGTGTAATTATTCAGCCCCCTTTGGTCTGAGTGCTGTCAGTTGCCCATAGACGTTGCCTGATGAGTGCTAATCACTAAATAGTGTTTCCGTGTGTAATCTAATGTCAGTACAAAATCAGCTGCTCTGTGACGGCCTCAGAGGTTGTTTAAGAGAATATTGGGAGCAACAACACCATGAAGTACAAAGAACACAAATGACAGGTCAGGGATAAAGTTATTGAGAAATGTAAAGCAGCCTTGAACATCCCACGGAGCACTGTTCAGTCGATCATTCAGAAATGGAAGGAGTATGGCACACAACTATAAACCTACTGAGACAAGGCCGTCCACCTAAACCCATAGGCCGAACAAGGACAGCACTGATCAGAGATGCAGCCAAGAGGCCCATGGTGACTCTGAACGAGCTGCAGAGATCTACAGCTCAGGTGGTGGAATCAGTCCATAGGACAACTATTAGTCGTGCACTGCACAAAGTTGGCCTTTATGGAAGAGTGGCAAGAAGAAAGCCATTGTTAAAAGAAAACCATAAGAAGTCCCTTTTGCAGTTTGCCACAAGCCATGTGGGGGGGCCAGTAAACATGTGGCAGAAGGTGCTCTGGTCAGATGAGACCAAAATGAAACTTTTTGGCCAAAATGCAAAATGCTATGTGTGGTGGAAAACTAACACCACACATCACTCTGAACACACCATCCTCACGGTCAAATATGGTGGTAACAGCATCATGCTCTGCGGGTGCTTCTCTTCAGCAGGGACAAGGAAGCTGGTCAGAGTTGATGGGAAGCTGGATGGAGCCAAATACAGGGAAATCTTGGGAGAAACCATCTTGGAGTCTGCAAAACACTTGAGACTGGGGCGGAGGTTCAGCTTCCCGCAGGACAATGACCCTAAACATAAAGCCAGGGCAACAATGGAATGGTTTAAAACAAAACATCTCAATGGCCCAGTCAAAGTCCAGATCTAAATCCAATTTAGAATCTGTGGCAGGATCTGAAACCGCTGTTCACAAACGCTGTCCATCTAATCTGACTGAGATGGAGCTGTTTTGCAAAGAAGAATTGGCAAGAATTTCAGTCTCTAGATGTGCAAAGCTGGTAGAGACATACCCTAAAAGACTTTCAGCTGTAATTGCAGCAAAAGGTGATTCTACAAAATATTGACTCAGGGGGCTGAATAAATATGCACACCCCACATTTCAGTTATTTATTTGTAAAAAAAAAATTGGAATCATGTATGATTTTTGTTCCACTTCTCAAGTGTACACCACTTTGTATTGGTCTTTCACGTGGAATTCCAATAAAATACATTCATGCTTGTAGCTGTAATGTGACAAAATGTGGAAAAGTTCAAGGGGGCCCAATACTTTTGCAACCCACTGTACATATATAAAAGGAAGAAATTAATATGGAGAAAACGGTTCATTTGCGCCGTGACGCCCCCGTGCCTTGGGGCGCATAAGTTAAATGAAATGCGGAGTGATAAATTGTTCGTGATATTTTGGCAGCATAAACATCGCCATACCCGATAAACGTCAGTGGCGAATGTGGTGACGTAAGATCAAGCGATGCGCACCAGGCGACGGTCAACAAAGCAGGTCGTTGCACCCAGGAGGGCGGCGTGATCCCCTGAAATACCCGCCATCGGTACTCACGGTCGGTGTCTCGGTGTCTCGGCGTAAACGGAAAACGAGAAAAGTCCGCATCTGATGATGCGCAAGGTTCTGCTGCGCCACGAGCCTCTCCAGTGCGCCTTTACGCGCCAGGGCGCACGGAACGGGTTAACGGGTTCTCGCTAAACCCACCCCAAAAGCCCCGAACTGTAAAGAAGTGCACATTTCTGTCCGTGATGCAACGGGGGAGTAGGGTGCAGCCCTCGGTCTCCACCAATGAAAACATGGGCGGGGCTCGACACCCATTTCTGGGGCTGATATAAACTCGGACTGGGATAAGCCAGCACATTATATTACATCTCGGTTCCATTCATTATTTTCGTATTATCGTTCAGTCAGCGCAGGTGAATTGTTAATATAAATGAAAAAATACATACTTTTGTGATTTGGGATTTAAATAAATGACAAAAAAAATATTTCTCGGCTACCAATTATTTAGATATATTATTTCTAACAAACGTTTCGCGATCTTTCTTCAGCGGTTGTAGTACGATGGACAAGTCCCACGTGATCCAGATGAACGGGGTTCACGGAAACGGGGTCCTGACCGCCGGCGTGCGGCAGGTGAGCGTCCGCGGCGTCCTGGACCCCGCCAAGCTGAAGAGCCGCCGGCAGCGCAGCTGGGGCGTCCGCGCCTCGGAGATGTCCAAGAACACCCTCAACCCCATCCGGGCCATCGTGGACGGGATGAAGCTCACGCCGAACCCCGACAAGCCCATGATCTCCCTGTCCATCGGTGAGACTGCAGGGTTCTTTTATAATGACGATGCTCTAATTTCCATTTATGCACTTTATTCGATTCAATGATCTTCTAATGCGCTTTAGGGGATCCCACCGTTTTTGGGAACATGCCCACGGACGACAAGGTTCTGCAGGCGATGAAAGAGGCTATCGACTCGCAGAAGTACAATGGATACGCGCCATCAGTAGGTGAGGATTAGAAACCAAAAACGTAACACTTCCAAATTCCCTTTTATCATTTTTGAAAGGAAAACTATATAAGAACTATATTTACGATTTAATCTGAGGCTGTCATTTTAATCTTAAATATTTCTATTATAATAAGAAGTGTTGCGCATACGAGTTTCGGCAGAGATCTACGCGTCTGTGCAATACATGTTATAATAAAGCAATATTAAAATGCATTTTGCTGTGTAACGTGGGTGGGAGCATCAATCTTTGTATTTCACAAGATTGTAACTATTAACACCTAATTATAAATCTCAGATGTATTTGCGCATGCCCAAATTAATTTTCTGGTGAGTTCGTAGATCGATAGAGGGGATTCGACTTCTCCACTGCTCAGCTCTGAAATGCCACTTGATTTCTACAGACCTTGCCAGTTAGGGTTAGGGTTAGGGTTAGCCCAACCCTAGGGCAAACAGATCCCAGTGTTTGACTCTCATTGATTTTGTCAGGTTACCAGAAGAGCAGGGAGGCGGTTGCCAACTTCTACAGCCGCCCCGGTGCTCCGCTGGAGGCCAAGGTTCGCAAAGCTCTGACTGTTTTAGTATTTGAGCAATAGCCCACTAACCCTCAAATGTTTTACTCACACTAGCTTGAAATGATACCGATAAAATCTGTCAGACGCATATTCAGCGTAATTTGATGCAAAAGAAGATGCAACACATGATTTTTCATCCTGACACACAGGACGTCATCCTGACCAGTGGCTGCAGTCAGGCCATTGAGCTGTGCATCAATGTCCTGTGTAACCCGGGGGACAACATCCTGGTGCCGTGCCCTGGCTTCTCCCTCTACAAGACCCTGGCCGTGTCGCTCGGCGTCCAGGTCAAACTCTACAACCTGCTGGTGAGCAGCGTTGCAAGAATTACAAATCCGGACCAGGATTTCGTGCCAGCCAACCAACTGAGCAGTTACTTTGGTCACAGACCCACTGCCCAGCTGCTTGGTTGGATACAAATTCTGGCCTGGATTCGCAGATTCTGACCCAAGACTTTCCATCACTGCAAACTGATTATATAAGATTTTTATGGCTTGTGTGTTTTCAGCAGCACACATAAATATTGTCTTTATGTTATGCCTGGCCACAGTTTTCTTATTCGTACCTCTGCATCAGGAATCCTGCATGCACTGAAATAAACATGTTGTTGTATTTTGCATCTAACATGAAATGAAAATCATATATATATATATATACGTTCTTCATGCCTCCAGCTGTTACATAATCTCATGGTCATGGGCTGTGGGAGGGTCCTGAGCTCGAACTACAGTTAGGTCTCAGAAGAAATCAGTTCCATATGTCTGCCCAGAGACCAGAAAGCAAAATTACAACCAGTCACTGTGTGGATTCAGTTCCTTGACTTTTTTTTTTCGGGGGGGGTTGCACAGCCTGAGAAGTCCTGGGAGGTGGACCTGCAGCATCTGGAGAGTCTGATAGACAGCAGAACGGCCTGTCTGATCGTCACCAATCCCTCTAACCCCTGTGGGTCTGTCTACAGCAAGGAGCACCTGCAGAACATCATCTCAGGTGCAGTGTCCCTCAGACCCTCAGGTGCCTTCACTGTCACCACAGATTCAGTTAGCAGCAATTAAATTCAGTTTCTTTCCCATTGCAGTGGCTTCGAAACACTGCATACCCATCCTGGCTGATGAGATCTATGGAGACATGGTGAGTGCACACACACACACACACACACACACACACACCATTAAAAACTATTTTAAAACCTACTCACTCCAGAGTTCCAGGGCCCAGCGAGGCACATTCTTTGTGCCCAGTTAGGGTTTTTTTTTTCCCCTGGCTCAGCTCTGCTGGGAGTCCGTGGGGAGCACATCAGCAGTGCAGGGATTAGGAGCATCACTGCCCGTGAATGGGCGGCTGGCAGCGTTCGGGCATACGGTGGGTGGGTCACTGGGGGCACAGGAAGGATGACCCAGGTTTTTGGGGGCATAGGAAGTAGTAGAGTGCACATTCATGGTGATAACAGCTGTTTTCTGCACTCTTTTCTGTATAGCAAGCAGAGGGGTTGGGGTTGTGGGGGGCATCAAGTTCATTGGCCATCAGCATAACGAGAAAGGGTTTGCGTTGCCAGATTCTCTATTTGTTACAGTCTGGTTTCTGTTCAAAGTTTTAGCCACAATTGGGGGGGGGGGCTTTAAAATGCTCCAGATGGGGGATTCTGGGTAATCAAAGGCATTAAATATCATATAAGCCCCTCCCTGCCACCAGGACAACTCAATAACCAGCCTCGCCACAATGACATTGCACTTTTTAGCCACATATGTTATGTATTAGGACATACATAAAGGCTTAACATGAGAGGGGGTGGGTAAAGGGGGAGGTTGGTGGGTTTCAGCAGCAGCGGTGGTGTTCGCACACCTCCCACCACAGCCAATGAGTAGAGACTCTATATGATGATCCATAGTGACTTAGCGTTTCATGGTTTACGAGCATCTGACGTTTAGAACTGTAGTGTCAGACCGAGGCAGCCAATGAGATGCGGGGGTGGTTCCATGAGGTCCTGATGAGAACCAGACGTAGATCCACAGGCACAAGAAACAACCCATATGAGCTCTTTCATGCTTAGCTTCCTGATGGTGCCATTTTGTGTGCTTTGTCCTTCTTTCCAAAGGTCTTTCCGGACTGTTCTTTCCACCCCATGGCCCCACTGAGCAGCGATGTGCCCATTCTGTCCTGTGGGGGGCTGGCCAAGCGTTGGCTGGTGCCCGGCTGGAGGATGGGTTGGATCCTCATCCACGACCGTAACAACGTCTTTGGATCAGAGGTCTGTTGTGCATCATTACTGAACTGTAGTATGTGTTATTCTACCCCCTGGATAGTAATAGATTTGTTTAAAAAGGGTTGGGATGAAATCAAAAAGCTTTCAGGTGTAACTCAGCTGAAGAAACAGTTACTTATTGAATGCACTGATATCAGTATCGGCTAATATTATTGGCCCTGTTAATTTTCCAATGGTGTGGACAATCGTAGCCCAACAGTTCAGATATTTTTGCAACGAAGACCTACAAAGCTCTTGACAACGGTCACAATCTTCAGAATTTCAGAATTTCACAGAACTTTCTTGATGGTCTTCCTTCTCATCTTTTGGTCTCCATGAGAAGATTCGTGAGGGTCTGGTAAAGCTAAGCCAGAGGATCCTGGGGGCCTGTACCATTGTTCAGGGAGCGCTGGAGAGCATCTTCAACAACACGCCACACGAGTTTTATCAGAGTACCGTCAGCTTCATTAAAGTCAGTACTAGATCCCGTCTCTCAGTACTAAATCCCGCCTGTGAGCATGTACTCATTTCCTCTCTGCTTCTCAGGCCAACTCAGAGATCTGCTACTCTGCGCTGTCCACGGTTCCTGGGCTCACCCCAGTGATGCCCTCAGGGGCCATGTACCTCATGGTGAGCCAGAGACCCACTGTCAGATCAGCTCAGCTGTACATCATCGTCATGGCCAGTTTTTCCAATGTTCCAATATCTGTCCCTTTGTGCAGGTTGGCATAGACATGGACAACTTTCCAGAGTTCCAGAATGATGTGGACTTTACAGAACGTCTGGTGACCGAACAGTCTGTCTTTTGTCTTCCTGCCACGGTGCGGCCTCTCTTCCTCCACTCAGAATTCACGTCGTGACCTCCAGCCCGGTTCCCTAATCATCCTCATGTGTTCTCAGGCGTTCGAGTACCCCGACTTCTTTCGGGTGGTGGTGACAGTGCCGGAGGACATGATGATGGAGGCCTGTGCACGTATCCGCGAGTTCTGCGCCCGACACTATCGGCCGTGCAGCACTGACAGCAACGAGATTGACCAATGAGATCACAAACCAGTTTTGGCACAGACACAGATAAAGAAGGAGGGACAGAAGGCATGTTTCATGTTCTGGAAACTCTTTATATTTATTTTTCTTTTCTACAGCCAATAAGCTTCTTTATATGGAACTGTTGTAATTATCTTCTATTTTGGCATTATATACTTTTATAGAAGTTAAATCCGTCCAATCATCATTCTATCCAACATGTATGTTATTATTCTCATTATTATTATTTTTGCTGTTATTCTAGCCACAACGATCAAGTTTTGTAGATCAGATACGTTATTTGTAGTAGTTGGTTGTTATTCAGTATTTGTAGACGTATCTTTCTCGCCATTATTGTTATTTTTGCATGATTCGCTGTTACTGTGAAAGTCCTTGGTTACATAAAATATTTATGTTTATCTCAAGTTGTCTGTTATTTCGTGACGCACACATATTTAAATAAAACCCTGAGCAAATGTTTCACAAGACTTTCTGCGATATAAAAGTGACGTTTGTGTAAAGACCAAAATCGACCAATTGAGTATCAAAGCAAAAACAGGTTAATATTTAATCGCTTAAAAAGTCTTGTTCCGCTTGTTTGTGATATAAGAATTGCATGTGTGCACCAAATTTATTCAATAATTACCCTCCTGAAGAGAAGCACATCCAAGTTCAATCTGACCCGTTAAAGCAACAAAAACAGAATTTCCCTACCATAACTGGTTTATTGTTTTTTTTTTTTGTTCAATTTTTGAAGCTGATGCATTAAGCAGCATTATACAGTTTCAGATAAAAAATAAGCACGGACTGTGTGTTTCAACATCTGCTGTGTATAGTTAGATTAGATTAGAAAATGTGCTTACGGGTGGTGGGTGGATATTGGGCAACAGCTGTTTTTTTTGTTGTTGTTGAAAAATTGAAAATCACAAATAAAACCTAAAAAACTTTTTTTATACCTATCTCATACCTCCCAAATATGCCTGCAGCCTGTAACTGTAGTGAACAAAAACAAGCCCCCCGTTTTTATTAAGCTTTCTCGCAGTTTCAGTAAGAATGAATATAAAGATTATGGAGTTCACGCAGATCACTGCACCAGATCGGTGCCTGCTTTTGGGGTATTTCGGAGAAATGACCGAGCTTTTACAGTTATTTATACCACCAGGATCCGCATTAGGAGGCAAGTGAGCAGTACTGATAGAACATCGTCCTCTGCTGACGGACGTGTGAACTACACCTTGATAACAATCAGCATTATGATCTTTAAAAGAACCAGATTGTGGTGCCTAGATGAGATGTTCCCAGTCTGTAGGGTTCAGGACCTACCATAAAGGGTCCCGAGAACGAAAAGAAAGACAAGTTCAAGGTCAGAGCAGAGGCATTTTTTCTGATCCTAGAGATGAAAAATTATGGTTTTGATGAACACAACAATGAGTTTGACTTGGCCTCCACCGGATATGCTACTGAGAGCTTGGTGCCAGATGCCACAGCGTACCTTCAGAGATCCAGTGGAGGCCATGCCTTAAAAACAGGGGCAGGTTTTTTATTTGAACGTTTATCATGAGGAAGTTGCACAAAATGTCATAAAGCCTGGATGGTAAAGGTCACTTCTCGGAGTCAAAGTACACACACGGCCAGCCAGGTTGAATGATTAACCCGGCAGATAAAGCTAAGACACGGGCAGCAGAGGAGGGGCGTCGGCCTTCCTCGTTCATTCTCAGACAGTGCTCAGGACCCCTCAACATGGACGAGGGCAGCGGACAAGTCAGGAAGGTCGAGCTGAACGATGGAAGATTCATGCCCCTGCTGGGTCTGGGGACGTATAAGGGACAGGTGAACTCTCTTTACTTCATAAACCAATTCGAAGTCAGACCGAGTGTGTGTCTTTTTATCATTATATGGGGAATTAAATTTGGGAAATTATATTATATGATATTTTTTATCAGAAATATGGGAAGGCTAAATGTCAGGCTTTACTTGTTGGGTCGCCTGCTCTGTCTCCATCAGAACGTGAGTCCCGAAGTGTGCCAGGCGGCGGCAGAGACCGCCATCGCCGCTGGTTACCGCCACCTGGACACGGCGTACATGTACCAAAACGAGGCGGAGCTGGGCAGAGCCATTCGCTTCAAGATCAAGCAGGGCATCATTCGGCGGGAGGACATGTTCATCACGAGCAAGGTGCAGGATGAAACGCAACCCCAGTGCCAATCAGCAGACTTCCCCGGTCAGCTCATGCCACCTGCCTTCTCCTCCCTGTGTTTAAATAGCTGTGGTGCACGCACCATGCGCCAGAAGACATCCCCGTCTGCCTGCAGAAGACCCTGAAGGACCTGCAGCTGGACTACCTGGACCTCTACCTGGTGCACTTCCCAGTGGGGCTGCAGAAGGTGGACGATGAACTGTTCCCCACCAGGAACGGCAAGCTGCTTACCAACGACATTGACTACGTGGACGTGTGGAGGGTACCGCCAGCATCCATCTCACTTTACTTTTGTTTCCCCTCAAAGATATTTTTATTGACATTAAGCAAAAAAAAAAAAAAAAAAGTGAAGTGATTGTCACTTGTAATACACAGCAGCACAGCACATGGTGCACACAGTGAAATTTGTCCTCTGCATTTAACCCGTCACCCTGAGTGAGCAGTGGGCAGCCATGACAGGCGCCTGGGGAAAAAACACAATGCACACAATATAAAAAAGATCTCACTAAGAAAATCAATTCTGTGAGAGTTACATACAAATATCGGGTAACATTGCAGTAGAGTATTATAGGAAAAATGGCCCTTTAGTCATATTCGAAGAACAATAATGATAATAATGTGTGCAATTCTAAACCCAACAACCTTTCCACATAATAACCCCATCCTCATGCCAGATTGATCAATTAAAAAGAACAAAATGACAGTATTGTTTCTGGAACTTTACTGGGTGATAATAAGAGTCGGATTCTGAGGCTGAAGGCTGGTAAAATACTCCAGGAAGGGCCATCACACCTTTTTTTGGTATCACTAATTGAGTAGTGTAGATAAGTGTCCGGCATTTTACCGGGGTCAGACATGCATCATCACTGATGATGCCCTCAGCCTCAAGCCTGGCTCCTCCCGCTGCACAATTCCAAATGGAGCTGAATTCGCCGTCGCTTTCTCGAACCACCTCTAAGGTCTCCCCCCGCCCGTGCTGTTACGCTTCTGTTTGTTACAGGGGATGGAGGCTCTGCAGCTCTCGGGGAAGGTGAGGAGCATCGGGGTCTCCAACTTCAATGTCCAGCAGCTGCAGCGGCTCCTCTCCGTGGCCAAAGTTCCGCCTGCCGTCAACCAGGTAAGGTGACGTAAACTTGTAAAATAAAACCCTGCGTAAACGTGCCGTCTTCATCTTCAGGCATCTTGGCCTTCACTTCGTCTTCTGAGCGCCGTAAACCCTGCCTGCAGGTGGAGATGCACCCTTACCTGGCGCAGTCAGACCTGGTGGAGTTCTGCCGCTCCCGCGACATCGCCCTGACCGCCTACAGCCCCTTCGGGTCGCCCGGCAGGCCGCAGCAGCAGTGAGTCGCAGCGGAGCTCCGAAACGCCGCGTCCTCCAGCAGAACCTCAACCAACAACCTTTCCCACCCCTCTCGTCCCGCCACAGCCACCGCGGGGACGCCGACCCGGAGAAGATGCTCCAGGACCCCGTGGTCGCGGACGTCGCCAAGAAGCACAGAAGAAGCTCTGCGCAGGTCTGACATTCTCGCCTACTCTGCTGGAGATCCAGGTTCGGGGCATTGTTAGCATTGTTAGGATACATCTGGAACATAATAGAGCTGAAGAACCCCGGAACGAATGGAGCCGTGGAGCACTGTTGGTCTGACAAACGGAAATGTCTGCAGGTGCTGCTGCGTTACCACGTGCAACAGGGAATCGCCGTGATTCCGAAGAGCATCAAGCCCAATCACATCCTGGACAACTCCAAGGTCGCGCCCCCCTTCCCCACAGACCGCCGGCACACGTCCAACCATTTGCCCGCATTCGGTTCCATAATGTCAGGAGATCTCACCCTTTCCAGGTCTTTGACTTCTCTCTGGATGAAGAGGACATGAAGGCACTGAGAAGGCTGGACCGAGGGTGGAGAGCCTGTGTGCTCGACCAGTAAGACGCCATTTTTCCCGAATCGCGGGTCTGTATTTTGGCGGCGCCATATATGTCACGTCGCCTAATGTCATGTTCACTAGTTCACAGCTCAGCAGAACACTTGAATTCATTGGGGGCAGCAGTGGCCCTGTAATCAGAAGGTTGTCGGTTCGAATCCCGATCCGCCAAGGTGCCACTGAGGTGCCACCGAGCAAAGCACCGTCCCCACACACTGCTCCCCGGGCGCCTGTCATGGCTGCCCACTGCTCACCAAGGGTGACGGTTAAATACAGAGGACAAATTTCACTGTGTGCACCATGTGCTGTGTCTCACCACTTTCACTTTAAAGGGCTGATAACCTGCATCATGGTGTTGGTAGTCGTTTGTGACGTCCTCAGACGCACCCTGTGAACGAGGGGCAGTGACATATAATCGGCGGTAAAATAGGGGCCCGCAGTCACAATGTTTACGCACGCTGGCGCAGAAAATGCTAACGCACGTTTTCATTCCTCAGGGCAAAGCCCCACCCGTTCTACCCATTCGACTGAAGAAGCCTTCACAGACCAATCTGCACCAGACCGATCCGAATTACCAATGTTATGAAATCACAAAACTGTGACTTTAATTGTGAAAAAAAAAAAATAGAGATTCAATTCCTTTACATTTACGGCATTTATCAGACGCCCTTATCCAGAGCGACTTACAGTCAGTATTTACAGGGACAGTCCCCCCCTGGAGACACTCAGGGTTAAGTGTCTTGCTCAGGGACACGATGGTAGTAAGTGGGATTAGAACCTGGGTCTTCAGGCTCATAGGCGAGCTATAAGCTACTACCACCCATTTCAATACCAATTCACCCAATTCAACCCCAACATGGAATTAACAAGACGTCTGATTCATTTTTCTGGACAGAGACACGCTCACGTTGTCTTTATTGAATAGTCTTTATCGAACAGCCCTGGACGGTTCCGCTGTTCTCTAGAGAGTCTAGCGGTTGCAGTGAAACGTGTCACCGGTCCCGGTGGGAGGCGGGTTTGCCCCTCGCTCGGCCTTGTTCGGCCTGCTTCCTCTCAGGGCAACTGGGCTGCGGCTTCACCGCACACACACACACCGACGCCCCGGCGATGGCCTTGGGCAGGTCCGGCCCGCGGGTCCACTGGCCCTGCTCGGGGTCGAAGACCTGCGTGGCACGCGAGTGGCACGTGTTGTCCCAGCTGTAACCGCCCAGGACGTAGATCTTGCCGCCCAGGACGCCCACCCCCGACTCACTGTTGGGCTGCAGGAGGGGAGCGACACGCGTCCACTGCTCACTCTCGGGGTCAAACGCCTCCACGTCCAGGATGTCAAACCGCTCCATGCTGTGCTCGTAGTTGACCGTCCCGCCAATGGCATAGACCCTCTCACGCAGCGAGGCCATGCAGTGCCAGCCTCGCGCCAGGGTCATCGCCTGCCGCTGCGTCCACACGTCCCCCCTCCTCGGGTCATAACTCATGACATCTCTTCTGTACGGCCCAATCAGATAGTCATGACCGCCAGATATAAAAACCAGGCCGTCGTGCACAGTGCCAGCGTGACCGTAGGTGCACCTCAAGTAAAAAAAAAAAAAAAAAAAAAAACACAAATGGAAAATATTAGATTTTCTAATCACTGTTTCAGAGGCAAGAAAACCACCAATCTGCTGGACGGACGTACTTAGGGAGTCCGGCCACATAGGTCCAGTAGTCCTCTGCCGGATGGTAGACCTCCACCGAGGACAAGGCCTTCACATTGTGGCCCCCGACGGCGATGAGACACCCGCCCACGGCCCCCAGGTAGAAATCCATGCGCCGCTGGTTCATTGAGGCACCCTACACAAGGCAGATCAATATTTCTGTTAATAGGGATGATGGACATTAGTAACGGTGGAATATAGTTTACTATCGTAAACTGTGTTCAGTCTATATTGGAGAGATTTGCTGTGAACTTTTTTTTTTCTACAAACACATTTTAAAAATGCTGTATATACAGTACAGGCCAAAAGTCTGGACACCTTCTCATTCAATGTGTTTTCTTTATTTTCATGACCATTTACGTTGGTAGATTCTCACTGAATGCATCAAAACTATGAATGAACACATGTGGAGTTCTGTACTTAACAAAAAGTGGAGACCTGGCCTCCACAGTCACCGGACCTGAACCCAATCCAGATGGTTTGGGGTGAGCTGGGCCAACAAGTGCTAAACACCTCTGGGAACTCCTTCAAGACTGTTGGAGAAGCATTTCGTGTGACGACCTCTTGAAGCTCATCGAGAGAATGCCAAGAGTGAGCAAAGCAGTAATCAGAGCAAAGAAACTAGAATATAAAACATGTTTTCACTTATTTCACCTTTTTTTGTTAAGTACATAACTCCACATGTGTTCATTCATAGTTTTGATGCCTTCAGTGAGAATCTACCAACGTAAATGGTCATGAAAATAAAGGAATCACATTGACTGAGAAGGCGTGTCCAAACTTTTGGCCTGTACTGTATGTATATATATAGCATTATAAATGTATTGAAAACCCTTGTATTGTATAATGAGATTCTTGCCAAAACGTATTTGTAGCTCTTGTTAATATCCCTGTATAAATATTCTATGGGACTTAATCGTTCCAGGAATTTCCAGATTTGGAAATCCATTCAATCCATCTGCATTAGAGGTAGGATCAATATGATGTGATTCCTGAAAATCTAAAAGAGAAGATTGTCCTCGCCTTGATCCAGAGGTTGGTGCGTGGGTCGTAGCGGTACAACATGTTACTCGCGATCTCCGATGAGTTGTCCCGTGACGAGCTCCCGCCAGCGGTGAAGAGAAACCCGCCCAGGACGGCCACGCAGTGGTGGCTTCTCTGGGCCGGCAGCTGGGTCTCTGTCTGCCACTGGCCACTGTCCTCGTCCAGCGAGCAGACCTCAGCGCTCAGCTCCTCCCCCCTCTCCGACACCTCCCCTCCCACAAGCAGGAGGCGCTCCTCCCCACCCCTCAGCCTGGACTCTGGCGTCTGGAGAAGGGGCTGGGCGCTCGGGCGGGAGCAGTAGCTCACCGCCTCCTCCACCAGCGCCTCGCAGCCGGCCTCCGGGGGCAGCAGCGAGCGAATGGCGGGCAGGACGCAGCGCGTGAGCTCCCCCGCTGGTATGAGGGAGAAGCGCACCTGAGAGAGGAGCCGCCGCGCCTGAGGCTGGCGCTCCGGCCTCTGGCTCAGCCACCGCAGCGCCGCCTGGAGCAGGGCCTGCTCGCTGTCGTGCTGCACGCGCTCGTGCGACAGGTACGCCGCCATCTTGGCCGGCGGCACGTTGCTGAGGAACTGCGGCGTGACGGACAGGGCGGAGAAGCGCTCCAGTACGAAGCGGTCGATGTGGGCGTCCAGGCGCTCCAGGCTGTAGAGCAGCGCGAGCTCCTGCAGGTGGACGTAGTTCTCCTCGCTCACCGCCTGCTCCAGGTGCTGGCAGCAGAAGTCCACGGCGCGCCACACCTGCAGCAGGTGGGCCGTCTCCAGCACGCAGTAGACGTTGCCGCAGTCCAGCGGCAGCTCCCCGCTGTACAGGAAGTCCACCACGGCCTTCACGCCCGCGGACGAGGCGCTCACGAGCTCCACCTCTGCCTGCCTCTCCTCGCGCATGCCCAGGGTGAACATGGCCTGGGAGGAAGAATTCAAACAGACACACCAGACATCAAGTGCACGGCACGATGGCCACGTGTCACGTGGTCTGTAACAGGATCAATCTCACAATACACAGAACATTTAAACCCCAAAAGTGCGTGTGACCTAAAAGGCGGCATAGATATTCTCAGTGAAAAGCAGTGCTGGTAGTGACTTTGGCCACTCAGCGGCCATGAGCAAAACGCGGTCAAAGTTGAAATGGAATCTAAGAGATGGGTGTCCAGAGATCTGAAACACAACACTGTCGTCTTAACGGGAGTTCAGGAAGCGGACGTGTCCACTGAGAAAGCGTCCGAAAGCATCTTTAGATTTGCTCCAATGAGTTCTGACGCCGACAGTTTTTCAAACAAGACCTTAAGTCCCGTGAAGTAGACGTAGAAAATTTGATGTGATGCATCGATAATCGAGGCGTTGACAATCCGAGTTGTGAAGTCACGCGGAGTTCTGAATGTGTGCAACGCGCCACCTGGAAGTAAGGGCTCGAGGCGGCCAGCAGGGCGCGGTGGGCGGTGATCCTCTGGCCCTCGGCGACCAGCACCACGTCGCAGAGCTGCCCACACTGTCTCTGGTCGTTCAGGCCCTGCAGCAGTGACGTGGCCCGCTCCTCCCAGAAGTACACCTGAAACCGGGCGTGGCATTACTGCTTGGTCACGTGACCTTTTAATCAACAGGCATGGTCTCGCAACCGTAATAAACCTGCTCGTGGGCCACATTTTTACCGGTGTCCGGCACGGCCACCAGTAAATATACATCACAGAGCTGCTCTATACTGGACCACCGACCTTAGAAGAGCCCAGTATGCGAGGGCGCGACACCTGAGGTTGTCTTCCTCCCTCCATGGTGCCTTCAAACTGAAACAAAGGGGGAACACACACACACACACACACACAGACCAGTATTTATATTAAATACAAATAAAACGACCATAGACAATATCATTGTCATTTTAAACGTGGATAATTGACTGCCAATCATAATAAATCATTCGGCATATCCAGTGAATCCGACATGCAAACGCTCACAAAGAATCATTTACCGCCGGGTTGTTATTTTAAACGTGGATTAGAACAGCGACAGGACCCACCATGTCATTAAAGTCCGAGTTAAACTACCAGCCCTGACAATACATTTTGTGGGAAATAAACTACACATGAAGCGTGATACGCGTCCAGGAACAGCCCTGCCTCCGTCTGCGGGGGGCGGAAGATCCGGAACGCCTGTCGGCGCCTGGCGCCCTCTAGAGGTCGGGCGAGTAAGCGGATTTCGCTCGACCGACTTCTCGCAAGCAACGAACCCGGCTCTGGTTCTGCAGCACCGTATCTACTACCCATGCATATTAGCAGACACCCTAATCTCGACCACAGATTAAAAGCACGTTGTTACAACGCGTGGAAGTAGCTTTAGTGTTACCCTGGGTGGATTGGCCACGGGCGTGTGAATCCAGTGAATCCCTGTGCCAAGACGGGCCGCGGTAAACCCCTGATACGAATCAGCAATGATAATAACACACTTGCTCAATGGAGCCATCAATAACTGCAGAACGGTGCATTCGGGCCACGTCCATTTGTTAGGAACATTTTGGTTAAGCGCTTTGAACATAGTTTACAGGTTGGAGTGGCATAATTTTCGGTGTGGGGTGGCACTGCACTGACCCGGAATGACGAATCAAAAGGACCGGGGGGGCAAACTTCACTGGCTGACTTTTTATTTGGTTTTTATTTTCCCAAGGAATAAAATAAACCAACTTATCTTACGGTTTCGACAGCCCTGCCGCTCCGCATTTCTGCTGATAAAGTGTGTTTCACAAGGAGATTGTGAGAGAGAGAGAGAGAGAGAGAGAGAGAGCGTCACTGCTGCATTATGACACACTGCAACATCAGGGCAGATCCTCTCCACCACTCGTTTTATTTAAGCCCAAACACACCACAACTCCGCAAAAACATGCAGGAAAACATATTTACCCTCACAGGTCGTGTAAACGAGTGAATGTGAGTAATAATAACACTCGGTATAATGAGCGCAGGAGTAAAAACTGAAAATACTTGGGTGCGGTGTGTACACGGCAAACTTTTAACTGTCCCGCAAAACGACACCAGATATGTCCACCTCAACAAGACAGAACAACTACCAAAGCAAAATTACTGTTTGAATCTATTTTCGTGGAGTTGATTTGTATGCATCCTTTCTACCCAAAAGGGCCATGCAGAACAAACAGAACAAGACTATACAAACGGAACAATAACGCTCATGTTTGGGGGTTCTATCTGTCCTGCGCTGTTTCTGGTTAAGAATTAAGTCCCTTCATCCTCCAGTTGTGCTTTATTGAACAAATCTCCTCCACCAACTGTACTTTACTGTACATCTCCCCTCTGATGAATTAGAGATATACTGCATAAAGAACCATCCCGGGACGCACCTCCTGACAAAACCACCTCGTTTTAGAACATTCCATTTACATTTACGGCATTTACCAGAAGCCCTCATCCAGAGCGACTTACAATCAGTAGTTACAGGGACAGTCCCCCCCTGGAGACACTCAGGGTTAAGTGTCCTGCTCAGGGACACAATGGTAGTAAGTGTGTTTGGGGTTCTGGGTCTTCTGGTTCGCAGGCGAGTGTGTTACCACCCACCAGGGTTGTTTTATGCTATTAATAAGACTTCAGTGAAATGTATAGAAGTGGGTGCTGGTGATTTATTGGCGATACTTTGTATCTGCTTGAACAGGGGTCGATGGTTACATTGTATCCGCATGATTCGCTGGTTGGTTGCTGCACCACTAGGTGGCGTCCTCGGCCTGCGGAATTCCCCGGTTGGCCGTTAGGAGGAGGTGAGACCTGCGCCGTGGAGCTCCGACCTATTCTGACGCTCATCGTCATCATCATCATCATCATCATCACCAGCAGCACCACGACCGCCAGCAGCAGCAGCAGCAGCAGAAACGCCCAAAACGCGGCAGAAGGAAATGAGTCGCGCCGAGTTCCCTGCAGACTGAAGTCGCAGCTCTCAGCTCCTCGGCCGCCCATCTGCTGTCCCTCGCCCAGCGACGCCGACGCGACCGGGACACCCCACGACGCCACATTTTCTTCCAGAAATCACCTGTCGGCGGCCATGGCGACGCGCATTGACAAGGAGGCCTGCAGGGACGCGTACAACCAGGTCCGGGACGACACCAGCGGGATCACCTGGTGAGTAGCCGAGATCCGCCATTCATTACCGACCGAACGGGAGTTCGGGGGGGGGGGCGCCCTTTGTCCGCGGAGAAACGCGCCATTCCCGCCCTCCCGTGACCGATCTCCTCTCCCGCCAGGGCGTCGTTCAAGTACGAGGGCTCCACCATCGTGCCCGGCGGACAGGGGACCGACTATGGCGAGTTCAAGAGCCAGTGCTCAGGTGAGAGTCTGTCTGTGCCGTGTTGCGGGGTACCGGGGTACCGGTCGGCGGTGGCACTGGCCGCCCCGGGGTTTACATTCCCAGAAGAGGAACAGAACCGCAGGGTCCACCTGGAGTGGAGATGCCACGCCCTTCCTGCTCCTGGGTGCCGGTGCGTGCCCGCCCGGCCATCCCCGAAACGTAGCACCCACGCCGACCACGCCCGAACGCTGCACCCCTGTCCGCATTTCACCAAAAACAAGCAGGTTCTGGTTCCGGTTTTATAAAAGTAATGGAGATGCAACCCTGGCCGGGTTACGGGGTGTCTGCTGAGGCATCGTGCCGGTGTTGGGGGAGGGGAGCCTCCGGGGAGCCTCCGAACTTTGGTCCCGGCGCAGCAGCACAGGCCCGGTGTAGAAGAACCCGCCGCTGCGGCTTCCCAGACGGGGGCCTGGAAGGGTCAAGGGACGCGGCGGCCGTCACGTGTGTTGCGAGACGGCAGGTTAATGAATAGTCCACGTCTGGTTCAGGGACGTGATGAGAACTGGGGGGGGGCGGGGCCCGTCTGGACCAGAACCAGTACGTTTAACTGGGAGATATACAACATACACTACTGAGGACGTGGCCGCTAGTCAAACTAGTTCGAGGTTTTTCCGTCTTCCCAACAGCGACTTGACTATAAGCGTAAAAAAACACAAATAATGATGTTGACATGTAGGGACGTTCTAGAAGAACTGGGCGTCGGTCTCTCCCAATGCTGTAAAGTAATGGATGACCACCTACAAGCAGAAGTCTACAGATGGAGGACAACAGAGTGTCTTTCCTTACACACATCAAAAACAAGGACATTCTGCCATAAACAGAACATGTTGAATGTTGGACGGAGGGATTTGTTACGTGAACGAAAGTGCTTGCAAACTTAGGCGAACAGCGTTTGGTTGTGTTTTTGCTGGTTTGTGTTGGTGCTTCGGCACAGGTCTGTAGATGAATCTTTTCAGATGATCCGTGAATCGTTTTCACGCGAACGAATCCAGACGGACCTCCTCCTGCTCCAACTGTCCTGCCGTCATGTGAGCTTCACATGTGTTCCAGCATGAGGTCGTGGCTGATGAAAGGATCTCTCTCTTTCTCTCTCTGTCCATGTCTCTCGCCCCCCGCGGCCCGGCTGCAGATGATAACCGCTTGTTTGGGTTTGTCCGGATAACGACGGGCGACGCCATGAGCAAAAGGGCAAAGTTCACGCTGATCACCTGGATCGGGGAGAACGTGAGCGGCCTGCAGCGTGCCAAGATCAGCACCGACAAGACGCTGGTGAAAGACGTCATCCAGGTGTGTGTGTGTGTGGGGTCACAGGACAGTGTCTTGACAGCCACCTAAATCTTCTGAATGGGCGGAGCCCAGGTGACACCGTCTTACCTGCGTTTAATGACGTCTGCTCCTCCCTACAGAACTTCGCCAAGGAGTTCATGATCAGCGACCCGCGGGAGCTGGAGGAGGACTACCTCCGCAACGAGCTGAAAAAAGCGGGCGGGGCCAACTACGACGCGCAGGCGGAGTAAACGCCAGCGTGCGCTCGGGGAACGGGGCGGGGTTATTTCGACTGGATGAGCGGGATGGGGAATTCCGTCATCTTACACACACACACACACACACACACACACACACTCACACTGTGGCGGTCCTGCCTTGACCGCACTCAGCTGTACTGTGCGTCATCTCATCTCAGCCGTGGTCACGTGACTCTCCGTTGACCCGGGGGTCGAGGTGCCCTCCCCACCCGGCCAGCCGTCACTGTGCTTTGATCTTTGCCCGGGTTCGGGAGCAAAACCCTCCCCTGGATCAACGGAGACCCCCTCTGCCCAGCGCCCGTCTTGTTCGGTTTCGCAGCCCACTGTGTTTACGGCCTTAATCTCCCATGGAGAGAGGGGCATCATGGGAAGTGTGCCTGTGTGAGTGTGCGTGTTTGCGTGTAAGACGCTGCACTGTGACTGGCCGGCGGTGCCCGACCCAGCCGCCGTTTGTGCGGTGGAGCCTCCCTCTGATTCGGTTTCAGACCCATAAACGAATGTTTGCTTATTGTTGTTTTTTTTTTAATGATGATTTTTACGTTGATTCATTCTCTGGGAAAATGTGACCTGTGAGGAGGGAAAGTGGGAAATGTCGGCATGCAGTCATTTGGGAATAAAACCTTTTTCTTTTTTTTTTCCAAAAGCCCCAGTCTCTTTGTCAGTTCTGTGTGTGTGTGTGTGTGTGTGTGTGTGTGCGCACATGCATCTCAATGTCTCATTGAAATGGTAAAAAGTCTCTGTTGTTTGGGGTGGGGGGGCGGCTGGATACTATAGGGGGGCAGGGGTCGCGGGCCTGATGATGTCATGGGAGCGCCTGGCATCGCTCCCCCTTCCAGAGGACACGTGGTAACCGCCTCAGGGTGGGGGCTTATGGGAGTCCACCAGGTTGCCATGGTCACCACTACTGGCAGCCCCAGCCAATCACATGCTGCCCTTGTCTTGTCAATAGCACCCCGCTTTCTTCCACCCCCTCGCCCGCCTCGGACTGTCTGCTCTCTGCTCCAGCAGATGTGATCCTGGCTGCCCTACTTGCTTAATCTGTAATCTATAAGCCTCTTCCAGGCTGTTTTTATGACACGGGGGGGGGGTCATGGAGGAAAAGGCACCCACGGGTGAAGAAAGCTCTTTTAAATGTAAATTTTGTCTTCTGCAAACATAAACAAATACTTTCTGTGTGTGTGAGTGACCGGTCCGATCAGGAGGGATGGAAATCTGAGCCCTGAGGGGGAATGGAGCAGGAAAAACAGGAAAGCCGTCCCAGAGTGGGTGCCACCACGCGGGTGGTCCATGTTTCCCTGTCCTGGGCGACAGGTGACTGGGCCGAAGGTGCGGGCCGGGTGTTCGAAGGCACTGACGGGAGCCCAGTAATCAGATTAATGAGCCCCGAGCGTGGGCGTGGCCGCTCAGACGCTAATCTCTGCTCGAGAGCGGGCGTGTCCCAGCGGAGCGGGCGTGTCCCGACAGCACAGGCCGACTTGCCAGCATAACTCCTGCTGGACGTGTGTGTGTGTATGCATCTGTGTATTTGAATGGGTCTTTGCATGTATGTGTGTTGGAGTAGGTATTTGTGTGTGTGTGTGTGCGAGCGAGTTTTCACGCTGAGATTCACAAGGAAGTTCCTGTGAACTCTGCTGCTCAGATCCTTCCTGCATTCCAAAGGCCTCCCAGACTCCGCATATTTCAGACCCACACGCACGTGCGTCATGTGTTTGGCCCGGGAGTATCTGCGCGTGTTTACGTTTTCCGTTATCAGGGGGTTCGAGGCGGACCATCTCTTTAAAGCGGCGTTGTTTTTGGAGAGCGGCCGGAGGGTTCCACGCTGGGCGACAGGAAGGGAACCCACCCGAGTCGGGAGTGCGGGACTCAGGAGCAGAACGGAGGCCCGGGAGGATCGGGGGTCACCGGGGCTGCGGGGTAGAAAATGGGGCACGTCGGGGGGCTGGGGCCGCCTGAATGGGTCGTCCTCGCTTCTCCTGGGTGCCACGCTGGCCCTGGCACAGAGCTGCTATTGTCAGGGGCTAACAAGCTGCATTCCGACCAGTGGAGAAGCCGTCCTCGCCCAACGCTTCCCAGCAGCTGATGTAGGTGGTCCACGTGATCCACAGTAAATAACAATTACTTCCACGAACGATGAAGACCAGGCGTAAACCAGGCACTGGGAAGGGTTTCCATCAAATCTTCTCTCCCAGCACCACGTCACAGATAAATGTCATTTGCAGTGGTGATAAATAACATAAAGGTATAAAATGAACCTGTGGGCGGTGAGGAAGATGAAATGAACAAAGCCAGACAGGAACGTGTCTAATAGTGTGTAAAGTGGTGGCCTAGCGGTTAAGGAAGCGGCCCCGTAATCAGAAGGTTGCCGGTTCGAATCCCGATCCGCCAAGGTGCCACTGAGGTGCCACTGAGCAAAGCACCGTCCCCACACACTGCTCCCCTGGTGCCTGTCATGGCTGCTCACTCAGGGTGATGGGTTAAATGTGCTGTATCACATGTGACAATCACTACACACACACTTTAAAAGCCGCAAGGAACCAGAACGTTTCTGATGACCATGCAACTTGTAGACTTCTGCATGGCAGAGAAAGCAGAACCGGGGCGTATTCCTTCTTACTCGGAAGACGGCAGAACGGCAGAATCCCTGGGAAGGGATTCCGCACTGATCCGAACCTCCGCCCTCTGACGGCTGGCCTGCTCCGCGCTGCCCAGTGTCACTCAGCCCTTCATTTTTAATCAAGCTGCTGCTCATCCGCGTATGGATCAGTGGTCGGCTTGTTTATTGATCGCGGCCCCGGCCATGACAGGACACAAAACGCGGCGCGGAGCGAAAGGTCACAGGCAAAGGTCAGATGTCTGTATCTCCGATGTATGCGCGAGCGTTAAGCAGAGCGAGGTAATTGCATTTTGACAAACTCAGGGCTGGTTGTAATAGCATTTAGATCGAGAGGGATAAAATGAATAACGCCCGGACCCTGTCATCTGTTCTCAACGTGCACCTTCTAGTGACAAAGCTGATGCAAACTTTACATTTTGGTTTTGTGGGCTGCTGCACTCCACCCTCGCTGGTTTGAGGAACTGTTTTACCCACGAGTGGATTTGTGTAGAAGCCGACGCTGGTTTCTGGTGTTGCCAAAGAGCAACAGAGCAGCTCCACTGAGTAGATTCAGATAAAGATTCAGGGTGAAAGCTCACATATATTTACATTTACATATACGGTCATTTACCAGATGCCCTTATCCAGAGCGACTTACAATCAGTAGTTACAGGGACAGTCCCCTCCCTGGAGACACTCAGGGTTAAGTGTCTTGCTCAGGGACACAATGGTAGTAAGTGGGATTCGAACCTGGGTCTTCTGGTTCATAGGCGAGTGTGTTACCCACTAGGCTACTAACACCCTATATATATTGATATGTATTGTATATGTAATGTATATATATATACAGGGTGGGCCATTTATATAGATCCACCTTAATAAAATGGGAATGGTTGGTGATATTAACGTCCTGTTTGTGGCACATTAGTACATGTGAGGGGGCAAACTTTTCAAGATGGCTGGTGACCATAGTGGCCATTTTGAAGTCGGCCATCTTGGAACCAACTTTTGTTTTTTCAATAGGAAGAGGGTCATGTGGCAGATCAAATTTATTGGTAATTTCACAATAAAAAACAATGGTGTGCTTTTAATGTAACTTTATTCTCTCATGAGTTATTTACAAGTTTCTGACCACTTATAAAATGTGTTCAATGTCACCAACCATTCCCATTTTATTAAGGTGTATCCATATAAATGGCCCACCCTGTACATGTATTGTACATATTGGGTGAATAATGTAAAATAAGAGATCAGCACAAAGGAGCAGGAGTCAGTTTGACCCATTTTCCATTTCGAGTTTCACAAAATTGCAGTTGCCTGACCTGTTTCTGCCTGAAACCGTTCGACTTTTTCCTCATTTATGAACCTGTATTTGAAACGTGGACACGCTGACGCTTGGTGGAAAAGGGATGTCTGACGTCTGTCGTTGTTCTGACTTGTTCTGGATTTTGAAAGAAGAAAAAGGACCGGAGTGATGTCGAAAGTACCAAACTAAACGTACTGAAGGTTTTTGCAAGTAGAAAATCGCCATTAGCACCTGAAATCAGCCAGAACGCTGCAGCTCTAAGGGCGTGTCAGGACGTTTTTAAATGACGCATATTAAATATGCCGTTTCACTTTCCACGATTTAAAATGCATTTCAGCCACAGCACGGTGGATGTGGATTTCTTCAGTACAGCAGGAGGGCATCCCCCCCAGAAACACCACAAAAATGTGGCCGTATGTGGGCGAGCTGGCGCGAATCTCATTTTACTGTCATTTCCATGCTTGTATGGACTGTGGTCCGGGCGCCTGCCGATTGGTCGAGCACTTTAAGAAGCAGGTGTCCATTGCATGCACGCTGCCTTCTCTCTCTCTCTGACTGTCTGTCTCGCCCACGTTGTACCTGCGTTGCGTGTGGATGATGCGCGCCTACGTCAGCCGCCAAGGCCCTCAGCGTTTCCTGCATGGTGACACCGCACTTCTGTTACCATATAGGGTGGTAACGGACTGGGGAGGAAAGCAGAACCGAAGAGGCAGAAAGGAAGAGTCACATGTCTCAACTCGCCGGCCGACGGCGTCATTAATAAAGAGACTCCTGTCAGACCAACAGCTGCTCGTCTCTTCCTTCCGCGCCGACCGAGCGGTAATCAATGGTCATCGATCGGGCCTTTCACAACCCGACTGCTCCAGCCTCTCTGGTGTGGCAAGGCCTCGGGTCAATGAAGAACTTTCTTCTAATCTGGAGGAACTGTTCCACGGACTGTTTACGCTGCGACGTTCGAACCTGCCAAATGAATTGAGTCCATTCACGGTCTCCCTCTCTCTTTTCGTTTCTGTTCTGTCCCTCGCCGCGCGGCCCACCCACAGGCCCAGCGTCTGAAGTGCAAAGCGTCTTCGAGAACCCTGCGGTTCTCATGCCCACCGGTGCTCTGAGGCTTTCATTATGTTCTAACCGTAGAGATGATCATCTCAAGCAGATGACATGAGATGAAACACTATTATGCAGTCAGGACATTGCTGGAACAAGGACATAAGAATACAAACACAGACGCATATGCACACACACGCTGTGCTGATTATGCACAAGTTTGCTCTTAAGGTTGAGAAGTTTTGTTCTTTTTTTGATAAGAACAGGATGACGCGTGACGTGTCCCGCCCCCGCGCGTAGGCCCCGCCCCATCCACGTATAGGCCCCGCCCCCCCGCGCTGCTGTCTCATGTCCTTATAAGGAGTTTTCATCGCCGCGCTGCTGCCGAGCGGCGCTCGGGCAGAACGTGGACATTCGCGACCTCTCCTGGCCGAACGCAGAACTGCATCAAACTCCAATATCAATCCAAAATGGATTTTCACGTTTTTTTTTTTTTTTTTTTTTTTTTTTTTTTTTTTTTTTTTTTTTCTTTGACATGTTTATTCAGTATTTACAGATAGATGTACAATCACTTTAAGGTATTGTGACTTGAATTTCACTTCAAAAATACAGAAACAACTTAAGCAATAAAAACAAGTCTATAAACAAAAAGAATACACAAAATAAGAATTTAAATAATACCATAATAGAAACATGTCATTTATAACACACATATATACACACGAAAAAACCCAACAGAACCAAGACCATTCTTTATTATTATTATATATATATTTTTTTTATATAGATATAAAAATATAACCATCGCAAAACCCTAATTGACACACAAAACCATTTCTCTCACATTTGGAGATAAGTGATCTAAAAAGGGAGACCATACATTCTGAAAGCTATTTATATTATCCCTAAGCACAGCCGCCAGCCTCTCATGAGGCGGGACTGCAAAAATCTCTCTATACCATTGTGTGACAGAGGGGGGAGTATTTTTTATCCATCTAATAAGAATACACTTTCTTGCCACAAGTAGTAATTTGTCTAATAATCTATAACTTTTGGCATCAAGTTTCAGTGAAGTTGCTTGTCTTTTAGACGGGAGCCCCAAAAGAAAAAGGCCAGGATCCGCTTTCAGTTTTATCTTAAGGATGGTACTGATTTCATGAGCAACAAAATTCCAAAATCTTGAGATGAGCCTACACCCCCAAAAACAGTGAAAGTATGTCCCCAGCTCTGTGTGGCATTTAACACAGAGAGCTGGCACAGAGGAATCAATCTTATTCATTAATACTGGCGTTATATGTAACCTGTGTAAAATCTTATATTGAGTCTCTCTAAGCCGGTTACAAACAAAAGTGTATCGGACACTTTTCATAGCCTCCTGCCAGTCATCGTCTATATAAACATTACCCAGATCTTCCTCCCATTTCCGGGCCACCGTGCTCACCAGTCCAGAGTCATTAGCATATAAAAAGGAATAAAATTTAGAAATGAAATGAGCAGCATTGGTTGTATTGAGAAATAAACTCTCCAGCCTGCTAGGTGCTATGGGATCCGGTACCTGCTTTTGCTTTGAGATACCATAGTGCCGAATTTGCAGATATCCAAAGTGATGTTGATTTGGAAGATCAAACTTCTGTTGTAACTGTTGGAAGGACATTAAAGAGCCATCCTGAAATAAGTCCCCTAGTACACGAATCCCCTTCATATACCAGGATTTTCACGTTTGAATAATATCGCATTTGTTATAATATGTCTGTGAAGATTCTCAGTCAGCCATGACTCAACTTTCAGACATTTGTTCTAATAGTGACTGCATTTAGAAGCAGTGATTTTTTTTTATTCGTTTGAAAAAAATCACGATTACTTTGCATGGTAGTTGGTTATTTCGGTGACAAGAAAAGTGCCATACATGGTCACGTAAAATAAGATTATATTAGCAATAACTACACAACCCTTCACAACAAGAGGGGCAGTGGTGGCCTAGTGGTTAAGGAAGCGGCCCCATAATCAGAAGGTTGCTGGTTCGAATCCCGATCTGCCAAGGTACCACTGAGGTGCCACTGAGCAAAGCACCGTCCCCACACACTGCTCCCCGGGCGCTTGTCATGGCTGCCCACTGCTCACTCAGGGTGATGGGTTAAATGCAGAGGACACATTTCACTGTGTGTATCACGTGTGACAATCACTTCAAAAAAAAAAAAAAAGAGGTGCGCTCCCATTCTGCGCAAACCAACGCATAATGACGAGCTGGAGAATCCACACGGACACGTGCTGAATGGGTTGCACCAATCAAATTACGCTGCTGGTGAATCAGACGACGTGATTGGTCAGTTTTCACACGTCGAGGTTTGACGAATTTCTATTGGCTCTCACGGAAGCCGAACAGGAAGTGTGTTGTTTACATCGTAAAATCTGCAACGCGGCGGTAAACGGGCCATTGGGGCGTTTTAGGTTGTGTAACTAGTTGTGACCTTAACTACCCTGGCGCGCGACTAACTAGTAGTGAGCCACCGGCCAGTGGTCGTTTGTCCATATCCGATGGGGAACGCGGAGAGCGCCGCGGTGCAGCGGAGGCTGGACCGTTTCCGACCGGAGGAGCGTCCTGCGGTGGAGGGCCTGTTCGAGAAGCTTCTCCGGAGCTCCGCGCCCGCTGCTCCACCGGACAAGGCAGCGAAGACCCTGAGTGTGGATGCGCTGCGGGTGTGTATGGTTGCGCTGCAACACATTTTCACTTCATTTGGTTTCTCTCAGTGCAATGCAACGTAAAAACAACGATATTATTACAGATAATACATAATATAAAAACAATATACAGTACAGGTCAAAAGTCTGGACACACCTTCTCATTCAATGTGTTTTCTTTATTCTCATGACCATTTACGTTGGTAGATTCTCACTGAAGGCATCAAAACTATGAATGAACACATGTGGAGTTCTGTACTTAACAAAAAGTGGAGACCTGACCTCCACATTCACCGGACCTGAACCCAATCCAGATGGTTTGGGGTGAGCTGGACCAACAAGTGCTAAACACCTCTGGGAACTCCTTCAAGACTGTTGGAGAAGCATTTCAGGTGACGACCTCTTGAAGCTCATCGAGAGAATGCCAAGAGTGTGCAAAGCAGTAATCAGAGCAAATAAACTAGAATATAAAACATGTTTTCAGGTATTTCACCTTTTATTGTTAAGTACATAACTCCACATGTGTTCTTTCATGGTTTTGATGCCTTCAGTGAGAATCTACCAACGTAAATGGTCATGAGAATAAAGAAAACACATTGAATGAGAAGGTGTGTCCAAACTTTTGACCTGTACTGTATATAAAGTGCAAGCAATGACCATAGCATGCAGAACACCTACACAAGTGTATCCTCCATTTTTACATGGGGCTTAAACACACTACCTGGATGCTGATTCATTACACTCAAGTAGACTGCAATGTATTTCGGATGTATTTCATTGTAATCCATTGCTGACCGGAGGAGGATTGGTTCCCCCTCAGGTTCCTCTCGAGGTTTTCTTCTTGTTAGAGGGAAGTTCTTTTCTTGCCACTGCTGCCTCTGGCTTGCTCACCTGGGGCTTTGAGCACTGTTCAATTCGTAAGGCGCTTTGTGACGATGTACAGTGTAAAAAGCGGCATATAAATAAAGGTTGATTGATTGATTGAAGTGTAGCTCTGCATGAAATGAACCATTCTGCGTCCCAGCACGTGTCTTAAATGAATGAAAAAAACAGCCTTCAGGCCACTATTACACGCCACTTTCTGTGTGACCTGTGGTTGTTTTGCTCCGCATGGCCTTCCACAGACGTGTGCGGGCAGCATGGCCTCCGGCTCCATGGTCGAGAGGATGTTCGAGGGGATGCGCCGCATCGACCCTGGAGTGGCACTCCCGTCTTGCGGAGGGGTCTCTCGTGAGCAGCTGGTCATATTCCTGGCTGATGCGCTCCGCGGCACGGCACAGGAGCGGGCGCCGCTCGTCATGTCGATGGTCCAGCGGGGAGCAGAGGACAGCGTGGTCACTCTGGATCAGATAAAGGAGGTGGGGTGTCTTTATTCAACAGGGGTGGTAGTAGCTTAGTGGGTAACACACTCGCCTATGAACCAGAAGACCCAGGTTCAAACCCCACTTACTACCATCGTGTCCCTGAGCAAGACACTTAACCCTAAGTGTCTCCAGGGGGGGACTGTCCCTGTAACTACTGACTGTAAGTCGCTCTGGATAAGGGCGTCTGGTAGATGCCGTAAATGTAAACAGAAATCCCTTCATTCGCATACACTATCCCTAATGCAATAAACCAACAGCAAAATAGTTCAAAACCCCACTCTCATTACAGTTGAACAGTGAGAATTAGTACAATTATTAATTCATGTTTTTAAAGAAACAGAGTGAGCATAATATTCACCACTTTTGTTGAGCATTTTGCTCTTTTCCCCTCTCCACCCATGGAATTCTAGTTAATTGTCCTTCTTCATGGAATGTGAACCTTAAGTAGACACCGAAGAAGGCTCAGCAAAAAACGCGTCCGTGCAATCGAGACCTTTGTTTTGCGTTTTTTTTTTTTTTTTTTAATACCCCTTCATTCTTCCATTCTGCTTATCTCCTTCTTCTGCTGCTTCAGCAGTTTGTTGGTAATTTAAGACGGCTGGCAGGAAGCATTATTTTAGATTCGTGCTGCGCTGTTGAAATGCTAGAATTAACACGGCCAACCCTGATCTGCGTCAACCCTCTGCAGTTCCTGGAGGACCTGGTGTCATCTGTGGTGCAGATTCTCACCCACAGGGGGTGCCTGCGTGGCTGGAGACCAGACCGGATGGGTGACACGTCTCAGGGGGTGAAGCTGCTGGCTGAGCAGCTGAGCTCAGAAGTCCGAGCCTCAGGTGAGGCAGGGATGAAGGCAGAAGTTCCGCTTTTCTACAGCTTTTCTGGAATTTTCCCCTCGTCTTCTCCTCAGCTCAGCAGACGTGTGACGTCTCCGGCCTGGAGGATTGGCTGTTCCGGGTCTCCGGTGTGGCTCTGTACCTAGAGATGCTGGTGGGTGAGAGCCTGTCTGTCCAGCTCACCTCCCGTCCTCCCCCGACCCTCCTACCCGAGTGTCGGGACGCCCCGTGGGGGCAGGCGCAGTGTCTCCTGGATCTGCCCCTGCTCCTCTTCCTCAGTCCCCAGCTGCCAGAGGGCATCAAGGCCCCCTGGCGGCTGCTCTTCTCCACTCAGGTCCACGGAGAGAGCTTCACACGGCTGGTGGGCTGCTGCAAAAGCCGTGGCCCCACCCTGCTTCTGCTGCGGGACACGAAGGGTCACGTGTTCGGAGGCTTTGCCTCCCAAAGCTGGGAGACTAAGCCCCAGTTTCAAGGTGGGTACGAGGGAATTGTAATATTGCATGCAAATTTCATAAACCTATACCCTGCAATAGAAAACATAAAAAACGATAGATTGTACCACTGAAAAGAAGAAAATTAGGTCTGATTCAAGGCCTTGTCCACAAGATTCCTGGATTTTTTTTTTAATTACAAGGTATTGAACATCTTAGCAATTTTACATAAAGGAACATGTCCACATATTGTTCGTTTATTTATATTTTAAACACCGTCCCAACTAAACCAGTTCAAATTTTGCACATTTAAATTATGTACGTCATGAATGTGCCTTTTTTTCCCACGCAGCGATAGGAACTTTTGGAGACCACAAGGGGGCAGTATAAAATATAAAAGGCCACACATTGCTGCTCATTTACATACAAATGCTACAGGCCTTTTTTTTTGTGTGTGTGTGTGTGTGTGTGTGTGTGTGTGTTTTGGCCGACGTGTATGACATTTGATTGAGTTTTAGTGTGTTTTTGCGTGCTAGTAGCCTAGCGGGTAACACACTCGCCTATGAACCAGAAGACCCAGGTTCAAACCCCACTTACTACCATCGTGTCCCTGAGCAAGACACTTAACCTTGAGTGTCTCCAGGGGGGGACTGTCCCTATAATTACTGATTGTAAGTCTCTCTGTATAAGGGCGTCTGGTAAATGCTGTAAATGTGTTTGCAGGAGACTCCAGGTGCTTCCTCTTTTCCGTCTTCCCCACCTTGCGGGTCTACACTTGCACGGGATACAATCAGCACTACATGTACCTGAACCAGGGCCAGCAGACGATGCCCAACGGCCTGGTGAGCGTCCGACTTTCTCCCCCAACACCCTCCACACGTCCCTTCATTTCCATACACATTTCCATAATGTACCAGAATTGCACCTAGCGTGGCTTCCTCCGTTTAAACAATCTGTCGCTTGCTGGATGCTGCGCCACATTTTTATGTCACTTTTTCAACATCCACAGCATGCAGTGTCCACCCAGAAAAGTCCCAAACATCCACAACGTCCTGTTTTATCTGGTTCTCTTCATTAGATGCCATTTGTAGTTTTACAGTAAATGCGTTTGGCTGAGAAGTGTACTAATTTCTCTTCTAATTTCATTATTTTTCATCTCTCTCTGTGCCTGTAGGGGATGGGTGGTCAGCACAACTACTTCGGACTGTGGCTGGACAGCGACTTCGGCCGCGGTCACAGTCGTGGCCGGCCGCGCTGCACCACGTACGGCAGCCCCCAGCTCTCAGGGGAGGAGGACTTCAGGCTGGACGCGATGGAGGTGTGGGCTGTGGGGCAGCCGCCCGAGGAGCTGCAGGTCGGAGCCGAGCCGCGCCTTCGTTCTCAAATCTTTGCCTCCCATTTACATTTCAGATATTTATCAGACGTCCCTTTCCAGATCAGTAGTTACATTCCCCCCCTGGAGACACTCAGGGTTAAGTGTCCTGCTCAGGGACATGATGGTAGTAAGTGGGGTTTGAACCTGGGACCACTTCTGGTTCATATGTGACTGTCTCACCACTAGAGGGTAACACACTCTCCTATGAACCAGAAGGTTCAAAATCCCACTTACTACCATCGTGTCCCTGAACAGGACACTTACCCCTGAGTGTCTCCAGGGGGGACTGTCCCTGTAACTACTGATTATAAGTGATTGTAAGATAAATGCTGTAAATGTAGTAAAAAAATGTTAAATGTCCCCTGACATGTAAATTTCACTTTGTGAGATTTTCCCCAGCCTGCCTTCGCCGTTTAGAGAGCGGCAGCTCGGACGGTCAGATCTGGAATGTCTTCACTTATCATAATTGGTACACGGCTTCCAGTCTGCACCAAACATTGTGGTTGGTGGATGGTGTTGATGACGCTCAACTTCTATAGGCCGCTCTCCTCCTCGCCCCGCCTCTCGCCTCCTCATTAGCATTTAAAGCTACAGACGGTGAAACGATGCATCCTGGGAAATCTCACTGTGGGACTGGATCAAAGTGGCTGTAATTCTACACCACGGCTGAATTTCGGAAAGAGACTTGCAGATGCAGTATTAGGGGAAATGTTCATGCCAGGGGACCTTTAATAAATGTGCCAGCAAGTGTTAAAAGCTGAACTCAACGAAATGTGTCCTCTGTACACTTTTCGCCCCGGGGAGCAGTGTGTGGGGACCGTGCTTTGCTCAGTGGTACCTTGGTGGTTCGGGATCTGAACCCGCAACCCTTTCGTTTAAGAGTCCGCATCTTAACCGCTGCCCTGTGGATGTTAATCTGAGTAATACCTCAATTCTTCCCCTCTGTCCGCAGGACGAGAACAAGAGGAGCATCCTGGACGTGGACAAGGAGGCTCAGGCCATAATGGAGATGACTGGCAAGACGCTGCACAGCCAGGGCCTGAGGGAGCCGGAGGAGGACGAGCAGTAGGGACGGAGAGAAGGGGAACAGGCCGGACCGGGTGGGGCTGCGACTCCGGGCAGCAGCTGTTTCCAAAACTCACAAGAGCGCTGGTGGCACCTGGTGGTAGTAGCCTAGTGGGGTAACACACTCTCTTATGAACCAGAAGACCCAGGTTCAAACCCCACTTACTACCATCATGTCCCTAAGCAAGACAGTTAACCCTGAGTGTCTCCAGGGGGGGACTGTCCCTGTAACTAAGTCGCTCTGGGCGTCCGGTAAATGATGTAAATGAATTGTAACATTTGAATTGTATATTTATGCAAATACATAATTTCATATTAGAAGTGAAAGTGGTAAATAAATGCTGTAAATGTGACTGTGGTCCACCGATTAAACCCGAGGTGAGAATGGAGCGTGAAGAGCTTGTTTGTGAGTGTCCTGTGTCTCCTGCGCCCACTGGCCATGCAAATGTGGGTGAAAGTGGCGTTAGATACGCAAATGGGCCGCTTTACATCACGAGTGGAAAAAGAAAAGAAGGAAAGAAAATAAAAGCCAACGGCGGGTTTATTTGAAAGCCTTTTTGCTTTTAAGTGGGAAAAAAAAACAGAAACGAAGAGTGAGAAGCGTGTGCGTCGTGGGTTCGAGAACATTTACATTTACGGCATTTGGCAGACGCCCTTATCCAGAGCGACTTACAACGTGCTTTCAAGTTACCATCGATGAAGAGATCAATTCCGGTTCACTAGGACCCCGACTATGAATACATCTATTTAATTCACTCTGTTGTAGATTCTGTACACAAAGTTTGACAAGAAAATTACAATTTAATCTAAATATTCTTTAAAGAGGAAGGTCTTGAGCTGTCGTTTGAAGGTGCTCAGTGACTGAGCTGTTCTGACCTCGAGGGGAAGTTCATTCCACCACCGAGGGGCCAAGACGGAGAAGAGTCTAGATGAATGTTTTCCTTTTACCTTCAGAGATGGAGGGACCAGGCGAGCAGTACTGGAGGCTCGGAGTATACGAGGTGCAGTGCGGGGTGTAATAACAGAGAACAGAGGCGGGCGGTTTATTATTATTTTTTTTTTTTTAGTCGCCATCTTCGTCTTCTACAGCCAGTTCGTGGTTTTATTGTCGGCCGAGCGTGATTATTATTAAAGCCCGCAGGGTGCCGGGTTCGACCCGGTCACCGCGGGCCCCCGGTCCCCCCGCTCTCGGGCCCCGCGGCCGCTTTGCATTAGACCAGATCCGCGCTTCCGGTTCGCTGCTGCCGCTGTTCTCGCAACGCAACGGCTCCCCACTTCCTCCCGGCAGCGCCGATAAGAGGAACTGGCCCGACCGACGAGAGGCTCCGAGCCGCGGCCCCCCGGAGACGGCTTCGCTCCCGCACCCAGGTACCCCGGGGCACCCCCCCGTTTCACCGCCGGTCACAGAGGGCGACAGCGGCGACGTCGTCGTCGCGTCCGAGGGGTTCGTTCGGGGGCGTGTCCCCCTTCTGAGGCACAAAGGTCGACGTCCGGAGTTAATGGTCCCGAGGAGCCCGGGCCGCTCATTTGCGATGTAAATGCGGGCCTGCAGCTCCGGTGTCTCCTCCGGGTCGAGCCGCTTGTCGCCGCCGCGGCAGCTTTGTTTAAATTTACATGCGGAGCAGGAGGCGTGTGGCCCCAAAGACAGGATGCAGGTAGTAGAGGCACGAAGTGTCACAAGTGTCACAAAGCTCGCCTGTTCTCTCCCCCTCCTCCTCTCTTTCTCCTTTCTCTCTTTTTTTTTTTTTTTTTTTTTTTTTAAATATATTTCTACCCAGGCAGCCATGGCGGGGCAGCAGGGCGAGCTGACCGAGTACAAGAAGAACCAGATCAAGCGGGACCTGGAGATGGGCATCGTCATGACCGTCTACCGGCAGCGGGCGGAGCGCCTGACCGTGCAGGTCATCATGGAGACCAGGCAGGTGGCCTGGACCCGCACGGCGGACAGGATGGACGGGACGCGTGAGTTCCTGCCTCGCGTCATGGCTTCTCGCCTCGTCGCCGCTTCTCTCTCTGTCCTTGTTGAGACGCGAGCAGAACGCCGGGCCTGGCGCCGCCTCTGCTCTCCGTCCGCTTAGCTCACCCCTCACACGTTCACGTCTCCTCACGTCCTCACCTCCTTCTGGGCTCTAACATCAGTCGTCTTATATCAGGCGACGAGTCCTTTTAAACTTGACTTGTTGGCATTAGAACCGGGCCGTGGACCACCGAGCGTCAGAAGAAGGTGCCGGGGTCTGGTTTTACTCGGTTTTGTGCTCTGTGAGTAAAATGAAGTCGTTGCAGTGAACCTGTTCGAGATCCGCGAGGTTCGGCCCGGCCGGAACTCGAAGGACTTCGAGCGGCACAGGGACGCCAGGGACAAGCACGACAGGAGCATGTGCTTCACCATCTTCTACGGGTCGCAGTTCGTGCTCAACACGCTGAGCCTGGGAGGTGAGCGGGCGTCCGCGGCGCCGCGGGAGACGTTTTGGCGCGTGCCGGCATTGTGTCTGACGTCCTGCTCCGCTGCAGCCGACTCCGTGGCCGAGGCGCAGAAGTGGCTGGTGGGCCTGGACATGCTGCGGCAGGAGGCCCTGCGGGCGCCCACGCCGGACGTCGTGGAGAGGTAGGGCCGGGGCGGTGGCCCGCCGGGCTCCTCGGCGCTCTTAACGCCCGTCTTTTGTCGTGTCGTTCCCCAGCTGGCTGAGGAAGCAGATGTACGCCACGGACCAGACGAAGAAGAACAGGTAACCCAGGTTTACGCCCCCCGTTTAGAACCGCAGCGCGCTCTGACCCCACCGATCTTGCACGGGGCAGTGGTGGCCTAGCGGTTAAGGAAGCGGCCCTGTAATCAGAAGGTTGCCGGTTCGAATCCCGATCCGCCAAGGTGCCACTGAGGTGCCACCGAGCAAAGCACCGTCCCCACACACTGCTCCCTGGGCGCCTGTCATGGCCGCCCACTGCTCACATAGGGTGATGGGTTAAATGCAGAAGACAAATTTCACTGTGTGCACCGTGTGCCGTGCTGCTGTGTATCACGTGTGACAATCGCTTCACTTTCACTTTACCCGTCCAGCCTCACGGCGAAGGAGCTGAAAGCCCTCCTGCACAACGCCAACATGAAGGTGCCGAGCTCCCGCTTCCTGAAGGAGAGGTTCTCGGTACGGCCGCGCCCCCACCTTTTTTCAGCACCGCGCCCCTCCGTCTCTCACCGGCGGTCTCACCGCGCCTTTGCTCCCCGCAGGACGTCGGGGCCCGGAAGGACGTCCTCGACTTCGAGCAGTTTCACAAGTTCTACAATCACTTAATGTTCGAGAACCAGAAGAGCGTGAGTGCGGGATTGTGTCGAGTACGGATAAACAAGCAGCGCTGCTTATAAATCCGTATATGTGTCTCTTTTAGGTTTTGGAAGAGTTTAAGAAGGAGTCTTGTGCATTCATCATGGGGTGAGTGTGTGTGTGTTTATGTTTAATGATGTGTTAAATGTAGCTGTAGATGAATACGGGTTTAGCCGTAATCTCCTTTTTTAACCTTGTGTGTCCTGTTTGAAATATCCAACATATCCAGTTCATTGTACAGAAAGGTCTTCTAGATCCGTACGGTATGTTAAGGTTTAGTTTTAGTTAGTATAGTAGATATATACGTATATATTTTTCTTTCTTTTATGATTGCGCCATGGGGGGGTTCATTATTTCAATAGGCGGTATGCTGCGTATACTGTCGTACTGACGATAAACCGAAATCTCGAATCTTTTCACAGTAACACGGACAAACCCAACTCCTCCGCCGTTCTCCTCTACGACTTCCAGCGCTTTCTTCACCTCCAGCAGAAGGTACGACGCGGTGCCGGCGCGGATGCGTCCGGAGACGTGGCCGGTAACCGTCTTGCCGTTTTTCCAGGAATCGTGGGCCAGTAACCTGAACCAAGTGCGGGAGCTGATGACCACCTTTATCGACGATACCATGAGGAAGACCAACGACCCGGAGTTCACGGTTGGAGAGGTATTCATCTGCAGGCTTTTCATTGGCTGAACTAAAAAAAAAAAAAGAATAATACCTCCCATGATTCCTGGGGCGGTGGTGGCCTAGCGGTTAAGGAAGCGGCCCCGTAAATCAGAAGGTTGCCGGTTCGAATCCCGATCCGCCAAGGTGCCACCGAGCACCGTCCCCACACACTGCTCCCAGGGCGCCTGTCATGGCTGCCCACTGCTCACTCAGGGTGATTGGTAAAATGCAGAGGACAAATTTCACTGTGTGCACCGTGTGCTGTGCTGCTGTGTATCACAGTGACGGTCACTTCACTTTCGCTTCTCTCCCTTGACACGGCATCTTTTAAAACATCATTAAAGCGAGGTGCCAACAGTACACAGCATTCTTCACTCCAGTACGGAAGATTTCAAAGCGTAATGATGAGCACGGGCAGAGAAAAACAAGATGTCCCGTCCTTCATGGTTAAATGCAGAGGACAAATTTCACTGTGCGCACCATGTGCGTCCACAGCCGGACCTGCTCTTATTTCTCATTTTTTCCCTCTCGTTCCAGTTCCTCAACTTCCTCTTCTCCAAAGAGAACTCCATCTGGGACGAGAAGTACTCCGAGGTGTGCAACCTGGACATGAACAACCCGCTGTCGCACTACTGGATCAACTCGTCCCACAACACGTCAGTGTTGCGGTACCGCGCGGGACGCCGGCGGCCATGGCGGCATCGCGCTTCCTGTGACTGACTCTCTCTCCCTCTCTCTCTCTCTCTCTCTCTCTCTCTCTCCCTCTCTCCCTCCTTCCTTTTCGGTCTTGGCCTCTGCAGGTACTTGACGGGCGACCAGCTGCGCAGCGAGTCGTCTACGGAAGCCTACGTCCGCTGCCTGCGCCTGGGCTGCCGCTGCATCGAGCGTAAGCCTCTCAGAGCCGTTGACCGTACATAAACGCGCAGCCGCCGCGTACGCCGCTAATAAATACAGAGAGTTTAATGTCCTGTGACTCGCAGTGGACTGCTGGGAAGGCCCCGACGGGCCCATCATCTACCACGGCTGGACAAGGACCACAAAGATCAGGTTCGACGATGTGGTGAAGGCCATCAACGACCATGCGTTTGTGTCCTCAGAGTGAGTTGGACGGCCGAGCGAGGCTTATTTGTCGCCGCTTCGTCGCCGTCCCGTGCAAGATCTTCTCTGTGTTGCCAGGTACCCCGTGATCCTCTCCATCGAGGAGCACTGCTGCGTGGACCTGCAGAGGCACATGGCGCACGTCTTCAAGGAGGTGTTCGGGGACAAGCTGCTCACGCTGCCCGTGGAGGCCTGCGCCGAACAGCTGCCCTCCCCGACTCAGCTGAAGGGGAAGATCCTCCTGAAGGTGAGCCCTAGGCGGCGCCCTGTCCAGAAGAAGGAACCAACAGGTTCTACAGGGTGGGCCATTTATATGGATCCACCTTAATAAAATGGGAATGGTTGGTGGTATTAACGTCCTGTTTGTGGCACATTAGTATATGTGAGGGGGCAAACTTTTCAAGATGGGTGGTGACCATAGTGGCCATTTTGAAGTCGGCCATCTTGGATCCAACTTTTGTTTTTTAATAGGAAGAGGGTCATGTGACACATCAAATGTATCGGTAATTGGTAAGAAAAACAATGGTGTGCTCGGTTTTAACTTTATTCTTTCATGAGTTATTTACAAGTTTCTGACCACTTATAAAATGTGTTCAATGTGCTGCCCATTGTGTTGGATTGTCAAGGTGTATCCATATACAGGGAGTGCAGAATTATTAGGCAAGTTGTATTTTTGAGGAATAATTTTATTATTGAACAACAACCATGTTCTCAATGAACCCAAAAAACTCATTAATATCAAAGCTGAATGTTTTTGGAAGTATTTTTTTTTTTTTTTATTTTTAGCTATTTTAGGGGGATATCTGTGTGTGCAGGTGACTATTACTGTGCATAATTATTAGGCAACTTAAAAAACATATATACCCATTTCAATTATTTATTTTCACATTCACAAATATACATTTCTGACATTCGAAAACAAAACAAAAACAAATCAGTGACCAATATAGCCACCTTTCTTTGCAAGGACACTCAAAAGCCTGCCATCCATGGATTCTGTCAGTGTTTTGATCTGTTCACCATCAACATTGCGTGCAGCAGCAACCACAGCCTCCCAGACACTGTTCAGAGAGGTGTACTGTTTTCCCTCCTTGTAAATATCACATTTGATGATGGACCACAGGTTCTCAATGGGGTTCAGATCAGGTGAACAAGGAGGCCATGTCATTAGTTTTTCTTCTTTTATACCCTTTCTTGCCAGCCACGCTGTGGAGTACTTGGACGTGTGTGATGGAGCATTGTCCTGCATGAAAATCATGTTTTTCTTGAAGGATGCAGACTTCTTCCTGTACCACTGCTTGAAGAAGGTGTCCTCCAGAAACTGGCAGTAGGACTGGGAGTTGAGCTTGACTCCATCCTCAACCCGAAAAGGCCCCACAAGCTCATCTTTGATGATACCAGCCCAAACCAGTACTCCACCTCCACCTTGCTGGCGTCTGAGTTGGACTGGAGCTCTCTGCCCTTTACCAATCCAGCCACGGGCCCATCCATCTGGCCCATCAAGACACTCTCATTTCATCAGTCCATAAAACCTTAGAAAAATCAGTCTTGAGATATTTCTTGGCCCAGTCTTGACGTTTCAGCTTGTGTGTCTTGTTCAGTGGTTGTCGTCTTTCAGCCTTTCTTACCTTGGCCATGTCTCTGAGTATTGCACACCAATGCTTTTGGGCACTCCAGTGATGTTGCAGCTCTGAAATATGGCCAAACTGGTGGCAAGTGGCATCTTGGCAGCTGCACGCTTGACTTCTCAGTTCATGGTCAGTTATTTTTTTGCCTTAGTTTTTCCAAACACTTCTTGCGACCCTGTTGACTATTTTGAATGAAACGCTTGATTGTTCGATGATCACGCTTCAGAAGCTTTGCAGTTTTAAGAGTGCTGCATCCCTCTGCAAGATATCTCACTATTTTTGACTTTTCTGAGCCTGTCAAGTCCTTCTTTTGACCCATTTTGCCAAAGGAAAGGAAGTTGCCTAATAATTATGCACACCTGATATAGGGTGTTGATGTCATTAGACCACACCCCTTCTCATTACAGAGATGCACATCACCTAATATGCTTAATTGGTAGTAGGCTTTCGAGCCTATACAGCTTGGAGTAAGACAACATGCATGAAGAGGATGATGTGGACAAAATACTCATTTGCCTAATAATTCTGCACTCCATGTAAATGGCCCACCCTGTAGTTTTGGTTCTCTTCTCACGTACCAAACGGTCATTGCAGCGAGTGCTCAGCTATTTGTGGTTTATGGTTTAAAACAATTCCAACCTGTACCCCCAGAGTGCCAGAATATTCATGTTGGCAAATGATGATAAAATTTGATCAAATAATCACTTAATAGCGTCTTCTCTTTTTTTACAGCACAAGAAGCTGAGCTTGGACGGAGGCTTCGGGAAGAAGGATATGCAGAAGGGAAAAAAGCAGGGAGACCTTTTCATCTGGGACCCCGTGGACCAGGTGCCAGAGCGAACAACTACGCAGCGCTCTCACGAAGCCGGCAGGGTCTATTTCGGACATGTTGTAACTTCCTGTTCCTGTGTGGTTAGAAATGGAAGCGGCACTACTGCGTGATCTCGAACGAAAAGCTGTACTACGCCGAGGAGTACGAAGACGAGGCCAGTCAGGTGCGAATGTTCTCGCAGCCTCTCTCCCCACACACCCCCGTCCCCTCATCACTTGGCACCTCCTCCGTCCGCTTTCGTTCCATTCGTGACCTCTGCTCCCCAGTTGCCTTCGGAGCAGCACGACGCGGAACCGTGGTTCCACGGCCGGATGTCGGAGGGCCGGCAGACGGCGGAGCGCCTCCTGCAGGAGTTCTGCGCCGAGCACGGCGGGGAGGACGGCACCTTCCTGGTGCGAGAGAGCGACACGTTCGCCACAAACTTCACCCTGTCATTCTGGTACCGCCTTCATTCACCCATCCTTCATTCACCCATCGTCGTCATCATTCCCATCGCTACGAAGTAGTTACAGGGACAGTCCCCCTCTGGAGACACTCAGGGTTAAGTGTCTTGCTCAGGGACACGATGGTAGTAAGTGGGATTTGAACCTGGGTCTTCTGGTTCATAGGCGATTGTGTTACCCGCTAGGCTACCAGCACCCATCGATTAACCATTGTTCGTTTGTAGCGCCGATCTGATTGGTCTGTAGAAGCTGAAATGAAATATTTTTAATTGAATGCCGATAAGCAGGCAGGAACAAGTTTGAAAGTGCTCGTAGTTGTAAAACGTCCGTAGTTGTGAAAATGTCCGCGGTGATGGAATTGTCTCGGTGACAGAGGCGTGTTGTCCTGCGGGCAGGCGCAGCGGGAGGGTGCAGCACTGCCGGATCCGCTCCGGGACCGAGGGCGGCCACGCGTACTACTTCCTCACGGAGAACCTGCACTTTCCCAGCGTCTACGCCCTGGTCCAGTACTACAAGGAGAACTCCTTCCGATGCCAGGACTTCCAGCTGCGATTGACCGTTCCCGTGCCGCGCCCAAACCAGCACCTCGATCAGGGGTGACTATTAACATACAAGAGCCAATATTTAAAGTTAAAGTAAAGTAAAGTGAAGTGATTGTCACTTGTGATGCACAGCACACGGTGCACACAGTGAAATGTGTCCTCTGTATTTAACCATCACCCTTGGTGAGCAGTGGGCGGCCATGACAGGCGCCCGGGGAGCAGTGTGTGGGGACGGTGCTTTGCTCAGTGGCACCTCGGCGGCTCGGGATTCGAACCGGCCACCAGCTGCCCCAGAAAAATTGTGGTCAGTACGGGGGTCGAACCCGCGACCTTGGCATTATTAGCACCATGCTCTAACCAGCTGAGCTAACCGGCCTCGATCCATATGCACAATTTGATGCACATATGCACAATTTGACTGTTTTCAGGTATTTGTTATATATTCTCCCCTATTTATATACAGATTTGACATTTTAAGAATATTCCAATTACAGGCTACAAAATAGCCAAGGGGGTGAATACTTTAGCAATTCACTGTACCTTTTAGTAATATTTGGAGACGGGGGTGGTGTGGCCTAGCGTCTGATGCTGATGGGTGATGGGGGGGGGGGGTTCTCCCTTGTCAGGTGGTTCTACAGTAACCTGAGCCGCGGCGAGGCGGAGGAGTACCTGATGAGGATCCCGCGGGACGGAGCCTTCCTCATCCGACAGCGAGAAGACACTGACTGCTACGCCATCACCTTCAGGTGATTCATCACAAGTAGCATCAATCCCACTGAATTACATTCTTTGATAGGGAGGTTTTCACAAGCTTTATATATAATGCGTGACATGGGTGTTCATTAATGTCACCGTAATTGAAGTGCATGTTTGTTAAAGTAAATGTGAAACACTGCAGCGCTACACCTTAAAGTTCATCTTCTGGGTGTCAGAAATAATTACACACCAACAGAAAGGGTTGAGGGGTTGTATCTGTTTATTTCATTTACATTTAGAGCATTTACCAGACGCCCTTATCCAGAGCGACTTACAGTCAATAGTTACAGGGACAGTCCCCCCCCGGAGACACTCAGGGTTTTAGTAAGTGGGATTTGAACCTGGGTCTTCTGGTTCATAGGCGAGTGTGTTACCCCGCTAGGCCACTAGCACCCATTCCAGCAACGCTCCGCAACTATTGGGTCCATATTTATATAGCTGATGACAAATAATATGATCCACATTATATCAAAGGCAGTATCGGTAGTGTCAAATAAACACGTTCCTCCCTCAGAGGGGACGGGAAAGTGAAGCACTGCCGGATCCAGAGGGAGGGAACCATGTTTGTTCTGGGCTCCTCCTCCGAGTTCGAGAGCCTGGTGGAGCTGGTCAGCTACTTCCGCAAGGTTCCTCTGTACCGGAAAACCAAGCTGCGCTACCCGGTGACGCCGCAGCTGGTGGACCGATTCAGCCAGGTGACGAGAGAACTGGGCGCGGGTGACAGGAAGTGGCGGGAGCATTTGCATTTCTAATTTTGTCCCTCCGTAGGGGAAAGACTGTGGTTGTATTTACGATATGAAGATGTACGTGGAGCCCTCTGACATTGAGCCGGCGCTGGTAGGCGTCAAGTTCTCTGAAATCTAAGGCCGCCCCACAGATAACAATAGATAACCGAATCTTGGTCAACTCTCCTCTGTTGATTTCTGCGCCAGTCTCAGAGCACCGTGAAAGCCCTGTACGACTACCGAGCCATGAGGCCGGACGAGCTGACTTTCTGCAAGGGGGCCTTGATTCACAACGTGTGCAAGGATGCCGGAGGATGGTGAGGACCGCGGGCCGGGACGTCCTTCACGTAGAGTGAAAAGAAACAGCTTGATTAATCACAAATGATCACGTGATTAAAAACTGGGACACTTTTTTTTTTTCCTGATTCTCATCATTTCTCATTACTGCCCCCTGCAGGTGGAAAGGGGACTACGCAGGAAACCTGCAGCTCTTCTTTCCGGCCAACTACGTCGAGGAAGTGACCAATAACAGCAAAACCGAGACCATCGACCCGGTGAGGCCCAACTTCATCTGTCTCCACGCTTATTCAGCGCAGCAGCTCCTGTGATTGGTTTATTTTTCCTTTCCTTTCGTACAGGCCATGGAGGATAACCCTTTAGGTGACTTGTGTATGGGAGTGGTTGACATCTCCACGTGCAATGTTGGTAGGTGTTTTGTGAAAGTGAAAGATTTGTTGGGATGATTGATTTACGTTGAAAATAAAAAATCTCTCATAATTATTGAAATCATCATGCATCATTTGAGATGTTTGCGTCTCCTTTTGCACAGTACGGTCGTCCAAAAACGGGAAGTCCCACGTGTTGACCCTGACCATGGAGGGCGAGAGCTGTCAGCAGTTTGAGTTTGCCACCGAGACCGTGGAGGAGCTCTTTGAATGGTACCAGGTGGCCTGGGCCATCAGCCTGCAAAACATCAATGAAGAGTTTAAGGTCCATTCCTCAGTCCCTTCACGAACCCGCTCTGTTCCGCCGCCCGTTCTTTCCGAGCTCTTACACGGACGCCCTGCTGTCTTCACGACAGATCAAACAGCAGAGGGAGAAGGAGACTAAGGATGAGGTCGCCATGGAGATGTCTGAGCTGGTCGTGTACTGTCAGCCGCGCAGCAAAGACAAGGATGGCTTCGGTATACACACACACACACACACACACAGAGACACACACACATGGGCCACTGCGTGAAACGTAACTACAGCACGAAATCGCTATTTTATTCGCAATAGAAAACCAGAAAGCACCATCATTTTAAAATGTGACATAAAAGTCGTTCCTCCTCCCCGCAATCAGACAAGTACGAGTTCACCGAGATCCGCTCGTTCGTGGAGAACAAGGTTCCCGCCAAACACAAGGCCAAGGAGTTCCTGTGGTACAACCGGAAAGCCCTGAGCCGCATCTACCCCAAGGGTCAGCGCGTCGACTCCTCCAACTACGACCCCTACCCCCTGTGGGCCTGCGGGTGCCACATGGTGGCCCTCAACTTCCAGACAGCCGGTAGGCGGCGTCACCAAAGCATTTCAAAAGAGCTAATCAGTAAATCGATTCGGTGATCATAATGTGTTCTGTGGTCTCCAGAATTACCTGCTAAATATGAATACCGTGAATATCTCTGATAAGATTTAAAACGAGGCTGCAAGGTTTAGCGCGGTGGAGGTTGTCCGTCACGCCGCCTCCTCTTCCTGTTCCAGACAAGTACACGCAGCTGAACAGCGCCCTCTTCGGCCTGAACGGGCAGACGGGGTACGTGCTGCAGCCCGAGGTCATGCGCGCGGACAGCTACGACCCGCAGCACAGGAGCAGCATCAAGTACACCATTACAGTCAGGGTACGGCGAACTTCGGACACAGTCGGTACTGAGACATGGACCGGCATAGTGTAAGACTTGCTTTAACCCGGGAACGGGAACCGACCCCCTCCGGTGTTTAGTGCATCCCAGATCAGTACTAGTGAAAAGCTGACAAAGGATGAGAGTGAACTTTTTTTTTTTTTTTGTGACAATGCCCTGAAGAAAATTGCTTTATTGCACTTTTTTTTTTTTTTTTTTTATAAAACATCAGATTATAGCTATACGTGGCTATAGCTAAATGCTGGAATGCGTGGATAAGAGCTTCAGCAACCGGAGTTCCTGAGGTGCTAGTAGCCTAGTGGGTAACACACTCGCCTATGAACCAGAAGACCCAGGTTCAAACCCCACTTACTACCATCGTGTCCCTGAGCAGGACACTTAACCCTGAGTGTCTCCAGGGGGGGACTGTCCCTGTAACTACTGATTGCAAGTCGCTCTGGATAAGGGCGTCTGGTAAATGCCGTAAATGTAAATGCAGGTGAACGAAAGCAGATTTGATGACTGTCTTGATATTTGACTGAATGAGAGTGATGAGTCCAGAATGACAGCCAGGTTGTGGTCTGTGGATGGAGGGGTCCCTTTCCACTCGGTTTTTGGTTTACACCAGTAGCATACAGACACTGACGATGGGCCGCCTCTTGTGCAGGTGATCGCGGCGCGGCATCTCCCCAAAACGGGCCGCAGCATCGTCAGTCCCTTCGTGGAGATCGAGTTGTGCGGCCACACCGACGAGAACAAGTTCAAGACCATCGTCCGACGTGAGGAACCAATCTGCCCTCTGGTGCTGGTGATACTGGTAGTAGCAGCGTGGTAGTAGCCTAGCGGGTAACACACTCAAGACCCAGGTTCAAATTATGTCCCTGACACTTAACCCTGAGTGTGTCCAGGGGGGGACATGTCCCTGTAACTACTGATTTTAAGTCGCTCTGGATAAGGGCGTCTGGGAAATACTGTAAATATAAATGTAGGCAGCTTAGAACTCCATTTTCTAGATACAATATACAGGAGACCAGTGAGAATTGTGTTTTGTTCTCAGACGATAACGGACTGAACCCGGTGTGGCCCGCCCCTCCCGAGCCGGTCACGTTCACCGTGCACGAGCCGGAGCTCACCTTCCTGCGCTTCGTCGTCAACGAGGAGGACATGTTCTCCGATCCCAACTTCCTCGCCCAGGCCACATTCCCCGTGAAGGGCATCCGCTCAGGTGGGCGTCGCTGCGGAAGCAGAACTGCGGCCGCGACCGATTTAACAGCGAGCCCTCCCGCTCCATGTCTCCTCAGGGTATCGGTCTGTTCCCCTGAAGAACGGCTTCAGCGAGAACCTGGAGCTGGCGACTCTTCTAGTGTACATCGACGTCCAGCAGGTGGAGGTGAGGTGGCCTTCACGATGTCTGTGATTTTCCTGCGTAGTGACCCGCCCTAAAAACAAACCTGCTGTGCATCACTCAGAAGGCCGAGGAGGTGCTTTACGAATCTTCTTGCCAACTGAGGAAGAGGCAGGCGGAGCTGAGCAACGAGCTCTTCCTGTACGACACCCACGCCAACATGCGCTCCGCCTTCCATCACCGCGATGACATCATGCGCGAGTTCACCAGGAACGAGTCCCAGCTGCTGCAGATCCGGGAGACCTGCAACCAGAGGTGAGGTCAACGCCTTCAAGCCGAAATGCACATACAGCTATATTCAATGTCATTTTATTAATTTTTATATCGAATCTTGTGTAGAAAGTTGGTGACTACACACTTTTTTTTTTTTTTTTTTTTAACCAAAATCACTTTTTGAATGATGTGAGATTTATGATCACCAAATAGTTTCACGTGATGGGTGTAACGATAAATTCAGGCGCGTTCGAACTGACATTTAAATAAATATAACGTTGGCCCTGACATCAGTTACTGATTAGGGAATTATGACAATTTGAAAAGAAACGCTAATTTAATCGGACATTTTGCAAATAAATGTATTGCAATTTCAGGTTGATTGATTCTTAAGACTAAAACTATTACAAGCGTGGGAGCGTTCTGCTCACACGTACACACTGAGGGCATTAAACCGAGGCGCTGGCGCTGGTGGCAGCGATTCAGATCCTCGAAAGTCAACATGTTGGGCGATTCGTTGTCGCCAGCGAGAGGCGATTGATTGGCTCTCTCTCCCGTGCGCCCTGCATTGAAGACACGGCCACCTGTACGTGCGAGTGTACAGCGAACGTCTCCCGGAGAACGAAGCATCTTAAGGTTCTGCCGTTTCTCCTACAGGATGAAGGAGAAGAAAATCAACAACAGCAAGTTCTACTCCTGAGCGCAGTGGAGAACGTCTGGAGAACCATAACACGTCGGCCTTCGCTGGATTGATCGTGTTCTAAACTCTCCTTCTGCTTTAGTCCACCCTGCATTTCATTTCCGCTGCTTGAAAGAATTACTTTTCCGTTTTTGCTAAGTTTGTGGCCAAAAGTCCCCAAAATATTAATAATTTATCTAAAAACGATACAAGCAATAAATCATGCCTGGTGCTTTTTTTTTTTTTTTTCTCCCTGATCATTACTCCTAATTAATTCTGGGTCATGTGACTGGCTCAATTATTAAATGAATGGTACCTTCAGTGATGACAATCGGCGTGAACCAATTTCAGAGGTTTAAAATGTATGTGGAGGTCAGACTGTACAGCCGTGTGTGTGTGTGTACGTGTGTTCTTATGAAGGAAGAATAACTCAGCGGTGGGAACATATTTTGGAACATATTCACAGACAGTTTATTCTGATTGAAATGATTTCACATCGTAGGTTCTTATTTTTCTCGTCGAAGGTCTGGCATTTTCATTACAACAGCCACAGATCAGCAGAAGCAGAAAACCCGGCAGAGAACACAGAGGAGGAGATCGGGGGGGGGGACAAGTCCTATCTGCAGCGACGCCAGCAATCGCGGGGAACACGGTCCGTTTATGTACACGACTGCGGTGGCATTGGGTTCCCCGCCAGGCGATTAAGACTGGGGCGCAGTCCCCATTCCAACAGAAGAAGAGGGGACGAGACGAGACGGGAGGGGAGGAGAAAAAAATAAATAAATAAAAGCGCGACGCTCCACAGGATGGAGATATGATGAGCAGGTCCGGGTACATCTCCAGCGTTAACGGGAGTCCCCAGATCAGTGAGCCCTACGTCCACCATCACAAACCGTCCAGACAGGAGCGCTACACGCAGCGTCTTGCCAAAAGTCACTCGGCGGAAAAACCGCCGGCTGAATCCTGTCGCCACTGAGGTCAAAGGTGGCCATGGGGGCCAAGTGATGTGATCCTTTTATTATTATTATTATTATTTTAAAAAACTATTAGACACATGCAAACAAAAAAAAAAAAAACTAAATAAAAACACACAGGCAACACGTTCAGGATTTAAGTGATAATGAAACGATTGCAAAATATTGAGAATAAATGAAGGTGAACTTACAGAAATAAAAACCATCCACCACAAGCACGCATCCGCATGACGAAGGCAACAGTGGTCTCCCACGAGAGAGATACAGAGAAAAGGCTGGACGAAGGAACACACACACACACACACACACACACACACTCCTACATTACACAGGATGTGACTGCATGGGCACCCAACACAGCTCTGTTCAGTGCAGAGTCCGGTCATGGCACAAAAAATGCATAACCAGTCAGCTAGTGGACGGCGACCTTTGACCCTAGGCTGAAGCGCCACAGGTCCAGGAAACGCCCAGAAATGCACAGAAGGACGGCAAAAATGAGGCTGGCGCCGTCCTTCACTGACCAGGTCAGTCCAGGGACAGAGCAGTGAATATGGTCGCCATGTTGGAGTAGTAACAAACAAACGGGGGGGAAAAAAAAAAAAAAACAACCTGACAAATAAATATATAATAAAAAAAGGAGAAAGAGAGATGAGATTTTCTGCTACGTTTTTTTTTTACCATCTGGCGGCCACAGCCAATGGCTGAAATGCACGAAACAGGTATTTACACACTACAGTTGCGAACCCTAACGCCGCCACACGCGAAGCCGCAGGAGGCTGGCCTACATCGGAACATTACCATCACATGGCAGGAGAGGAAAGGCGAAAAGAACAGAAGATTCATAAATACGCGGAGGTCCCAGACCACCACAGACACACACAGTTCTCTTAAATATGGCCTTAAAAGCAGAACCTTATGTACACAGAACACAAAAAGAACAATCAGAGGAAACAGAACTCCACCATGAGGCTGAAATGTCTGCCTGAAATTCTCAAAAGGGAATATATATTCATATATTTTTATATACGTTCTATATAAACACTCCATTTATGAAAGCAGAGATGTCTGGAAAAATATGTTCATTCAAGTTGATAAAAAAAAAAAAAAAAAGAAAAGTTATTTTGTGTTGGGGTGGGGCAGGGGGTGGAGTTTGAGAATCAAGAAGCGAGAAACTGTTCTTAGCAAAGGTGCAAACTTAGACGTCCTCGCTGAAGAATTCCAATTTTTTTTGTTTGTTTTATTTGTTTTTTTATTGTTATTATTAATTTTTTTTATTTTTATTATTTTTTTTTTTTTTAACCGTGGAACATCTGCATTTCCACATCAGTGACAACATGGACACAGTTCTGGAATGTGGTTCTGGTTCTCTCTCCCTGAAGGGGCTGGACCCTCATCACATTGCTCAGATGGCTGAAGACCGGGCAGTGGGTGGAGGTCAAACCAAAGGGGTCGAGGGTGACAAGAACGCGGGACGATGACGATTCCTTTCCGTGACGCTGCTAGAAAGTGGGTCCTCGTTGGCTGATGGCAGCACTATAAAGAATTCGTACATTTAGATCTCACTACAAACAGGTCCTTGTGTTGCTGGACGATTTTTTTTGTTTTTTTTTGTAGGAAAGATGATCCTCGGATTCGCGGGGGGGAGGCCGCAGGGTTCCGAGGTTGAAGTGTATGAACGAGTCACAAGTCTCTACAAGTTCTGATGTCAGAAAAACGCGTGTTGGTGACCGAGTCAGAGGTCCTGTGCGGTCGGCGGACTCATTTCACCAGGCCTCGGTGTAGCGGACGTCCACCTCCTTCAAATTGGGGAGCTTGGCCTAACAGGGCAGAGGGAGGAACCGGGGGAACAAAACGACACGGACATCAGCAGTGAGACAGAAATCATCTGCATGTTTACACAAGCGCTGGGTGTGTATGTGCGTCCCACCTTCAGGTCCTCATAGGTGTCGGCCGAGAGTTTGGTGCTGTTCATGTTTAAGCTGCACAGACTCTTCATGGCTGAAAGAGAGGGAGGGGATTAAAAGGCCTGACACACCGATGATACAGATGTGAGTATACAGTGAGTACAGTGATGTATGTAGGTGTAAGCGTGTGTTTATAGATCAGACGTCCTCACAGTAAATTAGAGGCATTTTTTTTTTTCTAATCCCCACTTTAGACAGGGTTCCAAGTCAGACTTTAAATTCCCGTATAAAGAAACGTCCAGCAGAAAGTGGCATTTAAACTCAAAACTGCATTTACGTCATTCTTGCTGAGTATAGTCAGCTTGACGGTGGCACAACAAAACGTGTTCTCTGTATTTAACCATCACCCTGGGTGAGCAGTGGGCATCCATGACAGGCGGGGAGCAGTGTGTGGGGACGGTGCTTCGCTCAGTGGCACCTCAGTCGCACCTGGCGGTTCAGGATTCAAAAAGTTTTTGCCATTTTTAGAGCTGGAGAAACTAAACCCCTCACTGGCTACTGCACTATATGCTATTAACAAAATTCCCTGACTTGGCACACAAATAATTAAAACTCCCTGATTTTCCCTGTCCGGAATTCCCTTTACTGAAATTCCCTGACCCGTGGGATCCATGCTTTGAAGATGACGTTCACACCCTCAAAAAGAAAATGGTATTTGTATAAAGACAAAATGTGTGTGTGTGTGTGTGATCTTACAGCTGAGGGCCAGCAGGCCTGCGTCTGTAACGGGCGTCTCACACAGGTTCAGCACCTGCAGACAGGCCAGGTGCTCCGACAGCAAACGCAGCCCCGTGTCCCCAAACTGAAACACAGTGGACAGAGGTAGGTAATTATTCGGAAGGAAATGGCAACAGTGACCTTTAACCTCCCACAGCAACGATGAACTTGAAGGGAAAGGTCACCATGTGAAAGGTTTTTTTTGTTGTTGTGATACACCAAAGCACACGGTGACAACGAAATGTGTCCCATCACCCTTGGTGAGGCGCCGTGGAGCAGCGTGTGGGGACGGTAGGGGTGTTGGAAAATTTCGATACAGCAATATATTGCGATATTTTCACGCCAATGTTATATCGATACAGGGACATCAAATATCAATATTTTTGCATACAAATTTAGTCCACCGGGTGGTGCTGTTAAGGGTTTTCTTTAGTGAGGTCAGCAGAGATGAGGACCAGTGTGCGATTACAACCTCCACTACTGTAGATGGCGCTGTACAGCTGGGTACTGGCATTTCAGGCAGAGTGAAATCACAAAACAAGAGAGACTGATTACAGATATCAGCTGTTTTTACATTTACATTTACGCCATTTACCAGACGCCCTTATCCAGTCTTACAATCAGTAGTTACAGGGACAGTCCCCCCCTGGAGACACTCAGGGTTAAGTGTCTTGTTCAGGGACACAATGGTAGTAAGTGGGGTTTGAACCTGGGTCTTCTGGTTCATAGGACAGTGTGTTACCCACTAGGCTACTACCACCCGTTTTACATTTTCTGTGAACTGTAGAATATCGCAATATGTACATTATCACAATATATCATGATATAATCTTATCATGATCCGTGTCTCGTATCATAAGATCCTTGTCAATACACACCCCATACGGGACAGTCCTTAATAAAAGGGGACCTCAGTGGCACCTTGGCTGTTCCAGTTACCTTCCGGTTCCTGACCTGCTAGGCCACAACTGTCTAACGCACAAGCAGAGCAGTTACGGAGGCTTCATTACAGAAGCGGAATCATTCTGATCCAGTGTGCACTGGTGAATCCTGAACTACGCAGTACGGTCAAATAAAACGGATTTAGAGAGAGAGAGAGAGACGCAGGATCAGAGTCCTCCCAGCCAATCAGAAAGCCGGGTGCGGACCGAGCGCAGTGGAAGTGCACAGCTGTAGTGGTGTGGAGCTGTCGTCACACAGACCTGGGTGGACCACAGGTTGAGCTGCTTGAGCGACGGCAGTTTTATGAGCTGCTCAGCACAGGCACTGGTGACGTTGGTGAAGGCCAGACTCAGGTTCTCCAGGTTGCCGAAGGAACCGGAGCTCAGCAGGCGAGCCAGATCAGCGTCCTTCAGAGATGGGGAGAGAGAGAACATGGCTTCAGGCGACCGAAGTGAATCAACAGCAATGTGTTATGAGCGCATGTATCTGAGCAACATCCATCCCAAAGGTGGAGCAGGAGGCCTCATAGCAACAATTTCTGAGTGCTTTAGTTATTGAGAAAACTCACTGTAGATTTGGAGGGCAGCGTAAGTCGGGTCGGTCCACCTTTTCTTTGCTGCAAAAAAAAAAGAGAGAAAGAGAGAGAAAGTAGTAAGTGACAGAAACGTCGTTTGAGCAACAGTGTGGTTCTGCCACCAGGTGGCAGCGGTCACTTAAATGGGTCACCAAATACGGGGTCAATAAAAACAACCAAGGCCAATTGGAAACACCACAGACAGAGATGGGGTACAGCAACAAGAGTGTGTGTGTGTGTGTGTGTGTGTGTGTGAGAACCTACCAGCTCCTTCAGTTCTCTCTGTCGATCACACAGCTGCTCGTACATCCGCAGGCCAACCTGGGTGCTCTCCAGTGTAGAGATGATCTGAAGCTGCGTGTCTTTATTCTCTATGATGTTATATTCCAGCATCAAGCACAGGATCTGAAACACAGTTTACTACACTGTAGGCTTGTCGTCATACTGAAATCTCAAGAATGGTACCTCTATGCTGTTTTCGATACCACAAGGGAGCTTATAAATATTGTTTTAAATAAAAATATACAAAATGTATATATTATTTTTTAATATTATATTCTTATAATAAATATTTTAGAATATAAAATAAATCAGAACACCATATATACACACACACAGGATATATATATATATGGTGTTCTGGTTTTATATATGAATTAAAACGATTTAAAATGCATCACTGGCGACAATGGCTGAGAATTGCAAATCAAACTAATATTTTACTTTAAAATTTGCATATAAATCAAACAAATTTACAACATGCAAAACACTTCAATCACTGAAACAAATTTACAAGCAGCGAATCGTGTGGAGAGGACTGGTACTATAGACCTGAAGACCGTCTTAGCAGACCCGACCCGACCCAAGCAGAGCCGAACCAGACTAAAATGCAAGAAATTGAGCCTGAACTCGACTGAAATGCTGGTCTCTCTCATGTAAAGTTTGGGTCCTTCAGACAGCCTGTTGAAAACTGTTCTAGTCTGCCGCCAACATCCATGATCCGGCAAATGCAAAAACGAATCAATACCAGTGCTAATTGGTATTGAAATTGATACAAAATTTTATAGTATCTATTTTTTTTTATTTTTTTTTTTTTAACAACCCTACTACACTTAACACCAGTGTCTATAAATCATCTGTTTTAGCGGTTGTGTGTGTGTATATATATATATATATATATACACACACACACACACACACACACACACACACACCTCCACCATGGTCTGGTTCCCACGCAGTGCCAGTAGCATGCACGGCCCCAGCTTGTTCTCAGCCAGGGAGAGCAGGAACTTCTTGGTCTTGTAGCAGGAACCCATGAGGATGTGCACCTGAGAACATGGGTGCAGAACGTTATTTATCTTGTCGTCGGTCAACACGTCTGTAAAAACTGAAACGTGACACGCGTGCACATACCGCGCGGAACACGGCGTACGTGTTACACACTTACCATACTGGCAAACAACTCGCCGTCATCATCACAGGCCACGCCTCCTGGACTGTAGAGCTGGAACCAGCCGTCCTTTCCGGAACGTACGCTCAGAAGGCAGGAGTGGACCTGCGCACACACGCACGCTTAACACCTGTACACTTCCGACACCAAATCCCACCGACCGGCACCCGGCACGACTCTCACCTCTTGTCGGGGATCCTCCGCGAACCTCTGAATGACGTATTTCAGCTCCCTAAGGAAAAAAAAACATTTAAAAATGTACAGGGGGGAGGCAAACGGAACTAAACCAAAGCGAAAACCCACACGTCCGAGCAGCGCAAACTCGACTTACTTGGTGAACTTGGCGTGTGCAAGGGCCCTGTGAATGAGAAGAACAGATGCCAGTCAGGTCACACACCTTATCGGCACGGGGGGGGGGCATAACATGACGAGAGATAACCCGATAAAAGGCTTTATTTTCCCCAGTGTCTCAGAATTTGTCCGTCCGTATTAGTCCGTATTATGAGGGGTAACGAATTACCGACCCAGTGTTTTTACTTCATTTACGTCACCCAGGCCAAGAACGTTAAACGGGGTTTTATAAAGAAAGTTTAAAAGGGGGCGGAGCTCTCAGACACCCTACTTCCTCACTCTGGACGATTTAAACCCGCCCCAGTCAATACATCACATGCCCACGAGTAGCACGGCGTCCATCTCCTCCCTCTGTCCTCCGTTCTCAACACTCCTGACGTCCCCTTGTGCACAGGGGGCAGCGGTGGCCTAGTGGTTAAGGAAGCGTCCCCGTAATCAGAAGGTTGCCGGTTCGAATCCCGATCTGCCAAGGTGCCACTGAGCAAAGCACCGTCCCCACACACTGCTCCCCGGGCGCCTGTCATGGCTGCCCACTGCTCACTCAGGGTGATGGGTTAAATGCAGAGGGCAAATTTCACTGTGTGCATTGTGTGCTGTGCTGCTGTGTATCATATGTGACAATCACTTCACTTTAGTTGGACGTCTTGTGACCACGCCCACCGCCAACATGGACACTATCAGCACTTTATGAGTCACGCATTCAGGAGAAGCGGACGCCACGCCACCCCTGCAGTACAAATACAACATGGCCCACTAAATACGTTCTGTAGATCTGCCACCCGGCCCGGTTGTAGCTCCAGTTCGGGTTCATCCACGACTGGGACGTTCGGATTCAGAAATACAAATACAAAATAGTGAAGTGATTGTCACATGTGATACACAGCAGCACAGCACACGGTGCACACGGTGAAATTTGTCCTCTGCATTTAACCCATCACCCTGAGTGAGCAGTGGGCAGCCATGACAGGCGCCCGGGGAGCAGTGTGTGGGGACGGTGCTTTGCTCAGTGGCACCTCGGCAGATCGGGATTCGAACCAGCAACCTTCTGATTACGGGGCCGCTTCCTTAACCGCTAGGCCACCACTGCCCCAAATACAGCTGTGTGTGCGCAAATTAGTACACGATGTCTGTACCACGTTTCAACGTCTGTGATTAGTGTAAGCTGGTGTGTGTGTGTGTGTGTGTGTGTGTGTGTGTGTGTGTGTGTTTTTGCTCGTCTGGGTCTTGGCGGTGGGACCGCCGTCTACATGTTGTTGCACCGTTTAATGAGATTAGCTGGGATTAGCATCTCTGCGCGGGAGGGCTCCGCCCGCCGCCGTATCAACAACACCTCCCCACAGGTGCGCCTTAATGAGGCGGCAGCCAATTACAGGCCGCACCCCGGGGCCAGTGACTCCCCCCCCACAGGGCCGCCGACTACCACACACGCGTCAGCTCGACTCCCACAACCCCCGACCTCCGGTACAGACACGCGACAAAAAGTCGCCTCTAACAACAGTGATGTGGGACCAATTTAATACATGAATAATATTTCAATAGATTATACACATAGAAATGATAACAAAACCATATAAAAGACCTACCCTACATACATTTCGGATATGCAAAATTACAAAGTAAAAAAAAAAACAAAACAAAAACAAATGGTATTGAGGTTTGGTAAAGAAACAAACAGGCATTAGTGCTGAAGCACTGATCTGGGATCAGTGTGTTGACACTGGGCGGTCGTAATGAAACTCACTCTTTGGGGAAGGGAATGGGCTGCAGCAGGCTGGCCAGGGCAGGTCTCCAGTCGTCGTAGTCGGACCTGCAGAAGAACAGAAGGGTTCAGAGTGAGGAACGTGGCGGAACATCGTGTGTACGAAAGAGAACCAGGGAACCGTGTCCTCAGAATTAGTTGGTCGTCCAACTACAGTTGAAGTTCGCACATACAAAAGCACAATATTGCAAAAGGAGAAATGAAAGATCAGATTTGAAACACACACAAAGCTAAGAGTTTGCGTGTGCGAAGCTTAACCTTCTCAAACCCCGGCAACGAGCGCGCACACACACACACACACACACACCAGATGTTTACAGCTGTTCACCCATCTAACTAAACACACACAGACACACAGTCCTCATATAAACGTCACTCAGTTCTTATCATGCGTCCATCTTTCATCTTTGCAGCTGTTCCGAGAGTGAGGCGTGAAAACGGCAGGTGGAGAGGCGGTTAGTGGGCGGGGCCAAACTCACAGCATCTTGAGGATGAGCGCGAAGCAGCCGAGCACGCGGTCGGCCTGGGCGGGCAGCTGGATGGACAGCGTGTTGAGCGCCGGGCTGACCAGCAGGCAGTCGATCAGGTTGGGCTCGCTGTCGCCCCCTGCTGGGCCGCGCCGCAGCGCGTTGGCAGTGTTGTTGCGCTCCAGCTCCACCAGGATCTCGCTCGAGTTGACGATGGAGGGCGGCGGCGGCGACAGGGGCAGCGTCGGGGGCGGGGACAGCGTCGGCGTGGGCAGCAGGGAGGCGGGCATGGGCGGCGGCTCGGGGCGCAGCAGACGTAGGGGCATGGGCGGCTTCCGGTCGTTCTGCTGCTGACAGCCGTTCCGGATTTCCTTCAGACTTGGGGAATTATCACGGCTGCAGATACATTTTGAGAGTTTTTAATGACGGAGCGAGAACAACTTTATACAAATTCCCTGAATGTGCTGGACAACCATTCAAGTTTTTTGTGGTTACTGTGAGAAGAGAACAAAAAAATTTCGATGCACAAAAGACACTCCCAGCCTCAAGCGATCATGTGTCTCGTACCGCACAGTAGGCGTTGATGTGTGAGCGTACGTTTACTTTTATGCCCTTATCCAGAGCGCCTTACAATCAGTAGTTACAGGGACGGTCCCCCCTGGAGACACTCAGGGTTAAGTGTCTTGCTCACGGACTGGATGATAGTACGTGGGGTTTTGAACCTGCGACTTTGTGGACTTCTGATTCATAGCGAGTGTAAAACCAGCTATGTTAATACCATTAAATTCATACAATATTTCAAATGAACGGCATTGAAGCTGTTATTACGTTTCAAAATGGACGTCTTTATGGTAAAAAAACAGAACGAATGAGTGGAAAATTCACATCCATCTCGGGGCCCCGGGGCCGCTCTGTTGGGAGCACAGCGTTGAGACGCGGTCCCCCGAGTCGGGGCCGACTGAGCGTTGAACGGAAAATACCAGACGGGGGCCGAGGGCCCATGGGCGCGGCCCAATGAGGTAAACACTCCAGCTGCGTGTGTCGATATCACACGTCACCACACTCGATCGCAATAACAACTCACTCCCATTCTGTCCCCACTTCGTCCACATTAGCCCGTCTTGAGGGATTCTTGGTTCCGTTAACGTTGAATTTAGTTTTTTTTACAGAAAATAAAAAACAGACGTCATTGTCTCAGTAAAAAAATTCACATTACTTAAGACGTGCAAGGACTGCAGTCCCTTGATAAACTACAAATTCGGACAGAATGCGATGTGGTTACCGCACTACTCCCCGCTTACGTAGCCGGTTTTCTCGCGGAGCACCTCAGACAAACACCAAGGAATGTTCCGGAAGCGGGTTCCGGATCAGCCGGGGCCCCGACTCACCTGTTGATGAAATCCTCGTAACAGGAGTAGATGGCCGCCAGACACACGGCCACCAGGTTGGGAAGGACGCGGGGGTGAGGGCACTGACCGGTGGGGCCGTGCATGCTGCAAAAAGAAAACGTACGTTCGATATATAACGTTCGGGTGCCGAGCAGAATTCAAAACAGCAGCTTGGCGAAACCTCAAGCCCATCCCTGGCATCTTTCATTTTAGCTCTCTGGGTGATCCACCACTTAAATTCTTCATTCCCCAGCCAAACATCTTGAAATTCACACTCGTCTGGCTAGTTAGAAGGCGTACGGACGTACGCGACTCAAACAAAAACCCTCACTGGCAACAAGACGTCAGGTTTTGGCTGCTGCAATAAATGCTACTGCTGTTATTAACAAAATTGGCACCCGAATTATCGAGTTCCCCTGACTTGCCCTGTCTGGCAGTGCCTTTAATGAAATTCCAGAAATTCCCTGACTCGTAGGAAGAAAAAACTTTACTATCGCTTTAGCGAAGACTGGAATTCTGTAAACTTTACATTTTACGGCATTTATCAGGCGCCCTTCAATCATTAGTGACAAGGACAGTCCCCATGGAGACACTTAGTGTTAAGTGTCTTGCTCAGGGACACAGTGGTTGTAAAGTGGGGTTTGAACCTGGGACTTCTGGTTCATAAGCGAGTGTGTTACCCGCTAGGCTACCGACACCCCGTAAGTAGTTTTACTTTGAACCGAAGGCCCCGCCGCTCACCTGTGGACAAACTTCTTCACCACCTCCATCCCGGCGTTGAGCTCGTTCAGGGCCAGGATGTACTCCTGAGTGAAGAGGCGCAGCCGGGGACATTTCCCAAAGTCCTGAGGGGAGACGGGTGCAGGCGGGGACCGTGAGACCCAAAGCCCGCTGGCACCGGGGCGCGCACACACATCGACGCGGGCGGACCCGGCAGTCAACTCACCATGTTGTGTTTGAGAATGCGCTGGACCACCGGGGTGAACACTTCGATCACCACCATCGACCGTGGGCGCTCCCGACAATGCTACACAACACACACACACACACACACTTCAGTATTACATGAACAGCTGCACCGGGGTACTGTTGGCAGTGACCCGGGTTATGGACTGAGCGCGTGCACACGTACCTTACAAAAGAATTCGCACAGGCCCGGCGGGGGATGGTTGTTCTCCAGGAGGGGAGCGATGGCCTGACAGAGCGAGCGAGAGAGCGAGCGAGCGAGAGAGAGAGAGAGAGAGAGACAGCGTCATCACCATCATGACCCATTACCCTGACACTGGAAAAATTGCCACAACACACCAAAACCACTTTGGAAAATGTTTGCGCTGGAGGCGCACAGAAACGGCCTCACACCCCATCCCACACTCACCATGATGACGTTCTCGTGGTCCTGGGTGCTGAGGCTGGTGTTCTGGAACAGAAGAGACGCGATTCAGGACACGCGGCCGAGCGTTTGACCGGAGGGTTCGATTCTGCGCGTCTCTCACCTCGGCCAGCAGGGTGGAGATGATATGAAGGGGCGCCTGGTGGATGGACTCGTCCTGCAGCGGGGACGTCAGCGCCATGTCCACCAGCGCCCTGATTTCCTTCAGCACCACGTCCCAGCGGCTGGGGTTACTCAGGGTCTTGCGGTACTTAAAGATTTTTTTCTAGCAGCGAGTTTGAAGACATTTAAAAACTCACTCTCACACACACACACACACACACGTTCAGAAACTGTACCTTCCACTGCAGAGAGTGAAACCACTGGTCCCGCAGATAGCTATTAGCAGCCTGTGAGTGACAGAAACCAAGTCAACCAACCACGATCTAGATAATCCACTTTCAGAGTTAAGTGAACATGAAGAGAACGGGATTTGTGGTCACATGACACACCACAGCACAGCACCCAGGACACACAGTGAAATGTGTCCTCTGTATTTAACCATTGCCCTTAGCGAGCCGGGATTCGAACCGGCAACCTTCCGATTGCGGGTCCGTTTCCTAACCTGCTAGGCCACCACTGTGTCTATCTGTGTTTAAGGACTAAGGAAGTTCTTATTCCGTACCTGCAGGAGAACCGTCCCTCCAGGAAAGCTCAGCTGCACGCAGTACTTGGGGGCGTTGTCCCAGGACAGCAGCTGGACGTCCTCGATGGTGCTGTAGGACAGGGCCGACTCCATGTAGCCCGTGGGCTGCGGACCAAACAGATGTTCATCAAACATCTTGCTTCTGCAACTTTTTTTATACATAGGGCGGTGCGATATGGCTTTAAATTCATATTGCGATATAAATTTAAACAATAAACGGTAGACTGTATATACTGTAGTGTACAAGTTCATCAGTTAAGCTTAAACGGTTTTCGAAAGGGTAACGTGTCCATAAACACTGCAGCAGGAAGGTGAAACTTTTAGCGTAACCATATACCGGATAAAACAATATCTGGGCAATTCTACTGAAAGCGGACTTTGTCACCCCCATAAAGCCAGTGAAATGCCAGGTATTTGTATGATGCAAGTGATTCTATACAATTTGGGGATTTTCTGTATTCAGCACATAAAAATAATCAGAAATAAAGGTCCCATATTATAATTTACATTTTTTTTTTTTTGCTTTTAAATAGGTCTTCATTGTCCCCTAATAACTGAAAGTCACTTTCCGAAATTCAGCCACTGTAGCTTTAAATGCTAATGAGGAGGAGAGAGGTCTATAGAAGTTGAGCGTCATCAACACCATCCACCAACCACAATGTTTGGTGCAGACAGGAAGTCGTGTCTCCGTTTTTCCATGACTGTTCACATGACTGAACAAATAAATAAATTTGTGCTCATTTTTACATCCAAACACTCAGCGACTGCAATGCTGCACACGGGCAGAAAAAGCATGAGAAATGGGAGGTAACCTCTCCCCTTATGACGTCATAAGGGGACAAATTCCAGATCAGACCGTCTGAGCTGCCGCTCTCTGAATGGTGAAGCCGAATGACCAAAACACTCTTTACACCGATTGCCATTTCTAGCCACCACAGGTACCACCTACCCGATCGGTCAATCAGATTTCAATGACTTCATAGGTTCATTTTGTATTCCAAAACTTTTCAAGGCCTGGGGGAAAAAAAAAAAAAAAAAAAAAAAAAAAAACTCTTTTCAAATTCCATGAGTTTTCCAGGTTTTTAATGACCGTAGGAACCCTGTAACTAATACAGGTTCGAGTGTGATGATCCGGGTATTGGTTGCTGCACCGCATCTGTAAAACATGTATGACCTCAGGTATCAGGCTTCAGGTCAGTTCAGTCCAACAGTCTGATGGTCTAGAGGGGAGTTGTGGGGGGGGGAGAGAAGACACCAGTCCACCTTACAACAGTGTCTACATTAACGGGTTTAAGAACAGCGTAGCTGGAATTACGTAGAATGCGGTAAACGCGGATGCCGCGGTGAGGGACGCCGGACTGGACCGGTGTTTTACTCGCACGGTGAAGTTCCACATGTCACATGAGCCTCACATCCATCCAGATGCACATGAAACGCTCCAAAACAATTTTTTTTTTATTCTTTAAAATGTATTGGTTATAAAATGCTGTTTTAGCTATACCATTTTGATGAAAGGACACGAGAAAATCGTAACGTAAACTTAAAACCACGAATCGTATATTACGAGCGTTCAGAAAGATGGAACCTTTGAACCTTGTGATAACAGACACGCCCGACGAGAACAGTAAAGCAGCCGGCCCACTTCTGTCCCATCCTCACCCCACGAACAAACTCCCACGCGAGCAGCTGTTTCTGAAACAAACCGGGCTTCAAATCGAAGACGAATCGGCATGACCCTGTGACCCAGAATCTTAAGGCAGCTGATCACGGCTGATCTACGAATCAGAATTTAATTTATTTTTAAACCATACTAGTCCTTTAAGACCAGGAATGAGTGTTAGACCAGGGCCCATCTGGGTTTACATTTACTGCATTTATCAGACGTCCTTATCCAGTAGTTACAGGGACAGTCCCCCCCTGGAGACACTCAGGGTTAAGTGTCTTGCTCAGGGACACAATGGTAGTAAGTGGGGTTTGAACCTGGGTCTTCTGGTTCATAGGCGAGTGTGTTACCCACTAGGCTACTACCACCCTTTTGGAGATAGGAAGGGGAGGACTTCTGGTCACATGGTGTAAAATGTCAGCTGTTCCTCGTCTCGCTCCTTTGTTACATCGAGGGCTATTCCCGCCCCGTCCCCCCTCCTCCAGTCAGACCAGTCGTCGTCCCCGGTCGACAGAACAAACACGGCGTTCCGTCCTCCGCATCTCTCCCTCGACAGAGCAAACAGAGCGGTGCGCCGCGGCCACGCTCCCCCCTCCCGCCGCGGCGGCGCGGCCCGGCTCCGCTGCTTTATTTACCTCTACCTCCCTAGGTGACAGAGCGGCCGGCTGTTCCCATTCGCTGCTCCCTTCCCCCCCCGCGGCACGTCCCGTCCCATCTCGCCACGGGGCGGGAACTGGTCCGAGCGGGACGAGGTGCGACCGGGCCGCCCTGCGCGGCAACCGAAATAAAGTAAACAGTGGCGGCCGGCGCGAGAACAATGCTCCAGTGCTTGGTAGGATGGTAGTAGCCTAGTGGGTAACACACTCGCCTATGAACCAGAAGACCCAGGTTCAAACCCCACTTACTACCATTGAGTCCCTGAGCAGGACACTTAACCCTGAGTGTCTCCAGGGGGGGGACTGTCCCTGTATCTACTGATTGCAAGTCGCTCTGGATAAGGGCGTCTGGTAAATGCCGTAAATGTAAACAATGCAGGGGTTAATGGGGGAAGAAAGCGTCGTCATGGATACTATAACCGACACACTAGGGCACAGTGGTCATACCGGGAAGCCCGACCCCCCCCAGCACGCACACACACACACACACACACACACACACACACCCCTCCATCTTCCATCCTTCCTCATTCTGTTGACTGGCTCCATCTCTTTTATAATGCCGTTCTTTCTTGAGGAGGAGTCGAGAACCTCTCTCGTTGCTACGTTGCTATGGAAACAAAGAGATGAAATGGAGACATATGTTTTTTTGTTTTTTTTTGTTTCCAGGGAGATCCAGATGGAATAGGGAAAAAAAATTTATATATATATATATATATATTAAAGGAGACAGAACGGAACATGCAGGTACCTCCTGCACAAACAGGATGCGCGCATGCTAATCAATTTCCAATAAATCCGCAGCGGGAGCAACACCAATTTAACAAAAAATAATAATAAACACACACACACACACACACACACACGCGAGTGAGTTGCTGAGTTTAAACTATTTTTCTTTTTTAGAGATGTGTAACTGCAAGCAACAGGGCGTTTACTTTTGTTGAAGACAGACCTACACCCAGCAGCACACTGCAAACACTGCAAAAGGGCCACTCACTCACTCACTCACTCACACACACACACACACACACACACACACACACACACACACACACACACACACTACACGTCATCACACTGCCAGATGCAAGGTTAGGAAGATTCAAACTTCATGCAAATGCGAGCAGTGCAGACCACCAGCACGCGACCCAGCGGGCCCGAGCGCCAATCAGGCTGAACCTTCCACCAGAAATGCCGGTGTTCAATCGGGGGGCTTCACACCAACATCTTCATTCTGCTTTTCACTAATACACACACACACACACACACACACGATGGACAAACAAAAGCCACCATGATGCCACCTGAAAGCAATCTGGGCGACTTACAACAGTCAAACAATAAACTCTAATTTACTTCACATTTAGGTGTTTAAAGTAAATGTTTATATTTAAATATGCATGTGCATAGAATAGATCAGCGAGTGTCATAAAACCAGATCATGAATCCACACAATTCCCCAGTAAAATGTCTGTGGGTGCATTTCCTCCTTGTTCCATCTGTTCTCCACCGAACGACGATCAAACAAGTCGACCCGTCAGGTGATGTTTGTTCCGCGTCTCGGCGTCGCCCGAAATCAAACAGACAAGCCGCAGGAACCGGCGACGCTGCTTGCCGGCGGCCTGGTAGCATTCGGCAGAACGTCCAGTTCCCTCAGGACATTTCACTTCCCCCAGCGAAACAAGCGGGCCCGCTTGGCGCAAAAAGACGAGCAGGCGGCCCGTTTCAGGGATCTCAAGAGATTTCAAACGCTGAATTCGGTGGCCCCCGTAATCAGAAGGTCGCCGGTTCGAATCCCGATCCGCCAAAGGTGCCACTGAGCGAAGCGCCGTCCCCACTCGCTGCTCCCCGGGCGCCTGTCATGGCCGCCCACTGCTCGCTCAGGGTGATGGTTAAATGCAGAGGACACATTTCACCGTGTGCACCGTGCGCTCTCATCAGCATGATTCCCGGAATTGCGGAGCCCATCACATAAAACGGAAAATCCGTCGTAGGAAGCGGAAGTGGGAGTGGGCCGTCGGCGACGAATCCGGACCGCTTGCCGATCGGTTCCGGCAAAACTAACCAGCTAAATCTAAAGGTGATTTTATTATCATGGTTCCAGTTCATTACGCAACCTGCATTGCAGGTCTCCCCAATATTTAAAAAAAAAAAAAAAAAAGTGAAGTGATTGTCACATGTGATACACAGCAGCACAGCACACGGTGCACACAGTGAAATTTGTCCTCTGCATTTAACCCATCACCCTGAGTGAGCAGTGGGCGGCCATGACCGGCGCCCGGGGAGCAGTGTGTGGGGACGGTGCTTTGCTCAGTGGCACCTCAGTGGCACCTTGGCAGATCGGGATTCGAACCGGCAACCTTCTGATTACGGGGCCGCTTCCTTAACCGTTATTCATCTGCTGAATGTTTTTTTTACGTTGATTTATTTTGAAATGCAGGAACGTGCGATATTGCGAATATATATAGTGAATACGGCATTTTTTTTTTTTTTTTACAGTAAATGCCCGAGCGTTTTGCTAAACCCACCCACTCCATAATTACAGTTTTCAGGTGAATAAACACATTTTTAATGTAAAACATGGAATTTAGGGCCATTAAAACGGGAAGCAAAGGAATTTGGGATGAAATATAACGGATTTCGTGGGACGCTACAGATCTAAAATTTTACCTCCAGCAGCTCGTTCTAAAGCGCCTGGCCTTTAACACGGCCGCCGTCACCACGACCACCAAACTCACTCACATCCACATTTACTCGCACTTCTACACAAATCCTGCGGGTTTTTTAAATACTCGGGACCATGGGCGGCGTTCCTCGTCCGGAAGGCCGCAAGATCGGCCTACAAAAGACGATCAGCTGAGCCGCAGATGTCCGGAGGGGCTTCCACGGCGCCTCACATGACGAGGCGTGAGGACGAAACGGAAATAACGGAACGTCAGCTTCATCCCATCCCGCACCAGAGGCCCGACGGGGCTGCGACGGCCGACCGGAGTTTTTTTTTTTTTACGCTGCGCCGCGCTCGTGTTCCAAACCCACTGCGACCTGTAATCGGGGTTCTGGGACAAACAAAAGGGAGAAAAACGGGGTCAAAGGCGGCCATAATTAAACCCCACAAATCCTGCGGTATTCTCCCGTGATGCCGGCAATCGGGAAAAACGCCGCTCTTGCAGGCTGGCGGAAAGTCTATTAAATGCTTATTAATTATTAAAAGGACAGCGTCCTGTTTAGCGGCGCAGATGAACAGATACGGCCTTCAGACGGGCCGTGTTTCAGGCCCTCCTCGTGCTCGAAGGAGACGGGAGACAGCGTCCCTCGTCCCCAGAAACGTACAAACGCGACCCTTCACCCATTTGGGTGAGGCAAAAAGCATGAAGGGGACGCCGCTCCGAATGACAGTGGTGGCCTAGCGGTTAAGGAAGCATCCCATAATCAGAGGGTTGCCGGTTCGAATCCCGATCCGCCAAGGTGCCACTGAGCAAAGCACCGTCCCCACACACTGCTCCCCGGGCGCCTGTCATGGCTGCCCACTGCTCACCAAGGGTGATGGGTTAAATGCAGAGGACAAATTTCACTGTGTGCACCGTGTGCTGTGCTGCTGTGTATCACATGTGACAATCACTTCACTTTAAACTTTAAATGACACACAAAAAAAAAAAAAAAAAAAAAAAACACGATACGCGGGGGCAGACCAGGCTGGCTGGCCGCGGGCGGGAACGCTAGGAGCCTCGGTGCCACCGTACGGTCGGCCGGGTCATGCGAGGGCGCCGCACCTCTCGCTGCACAGGAAGAGCCGCGGCGGCCGCGACAGGAAGTGCCAATTACGCAGAGCGTGATGCAGGCCCTTCCACGCGGCGGTCACGTCGCTTCCGCGGCCATTTAAACGGCGGCCGGGCGGCTCTCACGAAGCGGCCAAAAATAGGGCGAATGAACGGAGACGAACGGGATTTTTTTTTTTTTTTTACATTTACATTTTACATTCAGAGCGACTTACAACGTGCTTCCATGCTACCATCGATGAAGTGATCAGTTCTGGTTCACTAGGACCCCCAACTATTAATACAAAAAATAATAAAACAATAATTATAAATAAATAAATACAATCTTTTTATTCACTCTGTTGTAGCTTCTATACATATTTCAGACAATAAGAAGGTTACAAGTTCATCTAAATAACTATTGTGTAAAAAAAAAATCGCCCACACGGTAAAGATACGACGACACAGCCAGCCCAACCGGAAGTGGGGTGGAATTTCACATCCAGAGCACGGCACATGCGGCCGTCTCCTCATTCGGAACTTCCTCAAAGGCCACCGGAACGTCTAAAACGCGGCCCATCTCGGCCGCAACATTTATTCCACATGATGGGCGCGCACACACACACACACACACACACACACACACACACACACACGTCAAGCAAAGCATGCCGGTTTCGGCCGAGAGACGCCATTAGCTGCAGTCAAGCGGTCACCATTATCGCCACTCAGCTGCACACATCTCTGGGGCCACGCGACTTCAAAGAACGCGACAAGGCATCAACACACACAAACACACACACACACACACACACACAGAGCGGCGGTGCTTCCGCGGCGATCAGAAACAGGACCCTGCCACCGACCTGGGAAAACCACAATTTGCCACCGGGAGCGAAAATTAAAACAAGAGAAGAGCCTCGATTGGAGGCTCCGTGCCGGGATGGGGCGGGGCCTGTTCATCCTGGTGGGCCTACAGGCCGCCGCCTCTGTGGAAAACGTGTTTGGTTCGACTCAATTCGGAGCACATCTTCCCGATAACCCCCTCACACAGGAGGGCGGCGCCGATTCCACCACGTTCAGTGAAGTGGAGCGGGGGTTCAAAAGGTCAGCGGTCACCTGTCTGGATGGACAACGCAGGCCACCAGCGGCCCAGAAAGCGTCTCCTCCTCTTCCTCCCTCTGTACACACACACACACACACACACACACGGTCGGCCGCGGCTGATTAAAACGTTTTACAACTCCGGCAGCTCACGCCGAGCCAGACGTAATCCGATTAGGTTCGAGAAAACACGCCGCGGTCGAGCCGAAGCAGAAGGCGGCCATTGTGCTCGTCCAATAATGCCGCCGTTCTGACGCACAAAGGAGGCCGCAGGTTTTCCAGGAACACTGCGAGGAGGAGGAGGAGGAGGAGGAACAATGCAGGCTCTTCCATCCCTCCGGCTCCGGGACGAGGGTCGTCCGGAGGCATCTCAAAATATCGATCGGAACCATGCTTCACAGAGGCGGCCCTCTGGCTGGTACACAACATAGACCAAAACCCCTAAAACCCCACGATCCTGAACGAGCCGATGACAGGAGTTTATATGGCACACGAATAAGGCGCGGGGCCCATAAATACACCCAAACGTGCGCGGCACCGCGAAACACGTCACTTATTCGCCATGTTTGGTTCCGGAACGTTACATCCCGCGACATGAGGCGACACCCACCGTGGCGGAGGCCAGGCCGCTGTCCGTCAGGGTGAGGTGGTGCGGCTCCCACCTGCGCAGGAACTTGGACGTGAGCAGCTTGCTGAGGAAGGTGCGGGGGTGCTTGACCACGCACACCTGGATGTCGCCCTCCTGCAGCAGCTTGTAGCGCATCCCGCTGCCGCTGCAGTGCAGCGCGGCCCTCCGGCACGGCGGCCCGGCGCCCAGCGGCGGCGGCGGCGGGCCGCACGTCTCGCCCAGCAGGGGCCGGCTCTCCTCGGACTGGTAGAACTGGTTGTTGTGGAGCGGCTCGCCGCCGCCGTTAAAATCCATCGCGGCGCCGCGGCGGGGAGGTTTGGCGGGGAGGTCGGTCCGAGGCTCGGGAGCCGAAGGCCGCGGGGGAGGGTTCACGTACGAGCGGAACGGGCGGAAACGACGGCGGATCAGAGCATCGCTTCGGCCCAGAAACGGGGATTCGTCTTGCGACTTTCTCTCGGACGCCCAAAAAAAAAAAAAAAAAAAAAAGATTAAAAAAAAAAAAAAAAAAAAGAAAGAGCGTCCTTCCCCTCCGCCGACCGACCGACCGACTCGAGCCGCTCACAGGGTCCGCGTCGCCGCCACCGCGTCCATTTCCCCGCGACAGTCCGAACCACGAATCCGCGGCCGCGGTCCCCGAGGCGAAGCGGCTCTTTTGTTCAGGCGCTGCGGGCGGACATGGTTCCCGTCTCCCCGACGCTCGCCTCCCGTCTCTCGCTCTCGGCCCGCCTGTCTGTCCGTCCGTCCGTCCGGGTTGCCAGGTCTCGCGAGAAAAAGCCTCCAACGGGACCGAAATAGAGCGGAGCGCGGCGCCGACGTCACTTTCGGATGCCGTGGGGAACGTCGGACGGGCCAGCAATGTGGCATTTCTCCCAATGTAAAATAATTATTATATATATATATATATGTATATATGTGGCTGCAGCCAGTCTTTGCGTTTCGCAGTGCACGCTGCCATTTTTGGGGAATCGCAGAATTCCCCAACAGAGCCAGGCGTCTACGTGCTGTGGCTGTGGGTGCTGTGGGTTAAAAAAAGAACAAAAAAAAAAAAAACGGAGTCGTCGCTTCGATCACATTCTCGCCCATTTTACCACAGAGTCGTAAAATGCCCGCTAAATTCGGCAACTCTGGACTTTTCGGGTTTCGACGGAGGAAACCGATGGCGCAAAATGCAAAACACATCGGCTTCCTGCCTAAAAACTCTCCTCGCGTAGATTCAGCAGGAGGCGCGTTTAAGTGGGTTTTTTTATTATTATTATTATTATTATTATTATTATTATTATTTGCTAAATGCTAGAGTGAGTTCTGTTTCGCCCAGTAACGAATGAATGAAGTTTCGGGCCCGGACTCGCGTAGGTCGGGCGGACATGGCAACACTCTCCCGCGGCGAGGGAGACGAGCGCGTTCATGTGACACCCGAGTGACGTCAATGGGGAGGCGAGCGGATGCGCCGCGCGCGGCTGTCAGCCGAGCTGATGCGGTGTTGCCAAATCCGCCCTTTTTGCGTTTCTCTTCTCAGCCTTCAGGAAAGCGTGCTCGACCCTTGCGGTGTTGTAGTTCAGGCTTACGTACTTCCATTACTTACAAGTGGCTACTTTATTTACATTTAGTGAGGCGTTTGGCGTTGTATGTGGTGTTAAAAACGGTATTTCAGTTTTTGGTTTTATCTGCTCTGGCTAGTAGTCGCATATACAGAAGACAACGCCATGGTCCGACAGGGTGGGTGCGTGGAACACAAAGTATATTGTTATATGTACCTCAGGTCTCTCCCGCCACTTGTTATAAAAGGCAAAATATCATTTAAAATTGTATTTTACAGAGCACGATACAGTGGCAGATCAACTTTATTTTACAGAACCCAAATGCTTAAAAATGCACATATATAAAGAGGAAGAAGAGGTCACGTTCTTTTTGCTTCCGATGGCGGACCTGGCAACCCTGGAGCCGCAGCCTTCGTAGGAAAACGGAGAAAGGGCGCAGCGTGGTCCGCGTCGGAGATCCATCTCAGGGCCCTGCGGGGCGGGGGAGGCCGGGCCCTTTTTCCAAAGAATACACGCACATGACTGGAGGCGAAGGGAGCCGCTCTCTTTGCCGAAACGAGTTTTGACGGTTGCCTGTCACTCCAGTCAAATGTCTTGTGTTGTGCCACGTGGAAAGCGATAACTGGACGACCTCCCCGTTATATTTCTACATGGCCTAGAGACACATGATCACGCATGTGATTTGCAGCGCCGGGCCTACGCTCTGCCATATGAGACGGTACAATTATTCCTGGCGAACCACGGCCTGAGCGAGACCACACGGTGTCCTCCTACCAGACCGGCTGGGCGTGTGATGAGTGTTATTGTTTACCTCGAAACCGTGACGCAACTCTGCCATTGGCCGATGCGGGGGAGACTATGGCGGTCCTTCCCGGATCCACTCTCCCCAGCCATCGGACCGTTTTGTAACGCATTTGGTCTTGCATCTGAAGAATATATCCCGAATAAGAATTTGCAGCCTGTTGCATCAGAAGAAACTTTTTTTTTTTTTTTTTTTTTTGGAGGGTTGTTGTACGGAGACGTGGGAAGCCTGGAACACGCACAAAGTGTAACAACGGCGCCGCCGGCGAGCCGCTCCGGTTAAGAAAGTGGAAAGCGTACAATGAAAGTGTTATTGAGCTCATTAGGAATCGTTACATCAGCCCTGCGAGTTTGATTGGTCCCCCGAGCAAACGCTCCGCCGCCCCGGAGCCGGCGCTGCCTGCCGGGCTTGTTGTGCGCGGCCTTTTCCGAGCGCGGTTGCCGGGGCAGGGCCGAATCAGGCGTCCCTTCTGGGAAGCGAGGGGTGACTCAGTTTTTTTTTAACGATACGACTCTGCGGGACACGGAATGACAAATAAGAGGCGAGATGAGGCAAAGGCCCGACCTGGGGGTCAGACTCAGGTGTGACCTGGTGGCTTTCAGACTGGGGACCAGAGGGAACGTCTCAAGATCACGAAATGACGTCTTGTGAACCTTTGACGTGGACGTGAGTCAGCGAAGCCACAAGGCCTGAGACCCTCTTCAGTTTCGAGGTGCTGTGGGCCAAAGGCACCGGCCTGCCGCTTCCGGGATGACACGGGACGCTTAAAGAAAAAACAAGGCATCTAGAAATACCCGCTGCTGAGGGTTCGTCGTTCCCGTCTTTTCCGTCCCACACACGCCACCGTCGGCCAACCCCACCACGGCAGCACGGGGTGACGCCGGTCGTGCCCACGACTGCGACAGCTGCTTCCAATCCTCAAGCATGAGGCGAAGGCGGAACAGGCCGGCATCTCCGGTAAAAGCCCGGCTGTTTTCCGTCCCGGGGACGTCGGCGTGTGGGTACCCTGCCGTGCCTAGTCAGTCCCACTGTTGTCCTTTTTGGTGCCGGGAACCGGATCACGTGCGGCGAGCAGAAAAGACAGGATTGGACACCAAGGGGTGCTGCAGCGGCTCCGTATCTATCCGTTTCACCCGCCGGTGGTTTTAAAGTCGTGGCTTGCTGCCGTGCACGCTGTGGGCACCATGACCAAACGGCAAAATCCCAGTTCCCGGTCCGTGTCCGCTGGCGCCGGGCCTGCCGGTCGACTAGAACCCTCCGGCCCCGCGAGAGAGAGGCTCGTTTTAAAAGGAATTAATCCCGTCCCGATTACCTGCGCTAATCCTGTTGCGTTAATCCCGAACCTCCCCTGTGTGGCCCGGTCACACGCACATCATCACAAGGAAGCGTCGCCATCATCATCATCATCATCATCGTCATCTGACCCCAGCGTGATGCGCGGCCGAACCACAGCACCACAGCGATTAGCAAGATCACTGTATTGTTTCGGTTTCTTGCCAAATGGCAGCGAGGCCACTGCAAACATGACTTAAAATTGAGAGCAAAGACGCGAGGCCCCGCCCCGCCCCGACGGGCCAGTGCTGATAATTAGAAGGCGAAGGTGCTTTTCTGCAGCAGATTTTGTCGGTGTAATTTGCACACACTCTGCGTTCACTTTACACCAACAATAGACCAAATTGCTTAATTAAAGGACATGGACAATGGACGACTCCCAATTTGACATTCTTCATAGCCGCAAATGGATTCTCGTGAATATGGTGGCATAGCCTAAACTATTGGTTGTCGGTCTCTCGTTATTGTGTGTGTGTGTGTGTGTGTGTGTGTGTGTGTGTGTGTGTGTGTATATATATATATATATATATATATGTATGTATATGTATATATATATATGTATATATATATATATAACTAACCGAAAAGTTAATTGTAGGCACGCAGAGAAAGAACAGGCCATTTAAGAAAACAAAACTTTTCTGTAATTTCAGAGAGACCGATGAGAGACTTTATTTCACTTAGTGACTTACAAGAGGCTGTAAGGGCCTGAGCCCTCTCCCCATGTGACAGATACTAATGTGAAAATTGTCAAAGTCGTGATCTTGAGAGAACCTTTGTTTCCTTGCGATAACAAGAGGGAGATAAAAGATTTAATTCCGTTTTATCAAGGCATGAGCGTGTTGTCTGTGGCCATTTATCATCGGTACCCGTCACATGGCCTAGAACTAGGAGTACAACTGTTCGGCCGTAATAGTCAGAAGAACCGAGAACAACTGGGTCGCCGTTCCAGCATTTTCTGCGGGTGCTATCGTTCTCAGGCCGGGCTGAGGTTCCTCTCGCAGAGCAGCCTTCAGTCAAGGGCCCAGCCACTCATTTACATTTACAGCATTTACCAGACGCCCTTATCCAGAGCGACTTACAGTCAGTAGTTACAGGGACAGTCCCCCCCTGGGGACACTCAGAGTTAAGTGTCTTGCTCAGGCACATGATGGTAGTAAGTGGGTGGTAGTAGCCAAGTGGGTAACACACTCGCCTATGAAGCAGAAGACCCAGGTTCAAATCCTACTTACTTCCATTGTGTCCCTGAGCAAGACACTTAACCCTGAGTGTCTCCAGGGGGGGGACTGTCCCTGTAACCACTGATTGTAAGTCGCTCTGGATAAGGGCGTCTGGTAAATGCCGTAAATGTAAATGTAAGTGGGATTTGAACCTGGGTCCTCTGGTTCATAGGCGAGTGTGTTACCCGCTAGGCTACTAGCACCCAAAATTTGAAGAAGACGCCACAAATACACGACCCGAGTGAGCAACCCTGCCACCATTTACACCGCGTTTGATAGATTCAGAAAGGCTCCCACGCCGAAAAGAGAGTTCAGACGCCAGAAGCAGGCAGCCTGGCACCAGGCCTTTTTATTCGTTTCATTATTACCGCTCGCAACGTGGAGAGAGCTGACAGCGCGGCGGCCGGAGCGTGACGCGCAGCGCGGCCCAGCGTATCAGGGCCGATAGGGCCGACTGTAAACACCGCTCGGCGGCGGGGCGGAATGTGGCGTGATGACGGGCACTGCGCCAGCCTGCGCGAAGCGATGACACCGTCACTCCCCTCGGTGTCCCAATTATCAGCGTTTTGTCACTCCCACTGGCTTGACCCGTAGCCGCGGTTTTGGTGACGATAATCAGTGCTGTTTTATCGGCTCTGGAATAGTCCGTGAACCGCGTGTGCGTGTTTGTGTTTGTAATTGTGCAAGCTCGCACGCTTGATAAGAGAGAGAGAGTGAGTGAGTGTGTGTGTGTGTGATGTGTCGGCTTCAATTAGAATGGACAGCGGCAGCTGACACTTGCCCAGAGAAAACGGGGTCAACAGGTGCCAAAACTGTCCGGAGTGACAGGAAAGCCAGTTCAAAGGTCAACTATATCCAGTGGGTCAGGAGTGAGACCAATAAACGCGCCTATTTCTGATGTGTGGTCCGGAATGGCTGGATATGACACAAACAGCAGCGTTTCCATGTGCCACACACTCCTGCGGCTGTTCGGGTGTGTGTGTGTGTGTTTAAGCTACATTTTTTATTAAGAATAACCCTCCTACGTGCAGAGCGGAGCCCTTGCTGTGCATTAAAGATGATAAACCAGGGTTCCACGAAGGTCTGGTCTTCGAGGTCCTTGCGCAACGGATAAACAGGGTCAAGCATGGTCACTTCTGCATCCGTCACTAGAATTATCTGTTTGGTCAGAGCGGTTTAAAATCCACTTAAAACTCCCGCAACTTGAGAGTCTCACCGCAGAGCTACGTGCGCACGCACCAGTAATGCACCATGGGATACACGAGAAGCAGGAAGAAGGCCTGTGACAGGATGAGAGACGCCGTGGACAGGAGGGCAGCACCCAGAAATAAAAATAGATCGTTATAAATCTTAAAAAAAAAAAAAAAAAAAAGAAGAAGAAGAAACACAACGTTCCCACGTGCGTACTGCGGGTTCTGCAGAGTTGTGTGAGTTCCTGTGTGAGGCTTCCTGGTCCAGAATACAGAAGAGAAGAGAGAAGCGCTCGCTTATGTGGAAGGAACTCGGATTCTGAACAGGCCCTGACTGAGCTGCAGACGGAACAGCTTGCAGTTGGCAAAGCGCAGGGCAGCGCAGCCGGTCTTGCAGAGGTCAGAGGTCAGCATGGGCTTCGTGCGGTGCCACACCCCCGTGCTGCGGCGGAACTCGCGTACGTAATCGTAGCTGGTTCCTGAGAACGAAGCAGACACACAGAACCACACAGCATTAGATACGCAGACAGGGAACAATAAAAATAATTCAGATAAATTCTCTTTCTAATAGTCAGATGACCTCGTTCTATTCTAGTCTATTAATTCTATAGGTGCTCCCCAAACACTTTCTTTACAAAAAGTGATAGAGTGATTTTCTCCTGTACACAGCAGCACACCAAACGGTGCACACAGTGAAATGTGTCCTCTGCATTTAACCCATCACCCTGAGTGAGCAGTGGGCGGCCATGACAGGCGCCCGGGGAGCAGTGTGTGGGGACGGTGCTTTGCTGGGTGGCACCTCGGTATTCGAACCGGCAACCTTCTGATTGCGGGGCTGCTTCCTTAACCGCTAGGCCACCACCGCCCCTACGAGGGCTGGATCACTTTGTCTGGCTCTTTTGGTCTTTGTTTGATTGTAGGTAGACGATAATAATAATAGTTTTTAAAAAAGTATTTCTGTACAGTACAGTTCTTTGATAATGTAACACACGGCCTGTAAAAAGCGTTGTGAGAACTGGGCAGAATTTGGTGTGTTCTGGTGGGAGCCCAGTGGATTTGTTCAGACGGCGCACTAGGCTTCCCGCTTTCTGACATTTCTTCTAAAGCCATTTGCATGGCTTTATCTGCAGGCACTTTTATTCAAACGATTGACGTCACTTCTATCAGCGCAGGGTGGCGCTTTTTTTTTTTTTTTTTTTAAATAAATACAACTCGCAGGGGATACAAGTGACGCTAGTGATCAGAGACGACGCACCTGATAGCGAGATCTACACAACTACGGTCAGAACGAACGGCGGCCAGTTCATCCATTTTTAAAGGGGGTCGCGAATGTTGACAGAACAGATCGTTGTTCGGGTGACCGAATGGACCATCGGCCAATGATGAAGCTGCGTGGCGCGAAGCGAGGGTTCATCTGCTTACTCGTTACTATTAAATCACTATCTGAAAAATGCTGAGAACACTAATCTTCATTACTATTTCAACCTTGGCACATCAGTGTGTGCGTTATATCGGCATCGGCTCACCGGTGTCCAGGTCTCCAACCACATATATACAGGCTCCGATCGCCACGGCACCGTACACGAAGGAAGAGCTGGTCTGCACACACAGGTTTTGGTCTTCCAGGTACATCCACCTTAATGAAGGCAACAAAGCCATTTGAATTATTCTTATTTTATTTCATTAAGAAAATAATTATAATAAAACATTAGGAAAAACTAGTAAGTGACTGGTAGCATAACAAAGAATATACACTGTAAGATTTAATGGATTATGTATGTAATTATGTAAAGTTTATGTGGAACTGTGGACATTAGACAGGGAAATTAAATGAAAATTATCTGTCATGTGACATACAGCATGCGGTGACACAGATTTTAACCCCCTTTTTTTAAACCCTTCTTAAAACCCATCTGTTGTTGGCATTATTATATTCCTTTTATTTTATTTTTAGTTTAGATGATTTCTGATAGGGGCCTGGTGGGTTCACTTAACCCTGAGTGTCTCCAGGGGGGGACTGTCCCTGTAACTACTGATTGTAAGTCGCTCTGGATAAGGGCGTCTGATAAATGCTGGAAATTTACTTATTCGTTTAACTTTTTAAAATATTTTTAAATCCTTGTGATTAATCCTTGTTTTTTCTCCGTGGTCATTTACTTCAATCCTGTGTACAGCACTTTGGCCCAATTGTGTCAGTATCAAAGTCAATGTACTAAAGACACACCAGTAGCTTCAGCCTTTGTGGTCGAATAATGTTTATTTTCTTCTAATAAACTTTTTAAAAAGCCAGTTGAACCTTTTCAGTTCGTCGTGGTAGAACTCAGACTTGCACGTGGTCATCTGTCTGGACTCCGGATTCTCCGAATCACGGCTCCTCACGCCTCCAAACACGTACAGTTCCTGTCCAACGCCACAGGCCACTGAGCCGAACCTACACACACACACACACACAACCTTGGATTACCTTCACAAACCTGCATCACCCAGATCACCACGAGTCTAGCAGGACATTCCGTGATGAGAAGCCCCGCCTAGCATCCCACAATCCCAATCATCTGCGCATCCCGAGAAGAATGTCTGGTTTTATCTGCGCGGGAAGACGTGGCACTGTACCTCCTCTCCTTTAAGGGGCAGAGGGCTGTCCACTGCTGGATTTTGGGGTCATAACACTCCACTGAGTCGTACAGCTTCCCATATGAGCCACCGCCCATGGCGTAGATCTTCTTCCTCATGGTGGCATAGCAGCCAATCTGCAGGCAGCAGAGTGTGAGGTTTCCTGTGTGTGTGTGTGTGTTATGGGGGTTCTGCTGTGACAGCAGGAGGTCAGAGGTCATACCTTTCGAACCATCGTCATGCTGGGCTGTGTACTCCAGGCGTTGAAGTGCGGGTCGTACATCTCCACAGAGAGGAGGTCAGTGCTGTCCATCTCTCCTCCTAAAACATACACCATCCCATCCAACTCCACAATACCGAAGTGCTGGCGTGCCTGTGGTGAGAGAACACACACACACACACACCCACACACACACAGAGTAGACACTTTATTTCAGTTAAATACTGACCCCTGGTGGAGGACATTAAAAACATCTTTACATTTAGAAAGTGAAAAAAAAAAGAAAGTGACGTGATTGTCATTGAGAAACACTGCAGCACAGCACACGGTGACACAATGAAATGTGTCCTCTGTATTTAACCATCAACTTTTGGTGAGCAGTGGGCAGCCATGACTGGTGCCCGGGAAGCAGCGTGTGGGGACGGTGCTTTACTCGGGATTCGAACCTGCAACCTTGATTATGGGGCCGCTTCCTTAACCGCTAGGCCACCACAGCCCAGAATTTACTGCATCTGGCAGACATTCATCATCAAGTTCTGTCTATCTATTGGTTGTTGAGTGCGGATGGGCGGCACCTGTTTCATCGGTGGGATAGGGGTCCATGTGTTGGTGTCTGGGTCGTACTTCTCCCCGCTGCCCAGCACTGTCTCAGTCTCGTCCACGCCCCCAACCACAAAGAGAAAGCCCTCTGAGACATAAAATAAAGATATGGCTGATTTATTCATTTATAAAATTTTAATCATAAAACATAATAAAAAGAAAAAGCTCTACCAACCAGCCAATCATGTGCCACCCAATGAAATTTCAATCAATTTGGTATTTGGTATATTCTCCTGCGCACCAGGGGACTGATGTGAGCTGGGCACTGACCTGCCGCCACCACCCCGTGGCCGGTCCGGCCCACTGACATGGGCTGCAGCTCCACCCACACCTGCCGGTTGGGGTCGTACAGAGGGCACATGCAACGCGCCACGGGCAGCGGCCGCCGAGTTCTGAGCAGGAAGCAGAAAACAGGAAGTGTGCTGACATGCGCGTCCCTCACACACACATGCACTCGCAGTCTATTTAAGAACACGGTCCTCGTCCTGCTGCTTTATTTAAAATGTCACACGGCCTCTGTAGTGAATTCGGAAGTTTGCATTGATAACACAAGTTTTGCATTCGAATCGTTCCTTTAATTGTGGTTCATTTTTGTGAAACATTTAGTCACTAATCAGGTGGCAGCTTTGGCTGACCCCAAGGGCCACGAGTGTTACACCAACTGTATGACCCCTCAGGGGGAACCGAAAGAAATCTGCACGTAATGAGTAAAATATCCGCCACTCCCAACTCTGGGGAACATCAGGGCAAGTTCAGGCCCAGGCGTAAGAGGTGGGCGTGGTTCGTGGAGTCGAGTCCGGAAATCTTTACTGAGTAAAAACGAACGGTGCTTTTTTCCCCCGAGACCTTATATCGCGGTGTGCGTGCTGAAAAGAGGGGGGGGGGGCGAGGCGCCGCGCTACTCACGCCCTGTCCTCCCCGCCCACGGTGACGATGCACTCGGAGTAGCCGCGAGGCTTGAAGGCAGCGAGCAGCGCCTCCCCCTGCTGAGGAGCTCCGGAGAGGGAGTCGTGGCAGAACTCCCTAATCACCTCGCGCATCAGGGGGTCCGCCAGCATCTGCTCCCTCAGGTACCCCGTGTCCAGGCCCTGCACCCACACCGACGACATCACTTCCTTCATGTGCACCTGCGGGGACGGGGAGACACTATACTAATACAATAGGCCGGTAGAAGCCTAGAAGTCCACAAAGTCCCAGGTTCAAACCCCACTTACTACCATTGTGTCCCTGAATAAGACACTTAACCCTGAGTGTCTCCAGGGGGGGACAGTCCCTGTAACTACTGACAGTAAGTCGCTCTGGATAAGGGCTCAATGGCAACTGTTCTCAGGGGTTCTCAAGCAGTGGGGTGCGCCCCCTGGCGGGAAGGGGTCATACAGGCATGACATCACAGTTACAATACATAACCTGAGAAGTGCAGAGTGCACCACCTGATTCTGTTCAAAAATGCACTGCTATTGGGACGACAGGGGCTTCGGGAGTTTTGTTATGATTTGATCATGACTTTCCACATTTCATTTACATTTACAGCATTTACCAGACGCCCTTATCCAGAGCGACTTACAATCAGTAGTTACAGGGACAGTCACCCCTGGAGACACTCAGGGTTAAGTGTCTTGCCCAGGGACACAATGGTAGTAAGTGGGGTTTGAACCTGGGTCCTCTGGTTCATAGGCGAGTGTGTTACCCGCTAGGCTACTAGCACCCCTTTCCAAACAGATTGCATGATTTCCTACATTTCCGGAAGTATTTCACATTGTCGTCTACAAAATCTACACGGGGCAAAAGTTGAAAAGTTCACCCGTCTGGCGTCCAGGTCGTGGGCGAGCCACCGCACGACCGCCTCCAGGACGTGCCTCTCGTTGCCCACGTTCAGCTTCTCCATGGACAGCAGGTCGCGCAGCTGGTCGGGAGGCAGCTCCCGGAACTCCTCGGTGGCGGCGACGTCGCGGAAGTGCGTCTGCAGGAAGTCGGTGGCCACGTGGTGCACGTGGTGCAGGCAGTAGTGCAGGGAGAAGATGCGGATGCCGATGCAGTTCTCGGCCGTGATGCAGCCCTCCAGGAACTGGCAGCACAGGGACTTCAGGTCCGTGATCAGCAGCAGGTCCGCAGCTTGAACCATATCCTGGATGGTGTCTTCACTGAGAGCCACCTGTGCAGGAACGTTCCCAGAACAGCTCATTAAACACCGCGTTAACATCAACAGATACCAGGAGGAGCAGATTAAAAGTGAAGTGATTTGTCACATGTGATACACAGCTGCACAGCACACGGTGCACACAGTGAAATTTGTCCTCTGCATTTAACCATCACCCTGAGTGAGCAGTGGGCAGCCATGACAGGCGCCCGGGAGCAGTGTGTGGGGACGGTGCTTTGCTCAGTGGCACCTCAGTGGCACCTTTGTGGCTCGGGATTCGAACCGGCAACCTTCTGATTACGGGGCCGCTTCCTTAACCGCTAGGCCACCACTGCCCCTGGAACGAGGTTTGTGAATACCGATTTCACATTTCACATGGTGAATTTACAATGATGGCGCTGTGAAGAACTTCATGTAGAACAGACTATAAAATATAAATATGCGGAAAAACATGCAAATAAATGGAAGTAAAAATTATAACATTTCAATAGGATGTAATATACACAAAGAGAGAGAATGCAAATATGAAAACGAGAAACCTGCAGAAACGTATAGCGATACGGAAATAACAAGGAACTTTAGAAACTGTTTTGCACTAAAGGCACAAAACCTTAAATTTCAAAACGCAAATCGGGACAAAATGTTGCATGAAGCAGCGAAGAGGTCGTAACCAAAACGTGTAAGGACGCTTCTAGACGCGCTCACCTCCCCACTGAACACGTAATCCAGGATTTGTTTCATGATGGGGACCGCAATGCCCTGCAGCTCAATTCTGTACATGGAGCCATCTTCTTTCGGCGGGTTGTAGTTCAGCTTGGTCCTACGGACAGAGAAAAACCATCCGCTTTGTGACTCCAGCGTGGGGCAGAGCACCAATAAAACATGAACACGTGGCAGGCTGCAAAAAGCAACGGAAAAGCGGGGAGTCATCGGTAATTCCGCAGAGAACAGGCCACGCCCAACAACTTGGATGGATTTGAAATTAAGCGACCCAGTACTGGTTTGACTGGATTGTCTCTCGACTCACTTTTCACATTAGTTCTGGGGACACGTCGACAGACAGCAAGAATGTACAGGGTGGGCCATTTATATGGATACACCTTAATAAAATGGGAATGGTTGGTGACATTGAACACATTTTATAAGTGGTCAGAAACTTGTAAATAACTCATGAAAGAATTAAGTTACGTTAAATGCACACCATTGTTTTTCTTGTGAAATTACCAATAGATTTGATGTGTCACATGACCCTCTTCCTATTGAAAAAACAAAAGTTGGTTCCAAGATGGCCGACTTAAAAATGGCCACTATGGTCACCACCCATCTTGAAAAGTTTGCCCCCTCACATATACTAATGTGCCACAAACAGGACGTTAATATCACCAACCATTCCCATTTTATTAAGGTGGATCCAAATAAATGGCCCATCCTGTAGAATTTAGGGGTAACGCATGTTTCAGTCAGTAGTGGAAAGCTTTTACTACATCTTTCCATAATTAACTTCCTTCCTGAACTATCTAAGGGTATAATACTAATAATAAAGGAATATTTAATAATAAAAAAGTGAAAGTGTCAGACAAGCCTCCCTCTTTCAATGGTCGGATCAACGAAATGCTCTCCACGTTGCAGTTGGAAAAACTGCGATGCAGCCAAGCTAATAGTCAGGAAAAGTTCAAGGAGATATGGTCACCATTTATTGATTATGTTAAATCATCCAGTTTAAGTCCAGCATAGGCATTTAATTTCTTAATGCATATACAATGTAAAATACTACAACACCGAGAGGAGACTGCTCCCCCCTCCTTTTTTTCTTCTTTCTCTTTTTTTTAATCTCTTCTCCTTGCTCTTTGATGGGTGGGGCTGAGGGTGGTGGGTGGATATTGGTCAACAGCTGTTATTTGTTTGTTGTTGAAAAATCACAAATAAAACATAAAAAAAGTGAAAGTCGTAATAAAGTCGATATGTAGAGATGTTCTAGGAGAACTGGGTGTCGGTCTCTCTCCTAGCAAAGCAAAAGTCTACAGACGGAGAACAATACCGCACCTCTGCTCAGGTCATTGAAAACAAGGTAATTCTACAATAGACTCAATATTTACATTTACAGAATTTACCAGACGCCCTTATCCAGAGCGACTTAATCAGTAGTTACAGGGACAGTCCCCCCCCCTGGAGACACTCAGGGTTAAGTGTCTTGCTCTTGGACACAATGGTTGTAAGTGGGGTTTGAACCTGGGTCTTCTGGCACATAGGCGAGTGTGTAACCCGCTAGGCCACCACCACCCAAGTGTCCATATCTGACCAAAACGTGAACGAAACAGCTTGCAGCTTTTAATAAATAATAATAAAGTGAAGTAATTGTCACATGTGATACACAGCAGCACAGCACACGGTGCACACAGTGAAATTTGTCCTCTGCATTTATCCCATCACCCTGAGTGAGCAGTGGGCGGCCATGACAGGCGCCTGGGGAGCAGTGTGTGGGGACGGTGCTTTGCTCAGTGGCACCTCAGTGGCACCTTGGCGGATCGGGATTCGAACCGGTAACCTTCTGGCTACGGGGCCGCTTCCTTAACCGCTAGGCCGCCACTGCCACTAATAACTGATTTCGCTGGTTTGTATTTGGGCCTTACACAGAACTGCATGCACCAGGAATCCTGATCCGGGCCACGTTTTCAGCTCACCCGGCAACGAGTCATTCTGATTGGTCACAGAAACTTCCAACCTGCCTCAGAATTCCAGAAAACCGGAAGAGCAGCCAGTGGCCCGAGCCCTGGAGACCATGCGTCGCCAGCAACGTCTGGCCATTCAAAGGTCAAAGGTCACCGGCACACCCCAAGCACACCACCGACGTCTCCCGAGCCCGCCCTACCTCACGTAGGGACTGGCCGCGGCCAGTACGTTCTTCTGCACCGGGATCTCCTCCCCGTCGATCACCAGCAGGGCGTCCTGGAAGCTCTGCTCTCTCCAGAAGGAGCGCAGGGCCCTCAGGATCTTCTGGGAGTGCTGCGGGTCCGACACCAGCGAGCCGCCGTCGCCCCCGGCCCCCGACATGGCGACACCGGGAGCAGTGATGCCAGCGGACGCCGGCTAAACTGGAGCTCGGATCCAGAAGCGAGGGGACGCGTCTCTCCTTGACAGTGTACAAAGTTGTTAGCTGCTCTGCTAGGCTAAGAGACCGGTTTGGTTTGTTTTAGCTGTCTTTTTTTTTTCTTGTTCAGAATGGAAGTATTTCGCCAGAGGCCGGGACCTAGCGGCTTTTAAAAGGGTTTCCCCTTGGTGACAAGACGGCCAGGGTCCGCAGGCTTCGTCGTCCCGGGCTGGGAGGCAGGCGGGGAACCTGTGGGACGCTTCAGAATGAACGTGAACATGTTTATGAGGGGCGTGGACACTCGTGTTGCCAGATGTCGCCAGAGAATCGGATAAAAACAACAACCCACACACGTAACTTGACTATAAATGAGAAGTCATCTTGTTTTTTGGAGAAAAAAGACTAAATCAAACTGACACTGCCGTTTTTTTTTTACAAATGACATAAAGATAAATAAAGTAAGAAAACAGCTGGCGTATAATTAGCGGACTTGGCAACAATGATCAGTTCATGAACATCAGTACTGCACGGCAGTGACGCATGGTCATTGTGTAGTCCACATTTTCTTTTAGGCTGCTGCTATTTGCCCACCTTATACTCCGATCAGCCACAACATTGCTGCTGATAATTTCACCTGCTTACAATTTTGTAATATCACATTTTATAATGTTACGTCCGTATTACATCTCCCTCATGCTGACAAAACGGCCCTGACCTGTCAAGGCATGTACTCGACCAGAACATGCTGATGCATGCTGTGTGCTGCCGATTTTGGTCTTTCTGGTCCCTAGGCAAACCACTGTCGGTCATATCTTCACTGCTGTAGTTTAAAGCTTATCAGCCCACTGGAGCCCCTAATGACCCGGAGCCCCAGTTGCCGGCCTAGTCCGGTGGTACCAACACATTAGGAGCAGATCTTACTGGTGATGTCCCCTCGCACCAGACTTGTTTCTCCAGCTCGTCTGAATCATTTCTGCGGCGTGGCAGGTCGCATTATCCCACTGAAAGAGTGGAACACTGCTTGCACTACTTACGCAGGTGGTACGTGTGAAAGTGCCATCTCTTCACCATAGTGGGAAAACGCAAAAAGGTGCGGTTCTGGAGATGCACCGGCCCAGTTGTTAAGCATCAAAATCTGTCCCTCTTTCTGATTTCCAACACACTGATTCAAAGAAGTGGCTTTTCACTTGCTTTCTTGCTGTTTGCCAGCTTCGTTCTGAACGTGTATGAAGGGTCGGGGCAGAGCCTGTGGTAAAAAGGAACGGATGAAGGGGATGGGTGGGAAGCGACTGATCTGGATGAAAAGCTGCAGATGCGAAGACGGGGTTGGTGTGAGGTCGTATGTACAGTACAGGCCAAAAGGGACACACCTTCTCATTCAATGTGTTTTCTTTATCTTCATGACCATTTACGTTGGTAGATTCTCACTGAAGGCATCAAAACTATGAATGAACACATGTGGAGTTATGTACTTAACAAAAAAAGGTGAAATAAGTGAAAACATGTTTTATATTCTAGTTTCTTTGCTCTGATTACTGTTTGCACACTGTCGTTCGTCATTCTGTCGATGAACTTCAAGAGGTCGTCACCTGAGATGGTTTTCCAACAGTCTTGAAGGAGTTCCCAGAGGTGTTTAGCACTTGTTGGTCCAGCTCACCCCAAACCATCTGGATTGGGTTCAGGTCCGGTGACTGTGGAGGTCAGGTCTCCACTTTTTGTTAAGTACAGAACTCCACATGTGTTCATTCATAGTTTTGATGCCTTCAGTGAGAATCTACCAACGTAAATGGTCATGAAGATAAAGAAAACACGTTGAATGAGAAGGTGTCCAAACTTTTGGCCTGTACTGTATATAATAACGGTTCAGTAACTCAAACAGTTTGATCCACACACGCCCTCCTCCTCCGTCGCGGCCACAGCTGGCAGAGGCTGCGGCCCTGTCACCCCGCATGTCACATCCGCTCCTGTGCATGTGTTCAGGTCGCAGCCGACCTGCAGGGTGACGGGTGTCGGTCGAGCGACGAGCGAATCCTCGCTTTTCTTTGCAAATAAACATTATATTTCTCTGCGTGGCTGCTTTTTTCCCCGCAGATTACTTCTCTCTGCTATAATAAACATCGTAGACGGACCGGACGGAGGCTGACCACCATGCAGGGCTCTCGGGTTGAGAAATGTGCGCTTTGTGAATCACGCCGCGGGGGGAAAAGCGGGGAAATGCGGCGAAAGGCCGCGAGTTTATCCCCCGAAAGCCTCCGGGCCGTAATGTAAGCAGCGGCCAGCTGCGCGCACTTGTAAAGTTGTTGTAATCCCTCCGGGTCTCATAAACAGGAAAATAATATGAAGCATCATGCACGCACCCACAAATAATATCGGCCTGCCAAGCGGCCCTTTTATGGCGACGGCCGCTCTCGTGCGGCTCTGTTGATAAAACGCTCAAAAGTGTTGCTTTTCGGGTGTTTTGGGGATAAAACGGGCTTGATGGTGCTGTAGATGAGACAGCTGCACGGCTGTCCTTTCCTCGTCATATTACTGTGCGAACATGAATGAGCCAGATCGTTGTGTTGGATTAAACGATTACATTATTCTGTATATCGGCACAAACGCTTAACTACGTTTTACATTTACGCCATTTTTCCAGACGCCCTTATCCAGAGCGACTTACAATTAGCAGTTACGGGGACAGTCCCCCTCCCCCCCCCCTGGAGACATTCAGGGACACGATGGTAGTAAGTGGGGTTTTGGACCTGGGTCTTCTGGTTCATGGGCGAGTGTGTTACCCCACTAGGTTACCACCACCCTGGTTATTTTAGCACTTTACCGCTTGAAAAAAGGTGTCTTCCGACTTTAATTCTATGATTGGATCCGGAGCCTGCAGCTCTGGATCGAAATCAAGAGAAATCATTATTAAATCATTATCATCATTTTATTTAATAATGGCTGTATTCCTTGTGCAAGCGACAAACTAAGATAAATGTTTTATGCTACTGTTAAAAGGTAGTGGCCCAGCCCCTGAAACCAGAAGACCCAGGTTCGAACCCCACTTACTACCGTCGTGTCCCTACCGAGTGTCTCCAGGGGGGGGGACTGTCCCTGTAACTACTAACTGTACGTCTCTCTGGATAAGGGCGTCTGGTAAATGCTGTGAATATTAAAAAATCATATTTCATGTTGGGGCAGAATTATTATTCCGCGTGGGGATTCCTGTCCCGGCTGAAGCGCTCCTCGGCCCCGTGTTCTCCCGGCGTCCGGGGGTGTGCGGGGAGGGACGCGATCTTTCAAACATCAGATCAGCGCGTTTATGTATTGGGTGCCCGGAAATTTTTCCAAATAAACACAGCTTGATTCGACCTGGGTGGGCAGACTTATCAACAGACTAATTCCATAAACAAATGGAGGGATAAGCGCGCAGCCCGCTGGACGGGGGCTTTCGGGCAATGAAATTTTAATTAATGTGGGTGGGCCGGGAACAGCGCGACTGTTTATTTTCCAGCGCCAAAGTCCACATAAAAGCAGCGAGCAGCCGGAGGAGAGCCGGACCCGCACCCGATCCGGAGGAGAGCCGGACCCGAGCCGGAACCGGAGCCGGAGGAGAGTCGGACCCGGGCCCAGAGGAGAGCCGGACCCGGACCCGGAGCCAGAGGAGAGCCGGACCCGGAGCCAGAGGAGAGTCGGACCCGGAGCCAGAGGAGAGCCGGACCCGGAGAAGACCCGGACCCTTGCCCGGAGGAGAGTCGGACCCGGACCCGGAGCCAGAGGAGAGTCGGACCCGGGCCCAGAGGAGAGCCGGACCCGGAGAAGACCCGGACCCTTGCCCGGAGGAGAGTCGGACCCGGACCCGGAGCCAGAGGAGAGTCGGACCCGGGCCCAGAGGAGAGCCGGACCCGGAGGAGAGTCGGACCCGGACCCGGAGCCAGAGGAGAGCCGGACCCGGAGCCAGAGGAGAGTCGGACCCGGAGCTGGAGGAGAGCCGGTTCCGGAGCCGGAGGAGAGCCGGACCCGGACCCGGAGGAGAGCCGGACCAGGAGAAGACCCGGACCCTTGCCCGGAGGAGAGTCGGACCCGGAGCCAGAGGAGAGCCGGACCCGGAGCCAGAGGAGAGTCGGACCCGGAGCCAGAGGAGAGTCGGACCCGGAGCCAGAGGAGAGTCGGACCCGGAGAAGACCCGGACCCTTGCCCGGAGGAGAGCCGGACCCGGGGGACCGCGCAGGGATGAGTTTTTACCACGCTCGGCTCGGCGCGCCCGCCCCGGCCCTCATCTACGTGTACGGCGGCGAGGGCGGGGGCGTCGTCCCAGCCGCGGAGCCCCCGCAGAAGCCCCCCTACAGCTACATCGCCCTGATCGCCATGGCCATCAAGAGCGCGCCGGACCACCGCGCCACCCTGAGCGGCATCTACCAGTTCATCATGGACCGCTTCCCCTTCTACCACGACAACAAGCAGGGCTGGCAGAACTCCATCAGACACAACCTGTCCCTCAACGACTGCTTCATCAAGGTGCCGCGGGAGAAGGGGCGGCCCGGCAAGGGCAGCTACTGGACGCTGGACGCCCGGTGCCTGGACATGTTCGAGAACGGGAACTACCGGCGCAGGAAGAGGAAGTCCAGGAGCCAGAGCGAGCCCGGGCGGCCGCGGGAGCCGGCGGGGCCGCCGGAGGCGGAGCTGAAGCCGCGGCGGGACCCGCGGAGACCCGGGGCCGAGCTCGGCGGGGGCGCCAGGGCGCACAGCTTCAGCATAGAGAACATTTTATCCAGGAAGGAGACGCCCGGGCCGGACGCGCTGGCCCCCGCCGTCATCTACTCCGTGGGCTTCCCGCTGTGCTCCTACCTGTCCGTCACCCCCCACTCCCACTGAGCGTAAAACTGGAGATGGTGGAGAGCTGAGAGTACTGGGTGATCCCAAGATGAAGCACCTGAAGAAAAGTGATGAGGACCATGATGATGATGATGATGAACAGAAGATCCCAAGATGAAGCACCTGAAGAAAAGTGATGAGGACCATGATGATGATGATGATGATGATGATGATGAACAGAGGATCCCAAGATGAAGCACCTGAAGAAAAGTGATGAGGACCATGATGATGATGATGATGATGATGATGAACAGAGGATCCCATGATGAAGAACCTGAAGAAAAGTGATGAGTACCATGATGATGATGATGAACAGAAGATCCCAAGATGAAGCACCTGAAGAAAAGTGATGAGGACCATGATGATGATGATGATGATGATGATGAACAGAGGATCCCAAGATGAAGCACCTGAAGAAAAGTGATGAGGACCATGATGATGATGATGATGATGATGATGAACAGAGGATCCCATGATGAAGAACCTGAAGAAAAGTGATGAGTACCATGATGATGATGATGAACAGAAGATCCCAAGATGAAGCACCTGAAGAAAAGTGATGAGGACCACGATGATGATGATGATGAACAGAGGATCCCATGATGAAGAACCTGAAGAAAAGTGATGAGGACCATGATGATGATGATGATGATGAGCATGATGATGAGCAGAGGATCCCAAGATGAAGCACCTGAAGAAAAGTGATGATGACCATGATGATGATGATGATGACCTCTGGTTTTTGCTTTTGCAGAATGAAAAGGTGGCGGGGATGGAACTTCTCTGCTGCTGCTGCTGCAGTACTTTCCTGAAATGTACAATTTGGCTCTGAAAACCTGCATAGAAAATTTGTCGATGGTGAAATCCGACCGTAAAAGGAACAAATCTTCTTCGTCTTCACCATCTCAGGAGAGATGAGCCGATTGACCAATGATTTACAGATTTAATTCTGATGAATAATTTATACACCAGATGTGCACCAGCAGCCAGGATCCGGAGAGAAGACACCCAGAATGCACCTGTTTCTGTGTTTAGAAGGCATCTCCAGGTATTACGGCGCGCATGAAGATTTATGTTCAGCTTGGCACCACGTGAATTTCAATAATTCAGTTACCTCAAAAAAAAAATTGCTCTCCGTTTAATATTTTCATATTTTGGTCGAATGATTTCGTATGATGGATTTTAACTGCTTGGTATAATAAACTTTATTTGATGCATTATGCATACTGAATTATTTTGATAGTTTTTTTTTATTTTGATCGTATTTTTGATTTTGATCGTTTTCTTATATGCATCAAACTTAACTACATTCACAAATGAATTTTTATTCGAATGAAACACAGAAAACTGTCATTTTTGTCGTTTTCCCCCTTTAAGATCCCGACCTCGTGCCGGTGGCCCTGGCACATTTGGCTTCGTTTTACCCCGATTAACTCTGACGTCTGTTTGAAACTCTCCGAAGACGCGGCTGTAATGAACACTCGGCTATGTGAAATGCACGGGGCTGAGAGCCCAGGGGTCAGAGGTCAGGCGCAGTGTGTAAAATATCTGGCGTTCTCCAGCCCATCAGGCCTTTCTGACTCGTGTAAACTCCGGCCACTATATATAGCGGGACCTCACACCGCTGGCGGATCAGGAATGCTGCTGGGAGTAAATAAACTTCCCAACATCGGCGAGCAGGAACTCACGGGCGCAGCCGTTTCCTGTGTATAGGCCTTTTTGGGGCGGAAAGTGTAAATAGAACGTCATCCCGCTGCATCCTCCCGTTCAGCTGTGTGGCGGACGCACATCTGTCCTGCGGGTTTGCAACTCCACGAAACCCTCGGAACACTCGGAACATAAAGGAAATATGAAAAACTGGAATCATCATTTCCACGTAAAGTGGAAGGTTCCGGAATACAACTGGTTGCTTGGAAGTTATTTTATATTTAAACCATGTCAGTAGTTATGATATAAGATGCGTAAATCCACAGCAAGAATTGTAATAAAAATGAATTGATGATCAGGTCACTGATCAGAAGACCCAGGTTCAAATCCCATTTACTACCATCGTGTCCCTGAGCAGGACAGTTAACCATGAGTGTCTCCAGAGTGTCTCCCTGTAACTACTGATTGTAAGTCGCTCTGGATAAGGGCGTCTGGTGAATGCCGTAAATGTAAAATGATCAATTTACAATCAGATCTGTGACTCGTTAAACACACACACACACACACACACACACACACACACACAGGCAAATGGAAGCCGATCTGGAAAGTGTCTCTGCTCTCCTTCCTGCAGTCGTGCCGCTTCAAAAGGGGTTTTAATCTTGGCTGTTTATTATATTTTTGCACTCTCTACATAAACCGGCCTCAGTTGTTCAAATATACGTTCAGCGCGGCGGGAGGGCGTGGCAGTGATGGAGATTGATGGCGCTGCGGAGAGGAACATTAGCTGCTAATCATGTCATATTCACTGGCGTGCAGCTTTATACATCATTATCTGCAGCCCACCAAGCAAGTTTATACACACACACACACACACACACACACACACAAAATGTACGTAGGGCTAACGTAGAGCCCCACTATGATCAGATAGGCAATGGGTTGTGCACTCTGGAAACAGGCCGACCAAAAACACACACACACACACACACACACACACACACACACACACTTCTATTATCCTCCCATTGGACTCCTTGAGCCAACAGAAAAGAATTCTGCTTATTTACGCCCCATCAGTATAACATTTCCAGAATCCTTCATTTCCTCCTGCCTGTAAACCGAGCACAGACGCACAATAAGCGTGTCGGTCGTGTCATGACATTAGGATTTCAATTCAGAGGAAATAATCAGAGGGAGCTGAGAAATAAGCGGTGAAACGTTACCCTCCCTCGGTCGTCTGAGCTCCGTTTGGCCCGGAACGTTCCGGGTCCTGCCAGGTTCCAGAAACCCTGCACTGCGCCTCCATCAGGAAACCCTGCTGGACATGAACGCCGGTTTATGTGTATGAAGAAAAACTACGTGGCGTCTGGGCAGGATGCAGAATGTGCTCTCCAGGTGTGTGTGTGAACGAAATGCTCACGCACGTAGCGGCGTGGCTTCATAAATAAATATGCGTGATGGCGAAACCTCCCAGGACCCGCAGCTCCAGACGTGTTGCCCCCTGTCTGGGACCACCGGGACGACCGGGGTCTCCCGTGTAATCTGGCCGTGGAAACTCAACTCCCACTCGGCCTTCCTCCGGGTCGGGGTGGGTGGGGGCGAAAGTGCAGCAGACTGTAAAGTCCACTTCCCACTCCCACTTAGGACCGGCACAGTTGCCAGAAAACACACACACACACACACACACACTTAAAAATCTTGAACACAAACAGAATGAGAAACATAAGCTGACTCCTCACCAAAAATGGCAGAAAAGATCTTTGGTGCCGCTATTGCATACAAGAATGTTACATTAGAATTGCTGCTCTGGTTTTTCATACGTTATGAGAAAAAAATGTCATTGTTCTGTATATATGACCCCACACACATCCAGTGATCTGCAGCCAATATCAGACAAGAAGTCACAGCGGCTCTCTTGATTTGAGTGGCGGTGTCGAAAACCCAGACCGGATTCACCAGAGACCCCATTTTTGTTCCAACCTCCAGCCAATCAGAACAACATTTCCGTGCCGGCCGAGTACTGGTGATCAGCCGGAGATGCACAGTTTAAGTCCGGGTTTGGTGTGTGTGTGTGTGTGTGTGTGTGTGTGTGTGTGTGTCGCGCGATAAGCCCGTCCCTGTGCTCAATCTGGCTGTAATTAAACTGAGTGGGGTGAGGCGCACTTGTGTGACACCCCAGCCTGGGCCTTCACAGCTCATTACGAAGCGGCCAATCAGAGCGCGACTCGCGTGGCTGCTGTTTATTTACACGCCGGAGTGCGAATGGCAGTCATTTGGCAGGATGGAGAGAGGCCAGTAGCACTCCCACTTTGTCCTCTCTCTCTCTCTCTCACACACACACACACACACGATTATGGCTCGCATATGTCACCCAAACACATCATTTGGGGGTAAGAACATAAACGCCAAGGTCTGTCAAATACAACCATGGAGACGTAACACTGACCAAGGCAGCGGAAAGCCAAAAAATATTCAGTCAAATTAACTTTCCAACATGAAAAATAAATATTTATTTAAGGTCATTACAGCACAGACACACGTATTGCTTCATATGCAACTCTTGCTCATATGCAACGGGGGTGGGTGGGGGGTGGTGGTGGAAATAAATAAATAAAAAATAAAAAACATTCGCTTTTAGTTTGGCTGATATGACTGGTGTAGTGGTTACAATGGTAACATCTTCAGCGCTTTTCTTCGCCTGCATCTACAAGCCTCCATGAAACAGAATGGAAGAGGGTGCCGTTGAAGACGTGGATCGTATTTTAATTCTGATCACTTGTGTGCACCGACATGACAGCCCAGTCTAACGTGTGGAACAGAACACTGCAGAGGTCATGGCGGCCTTTTTCGAGTTACATAATTATTATTATTATAATAGTTAGTCAATGAAATTGGAAAATTCTGAAAATGCTGAAGAGACAAACCCAAAGTGTGTTAATACCGCGTTATGCATTATACATGAATACTCTAGGATGGAGTGAATCATTGCATAATATGCTGTAACCCAGGGTAAGTCTCGGAAGTGGAAACTGGAGATGCGGGACGCATGCATGCGATTCACAACGTCACAGAGCAGACAGACAGAGGCATGCAGAGCACAATGCATATCGCGCCTGCACAAGAACACAGATGACAAAACATGCACATGACATTCACCAGGTTCCTTAAATCCTTTATTAAACCAATTTCTATGTACAAAAGCAAAATATATTACTCTTCTTGACCTGTTCATGGCGCAAGTCCTGTACGATGGCGCCCTCTAGCGGCCACCCTTGTTTTAACAGACGAAGACAGCATGCAGGACATATTCTGGCCTCAATAGGGTCATGAAGGTCAACACTTTGGGTTTTGGAAAGGCACGTACGGAAGAGACGGAGAAATCACAGACATATTTAAAAACTAAAGTGTGCCATATCACGATTTCTGTTCAGGGCTTAATGACTTTTCACGGTGACACAGGATAGACAATACATAGTATACATCAATCCATTTTACAATGGGCCTAGTCTGTGAATTCCGTATATATCTACAAAAGACTCATATCTGAGGACTACAAGATTAAAACTTGAACGTGCTTCCGGCGCGCAGTGCGTGCCGATCTGAAGCTGGTGAAGGTGTATGTAGTGAGCAGTTTGTAAATATGGTGGGGCTGCACTGGGAGTATATTGTGTGTAACCTGTGAGTACGTAGGACCTTGTGAATATGGTGCAAGTTCGATTTATATGTTGTGTATCGGACTGTATGTGGCTCTGTTGCTCCTCACTCCGCTGCCATCTGTTCGATGTGGTCACTGAGGAGCTTGTATTGTTCTGGTGGAAATAGATATAGACAGTGAGTGGTTTGAAATAAAACCATCCTGAGCTCAGGTGGACAATCTCACCTTCATTCAGATTCCCAATCACCGCCTGCTTCTTCAGGAAGTCGTTGCAGAGTTTCTTACTCAGCCCAAACGCTACCATGTTATGAGTAAATGTCCTAAAACACACACACGTAAAACACAGATTTCTTTTAAGGTGCATAGGGGTGGTGCATAGGCCCAGTAACACACTCGCCTATGAAACCAGAAATTCCCAGGTCACATTCTACCATTGTGTCCATGAGCAAGACACTTAACCCTGAGTGTCCCCAGGGGAACTGTCCCTGTCACGACTGGTTGTAAGACACTCTGGATAAGGGCGTCTGATCTATCTACATTAACATAATTTAAATCACACCCACCCTAATTGTCCAAAGGTGATGTTCTCATTGAACCTTGAGCTGTCGTCTTTTTCTTCCTGGGTCATATGACACCATTTCTCTCTATTGGGAGCATGGGAAAGAAGTGAATTACTATGGAGGTCAGTGGTCACACACACACACACACACACACACACACACACACACACACACTCGGAAGGGTATTCAGTTTCCACCGAAGCCAAATTTACACAAATCAACACTCCGGTTATTCTCACTCGAACCCTCACATCCCACACACACTGATCACACAGCAGCTGGCGTTACAGGCATCCAAGTGACAACTTGACCAAATCCAACATGCGTGGGAACACTCAGAGTGGAACCAAATGGAACAAACAAATCATCCAGTCCACTATCAGGCACGAAGCAGCCCCTGTTCTGAGCACACACTACACAACGTAAATGTGTCTTATGGAAAAGAAGAAGCGTATAAATGAATAAACAACTCTCGCATGAATGATATGGCCAAGAATAATTTAAAATTACATTTAGGGCACAGATTTTCATACATATGGTACCATTCAAATATTACATATACACAAGGTCTCCATGGCACAAAACATGCATCGATGACGCTACCTGGGTGCCAGCAGCAGCTGCGACGACACTATTGTGCAATAGTAGTGATTCTATACAGTAACACGATTTCTGCTTGAACACCTGAAAGCACTCGGTACGTATGGTACAGAGGTAGAAGATGCTCCACGAGGAAATTATAGTGACACGGCACATCACATAGCCACACATTAGCATGGAAAAAGGAATCACACACACACACACATATATATATATATATATATATATATGTATATATAGAGATCTGAAAATGCCCCAAAATACTCCAAATAATAGAAGCAGAGGAGCAGAAGGCTCTGCCTACACAAAACACACAGACACCCTGCAATGTCCCTTAATGCAAATAACATGTATGAAAATCCTGGTGCATGCAACATGCAGTGCAGGGTACAACCCTGTACTCGACCAATCTGAGCCATGATGGGTGAATACAGAATACCTTTCCTTAAATTTGTTCCGCTTTAAAACACAAATAATGCATGCCAAATTCTTTCAGAATACATATGAAAAACATTGACGTGAAAAGTTACTTGTTGATAACCGAGCACACACAGCAGGAAGTGCCCTTAAAAGGTTAATTAAACGCAATAGCAGTCTCACAGTGAACGTATGCATCAGCATCAAAATGAATCATTATTGACCACCCTGTAAAATGCAACATGGGCCAAGTAGAGAATGTAAGGTTGGTATTTCTATTAAAACATTCCCCAGGATTGCAATTAATTTTTCCCTTTGAAACAAAAGTTATAAGTACTTCAGATATGAAAAATAGGCAGGAATGCACTGGCATGTTTTCACGTTACTGATGCAGACATGTGGTAAACCAGATCAGGCCATGTCCCTACATGAACCACGCCCATCTACGCAATCCCGCCCACCAACACCAGAACCAGCAGCAGCAGACAGAAAGAGGGACAGACCTCTCGCCTTCTTCCTCCTCAGGTTTCAGCCTGTGAGGTGACAAGGCAGAAGGAGACAGAGGGTTAAAGACACACACACACACACACACACACACACACAGCGAGAGAGGGAGTGGTGCAAGAGAGAAGAACTGCTGTGAAAACGTGCAATGAGGGTCTGCAATGAGGAAGTGCTTGGTGAGTGAGGGTCTGTCAATCAGGAACCAGGGAGCAGGTAAGCACAGTTTCATGAACCGGAGAGAACGTGGCAGCCCTGATTGGCCCCGATGGAAACCTCTTCTGCTGCCGCCAGTCAGCCCAGACATATGTGGTTGTGGAATGTCCCTCCCATCACAACCCTTATACACAATCTCTCCACCCCCCCCCCCCATTAAAAACCACGCACCTTGTGGTCGGGGACCTCTTCCTCCTCTCACAGTGGACGGCGTCAAAAAATGCCGCGTTCCAGAACCTCAGCGTGTGCCTGTCAGACAGGAGGGAAAAAAAAAAAAAAAAAAAAAAAAAACAAAGAACCATATAGCATATGAGTGGCACTGTAGTAGAGCTGTAATCAGACCTGAAAAAGTTAGACAGAATCCAACCCGACCTGACAAGCACAGCTTTTTAAAAGCCCGACTTCCTTCGCACACTACGAGAGCGAGTCTAAGAGGGAAAGGAAATGGATGTTTCACCTCCATTTTCGCATCTCTCACGATAATTAAAACATATCACCTGAAGACTGTGGCGCGAGAATTGCAAATCAAATTAACATTTCATTAAAAATGAAATCACACACATTTATAACATGCGAAAAACACCAATTTTCACCAATCACCAAAACCAAGCAGCAAATCATATGGAAAGGATAGGTACTATAGACCGGAAGTTTGTATTTGCAGGCCTAGCAGGTAAGGAAGCAGACCCGTAATGGTTGTCGGTTCGAATACAAACCGGCCAAAGAGCCTCTGAGCAAAGCACCGTCCCCACACACTGCTCCCCGGGCACCTGTCATAGCTGCACACTGCTCACCAAGGGTGATGGGTTAAATGCAGAGGACACATTTCGTTGTGTCACCGCGTTCTGTGCTGCAGTGTTTCACAATGACAAATCACTTCACTTTCACTTGCCGGGTGAGCTCGTACAGACCTGAGACAGATTAAAATTATCAAAATTGAGCCCAAGATTTACAGCTCTACCCCAAACCTCTTGTTTTTGTCTTGTTCAGATCAGTTCTTAGTCTACATGTCTCATACATAACTTTATTACCAATCGATTAACTAATCTGTTGCGAACAGCAGCAGGATGAATCCTCCACATCCAACATGATAATGACTCACGCCTGTTATTACTATATTACGCCTCCTTCGGAGCAGTGAGCAGGGTTATCCTCAACCACCAGTAAATGTGATTGATTTTGTCGTTGTGAGATACTGCAGCAGGTCCACACACGGTCCTTAAAGTGAAGTGAGTCACTTGTGATACACAGCAGCACAGCACAGCACACGGTGCACACAGTGAAATTTGTCCTCCGCATTTAACCAATCACCCTTAGTGAGCAGTCGGGGAGCAGTGTGTGGGCACGGTGCTTTGCTCAGTGGCACCTCGGCGGATCGAAATTCAAACCGGAAACCTTCTGATTACGGGGCAGCTTCCTTAACCGCTAGGCCACCACTGCCCATTCCGGTCCTCTGCCTTTAACCATCACCCTTGGTGAGCAGTGGGCAGCCATGACAGGCGCTCTGGATGCAGTGTATGGGGACGGTGATTTTATCAAGGGGACCTCATTGGCACCTTGGCAGTTTGGGATGCGAACCGGCAACCTTTCAGTTACGAGTCCGCTTCCTCACCCGCTAGGCCACCACTGCCTCACCTAAAGGGACCACTGGATAAGCTAATAATTTTACATCAGTATTAAAGGAGCGACACACAATTTCCAAAACAGTGTGAAATTACAAGCGGCCTTCACAGTGAAAAGGTTGTGGGTCGGGCTGCAGTTTCAGTATTCACCAGATGGGCTGCTGCTTCAGGTGTGTGTAGAGGTACACCTTCTCCACTCTCTTCTCTTCGGCAGGCTCCGGGGACACTGCAACACGGGGGTGAGAACAGGTACAGGTGACAACACGCCCGGGGCGTATAAAACACAAACAAAAGGTCTGAAGCAAGAACCTGGCGTGAGCTAAAAATGGCCTGTAAATGTACACACACCAGCAATTTTCTCAGGAATTAAGGCTGGTGCCCTACCTGGGGTTTTGGGTTTTCCCTCAGTTGGGCTGTCAGGTTCCCTGTAAATAAATAAATGAATGAATTTATATACCAAATTTCAATTTTTGCATAAACACGGGACTGATCTTGCAATCGGTTTACAGATCCTTTTCCTACGCAAAAATACGTCTGAACAATCATATCCGGAACAACCAGGGAACAGATGTTTCATAATCCACAAGAGACGTCAAGAACAAGAGTCTAACACTCCTGCTGCAGGCGAAAGTTCTGGATGCCTGCATGTCTGGAGACACACCGGCTCCATCACCCTCATCTTCGACAGAGGAAGAACGGCACTTACTCATTCCTCCGAGCAGATGGACCTCTCAGCTTGCTCTCCAGGCCCCCAAAGAAGCCCTTTACGTCAGTCTTGGCGGAGGTGTTCTTCAGCAGGCGCTCGGCCAGGTCCTTCTTGCCCGAGAGCCAGGTGTTGGCGCTGCGCAGGTAAGAGTCGATGCCCACACTGGGGCGGTCCAGCAGCTCGGTGGGGGACAGCAGGGACTTGCCTGATGGTAAGAAGCAGATTAACATCATGTAATATCGTAGGATTCAGTGAGTGATTAGACGAGTGGCCTTCATTAAGCGTTGCTGTGAGTATAAAGGCTAACAAAAATTAAAATAAAAAAACGCCTTTTAATAGATTACAAACCTCGCAACATATACATTTATTTGAATATGAAGAATGTCATATTGTTCATGCAAAATTCTTACAGCCGCATGAAAGGAACAAAAGAAAAATTGACTGAGTCACAGGCACGTTGGAAGAACTGAGAATTGCAGCTTCCCATCTCACCCATGTGGAAGTATGTGAAGCACATGGTCATCAGGTTCTTGGCCGGACCGTAGTCATCCATTTGGTAACACCTGCCAGACAGAGAGAATTCCCAATAACCGTCGCCAGGAATAAACACGTTGATGCTGTGCGTACCGCGCCATGGGTGTAAATAACGGCAGCCGATGGCCCTGGCCATAAATCATATCTTAAGGTGTGACTCAGTTCGTTTCACCCAAAGAGTTTCACAACATAAAGGGCTGTTGGGAAATGTGTTAATGCCGCCCGTCTGGGGCTCCCAAAAAAAGTTTTGCAATATCAGATCATTTAGAAGAAAATAAATAAATAAATAAATAAATAAATATAAAAAAAATCAAAGCTCCATCGCATGGCGGTCCCGGATCTGAGGACAAGTTACTTACTCAAAGAGGACGACGGCGAAGGACTGCACCAGTCTGTAGAAGGTCTGTTCGCTCACGCACTTTGAATTGCAGCGCTGGGGAGACACATTTGCCCATTAATGCCTGAACGACGGCCTCCGGACTCACGTCGCGTGTGCAGCGTACCTGTGCGCTGACATATCGGGCAAACCACTCCCGGCCTTTACTGCCGGCCTCCCCGCTGCACAGCTGCGCAAAGTGGGCCTTCTCCTCCTGGCCAAAGTCCTCCCTGAGACAGAAGAGGGAAGTGCAGCCCTTATAAAAAAAAATTATAGAACATCATGTCTGAACGGTAAATGCAGAACAAAAGGGGCGGTGGTGGCCTAGCGGTTAAGGAAGCACCCCCGTAATCAGAAGGTTGCCAGTTCGAATCCCGATCAGCCAAGATGCCACTGAGGAGCCGATGAGCAAAGCACCGTCCCCACACACTGCTCTCGGGGCACCTGTCATTGCTGCCCACTGCTCGCTCAGGGTGGTGGGTTAAATGCAGAGGACAAATTTCACTGTGTGCACCGTGTGCTGTGCTGCTCTGTATCACATGTGACAATCACTTCACTTTTGCAATATATTTTGCAGGAAACCACCCAAACTGGCAACACAACTTTGTGATTGACTCGATCACAGGCAAATTGAATGCAATTCAAACTCTGTCTGCAGAATTTCTTCACGTTGCACTGCTGCTCGAAGCTTAAAAATATTTCTGCAAGTGATGCGTACATTTCGCTGTGCGTGTTTAGCTCATGCTCATTTTTATACTTTATCGTCCTATCCGTGACGCTCTGAAACGAACCTCACCTCCCATGGAACACCTTCTCCACGTACGCCTTGATAAACTCCCGCTGATCAGCCGCCTCCCCGCAGAGTTCTGCCGAGCTGTGATTGGACGACGTGGAGGATGACCGCCGGGACGGGTGTGACCGGTGGGAGGGCGACCCTGATCCGTCGTCCTCGCTGTCAGCCGACTCGGTGGCGTCGCTCTCGTTGGCCGCGTCCCCAGCGCCTCCCCGCGGGGCTGGTGCGGGGGTGAGGGGTTCAGGTAGAAGCGTCGCCTCGGTGGAGAAGATGTCCGCTGGGTAATCGGACCGGCTTGGCGGACCCCCGTCTGCACTGGGGGGTACATCAAAGTCGATGAGGTTCTCCACTGCTACACCCTCCATGATGTTACAGTGAAGGGCGCCCCGCTACGCCATCAAACACCAGGGGGAGCCGTTCGCGGGCCAGCTGAGCCTACAAAACACACACAGTTGAAAAAGTCATTTCTACTTCAGGTGAGGGAGGGGCTGACATCTTTAGACCCCGCAGCTGCATTTACATCCGATGACTGCACTAACGCAATAACGTCAGATGCTCCTGATCCGCCTGCGGCCTTCAATGTTCCTCCCACAAAATTAACTTTAAACTGCTGCTGCTGCTGCAGAGCATGCGAGGTGGGAAAAAAAAGGTAACAGTTACACACGAACTGGCAGCAGCGCAAATCCTGCGCGGCGACAGGGACACGGGGTCCAGAAGAGCATCCCATAAGTTCCTGGTTTCTCCATTTGTCATACAGATGTGAAAGTGAAGTGTATGGTTTCTCCGAGGGAACTATTCTCTCTCTCACTGGTCTATGGCTAGATGGAAGAGGTGGGTTGCCAGATCTATTAACATAAGCCTGAAAATAAGTGACAAACCAATACAACACATTTTCATATGGCCTAAAAAGGGGTTTTTCTGCCACTACAGACAACAACCCTCAAACTTGGATTCATTGGACACAAGGAAATTGGAAGAAGTAGCAAAATTGCAAAATTATTTCTTATATGATACAGTATGTGTCAATGGGCTATCACAGGCCCTGCAGTTGACACCCCCAAAATTGAGCCTTCCACAGAGTTACTGTTAACACGGAGTTAAATAAAAGAACAAGCTACAGATATTCCAAGATGTGGCCAGTAATTCACGACATATTGGAACATTTCCCCACGACACTGACGGCTAAATCGATTTCGCTGTAGGAGAGTATGAGAATAAACATGTCTGTGCGGGGAGTTACATAAAGCGTCGCTTCTCGACCCTCGCCATCCCTCACCCCAGCTCCTGCAATGACAGCAGCATTTCCGCGCTGCGCCTCAGGGACTTCGTGACTCCGGCAGGACACCAGGAGAGCAGTAGGGACGGAGGGGGAGGCGGAGTTTGGCCCGAGGCGAAGGGTCTCTCTGGCGTACGGAGCGATGCGAAGGTCGTGACTTTCAAATCGCGGGCTGGACAGACGCGCATGAAGCAGTTGACTGAACACACACACACACACACACACAAAAACATCCCTCGCTATGTCACATGACCGGCCCCACGTGCAAAACGCGGCCTTTAAATTGTGATAGTGAGAGGGTGCCGACTGGCGTGCAGTCGTTTACGCCAGCGTACCACATGATCAAGGTTACGCAACGCATCACATCCACTCGCTGCGCCTGAGCGAGCGCCACGCCGCCGCTGGATCTTCTCCAGAGAACGGAAATAATCGGGAGAAAACTGCTCACTCTGCATCGAACGGGTCTCTGGCTGTAGAGCGTGGCTCTACGCAGCGTTCAGACTACGAACTACGGGTACGAGTCCCCCGAAGCGAGAAGGGACGGACGTCCTGAAGCGTCTGAAGCTGCAGGACCAGTGGATCCTGGCGAGGATTCCAGTGACTTTGACGCAACCTCCTGTACGTTTACAGAATTCGGCAGACGCTCTTATCCAGAGCGACTTTCAACAGTGCTCAGGAATCTTGCATTTTTAGAGAACAACATTTCCATGACTTTTCAAATTACTCCCAAGGCAAATTATCATGACCATTCGTTTTCTGAAGCTTTGAACGTTGTACTTGTAAACGTAGAAAAAAAAAAAGAAATCATGATGATTTCCTATTCCAAAACTTTAAGACCTGGAAAATGATCTTTAAAAAAAAAAAAAAAAAGGTTTTTAAATACAGCTTTAAGAGGTCCATCATTGCAACCCCTCATTTGGTCCAGTTGGACACAATCTAATAATGCCATTAGTTTAATTTATCAAAAAAAAAAAAAAAAATATTAAATATACACAAGAGACCTATTCACATATTTCCTAAAAAGGAAGGTTTTCAGGTCTTTGTCAACCCGTAACGCAAAGCCACAGTGATGACGGACGCGAGTCACGTTGACTCTGTACTTGACACTCGGCCTTATCACCTGGCTCGTGGAGCTTGGGAGTCGCCCAGATTCCAGCTGTCCAGCCAGCACTCCCAACACTTTCCAAAGCAGGAGGGAGCGCCATCTGCGGCCCACATGGGCGCAGGGGTCAGGGCTGAGGCTGATAACCCAGGCGGCAGATCCGGACCTGGCGGCACTGGCAGCGGGGGACTTCCACGGCAACACGAAACCCAGATCGGCCCGGTCATTATTTACCCAGCCGCAGGAGCGACAGAGCGGGGGACGTTAGAAGGTGCAAGTGGGGGATGAATGAGTCGACGGCAACGGGCAGGAAGCTCAGCTCAATGTGCAGTTCCAGATAACCAGAGTCACAAGGGCAAGGGTCACCTGGCTCCGCCCCCCCAAACCAACACGTCACAGGTGTGAGAAAGAGAGACAGTGCCACCCCAACACACTAACAGGAGTACGCAACAGACCAACACAAATGCAGCACAGTAAGAGCAGCAGCTGTTTTACACAACATGTGAAGAGCGCACCGTCCCAGCTGTCCAGAAACCCATCGGAAGGTGCAAGTCCGTCCTTGTGCCGCGCAACACCCACCGTGCGGGCCGAGGTGCGGGTCTCAAAATGCCAAACTGAACCCCTCCCGCTCCCCGCTGTTAACATTTCATTCACTGAAATTCTCCCGCATTCCAAAGAAAAGTGGAAGGAGAAAACCTCAGTAATAAATGGCAGAAACAAGCGAATAAAAACGGCGGGCGGGCGGGCGGGCCGCTACCTGGAGCTCTCCTGGTGCGGGTGAACGCAGGACCTGCCACGGGGATCCGTCTCTTCCCGTCCTGGCTGCTCGGGAGACGTCGACTGGGCGCATGCGCAGGACCGTCTTGTAGGCGGGAGGGGGAGACTCCAATGACGTCAGCGGGTCACGTGCTCAGCAGCGCGCGTCACGTAAATCCCGTCGCAGTCCAATTACATTTAACATTTACATTTACGGCATTTACCAGACGCCCTTATCCAGAGCGACTTACAATCAGTACTTACAGGGACAGTCCCCCCTGGAGCAACTCAGGGTTAAGTGTCTTGCTCAGGGACACAATGGTAGTAAGTGGGATTTGAACCTGGGTCTTTTGGATCATAGGTGAGTGTATTACCCACTAGGCTACTACCACCCCATTATTTTCCTAATTATTTTATAACTCATAGTAAAGTACGCTATACAAAAAAAAAAAAAAAAAAAAAAAATTACACTCTAACAATCGTCATATTGCGGGAATAATCTGACTTCTAGATGTGTTACAATCAATACAAACAATATAAAAATATTGACACTGAATCGTTTACCAATTAAATAAATAATTATAAATAAAGCGAAGTGATTGTCGTTGTGATACACAGCAGCACAGCACACGGTGCACACAGTGAAATGTGTCATCTGCATTTAACCCATCTCCCTTGGTGGGAAGTGGGCAGCCATGACAGGCGCCCGGGGAGCAGTGTGTGGGGACGGTGCTTTGCTCAGTGGCACCTTGGCGGAACGGGATTCAAACTGGCAACCTTCTGAACACGGGGCCGCTTCCTTAACCACTAGGCCACCACTGCCCCAATGATCATATAACTCATTTGAATTTATATTAAATAACACATTTGGTGACGAATCAATGCACAGTTTGCATGTTACCACTCAAAGTGATTATCCTCAACATTTCAAATAAAAGGCGTGTTTTTTGGATTGTTAAGAAATCTGAATTTGCATCACATACATTTGCCAATGAAAAGAGGCAGTGCTATATATATGTATGTATATATATGTATGTGTGTGTGTGTGTGTGTGTGTATATATATATATATATATATATATATATATAAAAAGTCAAATGTAGAGTATTTGATTCGTGTTGTTTAAACTCATAACACAACGTGCTTGTGTTGAACGATTTGAATTACGAATCCAAATGCTCCTCTGCATCGCACCAGCAGGTGGCGTCAGACGCTCAAAACTGCACAAGATAGGACCGGCACTTATTAGGAAACCTGCAGCACATATTTACACGAATTAATTGCTGCAGAGAAATAAATGTTTAGAATTTATGTGAACATAACAACGTGGTGCGTTAATAGGGTTCATATTCTAAACTGGCCGCTGAGCCCCTGTACCATGAACGAACTGTTACTACAAAAAATTGTGTATTTCCAAGAGAAGACATTTGTAGACTTCTAGACTTTTATTTGAAGGTTCTAGTGTTAAACCTAACTTAATCAGAAGATAATAAAATACAGAGCTGGGGTCATGACCCCTGACCCCCATGAACCTGAGCGTTTGTTTTGCAAATTGTGCGAACTGAGGAATAATAAAAAAAAACTGCAGGATAACGGTAGGTTTCGATGACCAGTTAACATAAACATTCACCAAGAAAAATGTTAAGAAAAATGAATTGTGAACAACAATATCTAGCGATAAGTTAACATTAGCAAACAACATCCCTACATCGGTGATCCAGCGCTGCATTCACACGGAACTCGCTTTTCTACTCCTAGAACTACAACTCCCAGGCTCTACTGGACTCAGTTACCCAGAATGCAAGTATTAAATAACACAGACACGCTACGGTTCGCAACAGCCAAGTCATGATCAGCAAGAACACGATCTTTTTATCGACTCATGCACATATGCATTTGAGTGCAGGAAGCGAATTTGGTTTATTTTTATATCGCAGCAGTTGTTGTAAAAGCTTCCACGTCAAAGTGCGACAGTGCTGAATAAGACAAGGGATCCTTTATTAGCGGGAAATTGACAAATAAAGTACCCTTTTTGTACCTTTTGTTCCATTAAATATCAGCCCAGTCCATCATAGACACTGATATTAATTATGAATTATTTATGAACATGCAGTGTATTTTTGTAAAAATGTGTTCAATCTTTTTGACCAGTAAGTGAAGTGAAGTGAAGTGATTGTCACACGTGATACACAGCAGCACAGCACACAGTGAAATTTGTCCTCTGCATTTAACCCATCACCCTCAGTGAGCAGTGGGCAGCCATGACAGGCGCCCGGGGAGCAGTGTGTGGGGACGGTGCTTCGCTCAGTGGCACCTCAGTGGTACCTTGGCAGATCGGGATTCGAACCAGCAACCTTCTGATTACGGGGCCGCTTCCTTAACCACTAGGCCACCACTGCCCCTGTAATTTACATGGTTGTGATAAGGAGGATGGCTATCACTGTCTCTGGTGACGTGGAATTGTCTAAAATTACATTTGCCAGTATATTTTATGTGAGTGCCTGTCATGGCTGCCCACTGCTCACTCAGGGTGATGGTTAGAAGCAGAGGACACATTTATGGGGCAGTGGTGGCCTAGCGGTTAAGGAATCAGAAGGTTGCCGGTTCGAATCCCGATCCGCCTTCTGTAATTTCCAACAATTAAGGTCAAACTCATTTCAGCCTGTAACTCAATACGCTGCCGTTCTTGGAGAAGCTGCCCAATAATTAATCATCATGTGTCCACCTTCACCTCAGCACTGTTGGAAACCCCAAGTCAATCGCACCTCAGTAAAATCAAAATGTCCACTTAGGAAGCAAAAATGATTGACAATCAATTTCACATGCTGTTGTGCAGAAAAATGCAAATTGAGTAGACAACAGGTGAAAATTGTATTGGCAATTAGCAAGACATCCCCAATAAAGGTGTGGTTCTGCGGGTGGTGACACAGACCACTTCTCAGAACACTTCTTCACCAGCACTTTCACTCTAGTGGTAGCACGAGACGGTAGCATGAGCATGACACAAGTGGCTCAGGTAGTGCAGCTCATCCAGGATGGCACATCAATGTGAGCTGCGGCAAGAAGGTTTGCGGTGTCTGTCAGCGTAGTGTCCAGAGCATGGAGGCGCTACCAGGAGACAGGCCAGTACATCAGGAGACGTGGAGGAGGCCGTAGGAGGGCAACAACCCAGCAGCAGGACCGCTACCTCCGCCTTTGTGCAAGGAGGAACAGGAGGAGCGCTGCCAGAGCCCTGCAATACGACCTCCAGCGGGCCTCAAACGTGCATGTGTCAGAAACAGACTGCATGAGGGTGGTATGAGGGCCCGACGTCCCCAGGTGGGGGTTGTGCTTACAGCCCAACACCGTGCAGCTTGTTTGGCATTTGTCAGGGAACACCAAATTTGGGAAAATTTGCCGCTTCACAGACAAAAGCAGGTTCACACTGAGCACATGTGACAGACGTGACAGGGTCTGGAGACGCTGTGGAGAGAACATTCTGCTGCCTGCAACATCCTCCTGCATGACCGGTTTGGCAGTGGGTCAGTGATGGTGTGGGGTGGCATTTCTTTAGGACAATGTGAATCAGTAAGTAGTGATTCCGACAGTCATGACCAGAAAACCTGATGCATCTGAAAAATCCAGAAAATCATGAGCAGAAGTCGACGGGTGAAACTAAGCTGTTGTCCCATCAGTACTGTGGAGGACAATGCAGGCAAAACACAGCAGTATTTCTTTCCCCATCCTCACTGTCCCACAACGTAGAGCTTATGGTTCGCCTCACATGAAAAGTCCCTGCAGTTTGTCCCCAGTTTGGATGGAGGCACACCCTGTCCTGGAGAGCTCCATCAGTCACTCAACCTTTGTTTATATGGCGCTTTTTTACAATGTACATTGTCACAATGTGCCTTACAAATTGAACAGTGCTTAAACCCAGAGGCAGCAGTGGCAAGAAAAGAACTTCCCTCTAACAAGAAAACCTCCAGAGGAAGCTGAACTCAGCAGGGGAACCCATCCTCCTCCGGTCAGCACTGGATTTAGTGTTCTATATATAATATATAATACATCCCGAAAATGATGGCGGCACATGAAGGTTGTTGCGGTCCACTTGTGTATAATGAATCAGCATCCAGGTAGTGTGTTAGAGTCCCAGCAGGTGACTTTCGGATGGGGTCAACAGAGGGTCAAGTAGGACAGTCATTCAGACGTTCATAATAATGAAAAAGCTATTCATGCACAAAAATGAACATTTCTAGCACATTATTGTACTTTGTGTGCTAATATAACAGGCGTAAAAAGTAATTCACATGTTCTACTACCATGTAATACAAACATGATAATAGGAAGTACATTTCTGCCTGACTTGGACTAACTAGTTAACACTAACAAAAGGAAACTGAACAGTATTTGTGTTCATTATTATTTTTTTTCCTGTTCTGTTCATGTACGTTGCAGCGACTTACAATGAGCAGGTACTGGTACTTGCTCAAGAACATAATGGTAGGAAGTGGTAGGAACAAAGTCGAGTGAGCATTTATTCCACATCCTTGATATCAGATATCCGAGTCATCAACTAGTTTGCTTTTTGGCAGCATTAGTTGGCCAATTTGCTGCACCAGCAACTAGTGGCACTTTTGTACAACTAGTTTGAACAAGGGTTGCACTAGTGAGGCTGTATTTCAGAATCCTCTAGTACTGCTACTTTTGGCAGAGCTAGTTCAATCCAAACGACCACGAGTGCTTTCAAATGCTGACTGGTTTGAAATTCAGCATTACCAGTGCAGCCTCACTAGTGCTGTGATGGCAGCATTTCACGTCTACTTAAGTTGGACAACGGGGACGGTTTCCAAGGTTTATGCTGAACACGTGTTTCTGTTGGATTCTTCAAAATAACTCCATAACCACCACAGAGTGGGGACGTCCGAACTACAGATAAATCAAATTCAAATCTGAACTGGACCCACACCTTCCACATACAAAGTGTAATTTGCTTTGACTGAGCTTTCTCTTCTGCTCTCTTCTGTTCTGTATGTGTACCATATGGATGGTAGTTGTGGATGTGCACTGTTCCACACAGCTTCAATGGTTCTAGAGTGGCTTATGGCACAATAACGAGTTGGAGATGTTGACTTGGCCTCCGAGCTCTCCACGTCTCAATCTGCTGCTCAATGTGCTGGCACAGGAACAGCTTCTTCCCCCTCGCCATCTCCCTCCTAAACAGCTGAAACTGTCACACTGCAAATCACCTTCAACACTGCACTTTATGTACACTCTGTATATAGGATTTCAAATTCAAATTCAATTTCAAATTTTATTTGTCACATACACAGTCATACACGATATGATGTGCAGTGAAATGCTTTCTGCAACTGCTACAGACCACAGTATTGCAAATGTTGCAAGTAAACAGTGAACCAATATGCAAATATTGCAAACATTACCAAGTATTACACTTTTACGTCTTTAACATAAAATATGTGTAACTGGTAGGGTGAAGGTGTGCAAATGAGTTACAGTTTTTACAATGTTTAAAGAAAGAAGAAAGAGCCATAAAGAAAGAGCAGTAAGGACCTAAAAAGCGCAGAATCATTTTGTGCAAAGTGATTTTGTGCAAAGTGGTTTTGTGCAAAAGAGTTCGGAGTGATTGGAGGTGAAAGTGCATGAGTTCTATGTACTGTTGTTGAGAGCTTGGACAGCCTGCGGGAAGAAGCTCCTCCTCATTCTCTCTGTGTTGGACTTCAGGGAGCGAAAGCGCTTCCCTGATCGCAGCAGAGAGAAGAGTCCATTGTTGGGGTGGGTGAGGTCCTTCACTATCTTCCTGGCCCTGGTGCAGCACCGTTTGCTGTAGATAGATTGAAGGTCAGGGAGCTTGGTACGGATGATTCGTTCGGCTGATCGAACCACCCTCTGTAGGGTTCGCCTGTCCTTCATGGTGCTGTTCCCGAACCAGGTTGAGATATTTCCCGTCAGGATGCTCTCTATGGTGCAGGAGTAGAAGTTCCTGAGCACCTTGGAGGGCAGTCTGAAGTCTGGATTTAGTTTTTTTGCCTATTTATTTATAGACCTATGTACATTCTTACATATATTTATTTATACTCAGTACAAACAAATTCTACAACTTGTTGTTTCTACTCTGTACTTGAGAGACACCGTCTACCGGTGTAGATTCTGATTCTGATGTGGAATACATGGTTGCACCACCTCATGGCTTACAGGACAGCAAGCATCTGCTGCCAATGGCTTCACACCTTCAGGGGCTTCAAAACGGGGACCTATGATCCCATCAAATCCCCCACCCATCCCCATTGCTCCCCAGGTCCGTTCAGATGGAGGCATGTGTGTGCGTGTGTGTGCAACACGACACTGCACACCGGACGGAAAAAAAAAATCATGCAAAAGAATGCAAACCTGTCAGGCAGCATCCAGGCGCACTGTCCTGACTTGCACATGGTGGCCCGGCACGCAGCCCACGGACACGTTCGCGTCCCGGTCGGTCACCGGAGGAGACGCTGACGCTCACGCCGTCCAGTTGGTTCAGAAACAGGTACGGTCTCCACGTCTATCTGGTTCTTTCGCAGAACACGGACGTGGGGGAAACCACATGCGTCACGTTGCTCGTCGTGACGCATGACTCTCAATCTGTCCTGACACCTCTGGTTATTGTGCAACGTGGAGCGTAAACTTTACAGGACTGTGGCTTTTTTCTCTTTTTCTTTTTAACCTCGAAAGCTGAACCGACTGCACTTCCCCACCCAGACAAGTCACCCTTATAGGGTCACTATCCCAGGATTACGCCTGGTCCCAAACACAAAGAGGACCTGCACAGTCTGGGACTATAAATGACGTACGGATGACAATCCTTGACTCTTTATTTTTTCGCAGGATTTTTCTCATCACATCATCCGACAGAAATTGAATTTAGAGCTCTGATCGTGGATTTCCGGCCACGGGGGAGGGCGGGGGGCGGTACTTGTGTCCGAGGGCCACGCCCACGCCGCGGGGGAGCAGCCCCCCCCTCGCACCCGCTCCTTCTCCGGCAGACCTGCTCGCTTCCACACGAATGGAGCTTCTCCTGCAGACCTGCCCGAGGTGAGTCCGTCGCCCGTTCCAATTACGCGCATTAATGGTTCCGCTCGAGTCGCCATCCTGCGTTCAAGAGCCGGACGATTTTTTTCTAATTCTTCATACGCAGGGAGGAAGGAAGCAAGAGAGGAAACAAACTGTAAAACGAGAACTGCTAGAATAATAGAGGCAGCCACCACAGTTATTATTGTTATTTTTATTATTATTATAGTTCATCTAAAAACCATATATATATATATATATATATATATATATATATATATATATATATATATATCCATAAAGATTTTTTCACGACTCGCAAAGCACAAGAGGCTTTGTGGTGAACATTTTAATTTTATAGGATAATAGAAAAATAGACTAATTAATGGACTAATAAAAAAAAACCTCGCTGACCTCGTTCATTTCGATAGACACATGGTCACTTGAAATTTTTACCAGATGTCATCCGCACATGGCTTTGCATATGCCTCATGAAAGTGAAAGTGAAGTGACTGTCATAGTGAAACACTGCAGCACGGCCTTCTGACTACGGGGCCGCTTCCTCAGACCACCACTGCCCCTAAATAGCCATCATTTGGAACCAGTGGGCAAATCTGAACTTGTGAAATGGCAGTGAAAGTAGCCTTACCATTAATCTGTAGCCGATAGATGTTTATTTTCCACAAACTGCAGGTTTGGGAGGTTGTTGGGTAGTTTTCTGAATGTTCTACGCATGTCTGCAATAAAACCGAGTTTAAACGTGTTCCCAATCTTGTTGATCAGCAGCCGGATCTTTTTGAAACACCGGAGGACGTTGTTATGGAAGGGCCACCATTACGCCAAGTGTTTCCTGGCCACGCTGTGCTTGGCGTTAGGTGCCGTGACCTTTTACAGTTTGGACCTTCCTCCGTCCCCTGTGGCCTGGACTCAGAGGTGGGTTCTGAGAGACCGCGGCCTGCAGGTCCCCTGGTCCCACCGCAGCACCCAGCCGCTGAGCCGGTACTACGTCAAGTACCCGGGGAACTACACCTTCCTCCTCGATGAGCCGGAGAAGTGTCACACGCTCAGACCCTTCCTGGTGCTGGTGGTGCCGGTGGCCCCCGGCGAGCTGGCGGCCAGGCAGGCCATCCGTAAGACCTGGGGCGGCGAGCACATGCCTGAGGGCAGGTCGGTGCTGGTCGTCTTCATGCTGGGCTTGCCGGGTGGAGCAGGAGCCCAGGAGCAGCAGGCGGAGCTGCTTAAGGAGAGCGAGGAGCACCACGACCTCCTCCAGGCCCAGTTCCTGGACACCTACCTCAACCTGACCATCAAGACCATGATGATCCTGGAGTGGCTCTCCACCCGCTGCCCCCAGCGCCGCCTTCGGCATGAAAGTGGACTCGGACCTGTTCGTCAACATGCCGAACCTGGTGAGAATGCTGGCGGCCCCCGACACTCCGCGGCAGAACTACATCACCGGCATGGTGGCCCGAGACTGGCCCGTCGAGCGACAGTCCAGCTCCAAGTGGTTCTTGCCGGTGGAGGTCTACTCCGGCCCCACGTATCCACCGTACGTCTTCGGCTTTTCTTACGTCTTCTCCATGGACCTGCCTCGCAGAATCGTCGGGATATCGAGACAAGTCCGAGCCGTGTACATTGAGGATATTTACCTGGGCCTGTGCCTGAGCAAGCTGGGCGTCGCCCCGACCGACCCGCCCAGCGCCGGGCTGTTCAGGTCTCACAGGCCCCTGTTGTACCGGCGGTGTGAATACGCCTCTGCCATCACCACCATCTTGCTCCACCACAGTGAGCTGCTCAACATTTGGGGGGACCTGAAAGGGGACAGCTCTCCCTGCCTGATCTAAAAAGTGCACGTGCAGACTTCCTTTCTTCCAGTTTCAGTCTTTTGGCTAAAGGAACGAGGTACAACATTTAATTTAGGATTGTAATTTATGGGACCCTTCCTCGGCTGGATTCAACTGAGCACAGTGTACATGGAGAACACCACCAAATGGCCGCTTTGTTTTATATAAACTTTTTTTTGACCTATGACATTGAAGTGTTGAAATTAATCTGATGATCGATGTGTTGCGATGCACGATTGCAGTACGGAACATAATATATCATAATGACCTGGCGTGGTGATTTTTTTCTCACATTAAAAAGTAGCGCCGGCGGTGCCCGCTGATCAGAGTACAGCGCCATTCCAGGCAGTTGAAATTCAGGGAACTTTGAACGCTGCGGCCAATCAGGAAAGCCGAGGGTCCAGAGATCTACAACACGATAATTTTGTAATTTTATTGAGAGTTTAGAAAACCACACATATATTTTTTTTTACTTGAGCAAGGTGGCAAGAGTGGCACATTGAGCTCAGCTTGCCACGTTTGGTCTGACAGCGGCTTTAGATTAGATGGATCAACGGACGTCTGAACCACGCTTTTTTTGGCATTCGAGGCGTCAGTGAAAGTGAAGTGATTGTCATTGTGACACAGCACACAGTGACACGATGAAATGTGTCCTCTGTATTTAACCATCACCCTTGGTGAGCAGTGGGCACCATGACAGGCGCCCGGGGAGCAGTGTGTGGGGATGCTGCTTTGCTCAGTGGCACCTGGGCGGACCGGGATTCGAACCGGCAACCTTCTGATTACGGGGCCGCTTCCTTAACCGCTACAGTCCCCCAGGAGACACTCGGGGTTAAGTGTCTTGTTCAGGGACAAAATGGGAGTAAGTGGAGTTGGAACGTGTGACTTTGTCTGGTTTGCAGGCAGGTGTGTTAGCACCTCCCCTAAAACAAATGCGTCTGCGCTTTCCATGCCAAGCCTGAATTATTTCTGAGGCGCCTACAATGGTAAATAAATGCTTTAGTATCCGTTTACGTTTTCTTTGTCCATGCATGTTGACTGAGGGCCTCAGATATGGCGCTGCACGCTGCACTCAGCGTTCGTGGGGTTTGAAGGAAATGCAGATTGCAGGTAAAGCTCTGGGCAAACAGAGCTCTGGAAAAGGGACTGAGGCAGGCTTGTTTGACTTTCGAAACGTGTTTTCCACCCTGACCCTCACTTTTATAGCTTATCCAGTCGAGTCTTTTCTTTTGCCTTTTGCACCTAGTAGTACGTTTTTTATTGTCATTACTATCATGTAAACAGCACATAGTAAAAATGTGCAAAAATATATAATATATTGTAGTTTGTAGCAGCAACGTGACAGAACGTCATGTCATATAAGTGCAGTATAAAATGTTTCAGGTTAAGATGACAGATTGCCTTGTTGTCTCTGCGGAGTTCTGCAGGGATCTGCGCTAGGCCGATTGTGGTTTGGCAACATGTTCTTGCCTTTCATACTTAAGCATGCATGCAGACTTGGGTGGGTGGATGAACTAATCATGGCTCTCCTGTATAGTGTCTGGGGCTATTTCCGTCTACTTGCTTCCTATTTCTACTTCCTTCATTGCACTCTCTCAGAACATGCCCTTCTTTCAACCTCTGTGACAGTGAAACATTCAACGAAATCATATAAAACACCCTATAGCGTGTAAGAAATATCCATTGTAACATATGCCTGGGCCTGCAGCAATCAAAATGCATGGTCTGGTTCACCAATAAGAACAGGGCCTTCTCTGCTTTTGAACAGTGAGCAGTGTCCTAATCGAAGGGCTGTTTTGCCCATCACATGCACTTTCAGGTCCTCAAATTCAGACATTCAGAAGGGAGTCGGAAGCGGCAACCTTCTGATTACGGGGCCGCTTCCTTTACCGCTGCCCCACCACTGCCCCATGTGAGCTGTGTGTGGGGGTTTTGTAGGTTTTTACCTGAAGCATCCCCAGTCTATCAATACTTCCATGGGCTGCCAATACAGAACCATTAAAGAGGGCGGCCCCCTCCGATTTCCAAAGCACGTCCATGAGGAAGAAAAAAGAAAAAAAGTGAGACATTGATACGGGTTGTTCATGATCCTGGACTCTCATATTTCAAACCTCCCTTTGTTCAAAAAACTTGATATTCCGGTTTGGGCCTGGTGGGCCTGCAGGACCACTCCTCTCACCTCTGTGTGACCCGCTACCTTTTGTTTTCTGTCCTGAGGAGAAGTAGACAAAGGCCAACAGACTGAAAACAGCTGTTACCTTCGCCATAACCCAGGAGCTCTCGCCTTATCACACTTTGCTGGGACAGAACTGGTCCGCAAAAGTAGGGTGGTGGCACCTTAGTGGGTAAGACACTCACCTATTAACCAGAGGACCACAGCTGCATTTTCAAAGCTTTTTTACAGCATTTTACAGCTTTAGAAACTATAGTGTAATCAATGTATTTTTGACAGAATTTGACTTTAATATGCACCATGCAGCTTTTAATATGACACATCACATCACCTTTAAACTGAAAATCCCAGCTGGACATAAACCCAAACAAACGTGGTAAGATGTTAAATGACAAGCTATGGGCTAAAACGAACAAATCTGAAGCTGTGGAGTCTCATTCTTCCCTTGCTCAAAAACAGCAATAAATAAATAAATCACATGGAATTCTGGAATATTAGTTCTTCTTTAATTTACAGTTAATAACCAGATCAAGTCATGTCAACAATCCTGGTGTCAAGTTTTTTTCAGAACCCTCGGATCTTCTGTGTTGATTTACTGCCCCTTAGCGGCACTTCTCTGTTACTGCACACTTCCAATAGAAACAGGGAAAAAAATAAGCACAGGGGAATAAGTTTATTTTAATATATAATATAATTGTCTGGTATAAAAGGCTGGCGGGAATGGTTGGAAGTTTTCGTTGACATTATAATTAACAGCTCTTTTCTCTAGATGTCGGGAATGCGCGGTGGAGGAGCGCCATCTGCCGGCCGAAGTTAAACGCTACATCGTAATGATTTTAGTCTAATCGTCAAACTCAGAATGGCTTTATTTAAGTATGTTTGTCTTGAAATGTGCAACAGGCTGGACAGACTATATAAAGCCGAGGCAGGGGAAATAAAAAGACGGTAACAAGTGTGTAACCATCAGCCGTCGTCCCCCGATTCCCGATTGTGTGCACTTGTTTTAAATAAAGCTGTCGTTTCGTGTCCTTTGTACAATGAGCTGCCGTGTTCATTCATAAAGAACAATGTTTTATGATGAAACTATTCTCGGTCCTTGTGTGATTTTGTTAACTTTAAACTTATTTACTTGCACTGTATATTCTTTGAGTGGAACTGACCGGAAAAAAATCTGAAATGTATCCTGGTGATGAGTGGAAGGAATTTAGATTATCTGTAAAAAAAACAACGACACGGTGGGCAAAAAGGAAAATCACTCAAAAAAACCCACTCATATTACATCAAAACACTTTGTTTAATGGAGACAGTCCACAAAAACGCGTGTTTCCTGGATCTGGGCAAACCACAAGTAAAAATGCGCGTCAATAAAAGTAAAAGATGCGTTATTCTCATGTAATTGGTGCGCTAATACGAGCCCTGCGTCGCTACGTCAGACGCACGGGGCGTGGCGGGGGCGCGGCGAGGAGCCGTGTTGCCAGATCCGCCTCTTCCGCGCGAGTCACGCGTGTCATCGAGTCGCATTCAAACATCGCCCAATTCGAGTAGTTTCAGTTCTGCGCTGCGGAAGGACGCGCCGTGCGTGTTTTGGACGCTCACGAGAATTTACAGGGACAGAGGTTTTGGGCGCGTATCTTTTGCGGGATCTGGCAACCGCGGCCGGGTCCCGCCCGCTGGCGCTCGGTTGTAGCGGAGCAGGAACGAGCTGGGAGCGCACAGCCGCAGCACCGTAGCGCCGACAGAGTCTCCGCGCTGCCGGTCTGCCGTCCCGTGGCACGACAGAGCGACCGACCCCGTGGGAGGAGAGGCGGCCGGAAGGACCCCGTGGAAGCGGGAGCGCGCACTTGGCCGCAGCGGATCCGGCGGCTCGGCGCCACAGCGCGGGTCATGCGGGAGCCTCCGTCCGGAGGTCGAGCCGAGTCGCGCCGCCGATAGTTTCCCCGCGGACCCGCCGACCGCCAGGGACCATGTCCCGCAGAAAGCAGAGCAAGCCCCGGCAGATCAAGCGTGAGTAGCGCGGGCGTCTCGCGTGCGTTACGCGTGCGTTACGCGTGCGTAACGCGCGGCGCGCGCACGGCGTTTCGTGTGGAAACGCGTCGCGGCCAAAAAAAAACGCGGTGAAATTCCTGTCACCCTGGAACTTTGCTCCCGACCGCCGAACTCACGCTCGCCCCCTCCCGCCTCTCTTCTCGAACCCGGCCGGGAACGAACGACTTTTTATTAAATTTTTACCAAGTTTGTGCGGCGCGCGTTCCCGGGAATGTCGCGTTTCCAGGGCCGCGCGGTTTCCTGTTTAATTCCGCCGCGGAGACGTCACCGCTCCGCCGGAGAGAGGGAGAGGGGGAGAGGGGGAGAGAAAAAGGCGATGTGCGCCCCGATAACGCCGCGATCCGATCTGCGCGCCGATAAGGCGGAGAAAATTGGATCTTTTTTTTTTTTAATTTTTTTATTTGTTTTGTGTCTGCGGCCGCGCTGCGAGCCTCCCTCCCTCCCTCCCTCCCTCCCTCCTCGCTGCCCCGCAGATCGGGCTGCCGATACCGCGGCCGATAACGGGGCTTTTCTCTCCCCCGCCTCCCCGCCCTCGGCGTTAAAAGTTGCGGGGACCTCGCGGCGTGGGAAAGTTCGCGGCGCGTTACAGGTGTCGCCGTTCGGAGCGACTTCCTCCGGTTTGATCGCTTAAAAAGTCACGCTCGTGTTTTAGGACGGCGATTTTAGTGCTTCCTGTTTACGAAACGTTCGCTTTATCGCAGTTCTGCTCTGGAGATCTCGTCGCCGATATGTGTTTTCTTATATCCTCTCGTCCTATAATAAAATAATACGCGTGCAGAAAGAGATGAAGTCGAACATCCGGGCGCCCGTCGTTAATTGAGACGTCAGTCATAACTTCAGCAGTCGTGACGTCACCGAGACCAAGAATAACAGCAGAACCTGGAGATACTTTAATAAACGCGTTCGTTGCGTCGACGGTGTTCTGTCCTTTGTGTAAACCGTGAGGATTATTAATAATAATAATAATAATAATAACCTGATGGACAACTCGTGACACACATTGTACTCGAACATTAGGGCCTTGACACCGTTTCAGCCGGGGCGGCGTTGTCCTGCGCCCTGATTGGCTGGCGAGATCCGGGCCTAAAAAAAAAAAAAAAAAAAGAGTCTTTATTTGCCGGCTGCTGGGAAAGAGCAAGGCCGCCGGTGCGAGCGCGGGGAAGATAAGGGTCGGTCCTGGCGGGCCACATGACCCGTCCTGCGGAGCCGCGCCTCGGGCCCCCGGGTAGAGAGGGCCGAATGGGCGTTCGGATCCGCCGGGGGGGTTTTACGGTCCGTGCGTCTGCATTTCGCCGGCGTGCAGGAGGAAATGTTCGCGCGCGCCTTTTGTGCGTCACCCTCGCGGCGGAGAAGATGGCAGGGACAGATAATCCGTCCCTCCCTGATGTAGAGATTCGCCCGTGGCCCGGTGGCTCCAGTTTTATTATGATAATCATTATTATTTTTTTTATTCCCGTCGGTCGAGGTGGCGATCCCTTTGCCGATTAGATGGCGTCGTAATGACTTTTTGGCTGCTTTGTGGCGTTTGTGTTGTTGTTTGGGACCGGTTGGGCGTATCTCCAGATAAGCGAGGTTGGGGGGGGGGAGAAAAGACGGAGACGGCGGCGGCGATAAGAGCCAGAATGGGATGGAAGGCCTGATAAGGCGAGCAGGGACGGAAGGCGGGAACACAGAAAATGGGTAGGTGGACGCATTCGGAGTCTAAAAGCAGCTCTGGCGCTGCGATGGTCGCCCCGAGATACGGCGGCGCGCAGATCGCCGGGCGATAAGCGCCCTCGCAGAGGTCGCCGCGGACAGACGGGCGACCCCGGCGCCTTTCCCCACTTCCCGCTCCTTGGTGCTCCTCGTACGTTAGGAGCGGACGAAGGTCCCCCAGCAGCTCGCCAGGCACAGAAAGGAGCGACTTGCGGGGACAGCGGGTGTCCCAGCGATTAAGGATGCGGCCCCGCAGTCAGAAGGTCGCCGGTTCGAATCCCGGTCCGCCAAGGTGCCACCGAGCAAAGCTCCGTCCCCACACACTGCTCCCCGGGCGCCTGTCATGGCCGCCCACTGCTCACTCAGGGTGACGGGTTAAATGCAGAGGACACGTTTCACCGTGTGCACCGTGTGCTGTGCTGCTGTGTATCACAATGACAATCCAAACAGAGGGCGGCGCCATCTTCTCAGCCAACCATTGAAATTTTACGCCCCCGTCATCCTGGCCGCCGCGCCTTGGTGACTTTCTCCTGCCTGTGTGTGTGTGTGTGTGTGTTTTTTCCCTCTTTGTTCTGCTTTTAGCTCGATGTGAACTTTCGATAAGCCCCGGGGCCCGATCTCCGGCGCAGATAGAGATCGGCGGGCGCGATAAGAGTTGTTATCAGCGGCGCGCAGGCAGGGGCCGAGGCGGCGGCGGCGCCGCAATAACAAAGACCCCCGCGCAGGAGCAGCCGGGGCCCCGGACCCCGGCAATCGGTTCCGCCCCTAATGTGATTAATGTTGTTGTATAATTAGATGATAGGTGTGAATGCGCCGCGCTCTTTCTCCGACTCGCCCCGCCCACCGTGTTTTCCCGCTAACAACCGTTTCCGGTCGATTAACTTAATTAAAACTAATACCGCGTATTACTCAGTGTAGATGCCGGGAGCGATAGGGGCGGAGAGGAGGAGTTTTTCTTTCTTTCCTTCCTTCTTTCTGTCTTTTTCTCTTTTGATTGTTATCTCTCTCTCTCTGTGTGTGTGTGTGTGTGTGTGTGTGTGTGTGTACGGAGACTAAAAAAAAAAAGTAAATAAAAATCCCGGCCCGTGCCGGCTTAAACAGAAGGAAATGAGAAAAGAAGAATGTCAGCGGCGCGCTTGTGCCGCCGATCTTTGCGCCGATAGCTTTGTGAATGATGCAACTTTCATTAGGAAGGTTGATACGCGATACACTGAGATGTGTGTGTGTGTGTGTGTGTGTGTGTACCATCTTAAACAACTGATCGGGATCTCATTTGATCTCCAGACGGCGAACTTGCTTGTGTTTCAGTTTTTTTTTTTTTTTTTTTATTGCAGCGTATCCCCCCCCCCCCTTTCCTTTCTTTTTTGGCTTTGAATAATGTCAGAAACGCGCCGCTCGGCCCGGCGTCCCGGCTTATTTGTTGCTCGGCGACGCGCGCTATCTGCGCAGGATTCAGATTCCGAGTAAAAGTGCTGATCTCGGGTCACGCTTCCCACGTCTGTATCGCGACCTTAATTATTATCGGCTAAAAGGGACGGCTGATAGCCGATCGGCACTCCGACTCTTAGCCTCTTTAGGGCTTAAGGCGGGATTTGCGCGGAGAGGAGTGCGGCGCGGCGGCTCTTCTTTTGTCGGGCCTTTTTCCGCTTTTCCCTTTTTCCTCACTGATCAGCTCGTCTTTGGACGAGATTCGGCTCTTCAGATATCCAAGCAGTTCAGACGGTCGTTGGCGACCTTGACCTTTGACCCCCCTGACGTTGGCTGGAGGACGAGTGTGTGTGTGCGCGCTGCTGTTAGGACGGCGCCGGTGATAAGAGCCCCTTTGCCGCGGCTCTTCGCCGCTGTTCCAGGGTGTCGGGAGAGCGGCCTGGACAACAGACAATCTCTGCTGACCTGGTTTTACTGCCGGCTCATAACACACACGCACACGCACACACACGCACACACACACACACACACACACACACACACACACACACACACACACACACAGAAGTGTAGGTCTGTATTTATAGTGTTGATATCGCATATGTTCCTGTTCTCCACACCAAACAATCACAGGTACATAAACACACGTACAATAGAATTTGTAGGCGCGTGGGTAGAAGCACACAGACACTGTATTCCCATGAGTGTGTGTGTGTGTGTGTGTGTGTGTGTGTGTCGGACACTTGGCGTGAATGGAGAAGAACAGTGATAAGAATAGGGCTGCGACCGGGACAAAGGCCCCCGAAAGGGGAGACATCTGGCAGCCTTCGGGGACTCAATCTTAAACTCAGGTAGTCTAGACCAGCATGGCGTAGACACACACACACACACACACACACACACACTGTCCCTGCTGCTGTCAGGGTCTGTTCTGCTCTAGTGTAAACTCAGAGTAAACTGTGGCGAACGACCTGTCGGCCAGGGTCGCGGGGTCGGGGGGGGTCACGTGACCCTAAACATTTAGCTTTAAAGCGGTTTAAAAACAGGAGAAAAAAGAAGGCGAGCTGAACATCGACCATCGTCCTGGCGCAAAGTGAGGTTCTGTTATTAAGATGATAACACGGTGACTCAGTGGGAGGAACACAAAGGTCACACCTCATCACCGCGCCAGATAAAAATCAGCCATTTGCAGGGTTACGCTGGTTAAACAAGAAGCCGTTTTTTTAAAAAAAAGGAGCGAATTTAACGGGGAGAGACGCTGGCGTGCGTTGGGCCCGTGACCTTTGACCCCTGCCGTCTGGGATGAGGCGCGTTTTTGGCGCTCCCCAGATTTCTTTTTTTTTTTTTTTTTATCTCGGAAGATCTAATTTATTGTCACTTCAAGACCAGTCAGCATCATTAGAGCGACGCGATCATTCGGAGAATTCGTGACTCGTCGTTCTTATCTCAGCGTTTGCTTTTCCTTCTACCGTTCAAACCCCCCCCCCCCCTCTAAACTACCGCCGCTTTCTCTGTCTCCACTCAGACCTCTAGCCTCAGCGAAGCAGGTCTTGGCGGTATGATAATGTGGAAAGTTGAACTGGCCCCATTACAGCTCGGCTGATGGCAGCAGCGATAGGCCCGTTGATAATGGGTGCAGATAGGGCTGACACAGCGGTCCAATAGCCAGCCCTCTCTCCCCCATTATCATTCCGGCCCACCGATGGGCTCCCAGCGCGCTATCTGCTCTCCATTTCCACTCCTGCGACAGATAAGAATGGAAATACTGACTTCATAGCTGACTGATTAAAGTGTCTGCCTTTCTTGATAATACACAGATAAATGGTGTTTTTTTTTTTTTTCTCCCCCTCTCTTTCTGTTCCTCCCTCTATCTGGCGCTCCCTCTCCAGCTCTCCAGAAAGGGGGCAGCGGAGAGAAAAACCTCTCCTCTGTTAATTTCTCTTTCTTTGTAGGTTTATTGGGGAGCAGGAATGGCTGGCGCCCCTGAACCAACGCCAGTCACATGTGTGGCAACGCCGTAGGAAATAGGGCCGTAGGGGCTGATGCCGTGACCCCGGCGTTCCCACGGCGGCCAGAGGAAGCGCCGCCCTATCTCTTTTTTTTTTTTTTTTTTTTTTACGGCCGTTTTTCCAGCTTGGCTCTTTATCGCCATCGGATGGAAACGAAGCACATGATCTGAATCGAGGCCGTTTCCCCCTCCACGGGATCGCCGCTCGGCATGGGCGTCCGCAGTTCGCTACGACTCACACCGACCCTCTCCCCGTGACTCACGGGCCCCGCCCCCTTTACTGAAGGCCGGCCCCCGCCGCTTTGTGTCGGCTCTAGTACAGGAAGTGTGTGTGGTGTGTGTTTCAGTAGCGGCAGGAAAGTGTTTTGTTTTTGGATTGTGCCGATATCACGTCGGCAGTGTGTGTTGCTCTGTTGACAGGGTGTTATTCGTATCTGCAGGTCATTCGTCTAGTTGCATATTTATTTAAAAAAATTATTTTTACAACAATCGAGGACTCTGTATTGAGTTTTGTTTGTGTATTGGTGTGATATTTGTTTTTATGGTTTGTAGCATACTTTACTTTACTTCACTTTACTTGGCAGACACTTTTAAGCGTCTAAGAATAGATCAGGCTAGGGAATTGTTAGGTGCTAGCATAGCTGTTAGCATAACACTTCTGATAAAGGGAACTATGAGTAATACTCATTACTAACATGGTAACTAACACGTAACACATTTTGCATGTGTTGTATGGATTGTTGTGTTGGTGTTGTCCGGTATCGTGTGTTGTACGGATTGTAGTGTTGCTGTCGCCCGGTATTGTGTGGTGTACGGATTGGTGTGTTTGTGTCGTCCGGTGTCGTGTGTTTGTATGGATTGTTGTGTTTGTGTCGTGTGTTGTACGGATTGTTGTGTTGGTGTCGTCTGGTGTCGTGTGTTATACGGATTGTTGTGTTGGTGTCGTCTGGTGTCGTGTGTTTGTATGGATTGTTGTGTTGGTGTCGTCTGGTGTTGTGTGTTTGTATGGATTGTTGTGTTGGTGTCGTGTGTTGTACGGATTGTTGTGTTGGTGTCGTCCGGTATCGTGTGTTGTACGGATTGTTGTGTTGGTGTCATTTGTTGTACGGATTGTTGTGTTGGTGTCGTGTGTTGTACGGATTGTTGTTTACATTGACATTTACAGCATTTATCAGACGCCCTTATCCAGAGCGACTTACAGTCAGTAGTTACAGGGACAGTCCCCCTAGAGACACTTAGGGTTAAGTGTCCTGCTCAGGGACACAATGGTAGTAAGTGGGATTTGAACCTGGGTCTCCTGGGTCTCCTGGTTCACAGGCGAGTGTTTTACCCACTAGGCTACTACCACCTACCAGATTGTTGTGTTGGTGTCGTGTGTTGTACGGATTGTTGTGTTGGTGTCGTGTGTTGTACGGATTGTTGTGTTGGTGTCGTTTGGTATCATGTTTGCGTCTTTGGATTTATTGTTGTATGGATTGTATGAAAGTTTGACGTGCATGTGCTGTGTAAGTTATGTGGGTTGATTGTTCTGTTGTGTGTTGGTGTGTTTGGGTGTACGTGTTGTGTCTGTTATATGGGTTGAATGCGTCTGTGTGGGTTCGTGTGTGGTGCTGTGTTTAGTGTGTTTTGTCAGGTCTTGTTGTAAATGACCCCTGGTCTGGTCTGTGATAGTGTTGGCCGTCAGGAGGGAAATTCTGGAACAGTGTGCTGTTGTTCAGCGCACCAATGATAGATAGATTAGGGCGTTTCTTCATCTGTGTGTGTGTGTGTGTGTGTGTGTGTGTGTGTGTGTGTGTGTGTGTGTGTGAAAAAGAGAGAGTGCGAGAGAGAGACCATTGATGAGGCTCTGTGTGTCTTCTCAACCCTCTTTCTCTGTTGTGAAAAGCGACATTTTTTTTGGATGGGGGTCTCTGCTTCTCAAACACACACACACACACACAGACACACACACACACACACACACACACCAGACTTCCAGTGTTTTAACTTCAGCGATCAACTCCTCAATTATTCACCATTGCGCCGCGCTAAAACACCGCGCATAAGGTTAATTCGATCCGAAAAGACGGAGTTGAGCTTTAAGGGCAGTAGGGCCGCGTGGGGGGGGGGGTGGAACCGAGCGAAGTGGGAGAGCGAGGGGGGGGTAAAAAACGAAACTGAGATAAAAAGCCTCGATAAGCGAATGACTGTGTTGTGTAGGAGTTGATATCAATGTTATCTATCTCGCTTTTTCACTCTCCGAGGCCTTCTGTTGTTTTTTTTTTTTTGCCGCCTTATCTCGCTCCACCAAAATGCCAGGAACAAAAAAAAAACGGGGAGAAAAAGAAAGAGAATTACGGCGTGGGATTATTCATGGGCCCGCCGATAAAAACGCCGCCACCAAATTCGGCCGGGACTGCGCGAAGGTGCCGCCTTTCCCGCTCGTAAACGATCACTCTCGCCGCCTTAACCCTGTCCCGTGCCGCGCCGGCGCCGACCGGCGGGTCCCCTCTCTTCACGTGCCCCCCCCCCCGGACCCTGCTTTACACGTCCGCTTCCCCAATGCGCCCCCCCCCCTCTCTGGAGGACTCGTTCCTTCGCCGAAATTAATACAATTTAAAGGTTGGATATAAATTAAAAAAACGACAAAAACGCCGACACGCAAATAGTGCACATGCAGCAGGAAACCAAATATGACGGCGTATCCTCACTCCCCGTCTCACTCTGTGTGTGTGTGTGTGTGTGTGTGTGTGTGTGTGTGTGTGTGTGTGTGTTTCACACTTGACCCGGGTTTTAGCTTAGGTCGCCAAACCTCTTTCACATCTACCTTTCTGCCTGCTTGGAGGAAGAAGAGATGCGTTGTCTCTCTCTCTCTCTCTCTCTCTCTCTCTCTCTGTGTGTGTGTGTGTGTGTGTGTCAGGACTATAGGCAGATGGTGTGTGTGTGTGTTCAGGCCGAGTGGGAGGGGCAGTAGCTGGGTGGAGCTGCGTTTATCTCCGGACCCTGATGGTGAAGATAAGCCCGGTCGAGATGGAGAGTCAGAGGCCGTTGTGAAAGAGTTACTGTTTACATTTCCCATCATGCACCTCCCGCCTGTCCACCGTTCCAATACACACACACACACACACACACACACACACACGCACACACACACTGCATCTCTGTCCTATCTCCCTCTCTCCGGTTCCTGTACATCAGATTCTTAAGCCCTCGCTGCCTATTAACCTCCCTGACCCCGCCTCCTTCGCACATTATCTCCTCCCCCTCTGTTTCATCTCGCCCCCTTTTTGCTGGCGTATTGACAAAATATGAGTAAAATATCACACACGCACTCCCTCTTTCCATTGATGTATAGTTTAAAGGCCGCTGATGGATAAATAAATCTCTGAGTAACATAAATCCCACCTGCTCGTTCTCTCTCGCTCGCTCTCTCTCTCTCTCACACACACACACACACACACACACACACACACACACAGGTTTTTGTCTCCCGTTTCACTTACTTTGTCCCCGTCGTCTCCGCGCACACAGCCCCCCTCTATCTCGGCCAGGCCTGTCTAAGTATTAGTATTGGAGACAGCGGCGTCCCCTGAAGTAAAACAATCTGCTGTAATCTATCAGCGCCGTATCGGCCCCATCGGGGCCCGGAGAGCCGGGGCCGCGGCCCGTGGCGCCGCGCTCCTGCGCCGATAAAGTTTCAGAGTTCGCCGATGATGAATGTTAAGAAAGTGCACCCTCGTTAGAGAGGATGTGCGCCTGGCAGGGGGGGAATGAGGGAAACACACACACACACACACACACACTCACGCGACTGTTCAAGCTGTATCGTACTCAGGGGTCACGACCCCTCCGTCTTTTTTCCTTTCACACTCTTTATGAACTTATGAAGGGTGCTAGTGGCCTAGCGGGGTAACACACGCGCCTATGAACCAGAAGACCCAGGTTCAAACCCCACTTTATTACCATCGTGTCCCTGAGTGTCTCCAGGGGGGGACTGTCCCTGTAACTACTGACTGTAAGTCGCTCTGGATAAGGGCGTCCGGTAAATGCCGTAAATGTAAAATGTTGTGAGTAAACTTCCATTATGGCGTCGGTGTCCATTCCAGCGCCTGTTTCGGGAGATTAGCGCCTAGCGTTAGCACGCGGACGCGGGATAAGAACGGCCTTCTTTTCCCGCCAAATACGGCTCTACGCCTTTTTTTTTTTTTTTTTCGTTCTTATTACAGTAATTATTTTCGAACGCGTTGCTAATCTGCGGAGGCCGGCGAGGCCGCGGTTGGCGTAACGGCGGAGCGGCGGCACGAGGCTCGTTAAAGAGCTTAAAAGAGTGGAGGCCATTGTGACGGCGACGGGGTTCATGAGCGTAAAATGGCGTTTAGCGCGGCACGAGGCGCGGGGGCCGCTTTGTTCCGTCAGTGCCGAGCGCTTAATCGAATCTGATAGTCGGCGGTCCCGGGGCCCAGAGGACGGAGGAAGGGGGGGACGGGGACCGTCGGCTCATCAAGAGCTCCGGCGGAATAACTTGTCAATAATTGGCCGTGTCGGTCGCGTTCAGGCGCTTCGGCGGCGCCGCGCCTCTCCGGGGCCGGGCCGCGAACATCAGGAAGGCGATCTGCGCCGCCGATAGCGCCGTTGCGGCGCGTCAGAAGTATTTTAGCTGAATTCACACAAACCAGTGATAGATAAATAAATAATGAACGGGGAAAAATTGGAACGTCAACGTCGGGGAAGTGATACGGAGAATAAAATCGTTTGGGGGACGGCAGATAAAAGATTATCCCTCCTTCTTTTTTTTTTCTTTTTTTTTTTTTTCCCATCTCCTCCTTCCTTCTGTCGTCTTATTGCCTACTCAGCCATCGAGGTGGTTAATTCGCTTACACAAGCAATAGGGCCCTGTGTGTGTGTGTGTGTGTGTGTGAGATATCGGAACCTCGGTTCTATGATTATGCACACACACACTTTTACTTACATCTTGGCAACTGTGTGTGTGTGTGTGTGTGTGTGTGTGCGCACGTGCACACCTGTCAGTGCCAGCACCGCTCACTCTGGTATGGGATCTATTATCCGCGCCCGAGAAAGGCCGGAATGCATGTTGGGAGATATCCCGGGGCGCTTTATCTCGGAGCTATCGGAGCGGCCGACCTTCGCCAGATTGTCCGAATTCCTGATTACGGTCACATTCCCGGAGTTCCGCGCTGACCGACCGACCGACCGACCGACTCGGCGGGCATTATCTCGTCCACGTGGGCGCGGCTTCGCCCGTACACACCGGGCTGTCCCGCTTTGGCGAATGGCGGGGAATTGAACCGGAGGGGCGGAGTCGGCTGTGCCAACGAGGCGATCTGGAGATAGAAGTCATGGACTCGTTGAGACTGACCCGCCATCACACATAGAGGATGAACGAATCAAGCTTTCAGGGAGGCGTGATTGACAGCCCTCGCACACCCTACTTCCTCTTTCTGCACAATTTACACCCCCTCCTGTCAACACGTCTCTCATGCAAAGCAGTGCCGGCCTCATTGCCAAGTCGTGATTCTTTCGGTCCATAGTTGTCCCCCAAAAAATACACAAGTAAGACAGGCGACAGGCAAAACTCGATGGCTATTTAAGGTGTGTTCAACTACTTAATATACTTAAATAAGAATTAGAGTCCGTGGTAGCTTTCCCCAAAAACATTTTTCTCAAAATATAAAATCTGCCGGCCTCCCCACTTCCTACATTTACATTTACAGCATTTACCAGACGCCCTTATCCAGAGCGACTTACAATCAGTAGTTACAGGGACAGTCCCCCCCCTGGAGACACTCAGGGTTAAGCGTCTTGCTCGGGGACACGATGGTAGTAAGCGGGGCTCGAACCTGAGACTTTCATCATCTCAGGACCAAGACAGATTATCAGCACTGGGCTCCTGAACGTCCAGAAGGGTGCGGGTTTACAGCTTGAGATTAATATCTCTGTTCTAATTGGGATCCCGCAGAGTCTGACGTAATAAGCAGACGTTCATATACGAGGTCCGAAAAAGGTTTTAAATGTTTATCGGCGGAAGATTGAAATGATTTTGTGTGTGTGAGACGTTTGAAAGCCGGGCTGCGTGACGGCGTGTTCCTGTGGTCTGGTCCCGCCTCCTCTCTGTTCGGGGAAGGTGTCTCTGTCCGTATCGGCGCTGGAATCGGCCTGATAGCGGCTGTCTTGTTTGCCCTCTCGCCGCGCTGATCCGCGCTGACCTTTCAGTCAACTCCCCCGGCTTTGCATGCCCGCGCTCTTTCCGCTTTATGCAAATGTGGGACGGGAGATTCCTGGGAGGGCCGGCATTCCGCCGGCCAGACGGGGATCTTGGTGGGTCCGGGTGTGACGTACCGGTCAGCAGCGCAAAGGCGAATACAGTCACCTGACCTTCGATCGCAACTTCGAACGCAGCAATTATCATGCAGTCCGAACGTCACTTAATAAAACACTTCGTTAGCTCATGCTAATGAGGCTGTCTGGGCCACATGACTGGCAGGTCGCGTTCTATCCCCATTACTCCACCGTCTGTAGAGGAATCCCCCAGTGAGAGTTTGCTGCGAGGTCGTGACCCTATAAGAACCTCACCCGGCCCCGACGGAGGGACGGAACCGACACCTCACCCGGGCCCAAGGGACCGGCGGAACCGACACTTCACCCTCGCCCGGCCCAAACGGAGCCACCGGAACCGACATCTCGCCCGGCCCTGATGGAGCGGCGGAACCAACACCTCACCCGGGCCCAAGGGAGCAGCGGAACCGACACGTCACCCTGGCCCGTCCCCGACGGAACCGACACGTCACCCTGGCCCGTCCCCGACGGAACCGACACGTCACCCTGGCCCGTCCCCGACGGAACCGACACGTCACCCTGTCCCGGCCCCGACGGAACCGACACGTCACCCTGTCCCGGCCCCGACGGAACCGACACGTCACCCTGTCCCGGCCCCGACGGAACCGACACGTCACCCTGTCCCGGCCCCGACGGAACCGACACGTCACCCTGTCCCGGCCCCGACGGAACCGACACGTCACCCTGGCCCGTCCCCGACGGAACCGACACGTCACCCTGTCCCGGCCCCGACGGAACCGACACGTCACCCTGTCCCGGCCCCGACGGAACCGACACGTCACCCTGTCCCGGCCCCGACGGAACCGACACGTCACCCTGTCCCGGCCCCGACGGAACCAACACGTCACCCTGTCCCGGCCCCGACGGAACGCTGGAAATGACAAGCCGCGCTGCAGGATTTGTAGAGAGACTTCTCGTGTCCACGCGCGTTATTAATCAAAATGACAGCACTTCATCGCTGAAACCTTCAGTGGATGGGAGTAGTGAGGAAGGTGGAGGAGGAGGAGGAGGAGGAGGTGTGTGTGTGTGTGTGTGTGTGTGTGAGAACATTCTCTTCCTTCTGAAAGAAGCCTCTCAAAAAAATGTGTGCGAGGGGGGGTCGAGACATCTATCGCTCTCATCCTTCTGCTTTTATTTCCCCTCAGCTCATCTTAAATTCCCATTATTCACTCCAAAAGCCAAGCCAAGCCTATTCACACCAGCCTGTGACACTGTCCCCACACACACACACTCACACACACACACACACACACACACACACACTCTTCAACCAAACACCATTATTAATCATCTCTATCAGTCCCTCACATCTCCCTGCTATTTGCTGTTTAATCACTAAAATAATATCAAGGGGAGGGGTGGAGGGCTCGTTGCCATGGCGACCAAATGGAAAAGGTCAGGGCGAGTTTATCTTATCGGCGATGGAGAATGGTTACTAATTACAGATAGGTGGTACCGGCGCTCCGTCCACCGGGCCCGGCCTTAACACACTATCAGCCATCCACACCGGCCTGATATTAAAACGATCTCCGCCGAACCCGGACGCCGAACCCGGCCGCCCTCGCTACAACACACCGAGGTGACCAGATAGCCAGGGGACCGACCCCGACGCCCGGAAACGTCCGGCCCGAGCGGTGGCGGCTCGAGTTTGGCGCAGAGTTTACGCCTCGGATATTAAAGTCAGCCGGAGCTCTTAGTTAATGACAAACTTGTGCTAATTAGAATACTGCGGGGCTATGTAGATAACGCCGCTAATTAATGGCGCCGGGATGAGTGTGTACGTGGATACGCGCGTGCAATTCAGCCTGTTTGTTGTGTGAATTTGCTGCCGAGTCCGTGGGTTTGTGATTTCTCATCACGCAATTGTGCTTTTTACATAGTAATTACATTTTAAATTAATACCTTTTTTTTTTTTTTAATTTACATTGTGGAGAATGTGGAGCACCTTCAACAGGGGGAGAAAAAAAAACAGCAGCTGCCCTGAACATGGAACTGCTCACTAATGTCCTATTCACTAGTTCACCAGTTCACGTGACGCGATTGTCATCGTGAGACACTGCTGCACAGCACACGGTGACACAACGAAACGTGTCCTCTGCTTTTAAGCATCACCCTCGGTGAGCAGTGGGCACCACGACAGGCACCTGGGGATCAGTGTGTGGGGCTCGGTGGCACCTCGGTGGCTTGGACTTAAAGCGCTGATAACCGGCATGTTGGTACTGGGCGTGGTCACGGGCGCTTGTACAAGGGGCATTAGGAGTTGGACACTGCGCTACACCTTGGCGTGTGAGGGGTGGGATTAAATCGTCCAGGAGGAAGTGAGAAGTGTGAAAGCTGTCAATCATGCCAACAGGCCCCTCCCCTTTTTAAGCGTCGTTTATAAAAGCATCTTCTGGTTGTCAGAAATAATAACGCACCGACAAAAATGGCCGGGTGGGTAGTTGAACTTGTTTCTCAGTTCGTTTCTGTCATTGCAGGACGCCTAAATTTTACGAGACTTGCGAACGCGGCCACCGATCGTCTCGGGCGAGTAAGAAACGATGAAGAATCGCACCGAATTTCCTTCAATGTCGTCATTGTACAGGCAGTCGATGAGCAGTGCGAGTTAAAAGCTGAGGGAACTCTCTGGATGGAAAGTTTCCCCGATTGAATATTGAAAGCCTTGTGTGTGTGTGTGTGTGTGTGTGTGTGTGCGGATTGCGTGTGTGTGTTTGTCTTGTGCTCCTCCGTTTATCACGGGTGACATTTGGCTGTTCTCTCCCTATCCGCCTCTCATCGGAAAAGAACACATTTTTCCCATCAGAAATCCTGTTGTGACTTTTGCGTTCGAGGGGTGCTGATACTTCCCTTTCGCAACCCGCCATCTGCGGGCGCATCTTTCCCGCTCCGCGTTCCTTCATTTTCAGCCCCCCTCCCCCCGGCACGGATCTTATCGGAGCGGCGAGGGCTGCAGCCGTGCCCCTGCCTCTTCAGAATACCCCTTTTCTTTCCTGCTGCCAGCTGTGCGGGGGGGGGGAGCTACATTTAACCAGATACCCCCCCCCCCCCCCCCCCCCCCCCCCAAAACCCCCCCAACCCCAACAGACCCGTGTTTTTTTTTTTTTTTTTTAATTCCGAGTCCATGTGACACTTCTGATGGATAACATTTCCACCGCTGCTCCTCTCTTCCTCCTCTCCTCAATCCTCCCTTTGTGTTCGTCCACCTCCGATACACAATCCGGGCCCCCCCCCTCCGCTCACTGTCCGACAACACACACACACACACACACACACACCAGCATCTAGAATGTGCGGAACATCCACATCCCGATCGGTTCTGTTACTGCAGCCAGAGCATCACAACCGAGATTTTCCATACGGTTCCACGGCCTGTCGGTGTGTGTGTGTGTGTGTGTGTGTGTGTGTCTAGTGGCCCAGTAGCTCAGGATGTGGATAATTAAGTCATAACAATTACAGGAGCCATAAAGTTCTGCAGGCTTCCCGCCTGGCAGGGGTGGGTCCGCCCCCCCCAACACACACCCTGACACGAACACGACACGTGGAGATGCGCAGCGCACAAAACAACGTTCCGGAGGGAACGGGGGGGTCGTATTCCTCTCCAACCGCGCACGGCGACGCCTGGGCTTCCGTAAAAGTGTGACCTTCGCGGCGGCGGAGCTCGAAACTGCGATTTACGGCGAGCGGAAGCGCGGCAGGCCTCGTAGGCCGCGTTACAAGCCGGTCGCCCGGCGCGAGTCCGCCCCCGTCAGGACGCCGGCGCGCGTCCGTGCAGCTTTTCGGCTCGCGGCGGCTTGTTTTCGTGGACGGTGTGATGTGCCGCAGCCCCACCGCTCACCCCGCGTTACTCTGAGTCGAGAAGACCTTTAGACCCTATCAGCTACGGCTAGTCTAAACTCTCTCTCCCTCTCTCTCTCTCTCTGTATGTGTGTGTGTGTGTGTGTGTGTGTCTGGGTGAAAGATGTGTTTAGTCTCCCGTGTTCTCGCTGCAGCTGTTGTGCGGAAGAGGGCGGTTGGAGGTGTGTAAAGCGGGACGAGCGGGAGCCGCAGGTCCTCCGCGGCGGCTCCACGCGCTTATTTCTCTGTTTGTTTGCTAACTGCAGCCGTCTGCACTGGGCACCTTACAACACACACACACACACACACACACACACACACCATTGGTATGATATGATATTCCGGACAGCTCTGATTGGCTAACGCTTTCCTCATCTACAATGTTCCAAGTGAGCAGGAATGTATGTGTGTGTGTGTGTGTGTGTGTGTGTGTGTGTTGCCTTCACTTCATCCAAGGACGTTTCATATCAGTCAGCAGAGGCTGAAAAGCGGCAGCAACAGCAGCAACAATGTCTGAAGGATCCCGCCGCTGCATCCAGGGCCCGAAACAACACAAACAAAACATGAAACGATTGTTATTCCTGTCATTTATTTATTATTTTTGCACACACACACACACACACACACATGCTGAGCTATGTGTGTGTTGTGCTGCTGGTGTGGATTTTTTGCACGTTTTGCTGACGCCGATCACAATATTCCAATATTTTCTAGATTCGCATCGTGTTGGGGCGTTCTTGTGTGAAGCAGAGAGCGATGTGTGTGTGTGTGTGTGTGAGAGAGATCCTGTAGCTTGTGACGCTTGTATTTGGGTGGTAGTAGCCTAGTGGGTAACACACTCGCCTATGAACCAGAAGTCCCAGGTTCAAACCCCACTTACTTCCATTGTGTCCCTGAGCAAGACACTAAACCCTGAGTGTCTCCAGGGGGGGACTGTCCCTGTAACTACTGACTGTAAGTCGCTCTGGATAAGGAGCGTCTGGTAAACGCTGTAAATATAAAATGTATTTGAACACGAGCAGGCAGGGGAAGTGCGCGGCGCGGCGTTGCCCGCTAGAACATTCGCCCTTTCCCTCGCGGGGAATGTGAGAAACGGAGCCGGAGGAACCGGGGGAGTCGAGCTGCCCGGCACCCAGATCCGAGAGCCTGGACTGTGGGGAGCAGGCATGCAGACAAGAGGCCGCAGATAAGCGGCTGATAGCAGATAGAAAATAGCTGCAGATTTGAACTTTCCCACCGTCCCCAGATCGAGAGAGGGAGGGAGGGAGGGAGGGAGGAGGGGCGGGGCCAAAAACGACTTCTTACTGCATCCCACTATCAGGATCTTCCCCCACAAGCAAGAGCAAGGCCACCGAGCGGCCGCACACACACACACACACACACACACGTTCAAGTTCTTTAATCTGCCCACGCGTGACCTCGGAGGGCTGGATGAAAAAAGACAAATAAGCAGGAATTCCACCCAAATTCCAACATTTTACCTCCATTAGGCATTTACATTTACATTTACAGCATTTATCAGACGCCCTTATCCAGAGCGACTTACAATCAGTAGTTACAGGGACAGTCTCCCTGGAGCAATTTAGGGTTAAGTGTCTTGCTCAGGGACACAATGGTAGTAAGTGGGGTTTGAACCTGGGTCTTCTGGTTCATAGGCGAGTGTGTTACCCACTAGGCTACTACCACCCTAGGCTCCACCCCTCGCCTGCTGCTCCAATTTTACTTACAGCCTTTTACTACATATAACACACACACACACACACACACACACATTTTGGACCCTATTCTCTGTAGCTGGTGTGTGACGGTCAGCTGGAATGTTCCAGAAGTGATAAAAAATTCAGTCGGCTGGTCCAAATTGCCCTGTTCATGTGTTACACCTGATGTACAGGTAAAAGGGGCGGGTCTCTCAAGAGTCTGACCCCTCCCCAAATTGACCCTAAGTTTAGTCTTTTTTTTCTGTCAATAACGAATTTACATGGCAACGCGTGTATTTTTGTTCAGTAATCTTTCACACACGACGGGGAACGCGGTGGTGCAGCTCCTCTCCCGCCGGGACGTGGAATATTCCCACCCAGGCCGATACCGGGCAGCACGTTGCCGCGGCGATACCAGCGCCTGCCCCTCCTCGGGCCGCAAAGGGCAATTTCCAGGGGAGGACGGCGGCAGTCAGATCCCCCTGCCGGTGACGGGGAGCCGCCGCCCGCTCATTAAGGAGTTAATTCGCCCCGTCCTATCTCTTATTAGTATAGTGAACCTAAAGCAGTGTGAATTCTTTAAATTTCTGTCCCTTATCAAGAAGAGGAAAAAGGGGGGGAGAGGGGATATTTAATCGGTTAAGTAGTCTTCCTGGGGAACTGGGCTTCTTCTTCTTCTTCTTTTTTTTTTTTTTTTAACGCTCTTCCCAGCAACGTAAAGAAATCCCGCTGAAGCCGCCCGGCCCCGTAATTCAGTTTTTAAAGCATGGAGGAGGGAGGGGGAAAAAAAAAAAAAAAAAAAAAGACTTGATGAAATTCCACTATCAGCTCCGAACCAATATGCAAAATATCTCGCTGGAAATCAAATAGCTATTATGTTTTCATTTCCACGTCGGCGTATTTGCTTAATGAAGAGGAGACAGATCAGACCGGCGCAGAGAGTCTGCAGGAGACGATAACCGAGAACGGCTCCCAGCTATCCGTACGGAGTGACGCTGGCAGTCACAGGGAGGAGGAGGAGGAGGAGGAGGAGGAGGAGTGGAAGTATGCTGGAGAGGGGAGAGGTGGAGGGAGGTGAAATCCGGAGAGAGCGAACGGGAGGGGGGCGGGCGGACGGACCGGCCGGCGGCGGCGGCGGAGCTCAGCAGCTCTGGGTCCGTTTGAAGTGCCATGAATCTCATTGGCTGATTTATCAGCGTATAATCTCCCCTCATTATCATAAGTAATATAATATATCATTATTCTACTTATTTGACAGATGGAAATGATGGACACAGTTGCATATTAATATCTACATTTATATTATTAGTCGTATTGTCATTATCACTATTATATTTTTATTAGTTTCATAATAAGTATTTAATTGAAGAGAAAAATATATTTTTGTTTAGAATACATCCGTTCATTTGTATTTTTTGGGGTCCCTCTCTTACTTTTATGTGGGTTCAGCCAGACATACACATACACACTAGATTGACAATTAGCCATAAAAAGTCCTAAAAATGTAATAAAAAAAAAAAAAAAGAATTGTAATATTTGTTTGATTTTGATGATATGCCCACATTATTGGGCGGAGTTCAGACGAGAGAGAGAGAGAGAGAGAAGACTTGATGGCATCCATCTCCCTCTGCAGCTGTCTGTCTGTCAGGCCCGGTCACTGTCACTTACTCTCGGCTCTGTGGAGCCCGAGGGGCGGAGCCTGGGGACCGTCCCTTATCTCCAGCACCAGTAACTCCGCTGACAAGAGCCACCTGACCAGCCGGCGGCCAGTCCGCGGGGTCATCCATCACCGTACCACTCTGTCAGAGATCAGTAACTCCGTGCGTGCGCGTAGCTTTTCGTTTTGTCCAGAATATGATGTCGGCGGCGTGCGAGGTCCGATAGCTCGGGATCTGTGGGGGTGAGCGACTCCGCCCTGGCATTCCCCAAATTCCAGATGAGACCTTCAGTGCAGTTTTTCCCTCTCTCTCTCTCTCTCTCTCTCTCTCTCTCTCTCTCTCTGGATGTTGGTGTTAAGTCCTGATTGGCTGATAGGCCGCTCCTCCTCGGTCATTAGCGTGAGAGGCGCTGAGTGGCGCGTGCGGCGGCTGGGTTTGATGTGTTGTCTCGCCGCTTAATCGCGCGCAGGTTTGATGTGGAGTTAGTAAAGCCGCGGCTGTATCTCCAACGCCTTCATCGGGTCGCCACCGCTGCATCACGTAAACCCGGCACCTCGCCCTCGCCGCGTCCGTCGCCCACTTCACTTCTCTTAACAGTCCAACCTTGAACTGTCTGCGACTACAGAACATGCGCATCACTCATATTTTAGACTGAATGCAGGGATTTGCTCGAAATTCACGAACCGTTCGAATGCGTCTAGGGAATCAACTTAAAACCGCCCGTCGTGGTTAAATTCGTCAGAAGGTTAGAGTATCGTGATGAATAGACGTATTTTGATATCATCGTCAAAGTGTATCGACCAGCCCCGGCTGAGGGGCGGAGTTCGCTTTCTAACAACCGGATCTCTCGTTTCTTCTACTTTCCCAGTTCTTTTATTTAATGACGTGAATCGGGGTCCTGTAGTTGAAAGGTCAACCTAGGTCAACCTAGCGGTTAAGGAAGCGGCCCCGTAATCAGAAGTTTGCCGGTTCGAATCCCGATCCGCCAAGGTGCCACTGAGGTGCCACTGAGCAAAGCACCGTCCCCACACACTGCTCCCCGGGCGCCTGTCATGACTGCCCACTGCTCACTCAGGGTGATGGGTTAAATGCAGAGGAAAAATTTCACTGTGTGCACCGTGTGCTGTGCTGCTGTGTATCACATGTGACAATCACTTCACTTTATTTAACTGAAACGATTTTACCAAAAAAAAAAATAGAAATGGACCAGCAGCATTGGTTTTCTATATGAGAGAAATGTGTCTGAATGTAAAAACATTCTTTGCTTATTACTTATGTGGCAATCGAATGGAATGTCCTGTCCATTTCATTCCCTGTGTTCATGTGTTCGTCAGTGAAATGGAAGGGAAAATGCCCTCCCCGCAGACACACGGCCGCAGTGAATATATGCACGTGCTCTGACGGATGGCGTGATTATTTCCGCCTCGCTTGTTGGGAAGCTGCAGTCTCGTCGTTGACTTCTGGAAACTTGCTTCAGCGCGGCGAGATAAAATAGTTAAAAATAAGCGATTATTCCAGGGCTGAAAGCCTGAGTCCAGGCGGAGCAGAAACTTTTCCGCGCCATTTGATGTGCCGATTGATTCATTAAAGCAGGCCTGTTATAGGAAGGGGGTGGAAAAAAAAAAGAATCTTAATAATTCAAAACTTACATTTAAAACATGGAATATAATTGGAATTTTAAACAGTGAAGTCCCTTTGTACAATTCTGATTAAAGGGAAATTAATTGTATGAAAATGTCTTCACAGATACAGAAAATTAGATCCACCATATTTCTAAATATATTCAAAAAAAAAAAAAAAAGGCAAGGGGGGGGATCGATCTCTTTTTAAGGTCCAGATCTGGCTGTGCTCATTTTATCTGAAATTACAGTGGAGCATGCAGGCGTGGAAGTGAAATTAGCCTAAAGATGTTTCATTTCCAAAGACAGAAACGCGATTGTTTCCCGGCATTATCTCCGGCGCGGTATAATTGCTTTGGAAGTGAAATTAACAGAATTAGAAAAATTGCCTTTCCCTTTTCCGACAAGCCTCTTTATTCACGGTATTGTTGTGCGCTTTGTATAGATTATGGGCCTTTTTGTTCTGTGAGTGTAAATATATACGCCTGCAGTCACGGCTTTAGTTCAGAACAATCCCGTCCCTCCGTCACAACTTGATGAAAATTAATTTACAAACCGTCCCGTTTTCCCAACAAGTGGGAATTTCCTTAAGATTTGGTGCTGTGGCAGGAAAACCCCTTTAATTCCTGGATAGTGACACCCTCAAATGTGTGTTTTTCCTCTCCTCTCCTCTCTCCCCTTTGTCGGACGGAGCCATTTGGGAATACATTCATGCAGGAATAAATTAATCCACAGCCCGGAATAACGGCGCTCCTCATTACTGGCTGTTATTGTAACCTCATGAATATGTATTGTTAGAACATAATGAATCTGTAGGTCCTGTTTCCTATTGTGAGAAGGTGACAGAACAATTTAAAAAATAAAAAAAAAGGAATTCAGACAGGACAGAGAAAGAGACGTTGTCGTTATTATTCCTTAATAAAAGACTTATTTTTTCATATTTTCTATATTTTCAATATGGCTTTACCGGAAACTTCTTTGTGTGGAGTGTTTTAATTATGTGTACTTTCATCAGTGTGCTGAAATAAACATATAATCCGCATATTGTCAGCGGGGATTATGGAATTGTGATATTATAGGTGTGGATTAATCAGTGGTTGATAAAATATTTATCCTGTTCGTTCAGCGAGTGTTAAGAGGCTGTGGGATTTCTACTCATCTCAAGATGAAGGAGTGGCTGAAGGAGATCCCGTGCGAATCTATTTCTTTTCACCCCATTATTCTTTGCGAATTCAAATTACGATTTTTAAGTCTTATATTTAAAAGAATTTTTTTTAATCCATTCTGTTGCAGTGTGGATTGCCATGTATTTAAATAATGGCAATAATAATGCTGCTGCTGAAATATATTTGTGTGTAATTCTAAAGAATGCATTTATATGATACATTCTGCTCAACAACAGAATTCTGTAAAATATAACATGAAAACAGAATATCAATGCTCCTCTCCTCTTTCCTCGCCTCTTCAGGTTCCATCGGGGACCTGGACGGAGGGGAAGAGAATGCGCCTGATGATGTCAGCATGTCGGGGGATGAGGGCGGAGCCTCGGACCCCGAGGACTCGGCAGAGTGTGACAGCTCCAGCCCACCGTCTTTTGCCGCCCTTTACAATGAAGGTGAGCTGCGGCCAATCAGGGAGCAGAGTTCATACGTCCTGGGAGTTTAAAATGAGAGACTACGTATCCGCATGTATGATTGGTTTCCATGGAGACAAGCTGACAGGATGAGCCAGTTATCTAAAAATTGGCTACATGTATTCATGCTGTAGAGAGAAAAAAAATAATTAAAACACTTTCTTTTATCAGGAATTAGACATGGGGATATTAGGGAATTTCAGGGTACACTGAAATAGAAAAAAAACATTACTGCATTGGATTTGTATATATAAAATATAATATCCCCCACCAGGACCAACCAGGGGGAATATAGTCCTGGTGGGGGATATTATATTTTACATATGTAAGGCATTCTAAGGCATATATATATATATATATATATGAGGCATAATAAAATATAATATCCCCAACCAGGACTATATTCCCCCCAGAATCTACAAATCCAATGCAGTAATGTTCTTTTCTTTTTCAGATTTCCCCGAAATTCCTCTAATATCCCCATGTCTAATTCCTGATGTTCAGAATTCTTTTTGTTTGTGGAATTTACTGTGTAACTAAATGCTGTTCAATACACCAATAGGGGAATCCATGTTAGATTTTCAGTATTTGATAACATTCGGTTCATGTTCGGGCGCAGATTTAATGTGTCCACGCTTTGACATGAAATATGTTTCCCAGCACCTGGCCACTTTATTAGAAACACCAATTGGGTGTGTCCAGTTCAACACTTTCTCCCATGTGTGGCACTTTACAACAGTGTTCTGAGTTCTTGGGAGCTATAGATGATATACATTTACATTAATGGCATTTATAAGACGGCCTTATTCAGAATGTCACTACAGTCAGTAGTGACAAGGACAGTCCCCCATGAGACCGTAAAAGTGTCTTGCTCAGGGACACAACGGTAGTAAGTGGGGTTTGAACCTTGAACTTTGTGGTCTTCTGGTTCATAGATGGGTGTCTATCCCACTAGGTTACTACCTCCCAGATTAAATGGAATGTATATGTGTGTGTGTGTGTGTGTGTGTGTGTGTGTGTGTGTGTGTGTGAGACAGGTATCAGACACGCTCAGGTGAATTATTCTATACTGGAATCAGATGCACGGACCCACTTCTAAACTCACTATGACTTTCTAGCACTTTCTTCCTTTCTTTTTTCTCCCTCCACCAGCTGCCAGGCAGGAGGTTTCGCTCTCATTCTTCTGCTGCTTATTTAAGATTTCTGTTTTGCAGTTTAATCTGGAAAATTCCTGCTCTTGTGAAATTTGGGTCGGGGGTGATAAGCGTCTGTTCGTAGGTTGGCTTTGATAAACGCATGGAAATTCTGTCAGGTGCTAATCGGGACTAGATTAGAGATTATCCCGTGTGTGTGTGTGTGTGCGCGCGTGTGCTCGCCTGTTCCCGGCTCTGCTTTTGTCCTCTCCTCCCATAAGCGGGCGAAGAATAGAGACACGTCAGCGTGTTGTTCGGCCCTCGCCGGGGTTCCTCTGTTGCCGGGCGATGCCATTATCAGCGCTCTGTAAATCAGCCGTGTTTGACGAACCTGCTCTTTCAACATGCGATCAATACCCCCTCGTTATCAGGCCCGCGCCGGCTAATAAAGGGTCGCTTATCTACCATCTGTGAGAGAGAGAGACAGCAGATAACCGGCTGATAGCCGCCGAGCGCCGAGGGAACGGAAAAAAAAAACGCACGTATTACCGGCCTGCTTCTTCTGTCGTATGAATCCGCTAATCGTCCGGCCAGAGGTTATCGGGCCTCGTGGAACTATGACCTTTGACCTCGCCGCACCGCGGCCTGCCGGCGAGCCGGCGTTGCACGCCAACGTCACTTCCTGCGCCCGGTTGCCGAGCGGAGCGGCGGTGTCCTCTCCTCCACATCAGCAGGCGGCTGATAACCGCAAGCACATGATGGGCGCGGGGGTGGAGCCGGGGGGGGGGGTTTGTCACGCGTCATGTGATCCGAGCTAAGTGGTCACGACGACCGCGGCTGCCCGCACGCAGCAGACGTGGCGTTATTTGATTCAAAATAATAATTTTGGTCATAATTATGGTACTTGATCAGCAGAATAAGACGGCTGAGTTGGGTTTGTCGCGTTCTGGCGAGATGTTTGACGGGGCAGACATGGGCGTGTGAAGCTGGTGTGGGAGTTCAGGTGCTCGGGTGACTTTGCCCTCCAGGTGTGACAGGGGAAGTGAAGCTTATCAGATGCTGCAAGGCGGCGACGCTGCGGGAAGGGGGTGGGCGGGGGCTTTCTGGGTGCCGCGGAGGGCTGGGGGTGAAGGGTGCTGGCAGAAAAAGTCTGTGTCGACTCCGGCTGATACCTCCCGTCTCTGCTCAGATGATATGGGAGATAATATTGATGATATTAAATGCAATAACTGGGGTTCCAGCTCCACTCCCACTGCCTGAGCTGTGCTGGATAAAATCAGTGTGCCATTCAGTGTGATTTATAGCTGAAAATAATGGCTGTTTAGGCAGGGGGAGGGGCTGTGTGTGTCTGTGTGTGTGTGTGTGTGTGTGTGTGTGTGTGTGAGAGAGAGAGAGATGACTATAATACTATGGCCTGTATTGGGACAGTGGGGAAAGGGTAACACTGTGAGCATTTGTGTGTGTGATTGTGTTGACAGTGTGGGGTGTGTATGTATATCTAGTGAGAATGTGTGTTCTGTGTGTGTATCTCTTTGTATCTGTATCTGTGTGTGTGTGTGTGTGTGTCAATGCACTGGAACTGTGTACGTTGTTAATTTGTATTTGGCTGGGCAGTATATAATGTGTGTGTATTGTTGAGGGGGGTGCATGTGAATGTATATGTGATATGTGGATTTTGCTGGACTTTTATGTGTATATTGTGTATTTGTGTGTGATTGGGGACTGTATATTATGAGTGTGGGTGTATGAATGTGCTTGACAGCGACGTCTCACGCTCCTCACCAGCCTCCTGATGTTGTTCTGAGGCAGTGCGTTCTACTCTTCCACAAGCGCTACTCTCAGTTCTGCCAGGTCACGTGGGGGTGGGGTACGATCATTCAGTCTCTGCTTCAACTGGTCCCAGACTGTTTGAATGACGGACTTACTGACAATGTCAGCTTTTTATACCCACAGAATGTTGAAATGGTTGTCTCTTGGTATTGGCCCCAATATAAGGCCCACCTCTACACAATGAGACCATTACATAGACACACCTCATTTTGTGTTTTCCATCACCCCAATACAACTGCCTCCCTATGCCAAAAATGTCTGAAGTGAAACAAACACCGTATGTATGACGTCCACTAAGCCTCTCACAATATCCCTAACTTATTGTGGGTAGTGGATGTGCATTGTGCATGTATGGGGATGGATGACTAGGTGTAGTAGGTGTGTGTGTGTGTGTGTTGTGGATCTATGTGTGACTCTAGGATGGTAGTGGCTACACTTGCCTCTGAAACACCTGACTTACTACCATTGTGTCCCTGAGCGAGACACTTAACCCTGAGTGTCTTGAGGGTGACTGTCCCTGTAACTACTCATTGTCACTCTAAATAAGGGTGTAATGTAAATTAAAGGAATATATTCAGTAGTGTGTGTGTGTGTGTGTGTGTGTGTGTGTGTGTGTGTGCTGTGATGAAGGCACTCTGCTGCATTAATAACTGGACGTGTCTGTGTTTATGGCCATATCGATCGCGGCCTATCACTGTTTATCGGCGTGGGAGCGCAAGGGTAAACACGCCCTTTGTGCTGCTGATGAGCCGTTATCGGGGCCGAGGGGGGCGGGGTTTGGGGCGGAGAAAGAGTTGAATAGGACACCCCACCCCACCCCACCCCACTCCCCGCCACTCAGAGCTCAAATTCTAATAGAGGCCAAACCAGTGACCTCCTTCAGAGAGCAAAGAACGTGAGACACACACACACACACACACCGCCTTTCATCACGACCGGAACGTTCTAATCAGCAGTATCGGTGATTGGTGGAGATAAAGCTGCTGATTGGACCAGGGCGTTTAGACCGTCTGATAGAGCGAGACAGAGAACAGTTTTTTGTTTTGTCCTGTTCAAAAGTGCCCATGTGTGTGTGCGTGGGCGGGGTGAGGTGTCACGTTACAGAGGAACCAGGAGGTTTTGAGACCTCTCATGACCCTTTGATCAACCGACAGAAACAGACTTTTTTTATGAACACACACACACACATACACATAGATGAACACACTCCCTGACCCTGGGGTCGACTTCCCTCTCTCCCTGCAGAGCCCAGCACCGAGGAGCCACAGGCAGCACCTGACAGCGAGGAAGAGGAGGAGAAAGGCCTCCCACCGAGCACCGAGGAAGAGGAGGAGATGGAAGAGGAGGATGATGATAGAGCGCCACACTGGAATGGCCCAGGTCAGTCGGCTTCAACTTCTCACCTCTCAGCCCTGTTAAGAAAATGAGCCTGCGTTCAGCCTGTGTTTGCAGTCCCCACACACTGGTCCCCGGGCGCCTGTCATGGCTGCCCACTGCTCACCAAGGGTGATGGTTAAAAGCAGAGGACACATTTCGTTGTGCCGCCGTGTGCTGTGCTGCTGTGTTTCACAATGACAATCACTTCTGATTAGCAAAACTTCCATTAGCAATTCAGACGTGGTTGTACCAGTGGAACGGATTTCAACATCATATCAAGTGGCTTGCTGGATAGCTACTTCTTCACACCCTCTAACCCTGCTTCCTCATTCTGGACGATTTAAAACACCTCCTGTCAATACGTCACATGCCCAGGTGTAGCGCCCATCTCATTTACGACATTTGTCAGACGCCCTTATCCAGAGCGTCTTACAACCAGTAGTTACAGGGACCGCCCCCCCCCCTTCCTGGAGACACTCACGGTTAGGGACACAATGGTAGCAAATGGTGAGAGACACAATGCTCAGGGACACAATGGTAGCAAATGGTGTTTGAACCTGGAACTTTGTGCTTTTGTAGCTCAAGGGAGTGTGTCGTACCCGCTAGGCTACTACCACCTAGGGCAGCGGTGGCCTAGCGGTTAAGGAAGCGGCCCCGTAATCATAAGGTTGCCGGTTCGAATCCCGACCCGCCAAGGTGCCACTGAGGTGCCACTGAGCAAAGCACCGTCCCCTCACACTGCTCCCCGGGCGCCTGTCATGGCTGCCCACTGCTCACTCAGGGTGATGGGTTAAATGCAGAGGACAAATTTCACTGTGTGCACCGTGTGCTGTGCTGCTGTGTATCACATGTGACAATCACTTCACTTTTTAACTATCACCTCCCTTTCCTTTGTTTCCCTCCGTTCTTTTGTATAAAATTATAAAATGAAAGTGATCATTTTTGTCATTGTGAAACACTGCAGCACAGCACATGGTGACACACAACGAAATAGTCTCCTCTGCATTTAAAGGGACCTTGGTGGCATCTTTTCAGTTCGGGATTTGAACCTGGAACCTTAATAACCCCTTAATCACTGAATCACTCAAATCTGTGCTGATCAAAATCGGTGGAAAAAACTTTTTATCATTTTCCCAGCCAGAAAAACCATAAAGCCCCGAACGAAGCAGTGTACACGACGCCGCACCACATCACCACGCGCCGACTAAAGTCTCCTGCGTTGTGCGCAGTAAAGGTCTGGTGTGATTCTGTCACGTCAGGTACACGCCGTTCTGCTCGGTCTTATCCCATCAATCTCACTGTCCTATCGTATCTTATCTCCGGCGCGAACGGTTCTACCGGTCCAGCAGGGTCAGCTCTGTGCCATCGCGTCCGAGTGTCATCAGCAATAACGCATTGTCTAGTGTGACCTTTTGACCCCGCCGTAGTGAAACTTTTGGTTGGAATAATGGCATCATGGGGGCTTCTTAATTGTATTACATTGATTTGTACTTGATCGTTTATTTGCGCTGATTTTGAAATCCCACAAAGCAGTGAAGATCCGTACCGATCTGTACATGTTGCAGTGCAGTGTTGTAGCTTTGGACTGATATTGCCTTTACATTTACGTTTAAGGCATTTGGCAGACGCCCTCATCCAGAGTGACAATGCGCATCCATGTTGCCATCTATGAAATGATCAGTTCTGGTTCACTAGGACCCCCAACTATGAATACAATCTTGTTGTATTCACTCTTTTGTAGTTTCTATATGTAAGTCAGACAATAAGAAGGTTACAAGTTCATCTAAATATTCTCTAATGAGGAAGGTCTTGAGCTGCCGTGTGAAGGTGCTCAGTGACTGAGCTGTTCTGACCTCGAGGGGAAGTTCATTCCACCACCGAGGGGCCAAGACGGAGAAGAGTCTAGATGAGCGTCTTCCTTTTACCTTCAGGGATGGAGGGACCAGGCGAGCAGTACTGGAGGCTCGGAGTAGACGAGGTGCAGTGCGAGGTGTAATAAGGGCTGTGAGGTAGGATGGTGCTACTCCATGTCTGGCTTTGTAGGCCAGCATCAGTATTTTGAATCTGATGCGTGCAGCTACTGGGAGCCAGTCGAGGGAACGTAGCCTTTCTCTGGGTTTACCCTTGAATAATCTTGGATTAATGGATTATGTCACAAAACTGAGCCAAAAGCCTGGACTCATTTGTGGAGTTCTTCACACCAAATTAGAACGCTGTGAGTGCAACAATCATTTCACACAGGAAAAAAAAGTCGTGAAAATGATCAATATGGATATTATTGATCATCCGATTGCTTTCCCGGCCAGAAAGCAGCCATGGAAGTGCGAGGAGGTACGCTCGAAAATGGCCTTCAGCTCTCGACCAATGACGCTGTGAATGGTGTGATAGATCTGGGCAGGTGCGTGGGTTTAGGAGGGCTGCAGAACCCTTTGACCCCCGCCTGGTTGCCCCGATGTTGGGTGCTGGGGAAGGTCGCTTGTGTTTTCCCACGATCCGGTCTGAGAAAGTGGGAACGCGATCCCGGCGGGGATGTTGTGCTCCCGATCTAACGGAACCCCGGTGCCGCGCCCGGCCGGCCTGGAACGTTTTTTAACGCGTCGCAGCGAGACGCGGCCCCCGGAGTCGGCCGGTTTATCTCCCCTCGGTGTGTGTGGCTGGATGCGAGTGTGTAAACGCTCCTGCGCCGGTCCGCCGCGCCGCACACGCGTGTCCTGGGCCGCGCCTCGCGACGTTTTCACTATCGTGCCGCCGCAGCCCGCCGCTTTAACAGTAATTGGACGACGTTAATTGGCGTGCGGCCGCTGCTCGGCGATGTCGGTGCGATTAGGCGCCTTTCTCTCCCTCCTCAGAAACTAACTGGTGCCGATGGGGGGAGGGAGGGAGGGGGGGGGGGTTCAGGGTGAGGGAGAATGGAGAGAGAGAGAGAGAGAGAGAGAGAGAGAGAGATAGCCCTTCTATCAGCACCCCAGCAGCCGCTGTCTTTATCAGGAGCACGATTGGCAAAAGGGAAACTTTGACCGGCCTGAATTTTTCTCTTATCGTCAAGACCCCCCCCCCCCCCCCTCTCCTTCCCCTCGCTCTCTTCCTTTCCCTCGCTCTCTCCATCTGTCCACCCCCCCCCTTCCCGGTCTCTCCATCACCACCACCTCCCCGCGTCCCCGCACTGCAGACCTGAGTCCTGCTGCCGGAGCGTCGGCTCTCTGCCGGCGCCATTTCCCACAAGCCCCTGGGAGCGGGAAAGGGGCTCAATCGTCCATGGTTCTGACATCACTTCCTGTCACCTTTGATAGAAAACCGTACAAAAACTTTTTGTTTCCTCTGTCCACAAATCGCTCACACATCACTGTCAATTTACCAGTAAATATACAATATATGAGGTCAAATTTATTACAATTACATACACGTCCTATTGATTTATTCGTTAAAATTTCATTAGAATGTTATTTGAATGCATTAGCAGTAATGCAGTAATGTGGGGATGAACAGAAAATGCACTGAATTAACTAATTCTGCTCTTTTCGTTTGTGTAGGGATGCAGTTTGTTTGGTTTTTTTTATGATTAAAAATTATGAAATTAATAATAATAATAATAATAATAATAAGGTATTGCTCTGCTGAATGAAAGAAAAGGCGTTGCCTGTGCTCAAGTGTCAGGCGTGGTTCGATACGGCAGAGCGGCTTTTTAATCTCAAATGTGTCCTGCTGCATGATATGCAAAATAAATTATGAAAAAAAAAAAAAAAAAAGAATTTTTATCTCCAGAATGACCTTGCTGGCTGGAGGGTTTGATATTTTTCCTCTCTGCTTAGAATTCTTGATATGCAAATAGGCGCCCCGTAATCCCCCCCCCCCCCTTCTCTTGGACCTCCAGTGCTGCCCAAACGGCGGAATTGCGGCTGGAAACGTAGCGCCCGCACCGGCCCCGCCCAGCTCCACCCAACCGCGGCCTTATCCACCACCGTAATTCAAATTGCCGCAATAAAACGCCGGCATAATGGCATCGATAGTCATAATAATTATTGTTATTTACCCCATGTGCCCGTTTCCCGCTCATATTTAATTATAGCCGGCCGGCGGCGGGGGGGGGGCATTATCGCCGTCGTTTAGTTAGACGACTCTCGTTTATTTTTCCGGCCGAGTGATTGAGCCGCGGCGCGGCTGATACGGCCATTTTCCCCGGCGTCAGCACTGTCCGGCCCAAATCGCTGCCTACCTGCCGAGGAGGCCGGCGCCGTGGCAAATTAAAAATATATCAGCGCCGGCCAGAGGGATGAGCTGCGTTTAAGAGTCCTGAGAGGGGGGATGAATGGAGGAAAATGTGTGTGTGTGTGTGTGTGTGTGTGTGTGTGTGTGTGTGCGCGCAGATATGATCAGTAACAAGTCCAACACTCATGTGCAGTAAACGGTGAGTGTACGGCGCGAATACGTTATATTTCTCCACGCCGAGGCGGCGTCCATCAGCCCTCGAAGTGTCACTCCGTCTCGTCTCGCTCGTCATTGTCTCCCCGCGTTCAGATCACTCGCGGCGGCGCCGGGAAACCGAGATGCAGAACATGTCTGCACCGCCACGAAAGCAGGAGAAAGGAGAGAAGAACAAAGAGCATCGGTGCAGGTGCAGGATGTGTGTGTGTGTGTGTGTGTGTGTGTGTGTGGGTAGGTGGGTGTTAACCAACCTGATTCCGAACTCCCACAACCCGAACGTTTTTTTTTCCGACACCCTTTGGAGCGGCTCCCTTACCGGACAGCCGGGGGGTGGAACCCCATTTCAGAATGGTGTGGATATGTAGATCAGGTGGAGGTGTGGTGTGTGTGTGTGTGTGTGTGTGTGTGTGTGTGTGTGTGTGTGTGTGTGTGTGTGTGTGTGTGTGAGGGAGAGAAGCCCGACCAACTTACCGAGGTTCCAGCTGACTGAAGATCCAGAGAAAAGGGAAATTTGGTCGGGGGACATTTACATTTACAGCATTTACCAGACGCCCTTATCCAGAGCGACTTACAATCAGTAGTTACAGGGACAGTCCCCCCTGGACACAGTCAGGGTTAAGTGTCTTGCTCAGGGACACGTTGGTAGTAAGTGGGGTTTGAACCTGGGTCTTCTGGTTCATAGGCGAGTGTGTTACCCGCTAGGCTACCCTATGACGTGTTGACGAGGACCGGGACAGCGAAGGCAAGGTTACGTTGCTGAAGGCGTATCCTCGTGTTCGTTCGCATAAGAACCCTCATGTCTCGTAAGACCAAAGGATATGATGGCAATATAGATTTTTTTTATTTTCCAGAACTGTCTGCTAACTGATGGCCCAAAGTTCACAAAGTCACGAGACAAACCCTGTGCGCGCGCACACACACACACACACACACACACACATTCTCTCCCCAGCCTTCCATTTGCCTCTCCTTTTTAAGCGGAAATGAGCCTTAATCAGGCTTAGTATGACTTTAACTGAACAAGCTCAGATGTGGTCACCTGATGAGATCAGACACCTGCCACGTCTCAGACTGACGTTGTTCCGCGGTGCGGGTTGCGCCTTCGCCCTTGTTGGAAATAAACCGAAACAGCACCGTCTGCCCCACTCTGTGTGTGTGTGTGTGTGTGTGTGTGTGTGTGTGTGTGTGTATTCTTATTAAAACACCCAGGTGTGAACGCTGAGGTCACATTCACTATTTCACCAGTCAGAACGTTTGAATGGAAGCGCTGATAATCTTGGTGTATTGGTAGTGGGCGTGGTCACGCTTGTGACGTCCACCGACACGCCCTGTGCACCGGGGGTATTGGGAGTGTAGAGAAAGGGAGGAGGTGGACGCTGTCCTTTTTTAATAGTCCGCAGTGAGGAAGTAGGGTCATGCCTACAGGCTCCACCCCTTTTCAGACTTTGTTCATAAAAACTTTTGTGAAAGTTCATCTCCGGGGTTTCAGAAACGATTACCTACCAACAAAAAGGCCAAGCAGCAAGCAGACACGTCCACTTTTTGTCCATTCAATTCTCTTACGTCCTGAAGACATAAAACCTGTGATATTAGTGAATATACTTACATTTACATTTACAGCATTTACCAGACGCCCTTATCCAGAGCGACTTACAATCAGTAGTTACAGGGACAGTCCCCCCCTGGAGACACTCAGGGTTAAGTGTCTTGCTCAGGGACACAATGGTAGTAAGTGGGGTTTGAACCTGGGTCTTCTGGTTCATAGGCAAGTGTGTTACCCGCTAGGCTACTAGGCACTACTTCACATGCTAGTGCGTTTATGTCAAATGTTTGTCTATCATGACTTGCGGTGTTGAATGTTGTGGCGTGGAAGCTGACGCCTAGATCCCCTAAAACCACACACACAGACACACACACACACATAGCTATCAGGCTAGCTGTTCCCAATCGCCGATGGCTTTGTGACTTCTGGCGGGACGTTGCCGTGGCGATTACAGCCCTATCAGATGCTTGCCATTTTCTGCAGCACGAAGCCACATCCTGCCTTTCCTGCCGCCAACTTTCAGTTTGTCCTTCCTTCCCTGGCCGATATCTCGCCCCGGCCGGTTTCCCGCTGCCTCCATCTCGTCCTGGTCCTACTCCAAGGCCCAGGTATCAAGACCCGTCATCGCTCAGGGTCCCAATCTCCACGCGTCACATTGTCTGTCTTCTGATCCTTCATGTCACCGGTCAATAACCAGTCAGATGAAGTCAAATGAACTGGCCAGACCAGAACTAGCAATACACCTCATGCATTGTATGCGGGTTGTAGAGGAACCGGAGTTATGCTACGTATTATTTCATATTAAACCCGTATTCGCTGTCTCTCTGGCTGCGTCGTTGCGATTTTCCCGTTTTTATCACGTTTTTCCATTTCACTCTCCCTTTTTTTTTTTTTTTTGCTTAAATCTACATTCACCAAAGCTATTATTCAAATGCCCTTTACACAGCCAGAAGGAGTTGCTAAAGTAGACATGAAATAATTATTGAATTAATTATCGAAGTCACATACCGTACAATTAATTTTGTGGCTTTGCCCGAGTCTCTGCCAGCCCTCCCCGCCCGCCACCTCCCGACTATGCAGCGAGAATGTCAAGAAACATTTTCTAATTAATTTATGTGTGATTATCAGGCAGACTTTCTGGAAGGTCCCCACTTTTAATTTGCGGAGGGATAGCAGTGGAGCTGCAGGAGCCGGTGGGGGACCGAATGCCTGAGCACGTGCCGTCGTCCGCCACCGGTTCACGCCCATCCTGGTGATGCAGACGCGCTTCAGGTCCTGTGTGCCAATCATTGTGCCCAAATTCAGATCAGTCCTGGCCCATCAAGGCATGGACTGCGGTAAAGTGAACGTGAGGTGATTGTCATTGTGCCACACAGCAGCACAGCACACGGTGCACACAGTGAAATTTGTCCTCTGTATTTAACCCATCACCCTTGGTGAGCAGTGGGCAGCCATGACAGGCGCCCGGTGAAATTATTGCCATTTGCACAGGTACGTTGTAAATCTTGTGCATTTAAAACATAATACAAGTAAAGAAAATACTCTCTGGATTATTGCACATAAACACATTTAAACTTGTATTGATAGATATTAAGTAAAAGTATATTGATTAGTTAAAACAATAGCATCATGCTAATGCTAACAACGCAACGCAACGCTACCTTCTTGGCATTAGCGTGTCAGTGCCAGTTTTGCTTGCCGAGAGGAAATGACATTATTTTCTCAGTCACAGTTTTAAGTTTGATTTCCATTTTTTCCCCCTCACCACTATCTCCAGCCAGGTTGCCTCAAAGGCTGACGGCGGCCCGTCACCCCTCCACACATACACAATTTAGCATTTATTCATTTGTATTTATTTTATCTGCCCGCGCATATTCGGCTCGGGCACATTTGGCGCCCGCTCTTTTCTGCGGGGGTTGTGCCGGGCCAGATAAAAGTTCAGAAGTACAGTTAAGAGAAATTAGTTGCGTAAACAGTAGTAAATGTCAATGATAAAGTTCTGTTGAAGCTCATCTGATGCGCCTCGCCACGCAGGTGTCTTATCTCCCCCGTGCAATGGCGGGCAAAACGGGAACGATGGCGCCTGAGCATGTGATGCATATCCCAGACATTTCTATCTTTTCAGCGAAACACTTTGACCCGAGGGACGCCGGTCCACTTGGATGACATTAAATTATTACTTATTTATTCATTTGCTCGTCTGTTTTCTATTAGATAGGCTGCGGGGAGCTTTCTGCCAGGGTCAAATGTGGTTCAGTCATTGGCATCTTCATTTATTTATTTGTATGTTTGTTTATTTATTTAAATTGCTGTGCTGTGTGCTGATTGGTCATTGTCACTTAAACTTTGAATGCTGATTGGTTGGTGTTCCGGTGTCCCTAGTTGTTACTGCTGGGGTGGTGTGGGTGGTGTCCCCTCTCCCGTCCACCCGCAGCATCCAGCGGCGGTCGGGATTTGTCATCCTGCGGAGGTGAAGCCCCTCCTATTAGCGTGGGGTCGTAGTTCGCGGCGAATAACGATTTCCTGTTGCACTGTGTCAAAAAATCAATGGCGCCGCAGCGATCTGCTCATTTGATATCAACAGTAGTCTTTTTAGAAAAATCAATTAGGCCTCAGAGGCTCTGGGCTGAGAGCAGCCGGAGTGGGCTGCTAACGAACTTTTCCTCAATTTCTTTTATTCTACCTTGTGTGTGTTAGTTTCTTCTACATTTACATTTACAGCATTTATCAGACGCCCTTATCCAGAGCGACTTACAATCAGTAGTTGCGTTGTTTGTGGGTGTGGTGTATACGTGCCTAACGTGGAGCTTTTTCAGCCGCACTAAACGCAAGAGGAGGGTTACAAAATGCTTGCTCTGTAGTTGACGCTGAGGTGCCACTGAGAAAAGCACCGTCCCCACACACTGCTCCCCGGGCGCTGTCCTGTCATGGCTGCCCACTGCTCACCAAGGGTAAATGCAGAGGACACATTTCACTGTGTGCACCGTGTGCTGTGCTGCTGTGTATCACAATGACACAATCGCTTCACTTTACATCTAAAAATAATCTCTACTAACAGCAAAAATAGTTCTCAGTTTGTTATATAATTACCTCAGATGGCATTAAGAACATTACTTTTAAAATGTCTTATAACGTGTGTAGGGAGGATTTCGTCAGTGTTTTGATTGTCTGAACATTTACACGCTGCTACACTGAACATGTCAGGAGCTTCGTGAGCACACAGCCGTGTTTAAAATTCACTCGTTTTGGAAAATAAGATTCCCACCGACATTCATACACCTGTCATATACACAAATACACAATACAACAAAATACACAATACACAATATTCAATACAAAAAAAAAAAAAAAGAGGTGTAGGATCAGAAGAATCATGCTACATATAATACACACACATAGCATAATTGCTATATATATGAGTGTGAGTGTGCGAGCTTGTGTGCATATGTGGCTCATGACCAAACCCTCTGAACCACAGACATTGGGTAATTAATAGCTTCCCCTTCCTCTGCTGTGCTTGGCAGCGCTTCTCGTTGGTGATGTGCAACGGCCCGCGTTGGGCCGGTGGTCAGGAGTTGCCCGCACCTCGGCCGGCTCCCGCTGTTCCAGGTGCTTTTCCCCGCCTGCATCCGGGAGTTGGCGCGGCCGTGTTTGGCTGGCGTGTTCACTCGGTTTATCGGCTCTCTGACAGTGGCGCGGTGATGAGGCGTTGGCCAGGTGAGCCTGACGGGCTGTTTTCTCCCCGTTATCTCCCCGCCCGCTCCCTCGCCATCCAGCTGCGTTCTCATCGTCAATTTCGTGACGCCGATTTTAAGGCCCCCGTCACCATCCCCCCAACCTCATCACTAGTCTACCTCCGTCTTTTCCCATCCTGTTCCTGGCCTTCTTCTCCATGGCTAATTGCATCAGTCGTTTTGTTAATGATGGAGTGATTGTTTTATTGGCGCGGCTGATAAATGGACAGGCCAGGCCGATGTCTGATGGAACGGCCGTGGCGATAAGCAAGTCTGTGTGGACTCGGCCGGTGTGCAGGCCCATTGATAAGGCCAGTGTGGACTCATCGCTATTGATAAGGTCGACGTGCCTTTTCTGGGCACTGGTCACGCCGTGCTATCGATATGGCCTTTGGGGGTTATGGCCCGGCTCTGGGGGCAGGCCAGGTTATGGTGGAAGGGGGTCGTGTGGAGGTTAAAAAACTCACGCACCCCGGCCCTGTTATCCGGTTAGCCGGCATATGGGAAAACAGCTGGAGGTATGGAGGACAGAGTCTGGCAGAGATCGTCACAGCAACAGCAAATGGAATGCCTCGGGCTCCGCAGAACATGATAACCATGTGTAATTTAAGTTTTAATTCGGTTTATTTGTTTAATTTAACCAAATTAAGAGGACGTATTGCAGGTCACAGTACTGTATTTCAGGAAATTGATGACAATGACCTCGGAGTATTGTAGTTTTTTCTTTTAGGTTTAAAAAAAAAAACGCGTATCATGGTGTATTGAGCCGTAGATGAGTTTGTGTAATATCATCAGATTATTGCTCATGCTTTTTATTGCTAGTCGAGCGTCTTCTGACTTTTCTTCCACCTTTTCATCCTTTCTTTCCTCAACTTGCTGCAGTGTCGCTGTGTTTCTCTCTCTCTATCTCTCTTTTTTTTTTTTTTTCTGTTTTTTTCTGCCACCCCCTCCCTCTTCCTCCCGCCCCCCTGTTGGCTATGGGAAAGCCATTTTATCAGCGTCTGTCTGTTGTTCTCTGGTGGGGATAGATACAGAGAAGATAGATGAGTGTTTTGACATGGAGAGTGTTAGACAAACACTCTTATCGGGCCGCCACTTTAGCCCGACCCCCGAAAGAGAAGCTGCACCACGCGGGGGCGTGGGAGGGGGGTGACCGCAGGAGAGTAGGGGGCGGGTGGGGGGTGTTCACAGTCCTGGCAACGAGGTCCATGTGACAGAGTTCTGTTGAGGTTCTCTGCAGGAACCACTTCCTTTTAGGACACATGGTGGACTAGGTTGGGTGGGGCTTGTCAGATGCTTCTCAGAAAGTGCATCTCTTTCCAGCAATAGGGACACAGATGGCCTTCAGACGCTGCCCCCGAAACCAAAGCCTTGACTTCATCCCAATTCCGCTCTTATCGGCAGCAAAGGAAGAGCAAAAGTTCCCTCCATGCTGGGAAGTTCTTAAGTTCTGAAATGCAGTTGGGGTGGAGACCTCCATATCCAGAATCCATAATATCACACTATTATCCACCCATGTGACCTCATGTTGACATCATGTGACTAATGTCCCCTGTTAGTGCTGGTGAACGCGCTGACATTTAGTTTGAAATTTTCTGTTCGTGTGTGCTTGTCCTCCGCAGATGAATTGGAGCTCAGCAGTTCTGTTGAAGGTGCAAAGGTTCATGCCGTCCAGGACCTCGCTGCCGACACACTGTGGGGGCCGTACGATGGCAGCATCCAGTCAGAAGAAGCCGAGGATTCACAAGCAAATGAGGTGAGGCCTGCAAGATGCAGCTGTCCTCGTGCGAACCTGTTCACACTCCCAGCCTTTAATACATCTGGAACAGACACCATCTCCTGACCAGCTCCTGATGGTGTACCATCCTACTGGGTTTAGGTGCAGCATATCATGCAGCCAACACACCTGATGCCACCAAACCAGACTGTCAGGGTCATCTGTCATGGCGGCTCGAAGCTAAAAATCTGGAAATAGTTCTTAAGACAAAATCATTGAACCAGTTTCACTTTAAAACCCATGAGCGCCTCTGAGGAACCTCACTGTTTCCTTCAGAATAAACCTCACGCTGCCCGTCTACATCTCCACCACGGGGGTCATCTGCTCCTGTTCCGGCTTCTTCCGGCCCTTCCCTCCCTGCCTCTCTCTCTCTCGCTGCAGACGAGCTCTCGCTTTTAACTCGCTGTGGCGCCATCCTCCTGGACAACCAACCCCAGTGATTGATTCTGGTTGATAGTCTCCTGTTTCTGAGATTTCATATATTATCAGGATTTTGAAGTCCACACCCACTCACGCCGCCTGCGCCCTTCCTCCCCGCTCCTCTCCACCGTCTTGCCTCGTCCTTCCTGGTCAGAGGGGAAGTCTTCCGTTTCCTTCGACTACGTCAGGCCTTCTTATGCCATTTTGTCCTCCCTCCTGACTCGCTTGTCTTCCTCTTTCTACGGCTGGACTCTCAGTATCTGTTGGCGATAGCGTGTCAGAAACTCGCATTCCTCCCCCCCAGAGTTCCTGGCTGCGGGGTCACGAGGGGCCACGCCCAGCTTTGTGGCGGCTCGTGTGATGAGATCCAAATCTCATTTGCACAGCCCCGGCGCTGCCGGATCCTTCCAGAAAACGGATCCTGCCAGCAAAGCAATTCGGCCAATTGGCTGTGGAAATCGGAGGGCACCGGGAACTCGGCCCTCGGGTTCGCCTCAGAAGACACAGGAATCGGCAGGCCCCGATTTTACTTTCAGAGTAGCAGAGGCGACGCACCCGATACCTGTGCCGTGCCAAGCTCGCTCCCTAAATCTGGCAAAGACATTGGCCGCCATTTCACCCACAGTTCATTTAACACAGCGGCGTAATAACTACTGCCTACTGCAACAGGAACAGTTTTTTTGTCGTGTTTTATTTCCGCTAAGGTCCCTTTTTTATTATTTAAATATTTTGAAACAAATTTTCACGCTCAGATTTTGACCCCCTGGCTTTTGGCTTGTGGTCTGCACATCGTAGAGGCGTGTGCTGGTAAGAATCTCACGATACGCCATGCATCACGATGCTTTCCACCGGTGTCCTAGTATCGATACAATATTACCACCAAGTAAAATATCGTACCAACGTATCATGCTGTATCAACATTTTCTTACGCCCCTCGCATAATTTTATCCGACTTAATAGGTGACTATGACTACCGTAAATCTCAAAACCAAAAAACTCTAGCAGTCAAATGAAATCGATGCTTGCCTATGCTCTCGACTTTTTAAGTTGGTCATGCCGACAAAACGTGACTCGATTAAAATGCCGTAGCTAGTATTAGTTATCATTCCAGTAATGCTTTCGTTGTTACATGGACTTTTTCGAGACTCATTTTGCCGGAACGACACAGAACCTGTACGAATGTAGACGAAACTATAGATCTCCACCCATAGACCATACTTTCATCCAGAGTCCTGACATTTTATTGGGTGATAATGGATCCCAATTTGCACTTCCACACATTCAATTTTGGCTCTGCACTCACCTGTCCCAACTGGGAGACGATGCCAACTGTACCCCGCCCCCCTCCCCGGTTCCGCCAGCCAGAATCGGTGCCCTTTTTCCCCGCTGTGCAAATGCACCTCTTATTTGGTGGAAGCAGATAAGATATCGGTTTTATATGGGACCTGCCCAGCAAGGCTGCGAGCGGGAGCGCACAAACACGCCAGTTGAAGTGTTGCAGCGTTTAAGCTTTTGTGGGTCATGCACGTTTTCACGCCGCGGTTCCTTGTGCATTATGCATCACGCGATGCACGAAATGCAACTTCAGCTGAGCGCTGCTTTCAAAGTAAAAGTATCGCGATTGCATGCGATTTGCATCGACTGATTTGGCTATATGCATTTAAATCCAGCAACCGTCTGACGTTTACTGACCCGGCATGGCGTTGACATTCGGCCGGGCCTGGCGCTCGCTGCCGCCTGAGATCAGTTGATCTCCAAGCTGATCGGGCTGCAATTGATCTGTGTTCGAACCAATCTGTTCCCCACGTGCACGCCCTCCCTCTCGCCGCGTAAGAACAGAGCTGCGAGGCTCGATCCTGGAAGTAGCGCGAGTGTGGAGTTCAAAGCGTTATCGCGCGCAGAGCGTCTTTTCATCATGTTTTAGAAACAAGCGTTTGCGCTAATCCCCCAATAATCTCTCCAGGAGAACTGGTCTGATAAGGAACGCCACCCACAGCTCGTGGGCCCTCACTCTGGGACCCTCCTCCCACCACCCCCCTCCACTTCGCGCACCCAGGAAGGACGCGTGAAGGTGAGAGCCCTGGCCCCGCCCCCATCCACACCACCCTTTCATGTGGGAACGAGTTAATAAAGCCGTTGTGATCACGTTATTACCGACGTGTACTTTGTCAGTATATGACGAAGTCGTCCATCTGAACAGTGGAGGTTTGGGACGTTCTGGACATTCTCCGGACGAGCAGTCGGATGCAGCGCAGCTTGCAGGGGAAAGAGAACGAGATCCAGGTTCTGCAGGGCCGGCGGAGGGGGGAGAGAACCGGGGGAAAATCCTCCCTGTATCTCCGAGCCTCATCTCTGTCGGTTCAGGAGCCGCTTTCCAAGAGCGCCTCATTTTCAAATCTCTTATCTCCCGTCGGGAGCGCCGCACTTTTCCCGTTTTACATGTCATTTGCATGCTGCTCATCAAGCCCGGACTCTCGTTCTGGGGGGGGGGGGAGCGAAGTCGGGGACGCGGAGTCTTCTCTTTCTGTCACTCGTCTTGTCTTTCACTTGGGCGCTCGGCACTCTGGAAAGTGGATTGGAGTGCGGAGAGCCGTGTGTGTGTGTGTCTGTTACCGAAAAAGAGAGAAAGGAAGAAAGAACATGTGTGTGCGTGAGCGAGAGGGCGGATGAGAGAAGGTTTCTGATTTTTATCTCCTTTCCTTTTCTTCTCCAGAGTTTTGGAGGATTCACACAGTGACCCCTTTGTTTGGGACAGTGTGCACCCCCGTTTGGGAAAGGAACCATTTCCTGCAGGAGGGAGATAGAGGGGAAGGGGGGGGGGGGGGGTAGACGGAGGCCTTGGACAGCAGAGGTGAACGTGTGGATGGAAAGGAAAGGGGACGAATAAAGGGACAAAGATGGAGACAAAGTGTGAGATGAGGCATGAAGCGAGGGATTAATGAAGAGAGGGATAGATGAAGCACTGGATTGCGCTGGAGATGCGGTGGCGGTGGGGAGGGGGCGGGTAAGAGCATGGGGGCGGGGCAATTTAGTTTTACTGAAATTTCAGGCCCGGGATGGTTTTACAGCAGATTAGATCTGCCAGGTACAGAGCCACTAATTCAGCAGGAATTCCTGCTCCGCACCTACGGAACGTTCCCACAGAATTCCAAAATGTTCCGTTCCCAGGGCTTATTCAATTTTTTCAAATTATGGAAATGACCTTTTCGATCGTGGGAATTTTCCAGAATATTCAGATATTGCAGTATTACAACAACATTTATCAGCTTGTCGGTTGTGGCATCTCAGAATTCCCGAAATTTCCAGTTTCTGAACAAAATCATTCACTACAGGAGTAAAAGCCTTTTTCTATACGTCGTGAGAATGTTCCAAACTGGTAGGTTGTGCGGCCATAAATATTCCATCTAAAGGAATGTTTCCTGAAAATGGGGGAAAAAACAAGTGAGCGTGGAATAATGTTTCAATGTCCGGTCTTGTTTTATTTCATTATTCCATCTGTAGCATTTCTGTAAATTTGTCCATTTGCTATTTGCTAGAATACGTCCTAAACCTGTAAGTGCCATGTTGGTCCCCCTCGCCTCGGGCCTGGCCGCGCGGCCGCTACATCTTGCCGTATGTAAATGTGGGATTGACCCGCGCGGGTTAATGCGGATACGTTCCCCTCTTCGTTTCTTGGCAGAAGGGGGTGTGTTTTTGTGTGTGCGCTCCTTTCCCGTCTCCGCCGCCGGTGAGACAGAATGAACGACGGCAGAAATGAAATCAGCCGAGCATCATTTGCATTCAACTTTTATCGGCGCGAGGACGGCGTTTTTTGGAACTGATAAGACGGAGGGCGTCACGAGGGCTGAAGGCGGGGGCCTGAGGTTTCTCTGTGTGTGTCTGTGTGGTTGAGAATGAGGGCACCTCTACTTGTGTGTGTGTGTGTGTGTGTGTGTGAGAGCATTCGTGTGTGCAGAAGTATGAGCATGTATGAATGTGTGTGTGTGTGTGTGTGTGTGGTTGGGGGGGTTTTGGGCTGCTGGTTAATATCAGACCAAATAATTAGATTGGCTATCGAGGCGGCGGCAGCAGCGTGCGGATCAGGCAGATTAGCGGCCGCCCGGCCGATTCATATTCATGAGGGACGCGGGGGCCAGTCGGGCGGCTTAGACAGCGGCTCAGAGCGCGGCGCCGGAACGCTCGCCCAGGACCGCCGCCTCTCGCACACCGTCGCCGTATCCATTACACTCCTGCCAGACAAACACCACGTACGCTGCAGCCTTAATTCGCTTTAATTGACACTCTGTAATAAATCATTTCAAACGGCATAATCCGTCGTGGTGGGTCTGCTCTGTTGGGTACGTGGATCCTTTGAGCGGTAAGTGAAAGGGTAGTTGACCCTCATTGACCCCCGTGGCCCCGACTGTCACCTCCAAGGCATAGTCAGAGCGGCTGAGAGAATCATCGGTGTCCCTCTCCCCTCCCTCCAAGACATCTACAGCACACGCCTCACCAAGAAAGCCCTCGGCATAGCAGCTGATCCCACCCACCCAATGCAAACCTCCTTCAGCCTGCTGCCATCAGGGAGGAGACTGGGGAGTGTCCAGGCCAGGACCAGCAGACTGAAGGACAGCTTCGCCCATCAGGCTGTCAGGAAGCTCAACTCCCTCCCGGCTCTGCCCCCACTCCCCTCACTCCCCTCTTCAGCTCCACAAACTTTCTGAACCCTAACACACACAAACTGACCATGCACCAGTCACTCTGTGCAGCTCTGGTCTGCCAACTACCTCACTTGTCACTTCGTCACTTTAAACTTACCTCTGTTGCACTACATGGTTTTTGCACTCTCCACCATGTGCCCTTATTTGTATATGGTGTTTTTAAAATTGTATATTGTGTTTTTTAAAATTGTATTTATACCTTTGTATTCAATGTTACTGTTTTGTATTTAATGTTACTTTTATGGGTCAGAGAGTAACGTAATTTCAATTCTCTGCATGTCCTGTACATGTGGCAGAATTGACAATAAAGCTGACTTTGACTTTGACTTCCATTATGTTGGATCCGTTTACAGCCAAGCTTTTGGAGGATGGAGGGTGTGTAAAGTGGGTCTGGATTCTCAGTGCTCAGTGGCAGCTCGGGATTGGAACCGGCAACCTTCCTTACCTCCTACGCCACCACGGCCCCAGACCTCACTGCTGGGGCTTCTCCCCGAGCTTCCTCCCTTCCTCCTCCCCCTGCTTCTCTCTGGATCTTGGCTTCCTGTTCTCTCTTTTTCCTTCTGTCGCTTCCTCCTCCACTATAATTTTTTTTTTTTATTGTTACATTGGTACCATTGTGACATTCTTCTGTATGTCCAGGAAACATCAGGTACCAGATTCACCAGGTCCATGCGACCTCTGACGTCCACCCCGAGCTGGATTCCGCCCCTGTGCTTTTAAGCTTCTGTAACTGAGCTCAGGCAGGTGAACGTCGGGGTTCCACCGTGGCTGCGGACCCCGTGCGGACCCCGTGCCGATGGTTCTGATGGGGGGGACAGGAACTGAATTAGAGGATCAGCAAGATGAGCAGATGTTAAACGGGTTAAACGGCACACCTGACTGCACGGTTATCAGACACGCACGGCGATGGCCGCGGAGACAACGTGAAACTTTACTCTCCGCGTCGGAGCTCAGTCCTTCGCGGGGGCCGCAATCTAGCCGAAATCTGGCACGCCGGTTATCTGCGCGGGAAGTCTCTCGCTCGGCCCGCGCCGCCGGTCCCTTTACATCCGACCCGCCGCCTGCCTGCCTCTCCTCGCGTAAACTCTGATCTCAGATCAGCGCTGCAGTGAGGGTGAACTGCAGCGTGCCTCTCACAGGACCACACATGACATGAAGATGATGGAGGAAGGTTGAGAGGCATCATTCTCAGGATTTATTCGATCTGGGAGATGTATTGCTAAAATATTATACTGTTATTATGAACATTCATCAATTTGTTTTCAATTTATTGATTGAAAACATTGTTTAATTAACTGTAGTAATACACTACATTTTCATTAAAGGTGTCAGTGGAAGCTGTCTTCATAATTTAATAAAAAAATTATAATTTAAACTAGTGCCGTTCAGCATTTGCTGTATGAAAGGAGAGAATTTTCAGAACTTTTCATGACATATCTCACTATAAACTGCATATAAATGAATGAAATGCCCCTTTTGATGCCCACTCTGATTGTTTTTAGATGCATAAGAAAATGAAATCATAAACATGATTACGCGTGGTGTTCAGATGGAAGGACGAGTCCCCGTAAAGCGGTGTGCGGGGTCGGTAATTTGTCCCCATGTTTATATGATCCCTGGTCCGGCGCGTCAGGTTAGCCGTGCACCTGATACCTTTTGGCAAGGTCGTGCTCGGCTGCACGGAGGTGAAGGCCAAGGAGGGACTTGAAAAGCCTAAATGCCTTTGACCCGGGGTGCAGCGAGGAATGTGGGCGATCCAGAGTCGGACCTGGAGGAATTGCTCAGGTACCGGTCCCAAAACGAGATTTAGGTTTCTGCACCGTTCTCCTAGATTTAGAAAAATATGCTGAAAGTTTGAAACAATATGGCTTTCGGTGTGTGTGTGTGCGTGTGTGTTCTTTCTCCCTGTCCAGACACCGTCTGACCAGTCTGCCCTTTTCCTTTGTGGCTTCTAAAGTGCAGTTTGTGGTAAATTAGCCTGAAACAAATTAGCAGAATCACGCAGCACTTATGGGTCGGCTGGCCCGGGCATCGGGTTTCAAATTAAAACAAAAGGAGGCCTATCTTCCCATCAGCACCGGTTCCCCATGAAACCCAATACAGACCATCTTCAGGCAAGAACAGACAGAATTAGAAGTAAACCTTCAGCCGTCCTCCGGCAAGGCCCGGCTCTTATCCACTTCCTGCTCCCCTGTCAGGTCCTGTTCCCCTAAAAGTCCCTTCGGTGCTTTTTGGGGTTTATGGGGACACGAGTGTCTCCTTGGGCCAGGGGTTTTAAGGACACCCAGAGCTATCTGTATCTGGATTTACCTGCCTCTACCTCAGTTTTTTGGGGGGGATTATAATTTTTTTTGTCATATTTATGAAAGCCTACTCCTACTTGAACAGGTACTGCAGATTGGTTGGCTCTTATTCATCATTAATTGATGAATTATGATGAGCTGTTTTGATTAGTATACATGTATAGAATGTCACACTCCTTCGTTCTCTCTGTTCTGATAGTTTCTCTGGTTCTCTTCCGTAACGGTTCATCCTCTCTGGCCTCCTCTCTGATGCTCTACTGCCCCCTGCTGTTCCGCTGAATCAACACTCTTCCACTTATTAACAGACTTCACTATGATTCAGCTGTGATCAAATAATAAGAATAAATGTCTCTTGGTATTTTACTGCTCATATGCAGCCGCATCCCTGTGACTGTGGACATGTTTGCGAACGGCAGCTGGGGCCTGGCCGACGCGCTGTCCGAATGACGGACGGGCGGAATGGTGGAATGTTCTGGAAGATCCCCTGAAACAATGAGCAGATTGGGAGCGGGAGCCCAGGTGTGCGTCTGGGGCCTGGCCTCCCATGGGGCAGGTTTCTATACGCGTCTCATGGATCGTGCACATGCACACACATAAATCCATGAAAATGAGAAAAGGTCTGCGGGGGATCGTCTTTCTTCTCACTGTTTGTCAGGCCCTGTCCCAGTCAGGACAAGGTCTTCGGCTGGACTTTGTGTTCTGGTGGTTCACTGGCCGATGTGAAGAAAATGGCCAGTTTAATTTTTATCTGGGACTGTAAGGTATTCAACACATAACATGGACTTGACAGCAATTTAGACTTGCAGCTCATGTCAAGTGAAAGGCTGGTGCATTAATTCATAACAGTGATTAGAAGAACAGTCCGAATCCAGTATTTGGCCACACGGTGGTATAACTGAAAATGAATTCTTATTCAGATTCTTTTTCTGTGTGTGTGTGTGTGTGTGTGTGTGCGTGTTTAGGGTCCTGCCGTGACTTTGCTATGTGCGGATGACGAATGCTGGCTCGGTAAAGTCACTGTGACCTGCAGCCCCACCGAGGCCAACTGCACCATCTACAGCCAAGGTTCGACCTGCGTATTGATCAATCATGTGTTTCAGCGGATCGGATATAAACCCGTGTAAATCAGCTTCTTCAAACGAATGATTCTGCATTCTGCTGATGTTTATTTTCACACACTTTTTTTCACATTATTTAAGGAAGAATTTATTAATTTGCTGAATAAAATGTAAATACTCATTTAACATTGAACCTTAAGAAACCAGGAGTGAAGTGAACAAATATCATATTCATGGTGATAATAACTATAACCACATCCTTTTGTTATTGAAAGAGTGGTAAAAGTGAAATGTGTGTGTGTGTGTAGGTGAGGAACTCTTCTGTAAAGTGACTCGCGCTGTTCCCAGTGGGGAGGTCTTACTGGCCACACTGGCCTGGCCCACCACACAGCAAACATCTGGCACTCAGACCCAGCACGCTCCAGTGAAGGAGGAGCGCGCGTATCCGGCCGCCCTGCACTCCGAGATCCAACTCCTCCCACAGCAGGCTGGCATGGCAGCCATCTTGGCCACCGCGGTCGTCAACAGTGAGTGAATGTGCAGGCGACCCAATGCTGATATAATGTGAACATCCTCACTAGAGTCTGTAATGTACAAAACTGGCCAGGTAACAGAAGTTCAGCAATGTAAAATTATGTTAGCTGTATTTTTAGGCAATGTGAATATTGCAACACGTTACATGCTCAGGTTGAGCAGCAAGTAATAAACCTGTTTAAATAAATCAGCGACACATATCCAGTAAAAGAGGCATTCGACAGTGAAAGTGGTGGCCTGGCAGGTAAGGAAGCGGACCCATAACTGGAAGGTCAAGGTGCCACTGAGGTTGTCTTGAGCATGGTACAGTCCCCACACACCGCTCACTAAGGTGGATGGGTTAAATTCAGTGGACACACTTGGTTGTGTGAAGTGTGTGCTGTGTATCACTTTTTTTTGTACTTAACACGGTTTACGGGACTTTTGCTCAGCTCCTGCACTTCACCCGTTTGACCATAAGGTGGCAGCAGAGTCAGTCAGGAGGAAGCAGCAGTGAGCTTCGCTCGGGCCGCTCTATCATCTAGTTGGTGTCGGTGCCAGATCGGGCACGACATGGCAGTGCTGAGTGTTATGATTAATCACCGCTGTTCAGCCTTGAAGGCGAACACGGGCGTCCATATTCCCAGTTCCTGCCGCATTAGCCGAGTCATGAGCGGCAGCCTAATTACGGAACAGCGGAGTCGTTATCAACTGCAGCCCTCCGTTCAAGACGCGCCCTGACACCAGATCACTGTGATAACTCGTGCATACATACATACACACACACACACACACTCCAGCAAATCAACCTGTTGCCTTGGTGATGATGGCTCAGCTCTGAATGCTTGATACACTATCACATAAACATGTGTGTTGTTGCTTTTAATTTACTTTGCTAATTCTAAAAGGTTTTAATCAATGGCTTTCTATTCATGTAGGAGAAAAGAGTGAAGACAGTGGACACAACTAAGTGCTCCAGCAGGGTTCCTGTAAAACTAAGAGATAGAAAAGTGAAGGAGGGGGAACAGTGTGACTAATGCACTGGAGTATTACATCATTAAGCATGTATATCATTTGTACCATAGGGCTATGGTACCAAAAAGTGACACAACCTAACGTGTCCTCTGCATTTAACCATCACCCTTGGTGAGCAGTGGGCAGCCAGGACAGGCGCCCGGGGAGCAGTGTGTGGGGACGGTGCTTTGCTCAGTGGCACCTTGGCAGATCAGGATTTGAACCGGCAACCTTCTGATTACGGGGCCGCTTCCTTAACCGCTAGGCCACCACTGCCCCTAAAATATATTTTCTAATATATCAGCAAACTGTATTTGAAGTGTTTATTACCGGCGCGGATTTATCCTCAGTAGCAGGATTTTTCACTTGCTGCCTCTCTGCTTGTCTGGTGCAGAGGACATATTCCCCTGTAAGGACTGTGGCATCTGGTACCGGAGCGAGCGGAACCTGCAGGCCCACCTCATGTACTACTGTGCCAGCCGCCAGAAGCAGCCCGCAGCCGCCTCCCCACCGCAGGACAAGCCCAAAGATGCCTACCCCAACGAGCGCATCTGCCCCTTCCCACAGTGCAACAAGAGCTGCCCCAGCACCAGCTCTCTGGAGATCCACATGCGTACGCACAGCGGTGAGGCGCTCGCACACACTTCATGCCGCCTGCTCACCACACCCGCCATCAAGTGAAGCCCCCTCGCAGCGTCTGTTTACTTACACGCAGACTTACTCATTCAGCGCAATTCACACTGAAACCAAGCTGTTCATTACAAACCAGTTGCATTTTGGGATTGCCAAAGAATGAAATCCCAGTTTTACACAAATTATCACGTTTGAAGCCCGCACAATAGGCGCCTTCAACAAATTAACTCCCTGTAGCCAAAAATGCATTGATGGTCTTCAGCATAATCAGTTCCTTCCTTTGTATTGTTCTTATTGTTTTTTTTCTGCTGTATAATTTTCACTCTGTCTGTGTGAATGTGTATTTGTGTCTTGTAATGTCTGATCTGACTGATGGAAATGATCAGATAAGCACACACATGGTGACTAAGATTATGAGAGATCTTCAGAGCTCATCCTGTTTGTGACTGAATCGCTGAAAAAAATTTTTTCTGGTGTCACTTGTCTTAATTAGAACTTACTTTATTAATGTGTGTGTGTGTGTGTGTGTGCTTTTCCCAGGCGAACGCCCGTTTGTCTGTCTGATCTGTATGTCGGCGTTCACCACTAAGGCTAACTGTGAGCGCCACCTGAAGGTGCACACAGACACGCTGAACGGTGTGTGCCATGGGTGTGGCTTCATCTCCACCACCCGTGACATCCTCTACAGCCACCTTGTTACCAGCCACATGGTGTGCCAGCCGGGCAGCCACAGCGAGGTCTACTCTCCGAGTCCTGGTGTTCCCAAGCTGCCCGTAGCCACAGGTGAGCTGTCTGCCCCTCAAAGGGTTACGTTAGTCCAATATTACAATATGTGGTCGTGTTTTTACGACTTTTTGTTTCTTGCTTGTTGTGTCAGGTTTGAGCCCAGGGGACTCTGGGATAGTCCTGAAGTGCCAGGTGTGTGGCACGGCTGCCGACACGCCTGCCCTCTTACAGCAGCATGTGCGAACGCACTTGGAGGTGCGCGTCCCAGCAGAGAGAAGCCCTACACCTCGTCAAACAAGCCCATCCTCAACGCACCTTCCCCAGCCCCAGGAGAGGGAGCCGGCCGCCTGCGTCCCCAGAACCGACTCCACCAGCCCGGGGGCCAACAGCAGCTCAGCCACCCCTCTGGGACTCTTCCCCCTGGACCCACTTCCTCCTAGCCTGCAGATTAAAGAGGAGCCTCGTTCTGACTCAGAGAATGATGAGCATGAGGAGACCGGCCAGGAGAACCCAGATGGGGAGGAGGTGGGTTGCCATGGTGACGAAATGCCCCCAAAGCCCGTGTCGTCACCCAAGAGCCCCACAAGAGTGGTGAAGGCTGAACCAAACAGCCCCACGCCTGGCTCCAGCCCCGTGCATTCAGGATCAGGGGGGTCTCCTCTTTCTCAAGGGGCTATGTTCCTACCACAGTACATGTTCAGTACAGAGGCAGCCATAATGCCACAGGCATCAGAGATACTGGCCAAAATGTCTGAGATGGTGCACAGTCGGTTGAAACAGGGCCAAGGTCCAGCCCCTCAGGGCCTCTACCCAGCCGGCGCTACCGCGTCCATCCACAAGGGGGCAACGTGCTATGAGTGCGACATCACCTTCAACAACATCAACAACTTCTATGTTCACAAGAGGCTCTACTGCTCTAGCCGCCACCAGCAAAATGACACTGCTGGAGGGACGAAGGATGTTACCGCCACAAGCGCATCAGTGGGCTGTGGCCAATCTCCTCCAGCTGCTGCCGGCTCAGATGGCAGCCAATTGCTGTCCGCATCTCCTAGCGACTCAGATGGTACCACCCTGGGAGGTTCTTCTTCAGACAAGCAGGCTGAGGTGAAGAGCGAAACCCCCGGGCACAAGGACACGGGCTGCTCCTCGTCTTCGGAAGGAGAGGGGGGAGGTGGAGGCGGAAGCGGAGGTGGCGGAAGCGGAGGTGGCAGAGCCAGCGAGGGCAGCCAGAGTCCTGGCGGAGTATCAGTTGAGGAACCTGATGAGGATCCATCTCGTACATTTTGTGAGGCGTGCAATATTCGCTTCAGCCGACATGAGAACTACACGGTCCACAAACGCTTCTATTGCGCCTCACGCCACGACCCATCCAACCAGCGCACCTCCCATGCTGGTAAAGCCGCCTTTGTGCCACAACCCTTTCGCACCCGCAAGCGCAAGAAGATGTATGAGATCCACATGGCACGTAGTGAAGCCCTGGCCAATGCCAGAGCCTCCCCAACGATGCCCAACCTGTCCCTCAAACAGGAAGTGTCAACTCCATCCTCGTCTGCTGTATCAGTAATGGGCGTCTCGGTGATACCACCTCATAGCACAAGTCCAGAAGGTGAGGGTCCCATAGACCTGAGCAAGCGTCCACGTGTTAGGGAGACCCCCAGGGGAGCAGCCTGCCTGCCCTACCCCTGACTGACTATCATAAATGCACGGCCTGCAGCATCAGTTTCAACAGCATTGAGAACTACCTGGCCCACAAAACCTACTATTGTCCTGCCACCACCCTTCAGCCCCACACCCTCGAGCAGCTTTACCGACTCAAGAGACCCGCCTCCACCTCCCCCAAGAACCGAGGCCTGGACCTGCACACTGACGGACCTCCTTCAACAGTCCAGGGAGGTAAAGCACCCTTGAGTACCATTGCAGTGGCTCTCCAACCTTCCCTGCCTGGTTCAGAGGCTTTTGGCATCGGGGCGAAGCCAGCCAGTGTTCCCCCTGGTACGCCTCCTGTGGTTTGTCCCTACTGCCCACCCAGTCGTGCGTTAACCTGTGACCTGGTGGACCACTTCCGCTCGGCCCATGGCCTGGTGCTGACACAGCAGCAGGCAGACGCCCAGCCAGCTGTGGTCAGCCCCAAACCCAGCTTGAGCCCAAGAGATGGTGCTCCAGCCACCCCTCCGAAACCTGGTGCCCCACTCCGCAGAGACAGCATCAACGGCCGTGCCCGGGGAGATGGGGCCACACCCCCATCGCCCAGGATGAATGGAAGCCCAGGCAGTGTCCACATGGGAGGGAGCATCTCACCGCAATCAGCATCTCAAACAGCATCACCACCCAGCACACTCCCTCTGACTGTGTCCCCTGTGCCTGAAGCAGTAAGGGAGACTGCAATTAACCCAACACATACACCCAATGAAAGCCACACCCCTACAGCTACCCCCAAGGCTCCGCCCACCCTGCAAAATGGCAACACTCGGTACTGCCGCCACTGCAACATCAAGTTCAGCAGCCTCTCAACTTTCATCGCCCATAAAAAGTACTACTGCTCCTCCCACAGTGCCGAGCATGTCAAGTGAGCCCCGCCCCTTTGGCAGGAACTCCTCCCCATCCAGCATCTAAGCGTGATGCTGGGACTGTTGAAAATGGGACTGTTACTCGCAGGCCCGGGGGTTCAACGTTTGAACTGTTGTCATGGTAATTTTTTCTGAGTTGATGGGTCAAGTTTGAATTACACTAAAAGAGAGCACATGTGCCCACAGTTTAAGTTTCTTGGCAATTTTCTGCACCCCAGAATTTTGGTTCCTGCTTCTGAATTTTTTCAATCAACACAATGTAATCACTGTCTCTTGGCGTGATCGTAATCTTTCACGGGAATTGTGCCCCCTAGTGGACATGCTGGGAAAAAGGCCTGTATGATATTGGGAGGGATTTGTATGCTGTTTTTCTCTAACATTGTCTCAAACTAAATTCTTAAAGAAAATATGTAAAGGATCGAAGTATTTTTTTTTTGCAAATGAAGGCTACAGCTCTGCATTTTTTGCAAAACCGTTTTCATGTAAAGCCATGTGCAGCTTTATAATTTCAGTCCTCAGTGATTTCATCATGTCAAGAAGAAAATACTACCTAGTGTCTCTGAAACATGTTTCTACTTTCAATTTTATTTTATTCAAAGAGACTGTTGCAATCTTAGTGCATTAAATTCTTTTTTTTTTTTTTTTCTGGTTTTGAAGTATGGTCAACCTTGACCAGTGACCACTGTGACCTTTTGATTTTGTTAGTACATTTTTAGTGTTTCTAATTCACATAATTTAGACGTCTCTCTTGTTTCGTGTCTAGTCTGTGATGAATTTGCCCTCCGGTGCTCTGCAGATCGTTCAGAAAGACTGGGGCAGCAGCACTGAAATGGAGAAGATATGTAGTCCAAATCTGTATCCCGGAAATCAGGACCGTGAACTCGCTTCCCAACCGCAGATGGGAAACATTTTCAGTTTTGAGGCCCCTGCTGTCCGGTTATACAGTAAATTCCCAGTTTAGAGCGGATTGGTCACCAGTCAAACAGAGCAGCATCATACAATCTTCCGCTGTGACCGGGCAGCCAAGTCAAGGCCTTAACTCCTCCAATGCAGCCCATTACGTTTGCCCACCTAGTGGACTTTCCGTGCGTTACTTGTGGTGTTCCCTTCGCTGTGTTACAAAAGGCCCCGTCCTTTCAGCGCGAAACTGGAAACAGGAGTGTTGTGCATTTGAAGGGTGCTGTCCTCGTCATATTGCCTGAACAAAGTGTTTACAGTGGCATCGTGTCCTTGTCACATTCTGACCTAGAGGCCCTCTGGCCGTTCTAATGGAAGAAACCAGTGCGATTGGGGAAAAAAACCAACAAAACCATTTCACCTCTGCCAACCCGTTCCCCCTTTTTATTGCACTGTGTTGTACAAATTTTGCTGAATGTTTTAGTTTTAGATGCTTTTTTTTTGTATTTGTATTTATGGTTTTACAGCACTTTTCTTTGTTCCAGCTCATCCCTTGAAGGACTTCAGCTGAAAAAAATTTAAAACATTTTAAAACACAAACTAGAATTTAAAATATTTTGTGAATAATTACAAGTGTTGATGGAAAAAATGATATTGAATGTCAGACTTTTTTTTGGTTCTCTATCCTTTTTTAACTTTGCAAAAAAAAGAAGAAAGAAATCACTACACACCTGTCTCAACTATGCATGGGAAATAAAGAGTCCTTTAAATAAAGGACATTTTAAAGTGCAGCTTGTGTGCCTTGTTCTCCTAATTCATGGCGTGACCTCAGGTACCCACTTCCAGTCCCACTCCACTCATCAATGTTCAGTTTCTGCTGACCAGGTGGGATGATGAGGCTGTGACTCCAGTCGAAATTGTTCATAATGAAAAAACTTCAATGACTTATTATATTGCACCAACATGGTGTAAGAGTAAATTTATTTCTACGCTCCCATAGGGAAACGGATAATAACAGCAGCACGGCACGTGGTGCAGAATACACTCGTTATTGTCATTTTGATACACAGCAGCACAGCACACGGGGCACACAGTGAAATGTTTCCTCTGTATTTAACAGTCACCCTTGGTGAGCAGCCATGACAGGCGCCCGGGGAGCAGTGTGTGGGGACAGCGCTTTGCTCACTGGCACCTTGGCGGATCGGGATTTGAACCAGCAACCTTCTGATTACGGGGCCACTTCCGGGGCAAGTAAATCCATTTGGAAGGTGAAGTCATTTGCCCCGAGTCGCGATAAACATGATCCTTGCAAGTTCATTTCTGTCGAGTCTGAGCTTCCCTGCCCAGCCGCGTGCTCTCCGCAATTATGGGAATAATAATAATGAAAAACGCACCTAGGGTGCAGATAAGGGCAGTGTGTGTGTGTGTGTGTGTGTGTGCGTGCGTGTTTTGTTTTAAAAAAATATATATATATTTCCAGCATTTTTTTCCTTTTTTTTTTTAAACAGCAGAACCTTAATGGAGTTCTGACTATCAAGCCCTATTCAAATTCAAGTGTTTCAGTGTGGTACGGGTTTGTCCACCTACTAGAGGAACAGTCAGCCTGGGGGGGTGGGCGTCTAGGTCTCAAGTAATAACCCTGTCCAACTTCAGACTCACACATGTCACCACTACCACAGCATAGTCACGGGGGAAAGTAAGAGTCGATGTGGGCCTGGGTCAAAGGTAGGAGAGTCAATGAATAGTGTTGCATCCACATGGTGAGGCGCTTTCATAAGTCCATTGTCATGCAAGTCATCCAAGGGCCCACTCGGGTCAGGAGTGTCACATTCGGCCATGTGGCCTTTATGTCCTTCAGTGTGACTACACGATACGCTCCTGCATCTTCACCATCATCGACCCTGTTAATTCTGTAAATTACCTCAGTCACTGCTGAATGCGAAATGGCCCACTGTACACAGGTGCCAATTTAGCAGAGAAGTTTGTTTCTTGCGTCAGTGGCTCTGTTCCAGGGAAGCCCTGGTGTGATCATGGGCATCCTGGAACGAGGCTCTGTGACAATCCGGGTAAGGAACTTCGGTTTCCACAGCATCTTCCCAGAAGGGGTGAGTGATCAAGTCAAGATTGGTGTCTATATCTGAGGAAGATATTGGTCCCATGAGTTGTGTTTGTCTTCAATGTGAGGTTCACACATTCAGTAGCAGTTGTCTGCAGGTGGTAAGCTGTAGTGAGTCTGTGCTCTGTCCCCAGCATGGACAGCACCTGTTCAAAGAGTCTGCTCACGAATGGAGTGCCCCTGTTGGAAATGTGATGTTCCGGAGCCCCACGTCGAGCAAAGATCCTCACTACACAGTGTAGTCGGCACAGTTGATTCAGCCAAATCTCAGACATCAGAGTTGGAGGTAGCTGCTCGCATCGAGTTTAAATCCTTGATGCTGCCTACAGGGCTGTAAATGGAGGTGCACCCTCTTATACCAACACACTACTAGCCAGCTACACTCCTGCACGCCATCTCTGATCTGCAAACGAAACGAGACTGAAAATCCCCTCTTCATGGGGTCTCCGATCCCAATCTACTCTGTTCTCCTTCGTTGTCCCTGGCTGGCAAAAAAAAATAAATTGTCTAACACTTAACAATTCCCGAGCATGTTCTATTCCTGACAAGTTGGGCCTTATCAGGGCTCTTAGTTTTGTAACTCAAAAACTAAGTAAAGTTAAGTGTAGTGATTGTCACATGTGATACACAGCAGCACAGCACACGGTGCACACAGTGAAGTTTGTCCTCTGCATTTAACCCATCACCCTTAGTGAGCAGTGGGCAGCCATGACAGGCGCCCAGGGAGCAGTGTGTGGGGACGGTGCTTTGCTCAGTGGCACCTCAGTGGCACCTTGGCAGATCGGGATTCGAACTGGCAACCTTCTGATTACAGGGGCGCTTCCTTAACCGCTAGGCCACCACTGTCCCAATATAAACAGAGAGGGAGACGATGGACACCGAGGGATAGAACAAAAATGAACAAAGTTGATTTTTGGGTTACCGAAAATGCACAAACAATCCAGCATGCCGCCGTGTTGAATGAAGAGTCCCAGCTGGCTTTGCTGTGCGCGTGCTGAGCAGCATGTGGCTGCAGTCTAACTTGTCTTAGGTCGTGAACACCCTCGGCTCGCTAAGCGGGAACAAGGGTTCAAACACGATCCTGTATATTTACATTTACAGCATTTACCAGACGCCCTTATCCAGAGCGACTTACAATCAGTAGTTACAGGGACAGTCCCCCCCTGGAGCAACTTAGGGTTAAGTGTCTTGCTCAGGGACACAATGGTAGTAAGTGGGGTTTGAACCTGGGTCTTCTGGTTCATAGAAGAGTGTGTTACCCACTAGGCTACTACCACCCCTTATAGTTGAAAGTTCAAACATATTAAGCACCAACCAGGCTGTTGGGAGCGACGCCAGGCCGCACACATTTACGCTCATCTATTTAAAAAGAAGGAAGGATTTTCTAAAGAATAGAAAATGGAATTAGAAAGAACATTTATAGAATATTTACAAAACAAGAATTCTTTCAAGCTACTGGAGGAGTTACGTGGATGTTTACATTGGTCACCATAGGATGCCGCGGATAAAGCAAAGTTACACAAACATGATGATTACTTTATATATTTGGTGGACCAACATCCTGTTCTGCTTGATGATGTCAACATAGTGCTATATTACTTCATGTAGAGAGGTATAGTGGACACCCACATTATGTAGGCATTCAAATAAAGGACAGAAAAGTTGGAGCCCCAGACTTTATTTAAACTTATGTGGAAAGATAAATGCAAAACTGTTCCACGTGAAATCTATGCACTTAATCTCATGTTGTCCTTGAGACCTAACTGGTGGGTGTCCTTCCTTGGAACTGAAGCGTGGCCCCTGCCTGTCGTGCTGTACAAAGGTTGCGACCCGATCTGGCCTTTGAAAATAATCCTGGGAGAGATGTGGTATTATTATATTTAAAATTTTAATAACCCATATTTTATTAATGTATTGTAGATGGAAGATTATGCCATCTTGGACGTCTCGCTAATATTCACTCACCAGTCTCACTTATCATATATGAAGAAGCTGGAAAAGCATCAGGACACATGGATTACGATACTGGGAGAGGACCGGTTCCTGTACCTCACTGGGAAGAGTCCTGGGCCACCGAAGCTCCTCACCATGCAGAAACTCCTTTAGTGTCCTCACTACAGGGAATTTATCAAACTGTTTAATAATGAAAGCGCATTCTTTTACAAAGATATGCAAGAACTCATCCTTTTCCAGAAGTTTATTCCATTTAATGTTCATTATCCTGAATGACACAGAAAACTTGTCAGGTGTTGAGGTGAGAAAAATTTAAACTAAGATGAATTTGATAGCAGCAAACAGTCTCTGTAAGTGTCCTGGAGTCACCTCATCATGTATATGTGCCAAATTCCAAATGACATTAAAACGTCTCACTTTCAGCATTTAATACTGAGTCACAATTTAATTTTTAACGTGTTTACTTGAACGCTCCACCTTGTTGTGTTTTGTTCGTACATAACAATAAAAATAAAGATTTTGACATAACTGTAAAGTACTGACTTTACTGTGCCATATTCCTCAATATTAAACTATCAAGACGACTAGGTTTTCAAAAACTTGAAATCTTTAACACAAGATTTCCACCCACCTGGCCCAAAAGTAGCTGCAGAACCCTGTGTTAACGGGAGGAAGCTTAGAAAGACATTCTGGAGACGTTGTAAAGCAGAGTCTGTTTTAACGTCACCAAATCATTAGAGGTTCCACTTTTGGGCGGTCCTCTGAAACATGAAATGATTCTCTCAGAAAAGTCTTCATCTGCCCTACAATCTCAACACTACCTACATATCAAAATTGGTCTGGCCTGGATCTAGCCCCCATGGCCCCGATACCGCAAAGAATGACGGCCCTTTGCTGGCCCAGATCTGGGTTGCCAGAGGTATGTAATTCAGGTCTGAAGAGTAAATACCCTCACCAGGATTTTACCAACATTGTATGCAGAAGTGTTTCATTAAGAGGTTTCCAGCATGTACTTCAGGGTTAGAAAATAATTTGAAATTTGACATAAATTTGTTGTTAGAACCTTGTTCGAAGTACAGAACATGCATGTATATCTACTGACCTTGTAATGATTTGATCAAGTGAAGTGTCAGAGGAAGAAAACTTCACTGAAAATGATGAAGACTTCATTCCAACTCATGAGGAGAAATCAAGTAATGAAGAAGATGCCTGCTGAAATTGAGAATATTTTTCCACTCCAATGATGGAGGTTCTTTGATCTACCATTACTCCAGGTGACTGACAGAGTCTGTTGTGTGAAGAGAGGGAAAGGAGCCCCCAAGGTTCCAACAAGGTACGCTGATAGCATAAAGACAACATTCGAGTTAATTGTGCCAGAGGATTTGAAAAAATTCTGCTTGAAGATAGATCAAATAGATCTTCTGGTATACCTGGGTCTTTTGATTCTTGCAGGTGTCTAACGGTCCAGTATAGAGGCTACATGCAGCCTTTGGCATAAAGAGTATGGGAGGCCAATTTTTCATGCCACCTCCCACTCCACATTTCACATCATCCCAAGAATCATACTTGAGAACTGTGAAGAAACTGTGAGAACCACAGCTTTCCCAACTTTTAGCATGCTCTTTTTAATACAGTCAGTGTCTATCCAAAATAACAAATCATTTCTGCTTACTATGTAAATGAAGTTTATTGTTCACAAAGTTCTGCATAAGCATATGTGGTATGTGACACCCGGGGCCATGGGGCTGTCACAGCATGTGCTTATGCACCTGAATAGGGAGTATCGATCCATTGCACCGGGCACCAATTGGGCTTAATGGATCGGGACTCCATAAAACCTGCATGCAGCAGTCAGTCCAAGGCTGCGCCATTGATGTGGACTCTGTTTTTGTTGGATTCCTAAATCACAGTCAGAAACAACAAAATCTAAAAAAATAAATACAAACTAGAAGCCAAAATTCCAGGGGAAATTTTGATGGGTCTGTCCGGGCATTGGTCACAGCTGCGGGCATGGAATTTGTAAAATGGGAATTCTTTAATGTGGTACTGCCTTCGGCCTGACCACTCCGTTGTTTCTTTACGTTTGACGGTCTTCGCGTGGCGGTCTTTAACGTAAGACATGTTCTTTTTTGCCATTCTCAGCACAATAATAAATGGTCTGTCTTTCTGACAGACCCAATAACCAAAATACATAAGCATACACAATGTAATTAAAGATTATTAAACATGATAAATATTAGATTCCCTCATATTCATAATATTTCCATTTTGTGGCAGGTTCTAAAATGCAGACAGACTTTTGGATCAAAAAAATAGTAAATAACAAAAAATTAAATAAAGAATAAGAGAGTTCTCTTATTCTTTATTTAATTTTAAGCTGATAATTAGCACATAATAAAAATCTGCATTAAAGAACGTCGTCTCTGCTCAGGCGAAGTTTAAACGTCCGTTCCGGACAGATTTCACACTTTTTGAATGGTCGCCTTTAAAAAGTACCTGTCACACCCGACGTACAGAGAGGGAGACGATGGACCCCGAGGGATAGAACAAAAATGAACAAAGTTTATTTTTGTCACAAACAATCCACCACGCCGCCGTGTTGAACAAAGAGTCCCAGCACAAACATACTTACACACATTAAGCACCAACCAGGCTGTTGGGAGGGACGCCAGACACAGGGGACACTGCAGGTAATGCGAGCTTAAATGGTGGTAACGCTTAAACATACCAGGCCGCACCTGACGCTCGGTACACGGTGAGGATCCCTATCTGTGGCGCAGGATCCTAGGGAGGGAATGTGATTAGGGGCCGACAACCCGGAAGTGATGGAAAGGCAACGGCAATCGCACAGTACGAGATGAGGACTTAGCGGGGAGTCGTGACCCCACACGACACCACACACACAGACATAAACCCTAATACTCAGAGGAAGGGGGGCGTGTCGTGGGTGGTGGAGCCGACGTGGACGTCACCGTACACATTTACAGTCTCACACTCATCTATTTAAAAAGAAAAAGAAGGATTTTCTAAAGAATCGATAATGGAATTAGAAAGAACATTTATAGAACATTTACAAAACAAGAAGTCTTTCAAGCTACTGGAGGAGTTACGTGGACGTTTACGTTGGCCACCATTTGTTGCCTCTCGTACAGCAAAGTAACACCAACACGATGATTACTTCATGTATTTGGTGGACCAACATCCTGAACTGCTTGATCATTTTAACATAGCGTTGCATTACTTTATGTAGAGAGGTACAGTGGACACCTACATTTTGTGGACATTTAAATAAAGGACAGAAGAGTTGGAGCCCCAGACTTTATATCAACTTTTGCAGGGTGATAAAGGCAAAACTGTTCCAATTGAACTCAATTTACTTATTTAGATGTTCATGAGATATGACATTTGGTGTTTCAGCAGGGGAAATGACGTGTGGCCCCTGCCTGTCGTGCTGTATAATGGTTGCGACCCGATCTGGCCTTTGAAATTAATCCTGGGAAAAATATGGATTAATTATCATGGTTATAATAATACATTTTACCCATATAGTATTAGTTTATGGGAGATGGGAGATTATGCGATCTTGGACGTCTCGCTAATGTTCACTCACCAGTCTCACTTATCATATATGAAGAAGCTGGAAAAGCATCAGGACACCTGGACTACGATACTGGGAAAGGACCGGTTCCTGTACCTCACTGGGAAGAGTCCTGGGCCACCGAAGCTCCTCACCATGCAGAAACTCCTTTAGTGTCCTCACTACAGGGAATTTATCAAACTGTTTAATAACGAAACAATAGTCTTTTACAGAAATCTTGAAGAACTCATCCTTTTCCAGAAGATTATTTGAATGAATGTTTTTTATTCTGAATGACACAGAAAACTTGTCAGGTGTTGAGGTGAGAAAAATTAAACAGTCTCTGTAAGCGTCTGTAGTCACCTCATCATGTACATGTGCCATCAAATTCCAAATGACATTAAAACGTCTCACTTTCAGCTGAGATTGTATTTAATACTGCATTTAATACTGAGTCACAATTTAATTTTTAACGTGTTTACTTGAACGTTCCACCTTGTTGCGTTTAAAATAAAGATTTTGACATAACTGTAAAGTACTGACTTTACTGTGTCATATTCCTCAATATTAAACTATCAAGGCGACTAGGTTTTCAAAAACTTGAAATCTTTAATACAAGATTTCCACCCACCTGGCCCAAAAGTAGCTGCAGAACCCTGTGTTAACGGGAGGAAGCTTAGAAAAACATTCTGGAGACGTTGTAAAGCAGAGTCTGTTTTAACGTCACCAAATCATTAGAGGTTCCACTTTTGGGGCGGTCCTCTGAAACATGAAATGATTCTCTCCGAAAAGTCTTCATCTGCCCTACAATCTCAACACTACCTACATATCAAAATTGGTCTGGCCTGGATCTAGCCCCCATGGCCCCGATACCGCAAAGAATGACGGCCCTTTGCTGGCCCAGATCTGGGTTGCCAGAGGTATGTAATTCAGGTCTGAAGAGTAAATACCCTCACCAGGATTTTACCAACATTGTATGCAGAAGTGTTTCATTAAGAGGTTTCCAGCATGTACTTCAGGGTTAGAAAATAATTTGAAATTTGACATAAATTTGGTGTTAGAACCTTGTTCGAAGTACAGAACATGCATGTATATCTACTGACCTTGTAATGATTTGATCAAGTGAAGTGTCAGAGGAAGAAAACTTCACTGAAAATGATGAAGACTTCATTCCAACTCATGAGGAGAAATCAAGTGATGAAGAAGATGCCTGCTGAAATTGAGAATATTTTTCCACTCCAATGATGGAGGTATTCTTTGATCTACCATTACTCCAGGTGACTGACAGAGTCTGTTGTGTGAAGAGAGGGAAAGGAGCCCCCAAAGTTCCAACAAGGTACGCTGATAGCATAAAGAGAACATTCGAGTTAATTGTGCCAGAGGATTTGAAAAAATTCTGCTTGAAGATAGATCAAATAGATCTTCTGGTATACCTGGGTCTTTTGATTCTTGCAGGTGTCTAACGGTCCAGTATAGAGAGCACAAACAATCCACCACGCCGCCGTGTTGAATGAACAGTACCAGCTCAAACATACTTACACACATTAAGCACCAACCAGGCTGTTGGGAGGGACGCCAGACACAGGGGACACTGCAGGTAATGCGAGCTTAAATGGTGGTAACGCTTAAACATACCAGGCCGCACCTGACGCTCGGTACACGGTGAGGATCCCTATCTGTGGCGCAGGATCCTAGGGAGGGAATGTGATTAGGGGCCGACAACCCGGAAGTGATGGAAAGGCAACACCAAGTGCACAGTATCAGATGAGGACTTAGCGGGGAGTCGTGACCCCACACGACACCACACACACAGACATAAACCCTAATACTCAGAGGAAGGGGGGCGTGTCGTGGGTGGTGGCGCCGACGTGGACGTCACCGTACACATTTACAGTCTCACACTCATCTATTTAAAAAGAAAAAGAAGGATTTTCTAAAGAATCGATAATGGAATTAGAAAGAACATTTATAGAACATTTACAAAACAAGAAGTCTTTCAAGCTACTGGAGGAGTTACGTGGACGTTTACGTTGGCCACCATTTGTTGCCTCTCGTACAGCAAAGTAACACCAACACGATGATTACTTCATGTATTTGGTGGACCAACATCCTGAACTGCTTGATCATTTTAACATAGCGTTGCATTACTTTATGTAGAGAGGTACAGTGGACACCTACATTTTGTGGACATTTCAATAAAGGACAGAAGAGTTGGAGCCCCAGACTTTATATCAACTTTTGCAGGGTGATAAAGGCAAAACTGTTCCAATTGAACTCAATTTACTTATTTAGATGTTCTTCATGAGATATGACATTTGGTGTTTCAGCAGGGGAAATGATGTGTGGCCCCTGCCTGTCGTGCTGTATAATGGTTGCGACCCGATCTGGCCTTTGAAATTAATCCTGGGAAAAATATGGATTGATTATCATGGTTATAATAATAAATTTTACCCATATAGTATTAGTTTATGGGAGATGGGAGATTATGCGATCTTGGACGTCTCGCTAATGTTCACTCACCAGTCTCACTTATCATATATGAAGAAGCTGGAAAAGCATCAGGACACCTGGACTACGATACTGGGAAAGGACCGGTTCCTGTACCTCACTGGGAAGAGTCCTGGGCCACCGAATCTCCTCACCATGCAGAAACTCCTTTAGTGTCCTCACTACAGGGAATTTATCAAACTGTTTAATAACGAAACAATAGTCTTTTACAGAAATCTTGAAGAACTCATCTTTTTCCAGAAGATTATTTCAATTAATGTTTTTTATTCTGAATGACACAGAAAACTTGTCAGGTGTTGAGGTGAGAAAAATTAAACAGTCTCTGTAAGCGTCTGTAGTCACCTCATCATGTACATGTGCCATCAAATTCCAAATGACATTAAAACGTCTCACTTTCAGCTGAGATTGTATTTAATACTGCATTTAATACTGAGTCACAATTTAATTTTTAACGTGTTTACTTGAACGTTCCACCTTGTTGCGTTTAAAATAAAGATTTTGACATAACTGTAAAGTACTGACTTTACTGTTGTCAGGATTGCCTGCAGCTGGGCTCCACACCTGACTCCAATCCTGACGCCCCATAAATGCCGGAAGTTTCCGCCCCTTTTGGGTCTCTGGCATTTTCGTGGACTCTGCACGAACTTGACCTGGTTTTGTTTCCTATGTGTTTTGAGTTCTGGCAATCGGCACACGCCTACGGGTTAGTTTGTGTTTTTCCCTTTTATTTCCCGTTTTTGGCCACCGCGCCATTGTTTATTTGTATTTGTTTGTTTATGAATAAAACCCCGTTCCCAACATGTCAGACCTGTGCGCTTCCTTCCCCCGTAAGTCCGTGCAGAATGCCAGAGACCCCCCCAAAAGCGCAGAGGTGGAAAGCAGAGGAGAAGAAACGGCGCGAAGGACGCAGCCCGGCGCGGCGAACGCGGACGCCAGGGGAGAGACGCGCCGCCCGTTCTGGTGGAGCGTTTTCTCCCCGAGAAGCCGTGGTACGCGGCGCCGCGTGATGACGTCACCCCCGGGAAACTCCGCGAAACCCGGAAGCGACAACGTCGGCGGGTGAGTGGGCGGAACGAGGACGTTGGCGTCGGCAGCAGCGAGGAAGTGACGTGGGCAGCGAGCGCAGAAGATGCGACCCCCACGATCTTCGCCATGTCGAGCCAAGAACTCTGCGCTCTGCTGGCAAGGCTCCCTGTGGACTGGGACGACACGGACGATGACGAGAGCACGGGAGACGAGAGTTGGGCTCCGCCCATCGCGCCAGTCTGCGATCGTCGCAAGGTCCGTGGGGACCCACGTCACTTCCAGGGGGGTGAGAAGCAGCAACAACGGCGGCGTTCCTCCAGCGAGGAGGTGGGCAGCCTCCAGCCCGAATGGCCAGAGTACTGGCCATGGGAGCTTATCGCGCCATGGGTCCAGGATGTCCGCAGGGTGTACGACCCTCGGAGTCACCGGTGGGAGGACACGGATGACGAAAGCGATGATGACGTGGATTTTCGGTGGGCGGTCGTTGCCGGGATGGCTCCACCCAGCGTGCGCGTCCGAGATCATCGCGGCGTCCGTGATGACCCATGTGACTTCCGGGGGTACGACGACCAGGATGACGCCGTTTGGGCAGTCGGTGCCGGGATGGCTCTGCCCATCGCGCCCATCCAGGATCGTCACGAGGTCCGTGGGGACCCACGTCCCTCCCAGCAGTGTGAGGAAAGCTGGTGGAAGAGGGCGACGGGAGGTCGCCAGCCAGCAACTGCGCTGCCGGGACTGCCTCGCAGGGAATCCTCCATTCCTGCTCCAGTCGCCGACCCGCCTTCCCTCTGCCCGGACGTTCCCCAGCGAAATGGCAGCGCAGCACCAGCGCCCACACCTGCTGGAGAAGACGTCCGCCCCCCTCCACACCACACACCTACCACCATCTCCACCCATGAGCCCAGCCCCGTGTGGGACAGCCCAATTGTCCCGGGACCCTTCAGTGGGGCAGCAGACACTGATAAGACCACCACCATCCTCGCGTGTCTGCTTGGGTCAGCATGGGGCTGGAGCGCAGCCCTCGGGCAGCAGGGAGAGACAGACAGCAGTTTTCGGGACTTCCAGCAGAGACTGGGGGCGGAGTTTGATAGGCCAGAGCCTGAGCCAGGGATCGAACTCTGCCCCTCCACCACATCCAGCGCCAGTCAGGATCCGGGGCAAGAAGACCAAGCAATGGTGGGCGACGAGAAGGTCGCACCTCCCGAGATCCTGGCTGTGCCCCCTGAGGAGGTCCCGGAGAGCCCAGAGAGGGAGCCAGACGACCCTCTCTTCTGTCTGTCTCTGTCTGTGTGGCATATGTGTCCGTATGTCGCCCCCACTTCCCCTCTTTGTGTCCACCACATGGCGACCCAGCCGCGGAGCCGAACCCCAGGGAGGAGGTTCCTGACCCGAATGTGCTGGTCCAAGGCGAGGTGGACAAGCCCCAAGGTACCCCTAAGTCCAGCCGGGGGGGGTGCTCCCCCAAAGAATTTTTTGGGGGGGTGCAGTTCGGGTTGGGGACTCCTCCTGAGGGGAGGGTAGGTGGGGAAGCGATTGAGCTGGGTCCTCCGGTAGCCAGTGAGGAGGGTGGTCCAGGCATGGGTCTGTGTCCGCCTCCAGAGGGGTGGAGCGCCATAGAGCCCCCGGGTAGGCATGAGGCCCCAGCTGGGACAGGCAGGAAGAGGGCCTGCTTGTCCCAACGGACGCAGAAGGGGCTAGCCGGATGGTCTGGCAATGCCCCCCCCTTGGCACCAGGGCCGGGCAGCGAGAGGGGCTGCATAGTCCCAGAAGGCACCAGCCTGGGGTGCCTGGAACAGTCGCCGGAGGCTCTGGGACAATCTCCCTGCGCGGTGCAGGGGGTGACACAAGAAGTGTCAGAGGGGACGTGTGGAGACAGGGCCCACACGTACCCAGATGGATCGGCCCTGATTATTGTGTGCAGGTACGAGGGTCCGGGGCCACCATGCGGGACCACGCCGGGGAGCCAGGCCGAGGGTCCGGGGCCGCCAAGCGGGACCACGCCGGGGAGCCAGGCCGAGGGTCCGGGGCCGCCACGCGGGACCACGCCGGGGAGCCTGGCCGAGGGTCCGGGGCCGCCACGCCCGACCACGCCGGGGAGCCAGGCCGAGGGTCCGGGGCCGCCACGCCCGACCACGCCGGGGAGCCAGGCCGAGGGTCCGGGGCCGCCACGCGGGACCACGCCGGGGAGCCAGGCCGAGGGTCCGGGGCCGCCACGCGGGACAACGCCGGGGAGCCAGGCCGAGGGACCGGGGCCGCCACGCCCGACAACGCAGGGAGCCAGGCCGAGGGACCGGGGCCGCCACGCCCGACCACGCCGGGGAGCCAGGCCGAGGGACCGGGGCCGCCACGCCCGACCACGCCGGGGAGCCAGGCCGAGGGACCGGGGCCGCCACGCCCGACCACGCCGGGGAGCCAGCCCGAGGGACCGGGTCCTCCAAGGGGAGGATACAGCAGGGCAGGAGCCCTGTGGTTGCCGCCGTCTGCCCCGCCGCCTCCACTGATGGTACTGTTGGGGCTCCGAGGACGTAGCCCTTGGAGGGGGGGCTCTGTCAGGATTGCCTGCAGCTGGGCTCAACACCTGACTCCAATCCTGACGCCCCATAAATGCCGGAAGTTTCTGCCCCTTTTGGGTCTCTGGCATTTTCGTGGACTCTGCACGAACTTGACCTGGTTTTGTTTCCTATGTGTTTTGAGTTCTGGCAATCGCCACACGCCTACGGGTTAGTTTGTGTTTTTCCCTTTTATTTCCCGTTTTTGGCCACCGCGCCATTGTTTATTTGTATTTGTTTGTTTATGAATAAAACCCCTTCCCAACATGTCAGACCTGTGCGCTTCCTTCCCCCGTAAGTCCGTAGTCGTGACAACTGTGTCATATTCCTCAATATTAAACTATCAAGGCGACTAGGTTTTCAAAAACTTGAAATCTTTAATACAAGATTTCCACCCACCTGGCCCAAAAGTAGCTGCAGAACCCTGTGTTAACGGGAGGAAGCTTAGAAAGACATTCTGGAGACGTTGTAAAGCAGAGTCTGTTTTAACGTCACCAAATCATCAGAGGTTCCACTTTTGGGGCGGTCCTCTGAAACATGAAATGATTCTCTCAGAAAAGTCTTCATCTGCCCTACAATCTCAACACTACCTACATGTCAAAATTGGTCTGGCCTGGATCTAGCCCCCATGGCCCTGATACCGCAAAGAATGACGGCCCTTTGCTGGCCCAGATCTGGGTTGCCAGAGGTATGTAATTCAGGTCTGAAGAGTAAATACCCTCACCAGGATTTTACCAACATTGTATGCAGAAGTGTTTCATTAAGAGGTTTCCAGCATATACTTCAGGGTTAGAAAATAATTTGAAATTTGACATAAATTTGGTGTTAGAACCTTGTTCGAAGTACAGAACATGCATGTATATCTACTGACCTTGTAATGATTTGATCAAGTGAAGTGTCAGAGGAAGAAAACTTCACTGAAAATGATGAAGACTTCATTCCAACTCATGAGGAGAAATCAAGTGATGAAGAAGATGCCTGCTGAAATTGAGAATATTTTTCCACTCCAATGATGGAGGTATTCTTTGATCTACCATTACTCCAGGTGACTGACAGAGTCTGTTGTGTGAAGAGAGGGAAAGGAGCCCCCAAAGTTCCAACAAGGTACGCTGATAGCATAAAGACAACATTCGAGTTAATTGTGCCAGAGGATTTGAAAAAATTCTGCTTGAAGATAGATCAAATAGATCTTCTGGTATACCTGGGTCTTTTGATTCTTGCAGGTGTCTAACGGTCCAGTATAGAGAGCACAAACAATCCACCACGCCGCCGTGTTGAATGAACAGTACCAGCTCAAACATACATAGACACATTAAGCACCAACCAGGCTGTTGGGAGGGACGCCAGACACAGGGGACACTGCAGGTAATGCGAGCTTAAATGGTGGTAACGCTTAAACATACCAGGCCGGACCTGACGCTCGGTACACGGTGAGGATCCCTATCTGTGGCGCAGGATCCTAGGGAGGGAATGTGATTAGGGGCCGACAACCCGGAAGTGATGGAAAGGCAACACCAAGTGCACAGTATCAGATGAGGACTTAGCGGGGAGTCGTGACCCCACACGACACCACACACACAGACATAAACCCTAATAGTCAGAGGAAGGGGGGCGTGTCGTGGGTGGTGGCGCCGACGTGGACGTCACCGTACACATTTACAGTCTCACACTCATCTATTTAAAAAGAAAAAGAAGGATTTTCTAAAGAATCGATAATGGAATTAGAAAGAACATTTATAGAACATTTACAAAACAAGAAGTCTTTCAAGCTACTGGAGGAGTTACGTGGACGTTTACGTTGGCCACCATTTGTTGCCTCTCGTACAGCAAAGTAACACCAACACGATGATTACTTCATGTATTTGGTGGACCAACATCCTGAACTGCTTGATCATTTTAACATAGCGTTGCATTACTTTATGTAGAGAGGTACAGTGGACACCTACATTTTGTGGACATTTCAATAAAGGACAGAAGAGTTGGAGCCCCAGACTTTATATCAACTTTTGCAGGGTGATAAAGGCAAAACTGTTCCAATTGAACTCAATTTACTTATTTAGATGTTCTTCATGAGATATGACATTTGGTGTTTCAGCAGGGGAAATGACGTGTGGCCCCTGCCTGTCGTGCTGTATAATGGTTGCGACCCGATCTGGCCTTTGAAATTAATCCTGGGAAAAATATGGATTAATTATCATGGTTATAATAATACATTTTACCCATATAGTATTAGTTTATGGGAGATGGGAGATTATGCGATCTTGGACGTCTCGCTAATGTTCACTCACCAGTCTCACTTATCATATATGAAGAAGCTGGAAAAGCATCAGGACACCTGGACTACGATACTGGGAAAGGACCGGTTCCTGTACCTCACTGGGAAGAGTCCTGGGCCACCGAATCTCCTCACCATGCAGAAACTCCTTTAGTGTCCTCACTACAGGGAATTTATCAAACTGTTTAATAACGAAACAATAGTCTTTTACAGAAATCTTGAAGAACTCATCCTTTTCCAGAAGATTATTTCAATTAATGTTTTTTATTCTGAATGACACAGAAAACTTGTCAGGTGTTGAGGTGAGAAAAATTAAACAGTCTCTGTAAGTGTCCTGGAGTCACCTCATCATGTACATGTGCCATCAAATTCCAAATGACATTAAAACGTCTCACTTTCAGCATTTAATACTGAGTCACAATTTAATTTTTAACGTGTTTACTTGAACGTTCCACCTTGTTGCGTTTAATTTTGTTCGTACATAACAATAAAAATAAAGATTTTGACATAACTGTAAAGTACTGACTTTACTGTGCCATATTCCTCAATATTAAACTATCAAGACGACTAGGTTTTTCCACGCTGTTGGGAGGGACGCCAGACACAGGGGACACTGCAGGTAATGCGAGCTTAAATGGGGGTAACGCTTAAACATACCAGGCCGCACCTGACGCTCGGTACACGGTGAGGATCCCTATCTGTGGCGCAGGATCCTAGGGAGGGAATGTGATTAGGGGCCGACAACCCGGAAGTGATGGAAAGGCAACACCAAGCGCACAGTACGAGATGAGGACTTAGCGGGGAGTTTAATACAAGATGTGTCTTGGTGGCTCTGTTCTGCTTGTAGAACTTTAAGCAACATGTTCCTCTGAGTAGAAGAACCAACTCTGATTCATTTCTTACTTTTGCCTGTAGTTTTGTTGAGAGTCAGTAATAAACAACTGGAAACTTTATTTCAAATAAAGTCTCTTCAGTAGGATAAAAAAAATGGGATTGGAAAGTCAAAATAAAAAGTGTGTGTCCAGATTTTCTTGGTGGGGTTGGACAGTGGGTATTTTTTCTTGGGTAATAAACTAGGGGAGTATTTTTACAGGCACATTTATTTTCAGATGGAGCATGGAACAAAACTAAGAGTGAAAATATTGATACCATTGTGATATTTTTGATCTAATACTGATTCCAATTTGGTATCAATAGAATCGATATTTAATATCCCTCACTGTAAATAAAAGACTCTGTTCATACTTTACTTAACCTTCTGAGCCCTTTTTCATCTCCAAAACAATTTTCACGTTACTCACTTTCTCTAATCGAGGACGTGACTACTGGATACCTGAAGAAGTGAATCTTTTTTGATTCCAGTAGACCAGGATGAAAGTAAACAGAAGGTGATCAAGAGCTAAGCAAATGTGAACCTGGACCATGCAGCAAGAGGCCAGAAGGAAAGACCACCATATTCATTCAGGCTTTGTGAGACAGGGACCTAAATCAGAGAGAAACAACAAAATATAAAAAGTACATAATTCAAAATACATAAAAATAGACAATCTAATTAAAGATAATTAAATATGATAAAAAAAATTTGCTTCTCTCATAATCATAATCTGTTCCAGGTTCTAAAATGCAGACAGACTTTTGGATCAAAAACAAAAGTAAACAACAAAGAATTAAATAAACACGCCGCCGTGTTGAATGAAGAGTCCCAGCTGGCTTCGCTGAGCAGCGTGCGGCTGCAGTCTGACTCGTCTTAGGTCGTGAACACTCCCGGCTCGCTAAGCGGGAACAAGGGTTCACACACGGTCCTGTAGACATACCTGTCAAGTTTTGGATTTGAAAGTACGGTAAATTTTCCGGCCAAAACGGGATACTTGACAGGTATGCTGCTATGGCACCTGTTGAGTGCCATGGGTTGATGCTCAAATGTTCAAACACATTTCAAACCCATTTTATACCGTTTTAGCAAACGTACAGTAGCCCAGCAGTAAGATATAGCTAACTGACCTTTGATGAGTTGAGTAGCCTTCGTTTTTCCCGTTGACTGTTTTCGTGGAACATGTCAGCTACACACTTGTGGAAGTCATCATGGAAGGAGAAAGGAATGTTGTTTTTGGCCATTTTTACCTCTGCACTGGTCTGCCTCAGTGGCATTTCTCGTCACGAATGCTGACATCGCCTGGGCATGTTGTTCTGCCTCTAGCCCGCGCTTGGCGGAGTTCTCGTGCTGGCAGACATTTTTGTTTTTTTGGCAGGAGTGCCTTCATCTGTCTGTTTTTTCTTCTTTTTTCCCACGTCGTCACTCATCAACTCGTCATCTGACCTCACACGCTAATCTCATGACAACTGCCACCTACAGTACCTGTAGTAAAAAAAAAAAAAAAAAAAAAGTAGTAGGCTACTGCAGGTGGCAGTTATCGCGAGGTTAGTGACAGACCTCAGATTTTTTTGCGGAGGGGACGTTTTTTTTTTTTTTTTATGACGCAGATTAAAATACGAGAGATTTACGGGAAAATACTAATATGGGAGGACGCCGGGAAAGAAGGGTAAATTACGGGACTTTCCTGGCCAAAACGGGATACTTGACAGGTATGTGTATAGTGTAAAGTTCAAACATATTAAGCACCAACCAGACGCCAGGCCGCACACGTTTATGCTCATCTATTTAAAAAAAAAAAAAAAAAAGGACTTTCTAAATAATAAAAAATGGAATTAAAAAGAACATTTATAGAATATTTACAAAACAAGAAGTCTTTCAAGCTACTGGAGGAGTTACGTGGACGTTTACATTGGTCACCATATGATGCCGCGCATAAAGCAAAGTTACACAAACACGATGATTACTTCATATATTTGGTGGAAAAACATCCTGTTCTGCTTGATGATGTCAAAATAGTGTTATATTACTTTACTTAGAGAGGTATAGTGGAGACCCACATTTTGTAGGCATTCAAATAAAAGACAGAAGAGTTGGAGCCCCAGACTTTATATCAACTTTTGACTAATGATAAATGCAAAACTGTTCCAATTGAACTCTATGTACTTAATTTCATGTTCTCCTTGAGACCTAACTGGTGGGTGTCCTTCCTTGGAACTAACACGTGGCCCCTGCCTGTCGTGCTGTACAAAGGTTGCGACCCGATCTGGCCTTTGAAAATGATCTTAGGAGAGATGTGGTATTATTATATTTTAAATAATAATTCTCACCCATATTTAATTAGTGCATTGGAGCTGCAAAATTATGCTGTTTTGGACGTCTCGCTAATGTTCACTCACCAGTCTCACTTATCATATATGAAGAAGCTGGAAAAGCATCGCGACACCTGGATTATGATATTGGGAGAGGACCGGTTCCTGTACCTCACTGGGAAGAGTCCTGGTCCACCGAATCTCCTCACCATGCAGAAACTCCTTTAGTGCCCTCACTACAGGGAATTTATCAAACTGTTTAATAATGAAAACATATTTTCTTTCGAAGATACACAAGAACTCATCTTTTTCGAGAAGATTACTTGGCCCGGATACCACAAAGAATGACGGCCTTTTGCTGGCCCAGATCTGGGTTGCCAGAGGTATGTATCATGTCTGAAGAGTAAATTTTTTACCAACATTGAATGCAGAAGTGTTTCATGAGGAGGTTTCCAGCATATACTTCAGGGTTAGAAAATAATTTGAAATTTGGTGTTAGGACCTTGTACGAAGTACAGAACATGCATGTATATCTACTGACCTTGTAATGATTTGATTAAGATAAAAAAGATATGTCAGAAGAAGAATACTTCGCTGATGTGGAGGAATCAAGTGATGAAGAAGATGCCTGCTGAAATTGAGAAGATTTTTCCAATCCAAAAATGGAGGTATTCTTTGGTCGACTGGAAGAAGATTCTTGCAGGTGTCTACCGGTCCAGTATAGAAGCTACTTGCAGCCTTTGGCATAACGAGTATGGGAGGGCAATTTTTCATGCCACCATTCCACTGAAGACATTCCACATCATCCAAAGAATCATCCTTGAGAACTGTGAAGAAACTGTGAGAACCACAGGTTTCTCAACGTTTAGCATGCTCTTATTAATACAGTCTGTGTCTTTCCAAAATAACAAATAATTTTTGCTTATTTAAAAAAATATATGTATATGAGATTTATATGAGGTTCTGATCGCTTCACACTCGGTTGCGAACCTACCTGGGTAGGAAGTTAGGAGGACCACATCATCCGCAAAAAACAGAGATGAGAGTCTCCTGCCACCAAAGTTGACACCCTCCACACCATGGCTGTGCTTGGAAATTCTGTCCATAAAGGTTATGTACAGAACCGTTGACGAAGGGAGTCCAACCCTCACCGGAACAGGTCTGACTTACTGCCGGCTATGCGGACCAAACTCACGCTCCTCTGGTACAGGGACTGATTGACCCTTAACAAAAGGCCATCCACCCCATACTCCTGGAGCGCCCTTCATAAGGTGCCCCTGGGGACGTGGTCATAAGCCTTCTACAAATACCCAAAACACATGTGGATTGGTTGGGCAAAATCCCATGCCCCCTACATCACCCTAGTAAGGGTAAAGAGCTGGTCCACAGTTCCACAGCCAGGACGAAAACCACATTGCTCTTCTTCAATCTGAGATTCAACTATCGACCGGACCCTCCTCTCCAGTACCTTGGAATAGACCTTTCCTGGGAGGCTGAGGAGTGTGAGCCTCCTATAGTTGGAACACACCCTGTGGTCCCCCTTCTTAAAAATGGGGACCACCACCCCTGTCTGCCACTCCACCGGAACTGCCCCCAATATCCATGCAATGTTGCAGAGACGTGTCAACCACAACAGCCATTACAACATCCATAGCCATGAGATACCCAGGACGGATCTCATCCACCCCCGAGTGGATATTATATTTTATAATATAATAATAAGTATTGTATTATAATCTGTTTTTGCTTAATAGGTGTATTTATTCCCTAGATTCGTTGGAAGGACCATCTTGAAAATCTATGTGAGTTTGAATATACAATATAAAATTTACTGTGCAAATGTAATTAATTAATTCATTGATTCATATTCTATTTCTTATAACTCGTATTGTATAGTAAATTACCACTAACATTTTGGACGTGTGAAAATCGAAGCAAATATTTTTCATTTTAGCAAAGGTTACATTGGACGAAAAGCCACTCGCAAAAGGAAGCGTTTGGAGCGAGTCAAGACGTGTGGTGAAAAAAACTAAAGGTATGTTTTACAACAGTCTTCAACGTGTATGGAAAGATACTTTAAAGATGTTTTTGTTGTACACAGTCAACGATGATCCAGAAAAATGGGGAATTGAACAGTCGTGTGTCACCAGAGTGAACTGCAGTGGGCCGAACACACATCCCTGTTGGGAAACTGTGTTCAGTCTGAGGACCTTGGAGGTGTTATTTCCAGGTGTAAGGTGTAAGTCCAATATCCACTGGCAGAATGGACAGCTTATTCCCAGGTGGTCCAACTTCATTATAAGCTTCTGAGGGACGGCGGTATTGAAAGCCGAGCTGAAGTCGAACAGCATTCTGACGTAAGTGTCTTTTTTTGTCTACGTGGGAGAGGGTTGTATGAAGAATAGTCTTAGGAGCGGTTTGGTCGGTACGCAAACTACAGTGGGTCCAGATTCTGTGGGAGTTGGGTCTTCATGTGCATCAGAACCTGCCTCTCAAAGCACTTTGTGATGATGGGTGTGAGTGCTATTGGCCGGTAATCATTGATGCAGGACACAGTTGACTTCTTTGGTAGTGGGATGATCTTGGTGGTTTTGAGGCTGGTAGGTGCCACGGCTGAACTTAGTAATGTGTTGAAGATATCTGTGAAGCACACTCCCGTATCACATGCCCAGGAATGTTGTCTGGTCCTGCTGCTTTCCACGGGTTTTCTCTGCGGAAGGCCATCCTGATGTCTCCCGTGGAAAGAAGGAAGACCTGTTCGTTGGGAGAGGGAGTCGTTTTTCTCGATGGCTCCCTGATTTCTGCCTGTCACTGCTGGAGTTGCTGGGAGCAAGTGGACAAGTCGTCGCACGGGGAGCAGATATAGGACGCGCTAGGGAGGAGGACCGGAGGCGCTTTCTCGGGGAGAGGGAGGCCGGAGGTGAGTTGGGACGGGAGTGTAGTCGTGAACGCGCCGCAGCGCGGCGTGGAGGGAACTAGGGCTTCGTGGGGGGTAGCGGGGAGATCGTCTTCTCACAAGGGTCAGGCAAGGTCGTGGTGTCGAGGTAGAATCCGTCAGGAGACGAACAAAGGGGGCAGGCAAGGCTCGTGGTCGTGGATTCTAGTCAGCGGGGCGTGGGAAAATAAGGCTAGCGTCTCTGGTATTAAATTCAACTCAAAGAGCGGGCAGCGTCTCCTCGGGGTTACCTGACTTTTATACTCTACGCTGCCCACTCTCGTTTCCGCTTCCGGGTCGCCGTCTCTCTGTCTGGTCTGGTGCTCTCTGGTGGGCTGGAGGTGTATTGGCTGTGACACTGCCTCAAACTGTGCAAAGAAGTCATTCAGCTCATCTGGCAGGGATGTTGTGTTGGCTTGTAGTCCGTGATGGTCTGGATCCCCTGCCACAAGCGGTGTGTGTCTTTTGAAGACGTGAAGTGGTTGTTGATATTTTTCTCTGACAGGTTGGCTCTGGCTATAATATAAGCCTCTTTGTCTTTGGACTGGAAGGCAGAGTCCCTGTGCAGCTTAGCAGAGAACCAGGGTCTGTGGATTGGTCGGGTGATGACAGACTTGAAGACAGTGATGTCCACTTGCTGATGTAGCTGTACTCCTCCAAAGACCACAGAGTGGTCATCTCTAAACATCTCCCAGTCTGTGCAGTCAAAACAGTCCTGGAGGTGCAGAGATGGCCCCCTGGGGCCACATTCTCACCTCTCTGATGGCTGGTCGGAACTGCTTGATGATTAAATTATTTCAAACTTTATTTCAAATTAAGTCTCTTCAGTAGAATACAAAAAATGGGATTGGAAAGTCGAACTAAAAAGTGTGTGTCCAGATTTTCTCGGTGGGGTTGGACGGTGGGTATTTGTCTTGGGTACTGAGCTGCTGGGGGGCAGGTTTGGTGCTCAACTAGGGCAGTAATTCTACAGGCACATTTATTTTCAGATGGAACATGGAACTAAAGTAGAAAAGCAAAAATATCGATACCATTGTGATATTATTGATCCAATGCTGATACCAACTTGTTATCAATAGTATCGATATTAATTATCCCTTACTGTAAATAATAAAAAAATACACAATGTAGTTAAATATTATTGATGATGATAAATGATAAATCCCTCATATTCATAATCTTTTCTTTTGGTGGCAGGTTCTAAAATGCAGACAGACTTTTGGATCAAACTATAGTAAATAACAAAGAAATAAATAAAGAATAAGAGAACTAATTATATGCTCATAATAACCACATAATAAAGAATTGCATTAAAGAACTTCCTCTCTGCTCAGGAGCTGACGCGGACGTCACTGTACACATTTACAGTCTCACACTCATCTATTTAAGTAGAAAATAATTCTAAGAAGAATTAGAAATAATAATAAGAATTAGAAATGTTCTTTCTAATGAATTAGAAAGAACATTTATAGAATATTCAAGAAACAAAAAGCCTTTCATAGTCACCATATGATGCCGCGTATAGAGCAAAGGTATACAAAGACAATGATAACTTCATGTTTTTGGTGGACCAACATCCTGATCTGCTTGACCATGTCGAGATAGGGCTACATTACTTTATTGAGAGAGGTACAGTGGACACCCCTATTTTGTAGATATTCAAATAAAGAAGAGAAGAGTTGGAGCCCCAGACTTTACTTCAACTTTTGTGGTATGATTATGGTAAATGCAAAACCGTTCCAATTGAACTTTATGAACTTTTTTACATGTACACCAGAAGAAATTGGACTTAAGTCTTATGTGGACCATACGCGTGGTCCGTGCCTGTTAATGTGTTCCAAGATTGTAACCCGATCTGGCCTTTGAAAATAATTCTGGGAGTGATGTGGTTCTGTTATAAAAAGAAGTAACATTATTTTATTAGTGTATTTCAGCCTGTAAGTCATGCCATCTTGGACCTCTTGCTAATGTTCACTCCCCAGTCTCACTTATCATTTATGAAGGAGCTGGAAAAGCATCAGGACACCTGGATTACGATACTGGGAGAGGACCGGTTCCTGTACCTCACTGGGAAGAGTCCTGGGTCACCGAAGCTCCTCGCCATGCAGAAACTCCTTTAGTGTCCTCACTACAGGGAATTTATCAAACTATTTGATAACGAAACCATAGTATTTTACAGAAATATAGAAGAACTCATCCTTTTCTAAAACATAATTCCAACTGTTTATTATCCTGTGAGATCTAGAAGAACTGTTCCTCTTCCAGAACATTATCCCTGCCGTTTATTATACCCTGAATGAAACAGAAGAAGCGGAAATTACATCATTGTTGCATTTTACACACAGTAGAACACAGGAAACATGTCAGATGTTGAGGTGAGAAAAAAGTAAAGCTGTGATGAATGCGATAGCAGCAAACAGCCTCTGTAAGCATCTGGAGTCACGTAGTCGTGAGTATATGTACCATCAAATTCCACATGACAGGGAAACGTCTCACTTTCAGCATTTTATTGTATTGTGTTATCACTTAAAAGGTGTATTTATTCCCTAGATTCGTTGAAAGGTCTATTAAATCAATCTTATTTTGAAACATTGTGTCTTGAAAATCTATGTGAGTATAAATATGTATAAAATGTAGTGTGCACATTCCTCGACATAAATCGCTGGTTGTCGGAGTGGTGTCCAAAAAATAAAGTGGGCTTTATAAATAACTGGCCAACATTTAGGGGGAAGCCTGGTCTTTTTGGGCGACACTGGCTAAACCGAGTGTCTGCCATTTGCGTAGAGTCGCCACACAGTGTGTACAATATTGACACTGTGTCTGTACCTCGCTCTATTAAAACAAGAGATTCTACAAGAAACATTAATAATGAAACTCATAAATATGCTGACACTGTGTCTGTTCCCCCGGGCTGGACGGGGTGTATGTTTCAGCAACTTACTACCTGTTACTATCATTCCTTCTGAACGTACCACCAGCACCCACGATATAAGAATAGGATTATTAAAAAGGATTAGATCCCTTACACCTAAAACGCTCATTGTCAACTAAATTATTACAGATCAGGGGTTTGATGTACTGTGTCTGACCGAAACTTGGTTAAAACAAAACGAATTTGTAGCATTGAACGAGTCTAGTCCTCCTGGATACAGCTATGTACACCAACCTCGCTTAACTGGGAGAGGAGGTGGCGTCGCAGTAATTTATAAGGATATTACTTTGGTATTACTCACAAACCCGGACATGGATTTAACTCTTTTGAGATTCTACATACCAATATAACTCATGTAGTCTCACAAAATAAAAATCCTAAATTCATTCCATTGATTATTATTTATAGACCCCCTGGACCTTATTCTGAGTTTCTTAGTGAATTTACAGATTTTGTCTCCAACTTAGTTGTATCTGTGGATAAAGCCCTAATTGTCAGCGACTTTAACATCCACTGTGATAAATTAGAAGACTCACTAAGAAGAGCATTCCTGTCTTTATTAGACTCAGTTGGAGTTAACCAACATATAACAGGACCTACTCACGAAGGTGGTCACACGCTCGATCTTGTGTTGACCTTCGGTTTAAATATAGAAGATATAGTTACTCTTCCGCAATCTGAAATGATCTCAGATCATTTCCTCATTGCTTTTAAAATATGTCTCAGACACAATAAACTCAATCCCCCTCGTTATAGAGACAAACGGACAATTACATCAAGTACGGCACAGAGGTTTATTGATACCTTACCAGATTTATCAACGCTGATAAACTCACCGTCAGACCCCGCTGAACTCGACCAAGCGACCAAATGTCTAGAATTAACACTGCGTAGTACGTTAGATAAAGTTGCTCCCCTCAAAAGGAAGATAGTAAGAGATAAAAACTTAATTCCTTGGTATAATGATCACACGCGCTCGCTTAAGAAGACCGCCCGGAAATTAGAACGCAAATGGCGTCAAAGTAAATTAAACATATTCCAAATAGCTTGGAAGGAGAGCCTACTTAACTATAAGAAGGCTCTTAGCACGGCTCGATCAACGTATCTCTCCTCGTTAATAGACAAGAACAAAAATAATCCCGGATTCCTGTTTAAAACAATAGCCAAACTAAAACCAGGAATAAGACAGAAACGGATACCATAGTAGCAATGATTTTATGAATTTCTTTAATACTAAAATAGTCGCGAATAGAGATAACATTAAAAGCACAACAAATAGCTCCGCCGATATTTCAATGGAAAATAATATTCAAATAGCTGACCACCAAGATTAGAACGCTTCAACCTTATCAAAGAGCATGAATTAATTAAATGAATCTCGTCGTCAAATCAATGTACTTGCGCTTTGGATCCGATTCCAACAAGGTTCCTTAAGCAAATAGCACCCGATATTATAAATTCTATCCTCAAAATTGTTAACTCGTCACTTAGTACCGGCCACGTACCAAGTTCGTTCAAGGTAGCAGTCATTAGACCCCTGATAAAAAAGGCCGATATCCAACCTTCCACTTATATAAAAAATCTTAGAAAAAGTCGTAGCCCAGCATCTAAGCGCATAACGAGGCAGTAACAATATCCATGAAGTATAACAATCGGGATTTAGATCTCATCATAGCACTTAGACAGTGCTGGTTAAAGTGTTTAATGACCTGCTGTTGGCCTCTGATCAGGGAAGCTTCTCGCTGCTTGTCCTGCTTGATCTGAGTGCAGCGTTTGACACTATTGATCACGCTATTCTCCTTGCCAGGTTAGAGAATGTTATTGGGATTAAGGGAACAGCCCTTGAATGGTTCAGATCATATTTGACCAACCAATATCAGTTTGTGGACATCAATGGTGTTTCGTCTTCACATAGTAAAGTAGAGTTTGATGTTCCACAAGGTTCTGTTCTAGGTCCATTACTTTTTTCCCTATACATGTTACCTTTAGGTGACATCATCCGCAAACACGGTATCAGCTTTCATTGCTACGCTGACGACACACAGCTGTATCTGTCACATTTACAGTCTCACACTCATCTATTTAAAAAAAAAAGGATTTTCTAAAGAATAGATAATGGAATTAGAGAGAACATTTATTGAATATTTACAAAACAAGAAGTCTTTCAAGCTACTGGAGGAGTTACGTGGACGTTTACGTTGGTCACCATATGTTGCCTCTCGTACAGCAAAGTAACACCAACACGATGATTACTTCATGTATTTGGTGGACCAACATCCTGATCTGCTTGAACATGTCGAGATAGGGTTACATTACTTTATTGAGAGAGATACAGTGGACACCCCTATTTTGTAGATATTCAAATAAAGAAGAGAAGAGTTGGAGCCCCAGACTTTACTTCAACTTTTGTGGTATGATTATGGTAAATGCAAAACTGTTCCAATTGAACTTTATGCACTTTTTTACATGTACACCAGAAGAAATTGGACTTAAGTCTTATGTGGACCTTACGCGTGGTCCGTGCCTGTTAATGTGTTCCAAGATTGTAACCCGATCTGGCCTTTGAAAATAATTCTGGGAGTGATGTGGTTCTGTTATAAAAACAAGTACCGTTATTTTATTGGTCTATTTCAGCCTGCAAGTCATGCCATCTTAGACCTCTCGCTAATGTTCACTCCCCAGTCTCACTTATCATTTATGAAGGAGCTGGAAAAGCATCAGGACACCTGGATTACGATACTGGGAGAGAACCGGTTCCTGTACCTCACTGGGAAGAGTCCTGGGCCACCGAATCTCCTCACCATGCAGAAACTCCTTTAGTGTCCTCACTACAGGGAATTTGTCAAACTGTTTAATAACGAAACCATAGTCTTTTACAGAAATCTAGAAGAACTCATCCTTTTCTAGAACATTATTCCAACTGTTTATTATCTTGTGAGATCTAGAAGAACTCATCCTTTTCCAGGACATTATCCCAGCTGTTTATTATATCCTGAATGAAACAGAAGAACCGGCAATGTGATCATTGTTGTTTTTTACACACAGTAGAACACAGCGATAGCAGCAAACAGTCTCTGTAAGCATCTGGAGTCACGTAGTCGTAAGTATATGTACCATCAAATTCCAGATGACAGGGAAACGTCTCACTTTCAGCATTTTATTGTATTGAAAGTATCCAGAAAAATGGGGGTTTTGAGCAGAGTGGGGATTCCTAAGGGTCAACGCATTGATCAGGATGTAATATCCAACTTCACCTTCACAGTCTACACAGTTTGTTGAACACAGAGACGAACGCACAAAATAGTATCCTGGGGGATATTGATGAATTTAACAACATATTACAAGACTTTCAATGCGAGGGTGCATGAGATTTTCTAGGTGGGGTTGGACGGTGGGTGTTTGTCTTGTGTACTGAGCTGCTGGGGGGCGGGTTTGGTGCTCAACTAGCATTTCTACAGGCACATTTATTTTCAGATGAAGCTTCAATCTAAAGTAGAAGAATGAAAATATTGATACCTTTGTGTTATCATTGATCCAATACTGATACCAACTTATCAATAGAATCAATATTTAATATCCCTCACTGTTCATACTTTACTTCTGAGCCCTTTATCATCTCCAAAACAATTTTCTCTAATCGAGGACGTGACTACTGGATACCTGAAGATACTTTTCAGAAGTGAATCTTTTTTTATTCCAGAAGACCAGGATGAAAGTAAACAGAAGGTGATAAAGAATAAAGCAAACGTGAACCTGGACCATGCGGCAAGTGGCCAGAAGAAAAGACCACCATATTCATTCAGGCTTTGATGGGACAGGGACCGAAATCACAGTCAGAAACAACAAAATACAAAAACAGATAACCCTTAGGGTTATTACAGTTATTACAGATAACCCTTCAATACATATAAAATACACAATGTAATTAAATATTATCATATTCATAATCTGTTCATTTTGTGGCAGGTTCTAAAATGCAGACAGACATTTAGATCAAAAAATAGTACCTAACAAAGAATTAAATAAAAAATAAGAACTTTAAAAAGTAGCTGTCACACCTGACGTGCAAAGGGAGACGATGGACAAAAATGAACAAAGTTTATTTTTGGGTTACAGAAAAGGCACAAACAATCCACCACGCCGCCGTGTTGAATGAAGAGTACCAGCTCAAACATACATACACACATTAAGCACCAACCAGGCTGTTGGGAGGGACGCCAGACACAGGGGACACTGCAGGTAATGCGAGCTTAAATGGGGGTAACGCTTAAACATACCAGGCCGCACCTGACGCTCGGTACACGGTGAGGATCCCTATCTGTGGCGCAGGATCCTAGGGAGGGAATGTGATTAGGGGCCGACAACCCGGAAGTGATGGAAAGGCAACACCAAGCGCACAGTACGAGATGAGGACTTAGCGGGGAGTTGTGGCCCCACACGACACCACACACACAGACATAAACCCTAATACTCAGAGGAAGGGGGGCGTGTCGTGGGTGGTGGAGCCGACGTGGACGTCACCGTACACATTTACAGTCTCACACTCATCTATTTAAAAAAAAAGGATTTTCTAAGAATAGAAAATGGAATTAGAAAGAACATTTATAGAACATTTACAAAACAAGAAGTCTTTCAAGCTACTGGAGGAGTTACGTGGATGTTTACATTGGTCACCACAGGATGCCGTGGATAAAGCAAAGTTATACAAACATGATGATTATCTCATATATTTGGTGGACCAACATCCTGATCTGCTTGATGATGTCAACATAGTGCTATATTACTTTATGTAGAGAGGTATGGTGGACACCCACATTTTGAAGACATTCAAATAAAGAAGAGAAGAGTTGGAGCCCCAGACTTTACTTCAACTTTTGTGGTATGATAAAGGCAAAACTGTTCCACTTGAACTTTATGCACTTTTGCACATGTGCACCATAAGTACTTACACTAGTATTTCCTCCGGAATTAGTGCGTGGCCTCTGCCTATCATGTTGTACAATGGTTGTGACCCGATCTGGCCTTTGAAAATAATTCTGGGAGAGATGTGGTTTTGTTATCTTTAGACTAAAAACCCATATTTTATTAGTGTATTCGAGCTGCAAAATTATGTCGTCTTGGACGTCTCGCTAATGTTCACTCACCAGTCTCATTTATCATATATGAAGAAGCTGGAAAAGCACCTGGACACCTGGACTACGATACTGGGAGAGGACCGGTTCCTGTACCTCACTGGGAAGAGTCCTGGGCCACCGAAGCTCCTCACCATGCAGAAACTCCTTTAGTGCCCTCACTACAGGGAGTTTATCAAACTTTATAATAACGAAACCATAGTCTTTTATTAAGATATTCAAGAGCTAATTTTTTTCCAGAACATTAATCCAATTGTTTATTATCCTGAATGAAACAAAGGAAGCGGCATTTTACACACAGTATAACACAGGAAACATTTTATACCCCATAGTGTATGGTAAAATTAACACTCGACTAACATGCTGGATGTGTAAAAATTGATGCAAATACTTCTCACTCTAGCAAAGGTTGTGCAGTTTTTATTTACTTTTTACTGATATCTCATTGTTTTTGTGAAACTGCAGACACCAACAGATTCTGTTTCAGACACTGTGTACACACCCGCTGCTTTGGGTACACATTAATTTCTTCCATATATCTGTAGCTTTGTGCTTGTGTCAGAAAAGGTTTGATTATGCTCTTTTTGTACAGCCTATTTGCAAAGATTTATGTCCGCTACATTCAAGCCCGAACCCGTGTCTTTGGTCCAACGGATACAGACATCGGAAACTGCATCATCTTTCATTGGACAATAAGCCACTCGCAAAAGGAAGCATTTGGAGCGAGTCAAGACATCTCCAAAGCGTGTGGTGAAAAAAACTGAAGGTACGTTTTACAATTAGATTATCTTGTCAAAGTGTATACTTCGCAAGAGAAACTGGTTAATGCTGTGGAATTGTTCACAAAATTGAAAACTTGGGGGTTCTGAGCAGGATGGGGATTCCTAAGGGTCAATGCATTGATCAGGATGTAATATCCAAATTCACAGTCTACACAGTTTGTTGAACACATAGACGAACGGCCAAAATAGTATCCTGGGGGATATTGATGAATTTAACAATATTGCAATGCGGGGGTGCTAGATCCGTGGCAGATCCCGAACATGTTTCAGACTCTGTGGACATTTGTCGAGGACAGGTTGTAGCGAGGCAGTAGGCCTCATGCTGCATGACCGTGTACAAGACACATTTTCCTGCACGAGACACTCTCGCACCCACACATAACAACGCTTACGAAGACATCCAGAGATGTTCACATACAGCAAACTCTGACAGAGGGTGAGACCTTGAATGGGAAATACCATCTTGATGGCTATTATGAAAAAGATGGTTGTAAGGATGCTTTGATTTCAAAGAGTGTCTGCATCGTGGGCATGGTTGTAAATGTACACCCTTTGTCAAAGGAACAGAATTTTAAGAAGACTCTTTGATGATAAAGTTGAAACCCTCACAAAGGTGTACAACTTAAAAGCAGAAGTTATGTGGGAGTGTGAGTGGCTTTGTTGCGTTCACGTCTTCATACACACACCCCGATCGTCTAAAACCAAGAGACAGCCACTTTGTTGGTAGGAAGATTGCATACAAATGTTACGTCCTTTGGGCCATAGAAATGTTTGGGGTGCTTTGTGTTTGTGCGTGTTCCCTTTAAGGCTGTCTGCTGGGTGGAGATTGGGATTATGGTTCCACCCACCAATTCCCTTGTCAGCTGCCAGCCCATCAACACACAGGCCCCAGGAACGCTTAAGGACCATTCAAACCACCATTCGAAGCTCATTGTTGTGGAGCTGGAGGAGGAGGAAGCAAAAGGAGTTTTTGAGTATTGTAGAGTATTGTAGAGTTGCAGAGAAGCCTTAGTTGTGTGTTAGAGTGATTAGTGTGGTTAGTTGTGGCTTTGTTGTGTAACTGTATAGTCTCTCCTTTCATGGTGTGTTGTCCTCCAGTGGATTGTTTTGTAGTTGTTGTATATAGCACTTTAGGTTTGGTTGGTTTTTCACCGCTTACTATAAATATAAGCACAATATTTCACTTGGGCCTGATATCTGTGTATTCCCACTGCACACATTCCCGTTGTTTGTTGTCATGTTTTCCAACCCCTACATGGGGACGTGACAAGTGGGGGCTCGTCCGGGATCGTCGCAATTTTGTTTTGGCTGACGGTCCATTTTTGTGCCCGTGTGTTAGTTTGAGAATGTGCAGTGGTAGCCCGGACTCCAGTCAGTAGAGTGCTGCAGCTGGTTCTGCTTGTAGACCTTCCTTTGTGACACTGTTTGTTATTTTCTTTTTTATTTATTTTTGAAATAACTCCGGGGGTAGGTACATGGTCAGGCTGCTACTTCAGTCTGAAGTACGCAGGGCTGACGTTGTACATTTAAAGTCACCTGCAATTAGTAAGCTTCAAAGACCAGGAGAGTTAGAGGATTGGTTAGGTAAGTAGGGGACTGGAAGATTTGGGTGAGAGCTGTTCCGACATTTGGGGGTGTGTGGTAGAGTGAAACTTGTGCTTTTGTATTTGTAAATTAGGTGAGTGAGTTGAGTGCTGTACTCCAGTATGGAAGGTACAGTCTGTGCTGGAGGAGTTTCTTCAGAGTCCTTTGGAGAATTTATTGTCATGCTGTACTAAGGAACAGTTGCTTCAGATAGCTGCCTATTTCTCCATTGTGATGTCCAGCGACGATAGAAAATTTAAAGAGACCTTGTTTTGTGCGGTGAAAACGGGTCTAGTGGACAAACATCGTTGGATGATCCGGTCTCACGGCCCACTCCGGCCTTCGTCCTCGGCAAGTGACACAAGCACAAAGCACCCCAAACCATTCTACAACGGTGGGTGTTTGTCTTGGGTACTGAGCTGCTGGGGGGTGGGTTTGGTGCTTAACTAGGGCAGTATTTCTACAGGCACATTTATTTACAGATGGAGCGTGGGACAAAAGTAGAAAAGTGAAAATATCAATTCCATTGTGATATTATTCAGCGTGGAATACTGAAACCAACTCACTGTAAAAAAAAACAAAAAAACACTGTTCATACTTTACTTAACCTTCTGAGCCCTTTATCATCTCCAAAACACTTGTCATGTTACTCACTTCCCCTAATCAAGGATGTGACTACTGGATACCTGAAGAAGTGAATCTTTTTTGATTCCAAAAGATCAGGATGAAAGCAAACAGAAGGTGATGAAAAATAAAGCAAACGTGAACCTGGACCATGCGGCAAGTGGCCAGAAGGGAAGTCCACCATATTCATTCAAGCTTTGAATTGGGACAGGGACCTAAATCACAGTCAGAAACAACAAAATCTAAAAAAAAAAAAAAAAACACAAATAATGATAATACATAAAATGAAATACACAATGTAATTAAATATTATTAAACATGATAAATCCCCCATATTCATAATCTGTGCCTTTGGTGGCAGGTTCAAAAATGCACAGACCTTTGGACTAAACAATAGTAAATAACAAAGAAATAAATAAAGAATAAGATAACTAATTATAAGCAATGCACATAATAAAAAAAAGTCTCTTCTGAGGCGAAGTTTAAACGCCCATCCCAGACAGATTTCACCTTTTAAAAAAGAGATGAGGACTTAAGGGGAGTTGTGGCCCACACGACACCATACACACAGACATAAACCCTAATACTCAGAGGAAGGGGGGCGTGTCGTGGGTGGTGGAGCCGACGTGGACGTCACCGTACACATTTACAGTCTCACACTCATCTATTTAAAAAAAAAAAAAAAAGGATTTTCTAAAGAATATAAAATGAAATTTGAAATAACATTTATAGAATATATATAAAACAAAAAGTCTTTCAAGCTACTGGAGGAGCTACGTGAACGTATAAGATGGTCACACAAATTTGCCGCGCATCAAGCAAAGTTTTACAAACACAGTGATTACTTTATGTATTTGGTGGACCAACATCCTGATCTGTAGCATGATGCCGAAATAGGGATACATTACTTTTTGCAAAGAGGTATAGTGGACACCCACATTTTGTAGACATTCAAATAAAGGACAGAAGAGTTGGAGCCCCAGACTTTATTTAAACTTTTGTGGTATGATAAAGGCAAAACTGTTCCAGTTGAACTCTATGCACTTCTTTACATGTGCACCATGAGTACTGATATGAGAACCTTCCTTGGAATTGACGCATGGCCCATGTCTGTCGTGCTGTACAAAGGTTGTGACCCAATCTGGCCTTTGAAATTAATCTTGGGACAGATGTGGTATTGTTATCATGATATTAATGTCTCTAACCCATATTTTATTAGTGTATTAAAGCTGCAAAGTTATGCCGTCTTGGACGTCTCGCTAATGTTCACTCACCAGTCTCACTTATCATATATGAAGAAGCTGGAAAAGCATCAGGACACCTGGATTACGATACTGGGAGAGGACCGGTTCCTGTACCTCACTGGGAAGAGTCCTGGGCCACCGAATCTCCTCACCATGCAGCAACTCCTTTAGTGTCCTCACTACAGGGAATTTATCAAATGGTTTAATAACAAAAACGTAGTCTTTTATAAAGATCTACAAGAACTCATAATTTTCCAGAAGATTATTCAAAATAATGTTTATTATCCTGAATGAAACAGAGGAAGTGGCAATGTGAGCATTGTCGTATTTTACACATAGTAGAACACAGGAAATGTGTCAGATGTTGAAGTGAGGAAAAAAAAGGCCATGTAAGCGTCTGGAGTCACCTCATCTTGTACATGTGCCATCCAATTCCAAATGAGAGTAAAATGTCTCAGTTTCAGCATTTGATACTGAAACGCCTCTCAACGTTAGCTGATGTTCACGCCCAAAGGAAGCGGTAATGCTGGGAACTGAAAGTGCCGGGCTCGAGCCGACAGCGTGAATGTGGCAGGTGGCAGCAGCGAGACTAAAAGTGCTCTTCTGGTTTGCGATCCCCCCACTTCGCATCCACTTTCTTTAAAGACACAGTCTCCGGTCACAGCCAAAAAGCAGATTCCACCGCCCCCAAATGCACCTAGAGAAACACACAGACAGACAAACACCAACAAGTTGCCAAACATCAGCCTCAAAACATGAATGTCATTGGTCGTTTTCCTCCAAAGTAGGGAATCCCAGACAGCGCTCACTCTCCAGCCACCTGCATCAGCTCCTCCAGCAGGCGTTCCCAGACCAGATTTGAGATATAATTTCTCCAGCGTGTCCTGGGTCGACTCCAGCCCAAGGAGGTGTCCAGGAGGCACACCATGGAGGAAACCCATTTCAGCTGCTGTCATCCGCAATCTCATTCTTTCGGTCATTACCCAAAGCTTATGACCATAGGTGAGGATTGGGACGTAGATCAACCGGTAAATCGAGATCCTTGCTTTCTGGCTCAGCTCCCTCTTCATCCATCACTGCAGACGCTGCCCCAATCCGCCTGTCAATCTCCTGCTCCCTTCTTCCCTTCACTCGGACCTCTCTCCTGGTTCGGAGTTGGCAAGCCATCCTTTTCCGGTCAAGAACCATGGTCTCAGATTTGGAGGTGCTGATCCTCAACCCAGCCGCTTCACACTCACACTCGGTGAACCTACCCAGCAAGACCTGATGGTCAGAGCCTGATGAAGCTAAGAGGACCACATAATCGGCAAAAAGCACAGATGAGATTCTCCTGCCACCAAACTCGACACCCTCCACACCATGGAGGTGTGCCTAGAAATTCTGTCCATAAAGGTTATGAACAGAACCGGTGACGAAGGGCAGCGCTGGCGGAGTCCAACCCTCACCGGAACAGGTCTGACTTACTGCCGGCTATGCGGACCAAACTCACGCTCATCTGGTACAGGGACTGATTGGCCCTTAGCAAAAGGCCATCCACCCCATACTCCCTGGGGACACGGTCATAAGCCTTCTCCATATCCACAAAACACATGCAAATCCTCCAAATCCACATACAAATACAACACCACATTGCTTCTCCTCAATCTGAGATTCAACTATTGACCGGACCCTGGGAGTAGACCTTTCCAAGGAGGCTGAGGAGTGTGATCCCCCTATAGTTGGAACCTCCTTCCTCTCCTGAGACTATCGATAGTCTTTCCCCATAGCATCACTGAACTCCCCCCACGGCAGATATTTTGCCAAGAAAGGTTTTGCCACCAACTTTTTGAGTATCTGTAATGATGTTGCAACTTGTTTGAGCAACTGTATAGATCTTAAATAGTCTGGCTGCTTTGCACCAAGTTGCAAACTTTTTTAGGCAGTCATGCCCTCTGTAGTAGCCCAGACAACCTTGGAATGGCTATCAAATACTGTTTCTTTTCAAGAAATCCACACATTCCTTGAGAAGAGGGTGGACTAGCGGGTAAGGAAGCGGAAGGTTGCTGTTGTGTGAACTGTGTGCTATGAAGTGTATCATAACGACAAAAAAAAAACACTTTTGTACTTAACACGGTTTACGGGACCAGTTTCACCAGTTTGACCATAAGGTGGCAGCAGAGTCAGTCAGGAGGAAGCAGCAGTGAGCTTCGCTTGGGCCGCTCTATCATCTAGTTGGTGTCGGTGCCGGATCGGGCACGACATGGCAGTGCTGAGTGTTATGATTAATCACCGCTGTTCAGCCTTGAAGGCGAACACGGGCGTCCATATTCCCAGTTCCTGCCGCATTAGCCGAGTCATGAGCGGCAGCCTAATTACGGAACAGCGGAGTCATTATCAACTGCAGCCCTCCGTTCAAGACGCGCCCTGACACCAGATCACTGTGATAACTCGTGCATACATACATACACAAACACACACACACTCCAGCAAATCAACCTGTTGCCTTAGTGATGATGGCTCAGCTCTGAATGCTTGTTACACTATCATATAAACATGTGTGTGTTTTTATGTTGCTTTTAATTGACTTTGCTAATTCTAAAAGGTTTTAATCAATGGCTTTCTATTCATGTAGGAGAAAAGAGTGAAGACAGTGGACACAACTAAGTGCTCCAGCAGGGTTCCTGTAAAACTAAGAGATAGTGAAGGAGGAGGAACAGTGGGCCTAATGCACTTATGAACAGCAGCATGTCTACTGCATGAATTTAAAACGCCACCTGGGGGCTAATAATAAGCATGTATATCATTTGTATATCATAGGGCTGTAGTACCAAAAATAGCAGAATATTCAATATTCATTAAGTTCCATGAATAGATCGTTTAGGAAGTGTGGGAAGACAAATGACCATTACTCCCCTCCTATATCAGCAAAATGTATTTGAAGTGTTTATTATCGGCGCTGATTTATCCTCAGTAGCAGGATTTTGCACTTGCTTCCTCTCTGCTTCTACCTCTACAACTCATACAAAATGCAGTAGCACGACTGATCTTCAACCCACCCAAATTCTCCCACTCCTCCCCTCTGCTACGTTCCCTCCACTGGCTCCCAGTAGCTGCACGCATCAGATTCAAAACACTGATGCTGACTTACAAAGCCAAACATGGAGTAGCACCATCCTACCTCACAGCCCTTATTACACCTCACACTGCACCTCGTATACTCCGAGCCTCCAGTACTGCTCGCCTGGTCCCTCCATCTCTGAAGGTAAAAGGAAGACGCTCATCTAGACTCTTCTCCGTCTTGGCCCCTCGGTGGTGGAATGAACTTCCCCTCGAGGTCAGAACAGCTCAGTCACTGAGCATCTTCACACGGCAGCTCAAGACCTTCCTCTTTAGAGAATATTTAGATTAACTTGTAAACTTCATACTGTCTGACTTCTGTACAGAATCTACTATGAAAAAAAAGATTGAATTCATAGTTGGGGGTCCTAATGAACCTGTAAGATGGGACGTCACAGGACCACGGCCTTTCTATGCTTTTGTTTTGCATAGAGGTCGTCTGTAAGAAGAGATATCGCGGAGCCATGACATTCCTGTGCCTTTGTTGTGCATGAAGATTCGACACCTCCGTTTTACATGTCTTTTGTCGGACGGCATTGCAACATTTGCAGGTCCTCCCCCGAGCCAAACGTGTGAGGTGTCGGCCGTCGGGACTGCCCACTCTCTTTGTCTTCCCCAGATGGGAGGCACCGGGCGTGACGTCAGAAACAGCAGGTTCTGATTGGTCTGTGACAGCTTCCTGTAGGCCAGGGGTATAAAGATCTGTTCCAGCTGCCTTTCCATCGAAACCGGATTTTCCGGTTTTCGAGTCTGCTCTATCCTCTCATTTTTTCTCATGGCTTTTCTCTCTCTCTCTCTCTCTCTCTCTCTCTCTCTCTCTCTCTCTGTCAGGATTGACTGCAGCTGTGCTTATCACCGGTGGCCAATCCTGACAGCGCATGAAGGCGGACACAGATGACGAAAGCGGCGATGATGTGGATTTTCTTTGGCCGGTCGGTGCCGGGATGGCTCCGCCCATTGCGTGTGTCCGAGATCGTCGCGACATCCGTGATGTCCCACGTGACTTCCGGGGGTATGAGGAAGACGAGGGAGACACAGATGACGACGACGACGAATGTAACGAAGACAGTGTGCCCGTCCCAGATCGTCACAAGGTCCGTGGAGACCCACGTCCCTCCCAGCAGTGTGGGGACAGCTGGTGGAAGAGGGCGACGGGAGGTCGCCAGCCAGCAACTGCGCTGCCGGGACTGCCTTGCAGGGAGTACGCCTTCCCAGCTCCGGTCGCCGACCCACCTTCCCTCTGCCCAGACGTTCCCCAGTGAAATGGCAGCGCAGCACCAGCGCCCCTGCCTGCTGGAGAAGACATCCTCCTGCCTCCACACCACACACCCACCACCATCTCCAGCGACCTGCCCAGCCCCATGTGGGACAGCCCAATGGCCCCGGGATCCTTCAGTGGGGCAGCAGACACTGATGAGATCACCACCATCCTCGCGTGTCTGTCTGGGTCAGCATGGGGCTGGGGCGCAGCCCTCTGGCAGCAGGGAGAGACAGACGGAAGGAGTTTTTGGGACTTCCTGCCAAGACTGAGGGCGGAGTTTGATCGGCCAGAGCCTGAGCCAGGGATCGAACTCTGCCCCTCCACCACATCCAGCGCCAGTCATGATCCGGGTCAAGAAGACCCAGCACCGGCGGGCGACGAGCAGGTTGCGCCTCCCGAGATCCTGGCTGTGCCCCCTGAGGAGGTCCAGGAGAGCCCAGAGAGGGAGCCAGACGACCCTCTCTTCTGTCTGTCTCTGTCTGTGTGTGTGTGCGTTGCAATTGTGTCCGTATGTCGCCCCCACTTCCCCTCTTTGTGTCCACCAGATGGCGACCCAGCAGAGGAGCCGAACCCCAGGGAGGGAGTTCCTAACCTGACTGCACTGGTCCAAGACGAGGTGGACAAGCCCCAAGGTACCCCTAAGTAGCTACCTCCGGTAGCCGGTGAGGAGGGCGGGCCAGGCATGGGCCTGTGTCCGTCTCCAGAGGGGTGGAGCGCCATAGAGCCCCCTGGTAGGCATGAGGACCCAGCTGGGCCTGCTTGTCCCAACGGACGCAGAAGAGGCTAGCCGGATGGTCTGGCAATGCCCCCCCCCCCCCCCCCCCCCCCCCCCCCCGGCACCAGGGACGTGCAGTGAGAGGGGCTGCACGTGCCAAGAAGGCATCAGCCTGGGGTGCCTGGAACAGTCGCCGGAGGCTCCGGGACAATCTCCCTGTGCGGTGCAGGGGGTGACACAAGACGTGTCAGAGGGAACATGTGGAGACAGGGCCCACACATACCCAGATGGATCGGCCCTGATTATTGTGTGCAGGTACGAGGGTCTGGGGCTGCCAAGCGGGACCACGCTGTGGAGCCAGACTGAGGGTCCGGGGCTGCCAAGCGGGACCACGCCGGGGAGCCAGGCCGAGGGACCAGGGCCGCCACGCGGGACCACGCCGGGGAGCCAGGCCGAGGGACTGGGGCTGTCACGCCTGACCACGCCGGGGAGCCAGGCCGAGGGACCGGGGCCGCCATGCTTAACCTCGCCGGGGAGCCAGGCCGAGGGACCGGGGCCGCCACGCCTGACCTCGCCGGGGAGCCAGGCCGAGGGACTGGGGGCACCACGCCTGACCTCGCTGGGGAGCCAGCCCGAGGGACTTGGGCTGTCACGCCTGACCACGCCGGGGAGCCAGCTCGAGGGACTGGGGGCGCCACGCCTGACCTCGCTGGGGAGCCAGCCCGAGGGACTTGGGCTGTCACGCCTGACCACGCCGGGGAGCCAGCTCGAGGGACCGGGTCCTCCAAAGGGAGGATACAGCAGGGCAGGAGCCCTGTTGTTGCCGCCCTCCACCCCGCCACCTCCACTGATGGTACTGCTGGGGCCTGCGGGTTTGTTTTAGTTGATTTATCTTTATTTCCCATTCTTGGCCACCGCGCCATTGTTTATTTGTAGTTATGTATTGTTTATCAATGAACCTCTTTCCCAGCATGTCAGACCTCTGCGCTTCCTTCCCCCGTAAGTCCGTAGTCGTGACACTCTCTCTCTGTTTACTCTTTCTTCTAATTTTTTTTCTCTGTAACATTGGTACCTTTTTACATACAATATTCACATGTAAATGCAATAATAATTTACTGGTGTTAATAAATTAGAAACTGGTGTTAATAAATTAACCTCTATTGTGCCATGCCTCTCTCTGCCAGGTAACATCAAGTTGTAGTGGTTTGAATACAGTGCTTTTGTGTGCATAGAGAGAGAGTTTTTTGCTTGGTTCTCCCTCACACTTTTTACCAATGGTGACCCCGACGTGATACCTTTGCTCGGATGTGGATCTGCGACCGTAAGTCTTTTTTATCTGAATTTTACTGCATAGCGAGAAAGAGAATCTCTGTGCTTTAATTTAAATAAAAAGGATCTACATATCCTAAAAAGCCCGGGACCGTAGACATCGAGGCATTTCTAAATTCAGATCCACTCCGACAAGGTATAAAATAAACATAGACTAATTACTTGATCACTTACAATGTGGCATGTAGATATGGCTGGCACAATAGATGAACTCACAAACCAAACTGTAACCAGTAATAAACAAGATTTGAGACATTTTAAATTACCGGTATTACATTGAACATCATAAACCATGTCCTACTGTGAACAATTTGATAATAACTGATCAAGGATTGGAAATTGCACTGTTAAAATTCATAGTTTACAGTTTAAATTTATGTTCAGTATGATCAACATGTTTAAGATCAGAATTTATATTTGTGTGAAACTGTTTTTCTCTCTGAACACCTCAACAGTGCCATAATCTCAAATACATTTACAGCATTTATCAGACGCCTTTATGCGACTTATAATAACTTTTAGTGATAAAGGTGTAATTCTCTTATCACATGGCAACACGCGGGACTTTTTATTTGTATTTATTTTTCCAGCCTCTGTTGTTGATTGGGCTCAGTCAGTTGATGCAAATTCGTAGAGTTATGAATTCCCTGATATCATTTTAAGCCCCCCACTATATTTACATGTTTTTGCATTACAATATCTGATCATTGTTTTCACTTGTTTTTCTGGTTTGGTTTTAATGTACAATGAACACTGTTTTTCTACATGTACAATCTGTATGCAAAACTACAACCTTTTGACTTCATCAGACTCCAAACAATGAACCCCACCAAGTCTTCAGACTCCAGACAAAGAACCCAACCAAGTGTGTAAAGTCTTTGATCAAGTTGAATATTCTATGTATGCTGCTGTGTTTGATCTCTGTCAAGAAGGCAGGTTTCCCTACATGGGTGATCTCAGATGCCTGAAGATCGTAAAGGACATGGAACCACCACTATCGGCTACATTTGAATTCCCAACTGACCAGGAAGGATGAACAAGCAGATACACAACCATGAACCAATTGTGATCCCCATGGACTCTGAATATTCGAGTGCCCCAGGGGATCAAGCGGCCATCTGTAAGATGGGACGTCACAGGACCATGGCCTTTCTATGCTTTTGTTTTGCATAGCGGCCGTCTGTAAGAAGAGATGTTGCGGAGCCGTGACATTCTTGTGCCTTTGTTGTGCATAAAGATTCGACACCTCCGTTTTACATGTCTTTTGTCGGACGGCATTGCAACATTTGCCGGTCCACCCCAAAGCCAAACGTTTGAGGTGTCGGCCGTCGGGACCGCACACTCTCTTTCCCCAGATGGGAGGCACCGGGGGCGTGACGTCAGAAACAACAGGTTCTGATTGGTCTGTGACAGCTTCCTGTAGGCCAGGGGTATAAAGATCTGTTCACATGTGGGGAAGGGACTTCACTTTCTTTCCCAGCTGCCTTTCCATCGAAACCGAATTTTCCGTTTTTTTGGTCTGCTCTATCCTCTCATTTTTTCTCATGGCTTTTCTCTCTCTCTCTCTCCCTTTACTCTTTCTTCTCAGTTTTGTTTTCTCTGTAACTGTTCATTTTTAACCTCTATTGTGCCATGCCTCTCTGCCAGGTAACATCAAGTTGGAGTGGTTTGAATACAGTGCTTTTGTGTGTATAGAGAGAGTTTTTTGCTCACACAGTTCTCCCTCACACTGTTTACAACCAGAACTGATCACTTCATCGATGGTAACTTGAAAGCACGTTGTTAGTCGCTCTAGATAAGGGCGTCTGCCAAATGCCTTAAATGTAAATTAAATGAATCGTAAATGCTTCTCTGGTGCAGAGGACATATTCCCCTGTAAGGACTGTGGCGTCTGGTACCGGAGCGAGTGGAACCTGCAGGCCCATGTCACCACCCGAAGCAGCCCGCAGCCATCTCCCCTCCGCAGGACAAGCCGAAGACGCCTACCCCAACGAGCGCATCTGCCCCTTCCCACAGTGCAACAAGAGCTGCCCCAGCGCCAGCTCTCTGGAGATCCACATGCGTACGCACAGCGGTGAGGCGCTCGGTGAGGCAGATGTTACCGACACTTCATGCCGCCTGCTCACCACAAACCACGTCTGTTTACTTACACACAGACTTACTCATTCAGCACAATTTACATTGAAACCAAGCTGTTCATTACAAACCAGTTGCATTTTGGGATTGCCTACAAATGAAACCCCAGTTTTACACAAATTAGGCTGTTTGAAGCCTGCAGAATTGGTGCCTTCAACAAAATGATCTCCCTGCCAAAAATGCATTGCTGGTCTTAATCAGCATAATCCGTTCTTTCTTTTGTTCTTTCAGTCATATTGTTTTTTTTCTGCTGTATAATTTTCACTCTGTCTGTGTGAATGTGTATTTGTGTCTTGTAATGTCTGATCTGACTGATGGAAATGATCAGATAAGCACACACATGGTGACTAAGATTATGAGAGATCTTCAGAGCTCATCCTGTTTGTGACTGAATCGCTGAAAATTTTTCTGGTGTCACTTGTCTTAATTAGAACTTACTTTATTAATGTGTGTGTGTGTGTGCTTTTCCCAGGCGAACGCCCATTTGTCTGTCTGATCTGTATGTCGGCGTTCACCACTAAGGCTAACTGTGAGCTCCACCTGAAGGTGCACACAGACACGCTGAACGGTGTGTGCCATGGGTGTGGCTTCATCTCCACCACCCGTGACATCCTCTACAGCCACCTTGTTACCAGCCACATGGTGAGCCAGCCCGTAGCCACAGGTGAGCTGTCTGCCCCTCAAAGGGTTACGTTAGTCAAATATTACAATGTGTGGTCATGTTTTTCCGACTTTTTGCTTCTTGCTTGTTGTGTCAGGTTTGAGCCCAGGGGATTCTGGGATAGTCCTGAAGTGCCAGGTGTGTGGCACGACTGCCGACACGCCTGCCCTCTCACAGCAGCACGTTCGAACGCACTTGGAGGTGCGCATCCGAGCAGAGAGAAGCCCTACACCTCGTCAAACAAGCCCATCCTCCCATGCACCTTCCCCAGCCCCAGGAGAGGGATCCGGCCGTCTGCGTCCCCAGAACAGACTCCACCAGCCCGGAAGCCAACAGCAGCTCAGCCACCCCTCTGGGACTCTTCCCCCTGGACCCACTTCCTCCTAGCCTGCAGATTAAAGAGGAGCCTCATTCTGACTCAGAGAATGATGAGCATGAGCAGACCGGCCAGGAGAACCCAGATGGGGAGGAGGTGGGTTGCCACGGTGACAAAATGCCCCCAAAGCCTGTGTCGTCACCCAAGAGCCCCACAAGAGTGGTGAAGGCTGAACCAAACAGCCCCACACCTGGCTCCAGCCCCGTGCATTCAGAATCTCCTCTTTCTCAAAGGGTTATGTTCCTACCACAGTACATGTTCAGTACAGAGGCAGCCATAATGCCACAGGCATCAGAGATACTGGTCAAAATGTCTGTTTCAGTCGGCTGAAACAGGGCCAAGGTCCAGCCCCTCAGGGCTTCTACCCAGCCGGCGCTTCTGCGCCCATTCACAAGGGGACTACGTGCTATGAGTGCGACATTATCCCTGCAGCAGTGTTGAAGGATGTTACCGCCACAAGTGCGTCAGTGGGCTCAGGTGGCAGCCAAGTGCCGTCCGTGTCTCCTAGCAACTCAGATGGTACCACCCTGGGAGGGTCTTCTTCAGACCAGCAGGCAGAGATGAAGAATGAAACCCCTGGGCACAAGAACATGTGCTGTTCCTCTCATGCTGGTAAAGCCGCCTTTGTGCCACAACCCTTTCGCACCCACAAGCGCAAGAAGATGTATGAGATCCACATGGCCAATGCCAGAGCCTCCCCAATGATGCTCAACCTGTCCATCAAACAGGAATGGTCAACTCCATCCTTGTCTGCTGTGTCAGTAATGGGCATCTCGGTGATACCGCCTCATAGTCCAAAAGGTAAAGGTCCCATAGACCTGAGCAAGTGTCCATGTGTGAGGGGGAGCAGCCTGCCTGCCCTACTTTTAACAGACCCTCATAAATGCACAGCCTGCACCATCAGTTTCAACAGCATTGAGAACTACCTGGCCCACAAAACCTACTATTATCCTGCCACCAACCTTCAGCCCCACACCCTCGAACTGTTGCATTGGCTCAAGAGACCCACCTCCACCTCCCCCACGAACCGAGACCTGGACCTGCACACTGACGGACCTCTTTCAACAGTCCAGGGAGGTAAAGCACCCTTGAGTACCATTGCAGTGGCTCTCCAACCTTCCCTGCCTGGTTCAGAGGCAGTTGGCATCAGGGCGAAGCCAGCCAGTGTTCCCCCTGGTACACCTCCTGTGGTTTGTCCCTACTGCCCACCCAGTCGTGCATTTACCTGTGACCTGGTGAACCACCAGCTGTGGTCAGCCCCAAACCCAACTTGAACCCAAGAGATGGAACTCCAGCCACCCCTCCGAAACCTGGTGCCCAATTCCGCAGAGACAGGAGGGAACGTCTCACCGTCACACCCAGCAAACTCCCTCTGACTGTGTCCCATGTGCTTCAAGCAATAAGGGAGATGGCAATTAACCCACCCTCAGCCACACCCCTACAGCCACGCCCAAGGCTCCGGCCACCCTGAACCACTGCAACATCTCAAGTTCAGCAGCATCTCAACTTTCATCACCCATAAAAAGTACTACTGCTCCTCCCAAAATGCTGAGCATGTCAAGTGAGCCCCGCCCCTTTGGCAGGAACTCCTCCCCTTCCAGCATCTAAGCGTGACCCTAACCAGGCTCGGCATCCAAAAATGGGACTGTTACTCGCAGTTCCGGGGGTTCAACATTTGAACTGTTGTCATGGTATTTTTTTCAGAGTTGATCACAGTAATCACAGTCTTTCTTGGCGTGATTATAATCTTTTGTGGAATTCTGCCCCCTAGTGGACATGCTGAAATAAGGCTTGGATGATATTGAGAAGGATTTGTATGAAAACTTCAAATATTTAAAGGATTGAATGTTTTATTTAAGCAAATGAAGGCTAAAGTTACATGTGTGGCATTACAATTTCAGTCCTCAGTGATTTCATGTATAAATACTACCTAGTGTCTCTGAAACACGTTTTAACTTTCAATTTTATTTTATTCAAAGAGACTGTTGCAATCTCATTAAATTATTTTTTTGTTTGTTTTTTCTGGTTTTGAAGTATGGTCAACCTTGACCAGTGACCACTGTGACCTTTTGATTTTGTTAGTACATTTTTAGTGTTTCTAATTCACATCATTTAGACGTCACTCTTGTTTCGTGTCTAGTCTGTGATGAATTTGCCCTCCGGTGCTCTGCAGATCGTTCAGAAAGACTGGGGCAGCAGCACTGAAATGGAGAAGATATGTAGTCCAAATCTGTATCCCGGAAATCAGGACCGTAAACTCGTTTCCCAACCGCAGTTGGGAAACATTTTCAGTTTTGAGGCCCCTGCTGTCCGGTTATACAGTAAATTCCCAGTTTAGAGCGGATTGGTCACCAGTCAAACAGAGCAGCATCATACAATCTTCCGCTGTGACCGGGCAGCCAAGTCAAGGCCTTAACTCCTCCAATGCAGCCCATTACGTTTGCCCACCTAGTGGACTTTCCGTGCGTTACTTGTGGTGTTCCCTTCGCTGTGTTACAAAAGGCCCCGTCCTTTCAGCGCGAAACTGGAAACAGGAGTGTTGTGCATTTGAAGGGTGCTGTCCTCGTCATATTGCCTGAACAAAGTGTTTACAGTGGCATCGTGTCCTTGTCACATTCTGACCTAGAGGCCCTCTGGCCGTTCTAATGGAAGAAACCAGTGCGATTGGGGAAAAAAACCAACAAAACCATTTCACCTCTGCCAACCCGTTCCCACTTTTTATTGCACTCTATTGTACAAATTTTGCTGAATGTTTAAATGCTGAATGTTTAAATGAACACATGCCGCCGCTGCAATGTCATTGTCTGGTAATCACCTGCATGACTCGGCTACGTTCATCTACTCCAAGTAAGACTGATCCTTTACCCACGCATCTTGTCCTGCATCTGCCTCCCTTGTCTTTCCTTGTGTCGACAACTGTGGATGTTGCGGCTCTGGCCAGTCATCGCTCGTAGAACAAACAGGTTGTGATTCACTCGCCCTCTCGCGCCGCACTTGGGTTTTCTCGAATCTGCCTACACGCGCTCTATCGTCTGTCTTTTCCTCCGTTGTTACATTCAGTTCCTGCTGACCAGGTGGGATGATGTCGCTGTGACTTCAGTCGAAATTGTTCGTAATGAAAAAAACTAACCTGCATCGACTTATTGAATTGCACTGACACGGTGTAACAGCGAATCTATTTCTACGCTCCCATAGGGACACGGATAATAAGCAGCAGCGCCGCACGTGGTGCAGAATACACTCGTTGTGCCATTTTACTGTTGGATTTGGGCAAGTAAATCCGTTTGGAATGTAAGTCCAAGTTGCACAGTCGCGTGGCCCAAGTCGCGCGGCCCAATCACGTCCAAATCACAACTCATGCTTGCAAGTTCATTTCAGTCGAAACTGAGCACCCCTGCCCAGCCGCGCACTCTCCGCAATTATGGGAATAATAATAATAATAAAAAGCCGCTTTTATCTCCTGCCTGGGTGCACGCACCTGGGGCGCAGATAAGGGCAGAGTGTGTGTGTGTGTGTGTGTGTATGTGCGTGTGTGTGTCTTGTTTAAAAATGCATTTATTTTCTGCTTTCTGGTGGCCATGCAGCGACGCGTCGTGTTCATGCGCTTTGTTGAAGGCCGTCCGGGTGACTAGGATTCTGTGTCCATGACGCCATCTCAGCGACTGACGACCGACTGCAAAATATCACAAAAGGCTGAACGTTGAAGGCCAACAGTGCTGTTTTGAAGGCACTTGGCGTCCCCGCATCACACCAGACCAGGCCCAACTTGCTATTTGAAAGACATTAATTTGTGTTCATTAAAACACAATGTGTTTCAGCATGTCAGTATTTATTTCTGTAATTTCTGTTTATTTTTTGATAACATCAGTGCCTTATAAAATCCACAATTTCTTTTCCATGAAAAACATACATGTGATTATGGAGTTGCTTAGGAAAAAATAACCTGCAATATGACTAATCACTTGGACATTTACTCTTTGCTTTTGTAAACCATTTACTGTAAATAGTAAAAAAAAATCATTTCACAATATTACACCTTCTTCCTTTTGTAAAATCGATGGTCTTCACGTTTGACCTCAACATAAAAAAACGTATCAAATAAATGAACATTGTGGAGACCTGGAATACAAAAAAAAGTGGTGCCTACTTGCATAACGAACTGGAAACGTTAATAAAACTGCGTTTTTAATCAGCTGATTTGTTGCGTGACTGGCTCGCACTAGTTTGTGAGTTATTGACTGTAATGTTCTTACAGAAGAGTTGTTCTTCCATTTTATAAAAAATTGTTCCGCTCTAAACTCTGCACTAAGAGTTGAATTCCGTCATTTTGACGACACTGACAGCCTCTTCGCCATCGCTGACCAAGCATTTACGCAGATTCTGCATTTCCGTCCACGTTGTCCACATTGTGGGAATCATGGAGCCCTGTATGATGAACTAGTTTGAAGTAGTTTGCAGACTGTCCCTTACTTGGTAGCACTATTGAGGACACAGACTCTAATGGTAAAGGCGCTTAATAATAAATACTTAGATACTTTTCCCAGTTTAAGTATGAATCATGTGGTGGTAGTGAATGCTGCTCTGACTATGACAGTGTTGTTGACATTTCCTGAATAGGACCAATCATGATTTAAACGGTCTCCTCACAGTTATCACTGCTATAAGTTGAACATGGTGTGTGTGTGTGTGTGTGTGTGTGTGTAAGAGAGAGAGAGTCTATTCGTTACTTTGTCAGGTAGTGACATATTGCACATTTCATACATTAGGTTCTATGCGTAGCTGGTGTGTAGGTGTCATGTTTGATTGACGGCTCTGCATGGCTGATGGAGGAGGTCCGGTGCAGTAACCACTCCTACTGGTGTCGGGATTCCGGCCCATTCCCGTCTGATGTATCAGTAGCTCCTCTTTATTGATGAACTCACTGTTTCCCAGTGTTGCTGTGGCAACAACCTAATCAACCAGGGCCACCAATCATGGCCAATCGTGGAGACGCATCACAGCTTAGTGTGAAGTGGCTCCCATTCTCTGCTCCTGATTACAGTAAATGCATAAACGTTCTCTCTCTCTCTCTCTCACACACACACACAGAAGGGTGTTTTCTGTCTCACACACCTGATGGAAACAGTTGATGTGAGAAATGCACAGTTTTGGGGTTATTAGCGAGGTGGAGGGTGAGATGGACTGGTCTCCAGGTCAGATAGGTGGGTGGGCATAAACACACTCACGCACGCACGCACACACACACACACACACACACACACACACACACACACACACATACACTTAACCTGAAGTGCTACTCTGTCACCCTGCACCTCCGGAGCTGTTACTCATCCCATTCTCATTAAAGTGCCGCCTCTGGAGACCTTTGTTCTCCTGGCATGTGGAATGCTATGATGCGTCGCCCTTGGGTACAAAAAAAATGACCCTTGTCTGAAAAAGTGGGATCTGCACACTGAGGTCCAGGTTGTTCCATCCACGTCCAGGGAGCACCCATAGCAGGAGAGGCTGAAACGAGTTCATTATTCGCCTCAGTTCAAAGACCCTTCAATAAAAAAGTTGGGATTGTGTTGGTTTGTGGTGTCGCTGGTGTCATTTTGTTGATTAGGACTCATGGGGGCGATTGAAGTTCGATCGCTGCTCTAATGATGAAATATCAGCACTTCTTGGCCCCTGAGGGGAGGAAGTGTTTAGCAGCAAATTTACTAAAAGCGACTGGGCTTGTTCACAATTAAATGCCCTTATTAAAATATATATATATATATATATATATTTCACAGTGTCCTGTCTCCACAAAAGTATCTGCACTTTTGTTTCTTAACTTACAGACTCTGCACCACCAGTCCAGTGTGATTAATAAATCAGGGTTACACAGTTTTTTTTTTCCCTTCGTGCAAATCCATATGCAATAAGGTCAATGTGCAATAGATCAGTTGCCGTTGCAGCTGCTGTCGTCTTAATATAGACAAACAGATGCTGCGACCCCTGGTCCTGCCCAGTGGACGCGTGCAATACTGTAATTGCGGTGGGTACTAAGCATGGTTATGGTGAGTTTTGTACACACGTGGATGAAACAATGCGGAACCGCAGGCAAATTTTGACTCAAAGTTACTTTTATTCAACCATTACATTTTTAAAGAAGAAAACCAAATTACACAGAAATTCGAAATTACACAGTCGTCTCCCAAAAGATAATAAAACAATGTACAAGAGGCATCATTGTGGGAAAAAAATATCTCTTGACTGTATAGATATATATATATAATATCACACACACAATTTACTCCTAATCTTGACTTCCTGGCTGATGAGTATCAATCATTTTAATTACAGCTGTGATTTTTATCACATATCTTTTTTTTTTTTTCTCTATATTTCTGCTCCCCATTAAGAATTCCAGTCTAATTTGCAGGTGTAGAGTCTGCAGGGTCACCGAGTTCAGACCGTCTGCAGATGCTGTGTGCGGTGGGGAGACCTTGTTAACCAACATCTCGTTAAGATCGTGGCCTCGCCTCTCAGATGATGGAGCAATTAGAGATGGTGCTCCGCAGAGGAAGCTCTCGCCGAGCTCGCTTACAACGTTGAAAGCAGGAAGCAGAGAAGTTCTAATCGCGTCTTCAACACTTGCCTTCTCACTAACGAGGACATGGAGACTTTAAATGCTATGACCAATTGGGTGCTGTGCAAAACAGAGAGCGTCCTCATTACAGCCGGAAGAAGAGTTTTAACCACATAAACCTACCATGTCACTTGAACTCAAAAATGTATGTTCAGAAAACATTGAGTGAAGCACATTTGGTGTTTGGTTGGATTAAGGATTGACATCCAATGATATCCAATCCTGATAAAATGTGATTCTGTATGTTACAATATAATATGATAGAGTTGTGTTATGATTTGATTGATATATCATTAAAAATGCCACCAAAACATAAATGTCAAGATAATAAAAAAAATAATCAGTGTGGGTACCCTGGTAAGGGACCACTGGAAAAACATTAAAAATGCATATATTAAAACTGTAGAATATTTAAAGAATAGATACAGGAGGTGCCTGTGGTAATAATTCTGGGAGGTTTAAGGGTTAAATAAAAAAGAATAGGCAAGCGTTAGCTTTCCAGCATATTTGAAAAAGCCAGATGTCTTAAGAGAGTACATTTCGAAAAGATATAAAAATCAATGGCTTTTTACTGTCGGTTGTTAATTGTTGCCATGGCGACAGCAGGAGAGGGAGGAGGAGAGACAAATGAAAGAAATGATGGAAGAGCCGCACTATTTTTAAAAGACTTTGTGCTCTACTGTAGTTTTCTTTGAACTCTGGTGAACTTTATTAAATGATCCCTCCTCGCCATTGGCTAGTGGGCTGACATGAGGGTGGGGCCAGGGGCCAGTGTGTGTGTAAGAATGTCTTGCTGTGTGTATTATGGTGACATAATAAGAACAGAAGAAAGTTACATTTTATCATATTGTAAAATGTAACACAAACAAGTTGTACTAACACTTAAGAGTTACATTATCACAATACAATATCTAATGGTATCGTGACTCACCTTGTTAGAATGTTTAGGGTCACGGTGTCATGTGACCAGCTGCTGCCGAATGCCGTTGCTTAGGAACAGTTGCATCAGAGATGAAACTGGCGTTCAGCTGTGGCAGAGGGTGATACATTTGGTTTTATTTTTTTAGATTGCGTAACTTTTATTGGTTCCATGAACAGTTCGCTGTTTTCTGTCAAGGGCTTTAATGCATTTTATGGTGCTGTCCTTAATAACTTATAATTGTCTGTACAGCACCTTTGTTGTTTTAAATGAATAAATAAGGGAAAGGAAAGATGAAGTTTCTCTGATATAAATTAACATGAACTGGTCAACTGTGGTGTCTTCACACTCATTCATTTCAGAGATGCTGCTGATCACATGTCAGTAGTGGTATGGTAAAACTGAGGAGAATAGAGTAAAACTCTCTCTACACACAAAAACGCTGTATTCAAACCACTTCAACTTGATGTTACCTGGCAGAAAGAGGCGTGGCACAATAGAGGTTAAAAGGATGAACAGTTTCTAATTTATTAACGGCAGTAGATTATTATTGCAGTTACATGTAAATATTGTATGTAAAAAAGGTACCAATGTTACAGAGAAAACCAAAATTAAGAGAAAGTAGAAAGATAAGAGAAAGAGAGAGAAAAAGCTAGGCGAAACAGATAAAGAAGAAAAGACTCAGACTGAGGGGAAAATTCCCCTCAGTTCCCGATGGAAAAAGAAAATGGAAGCCCCAAGTAGCACAAGTGAACATTCTTTATACATTTGACTCACAGGAAGTTGCTACAGACCAATCAGAATTTGTTGTTTCTGTCGCCACGCCCTCAGAGTCTGCCGTCTGGGGTAGACAAAGAGAGCAGGCCATATTTACCAAAAGGTCGCAAGAACAAAGAGAAGGTGACCGACCACCACGGACCATCACCACCAAATGGCCACGAGAACAAAGAGGTGTTTGCCTCTCTACAAGACAAAAGTATCGTGGTCCTGCAGAATGCCCCATCTTACAGTATCATGTCTTGCATTTCTGCTTAAATACCCTGATAATATTATATTATTCCTGTTTGTGTCACTTCCGGTTTCCCCTGCGCAACTTGTTGTGTGTGGCTGCTTTCGTATGTAATTCTTAATTTTTTTTGTCTTTTTCATTAATAAATGACTTGTTAAATTGCTCCATTCTGTCTTAGTGGGTTATGGGTCATATGTACCCCTAGACTGGCACGTAACACCCTGGTGGATGGTGTTCAATAAATGTGTGTGTGTGTGTGTGTGTGTTTACTCAGCACTCACGTCTCTGAGGAGCTGCGGTAAATTTTTCCACTCATGTAAATGATTCTGCCTTTATCTGTGGTGGCTTTACGGCTCCCAGCTGCAGTCCTGCGTTGGGTTGTTCTTTAACTGCTATTGAAATGAAGGCGCGACTTCCCGTCCTGGAGAGACGGCAGTCGTTTAGCAGCAAGGAGCAGGTGCAGAATATCGGAAAGCATCTGTAACGCCACACAGGTTATCAGGTCAGATCTTTAAAAAACCTTGCCTGCAATCAGCCATCGTTCTGGCTTTGGGAAGAGACTCTGTTGATAGCGAGGATCCCGGGATTGGGAACAGCCCAGTCAATTTGCTTCTTCACATCTGAAATGAAATAGATCATTTGTTCTCACCGGAGGCCGTTTCATAACCAAATCAATGTGATTCAGCTGAGCAAATTGCTTTCCAGGCGAAATTACATCTACAGTGGGAGCTCATGAGGGACACCTTCCTAATATTGTGCTAATTGCACCTCCTGCTCGTCTCTGGGCAGACGGACCAACGCCTCTCCTCTCTTTCCTGAAGGCTCATGACTGACCTGCGGTTGGCCTGGTGGTCACATGATGTGGGAAAGATGTACAACAGTACGAACGCATGTCCGTTTCTAATGACTTCACAATCACTGCCCATAGTTGCTATAACTTACACACACACACACACACTCCACATACTTTCACTGTTTTTTTTTTTAATTTTGAGATACTAAGCCACTGCTTTGAGAAAATCTATAATGAATTGATTTATACTCTGATATCAAACAAATTCTACTTTTGTTTCTCTTCTAATCACCACTTTTACTTCTAAAACTATGTTTTATTAAACGAAGTTGAAAAGGGGAGGAGTCTTTAAGCATGATTGACAGCTCTCACACACCCTTCTTCCTCATTGTGGACGTTTTTTTAACCCCCTCCTGTACGATTTAAATCTCTTGTACACAGGGTGTGTCAGTGGATGTGATCTCTGCTGTAGATGTCTCGGGACCACGCCCACATGCACATCGAATGTGCTGATGGGTGAGCTACACTTGTGAATTCCCGCTTAGAGACCAGGGGACGTTTTTTGGATATCTTGAAGCAAAACAACTTGTCTAAATAAGACAGGGATACGTTGTACTTTATATACATTCAGGGGGCGGTGCTTAGATCTGGAGCTCAGATGCAAATGAAGTGTTCTGGTACAGCAGCCTGCACCGTTCACACTAGTCCGAATCAAATCATCAATCCAATCAATCATTTGTCTGATGCCATCGCATTTACCTTAAATGCAAAATACGACGGGTTGCACCTTAAATTTGTCATCTTTACACTAGTGAGTGTGACACTAGTGAACCAGCCCCACGCGCTACATCTTATGTTCGTGTTTTATACAGTTTAACCTGTTTCCAGCAAAGAATGAAAAGCGAACGCAGCGAAGCTGCAGGCGTTTTAGAGCTGAGGTGATAACTGACTGATGGCCCTTCTTTTTAATGAAGAGGAGTTGGCACCAACTCTTACCTGCTAGCCAGGCATCGGCAAGGGAAAACTCACATTTAATCGTCACGTTGTCCCCGACGAGTCACATGCGGCTGTTTTGACAGGAAAGTTTGGCGCAGGTGATGCAGTTGCCATGGCAGCCAGTCATGGAGGCCACAGGTAGAGAAGAGGAAGGGGTATTTATAAATCGTGGGTGGGTGGACGGGCAGCCGGAGGACAGGGGGCAGAGCTTGATTGTTTAATGAAGTAAGACCCGTCCCCCACAGGTGGCCCCGTGTCCCTCGGGCCCAAAGAGACCAGAGTCCCTCAGGAGGAACAAAGTGGGAGGTTGTGTCACCGTTAAGTATTAATTTCCACGTCCCATATGGTCAGTCTTTTCCACTCTTCACGCTGCGTAATTTCTGCGGTTATCAGTTTTACGCTTTGGGCTCCGTGGTCACAGTGACCGCCATTTTTATAATTACGCTCCTGTCCCCTTCATACACTGGAGTTGCATTTCAGGTTGTTCCGTGTGGCCTCGAATGAAGCAGAAATCATTTTGCTTTGTGTCACGCCGACACTGGTGATGTATAATCCCACTTTCTGCCCCCGTGCGCTCGCGTCACGACGGGATTTACGGCTGGTAAAAATACAAGAGGGGAAGTCAGCAGTCGGGCTGCAGCGGAAAAGCGCTGATGCTCACCTTTCCTCCAGTGTGCCATGATGGGGATATAAAATGTGTGTGTGTGTGTGTGTGTGTGCTCATGCTTTTGCACATGTGCTCATGTGAGCCTGTGCTTGTTAAAACCTCACAGACTGGGCATGAGACTTCCTTGGCCAGCGGGAAGTGACAGATGTAATCCCTCCTCTCTCCCGGTTGGCGTGGTTTTTCGACGCCGTGACCTCTGATCACTTGTAACATGTTGCTCAGTGAAAAGTAAAACCAGAACTGGAACTGGCGAATGAGAAAAAAAATCCACTAATAATGTTGCTATTTTCTTCCTGTGAATTGTTAGAAAGATGAAAACAGCGGGCATCCTGTGTATTTATACCCAAATAATGAAAAGGAGCTCCTTTTACATTTATGCCCAGTGACAGAAATGTAACTGGTCATCCTTGACAAACAAAAAAAAAAAGAGCAATTATTGCACAGTTCAATTTTTTTTTTTTTTACGGTACTTTAATTAAGACTTCACTGAAGAATTTCTTTTTAGTTTCGTCTTCAATTTCTGTGTTCGGTGGTACACATTGATCCTGTTCTTCTTCTCCAGCTCCGTTCTCTTCGTCAACTGCATTTCTCATTAAGAAGCCCCAGAAGCCCCGCCTCCCTCCCCCACAACCCCCCTCTTCACATTCTGGTCTGTAGACCAGGGGGATACATTAATTACCCCGCAATCAGATCTCATATCTTGCCTTGCATTTTATACAGAACATTGGCGGTGGTGTGGCTCGTCTGAGGAACGTCTCATTAAAGGTGTGAGGAGGGAGAGAAGAGCGGCACGTCTGATAATAAAAAATAAAAAAAACAAACATTTTAATTAGACTACAGCGGGGCAGGGAGAAAAATCCATAAAATCAGTCTTCGGCACCAGGGGCAGGTCCACCTCCACGAACATTCCAGAACACAGGAAAACATCCACCTCCCCGATGCTTTCAGAACTGAGAATCAAGGACAACGTCCACCTCTGCTTTCAAGATCCGACTTGAACATCCACCTCCCCGATGCTTTCAGAACCGAGGACAGCGTTCACCTCCCAAGGACAGGACACACGTCTCAGGTGCTTTCAGCACCGAGGGCACGCAATTAACCAAAACGTCGCCTGAGATGTGTCACAAGCTGCCGTTCAGAGACCGCTGAGAAGCTGCAGGGCCTCAGGGCCAACCCGGGGAGATGGACAGGGACGCAGCGGTGGCGTGAGGTCTCAGTGGGAATGCCGTGGAGTCGCTGCGGTGTCCAGCGTGTGTTTGTGGTTTTGTGACCCGTCTTCTCAAGCAGTGGAGACGTGGCATGAGTCACAGGAACCGCCGCTTTTTCCTCTCACTTTATCATTTTCTCGGTCTTCTGTCTCTCACCCTCACACACACACGCATTCACACACACACACACACACACACAGACACACACACACAGATTTAATTAATATCCTAATACCCTACTGCTGAAATTATTATCACTGTGTGGTGCACGGTGTAACACGTCACCCCGCGCTGAGTCACTCTGTGGCGCTAATGCAGCTGCAGGTGTATCAGAATTAGCATCATTAATTCTCTTAACACACACACACACACACACACACACACACTGTCAGGATGCTGTAGTTGTTTCGCTCGTGGCCCAGTCCGCTGTTGTGTGGATGATGTTGAGTGTGTTGGACATGACTCCAGATCGAGGTGTGTGTGTGTGTGTGTGTGTGTGTGTGTGTGTGTGTGTGTGCGCGGTCGAGTTGCTCTGCTTCCGCCGAGCCTTCGGCCTCCCACCAGTAACACGGACCGCTGCGCCTGTCTGCAACTGCCATTGGCTGATCCTTCGATCGGCCACAGTTGACTTCCTCTGTTAGAACCGCTGGCTAAAATCCAGTGTGTGTGTGTGTGTGTGTGTGTGTGTGTGCTTTCCATACCTTCAGCATTATGAAAATTCAGAAGACAGATAATTGGTGATGAGACATTCATCTACTGAGAGTTCATCCTAATCTAAAACTTAAATCTTTGTCATGGCCACCAGGCCACCAGAGGGCACCAGAACGACCCCGGCGACCCCAGACCAGCACAGTAAAACACAATAAAATGGCCATTCAGAACAACCCACTGCGAACTCATACGCTGCCTGCCACGTATTTGTAAGCCGATTGTTTGAGGCAGTGGTGGCCCAGCGGTTAATGAAGCTGCCCCTTTATAAGAATGTTACCGCCAATCCCGTTCCGCCAAGGTGCCACTAAGGTGCCAATTAGCAAAGCACCGTCCCCACACACTGCTCCCCGGGTGCGTGTCATGGCTGCCCACTGCTCACTCAGGGTGATGGGTTAAATGCAGGGGACACATTTTGTTGAGTCACAATCACTTCACTGTGCTGTGTCTCACAATCTCTTCAACTACGATTTTAGATGACGCTTTTGCGAGTGCCCACCGCTACTCAGAATCCGGCTGCACACATCACCCGTGAGTCTTCCACCCCCACGCTCATGATAGTCTGTTTTAAAGGGCTAGTCTGACTCCAAACACGAGAGCTGGTTAATTCACTGCCTGTGCAGATTTCAGTTTTCACCTGACTGGACCTTTAAAAGTGGGTTTTATTCAAAAGTTTTGCTCCTTCCGGATACTTTTTTCAATGCCTGTGTCATTATGAGTGTTCCTGAGCGAGTGAGTAATCTTCATTTTATTTGTTTCCCCGCTGAGCACAGAGCACCACACAACCCCCCCATCTGGAGGACAGAACGGAATTCTTCTCTGACGTTACTGTCGTTGACCTTGGTCTTCACCAGCGAGCTGCTGAAACATCCTGTCTCCGATGTCACCGCGTGGGCGACACATTCTGCAGACAATCCGCCGTCCTCCGCCATCAGATGTCTTTTAGTCTCAATGTAAAAGGCATGAGGACCTCTGGAAGCTCTGCGATTGGTTGCCTTGGTTGTGGGAGACTGTTTCATCACAGTCCAAAAACAATGTACAAAACTGACCAGCGCGAGGTCCCAAATCCTGACTTCAACATCGGATAGGAAGATCTCGCATCACCTCTCTCTCCTCCAGACGTGGCAGCAGATCTCTGGATGCCTGATCAGTGGATAGCAGTGACCTGGATCATTCTGAGATAATAAAATGTCAGTGCACCTGTCAGTGTCATTTCAAGAGCAATGGTTTTGGGTGCATTGTCTGAATCATTACAATTTTTTCATGAAGAGCTGCGCAAAAAAAGATCATCTCCCACCAAACTCTGCCTGAGCCTTCTCAGGTTCTGCCATCCCAAACAAAAATATGGTTAAATTGTGATTGGTTAGTGAGATTAGCACTAAATGTATGCCGATAATTAGATGCAAGAGTTGAAATGTTAACTTTCACTAAATTACAAACTCAGAAATGGTTGGGCAGGTTCAATGTCTGATTCCACTCGAAATAAATGTGCCAAAATGAATGTGTTAAACACTTGTGGACCATGCAGTTTGTGTACATGTTAAAAAGCTCCATTTCCTCCACTGTGCGCGGTTCTGCCGGGTGAGGTCTGAGATCTGATGTTCTCCAGCACGCTCAGCGTACCTGTCTGGGAGTCGGTGGGTGGAATGATTATGTCTCCTTGGTCACTCTCACAGCATGTGATCAGAAAAGTTAACAGTGTGTGTGTGTGTGTGTGTGTGTGCGTCGGACCCTGGCCTTCCACCCACCATCATGACGTACTGTAATCAACCCACTTGAGTGCTAGACATCGATCGGCTGCACCGACTCCGCGTTTTTTTTTGTTTTTTTTTTCGGTGCATTTTCCAGAGCAGCTGAAACTCCCCTCACTTTTGTCTCCAGGGGCGGTTCGATGGTAAAATCAATGTCTTTCAATTTTTGAGAAATGGATTGATTTGCGGATTTATTTATTTTTTTGCCGTTCGTCTGTGAGCGCGTGTGTAGGAGCGAGCGGGGAAGACAGGGTAGGGACGGGGAAGAGACAGAAATAACTTTAATGACAGGCCGGGCTGTAAAGTGCTGAGTTGAAGTAGAGACCGCTCAGGGGGCTCTGTGGGCGTGTTTCTGTTTGAAATGTCAGTGTTATTTTCTGCGAAGGACAAGTTGACACGATAGCCTGGCATGTAATTTATTCTGTGAATTGTTTGTACAAATTATAATATTAGATTACTCCTAGTGCACACACACACACACACTCTAGGGCAACAAAAGCAGCATAAAACCATCCAGTAGTACATTTAGTCCACACTGACCTCCAAATTATGAAAATGATGTCTTTAGACGTAAAGAAAGGATTGGACAGAAAAACTCTTTCTCCCTCCACACAAAGCACTGTATTCAATCACTCCAATTTGATGTTACCTGGCAGAAAGAGGCATGGCACAATAGAGGTTAAAAATTAACAGTTTCTAATTTATTAACTCCGGTAAATAATTATTGTAGTTACATGTGAATATTGAATGTAAAAACTTAGACAGCAATGTGTTTTAAAAGCTGAACTTTTGAAATAGTTCCAAGAGTCAAGAAGACTCATCAAGAGTCTTGGTGGTTGTGATGACCACCAATCTATCCATAAAGATTCAAAAGGATTTCTTTAAAAAAGGACCCTTTTATCCACCGTGTTTCAGATTGTAATAAATTCATCACAATAAATGATAAAGGAGATGATCCAACACAGAACACAAGCATGCAAAACAAGACAATGCAAAATGAACGAGGTATAATTAGGTTGTTCCCGTCTTTTACAGACATCTTAATGGATTTATTGCGAGTGTATTGGAATATCATATATCACATCAATGAGTGTCAGGGTTTTTGGGGACCTTATTTGCGTGGGGGGGGGTCTTGTCTCACTTTTTAATAAGAATCACTCGAAAGCAACAAGGCACCGGATCATCATCAGCGTTATCGCTGCAGTTCCACACTGTTCTACTGGCATGGCGACCCGCTGTTCCCACACTTGTTGAACCTCAGGAAGGCCGGAACGAGCGATCAGAGGGAGCGCCGGGGCTAATTTACACCCCGAAGGCTGGCGTGTTGTTTGCTAATATACATTTTTATTTACTTCCTCGGCTCAGGTCTCTGTCTCGTCCCTGGGAGTATTGTTCGGGAGCGCACAGCGTGCTCGCTAATCCACTCAAACCCCGACACAAAGGGCCTGGGAACATTTCGTGAAACCCCGCTGGATCCTTTTGACAGGAAGTGGCTCTTGGCAGCATGTTCATCGCGGGTAAATGTACGTGCGGGAGACATTAACATGCTGTAGTACGGCCAGGTGTTTCCCTGCAGTTCCCCATTGTGCCGTGGCTACAAGACAGAACACCTCCAGGCTGCTCTTCAGGAGGCTGAGACAAGAGGTGTTAATAATCTGAAGAGCCGAGCGCAGCCGTTCGCGATGAAGAATGGCCGAGACGGAGAGAGACGGACGATTTCCATTTCATTTACATCTTCCAGTGTGTCATCCCAGGCTCATTCCCCTGGAGAAACTTTGGGGAGCTGGTGGGATCTGGACATGTCTGCCATCCCAAACTAGGCCACAAGTGTCACGTTAATTTTCAGTAGATATCTGGGCATGTTCAACCTCAAATGAATAAATTTGCAGTGTTAAACATTAATAGAAAATATTTATGTTTGTGTCCCATGAACACTTGACAGGAGCACAAGAGTGCAACAATCACTGTCGTTTGCACTATGTCATTTGCAGAAATGTGATGTGATCAAAGGGAGAATCTGCCACAAGCAACGGAAAGTGACGAACCCACAATTCCGTTTGGTGGCATATGTCATCACCCCAGCATAACATTACGTCCCGAGTCTCTTTTACATGCTGGTCCCACACTGTACTAGTTTTAAATGCTAGAGCAAACTTTAGTCTTCAGAATGAAGCAATTAATAGCAATTAATGCAAAATGTGCAATTACTTAATTAAATATATTTACAGCCCTAATTTGCTAAATAAATAATTTGCTTCATATTTTCTTTGAAGCTTTGCTTTATGGCACCATGTGTTCTTCACGATAATGATAAAATCACTATACTCTCAATTCTGCCATATTTGATTTCTGTTCCTCTGGAAGAACTAACCACTGTGTGTGCAAATATACAGCGAATAGTGAATTTTATATCAGAAAGTGGGAGCTGTACTCTGTCCCAGAAGAAAGGTGGTGGAACCACTGCAGTTTAGGCGCTGTCACGATGAAGCTTTGTTCTCATCTTCAAGGTTATGGGTCTGGGCTTCATGCTGCACATGGCAAAAAGCAGCGGGTGACGTTAAAGTCAATGTCCAGACAAAAGATGTGACGAGTTCAATAGACAACAAATTACCCAACAGACTATTTACAGAACGTAATTGTTGAAAATCCTTGAAAAGAATTACAATGAAATGTGGAAAGCTGTTCTACTAGGTGCATTTTAAAGAAATGAAGCACACATCCTAACACAATATGAGATTAATAAAAATTCATTATTGCACTCACTGCAGAACAACAATAAAAAATTGTAAAAGATGATTAAATTATTACACAGGAATAAGTAGCAGCAGAGCAGAAAGGGCCTATTTAAACTCCATCATTTTATTACATGGCCCCAGAGCAGGTTGAAGTTTGATGATCTGGTGGTTTCGTGCAGATCTGCTATTGGATCTGTTGCCTGTGACGGACACAGTTCAAGTCTGGGTGTCCTGGTACAAATGAAGGGTGACGGCTGCTGTGTTCCTTTATTTATTTATTTATTTATTTATCCATCTATCTGTTTGTTTGTTTGTTTATTGTTTTTTTGCTCATTCAAGAGACCAGCAAGCCGCCCAGCCTGGCATTTGGACAGGAAATGGGGCATTCTTCCGAAATGGGCAGGGCTGATAGGAGCCGGCGGGAGTCCTGCTGCCATTTGCGGACTATAAGTAGCAGAGACTGTGAGTCGGAGATGAGAGGTGGAAGAAGGTGAGGAGGTGAAGGCCGGTGGGAGGCGGACGATTTTGTCGCTCAGCGCTTATCTCTTCTTTTATTTTGTGGTGATGCTGAACCCTGGGTCCGTTGTCCTGGAGGACGCTACGTCACTCGGAATTGGTTTAAAGGAGTGTGTGCAGCTGGGCTGTTGTGTAACACAGAAAAATCGATCCATTTTGGACCTCGACACAACACCACTTTTGCTCTACGGCCTGGCCAGAAAAAGCGGCTCTGCTTTTCTAACACGTCTCCTGTGGTTAAAAATCCACAGCATATGATTCTGGATAGAAAGTCACTTAACCGGTTCAGTAATTCCTCACCAAAAGGGACAATATTAAAGAATGACTTTAGTTTTCAATTATTTAGTTCAGTTCTGGCTGTTATTTGAACTCACGTCATTAGTCAAATAAGCAATAACAGCACCTCAAAATGGGAATGAAAGCAGAACGTTCTCAAAAAGGCTCAGAAAATGAGTGACATACATGCAGATGGGAGCAGTGTGTGGGGACGGTACTTTGAGAATGTTTTAGAGCATTAACAATCCCAAATCAACTTATCTAATAAATTCTATTCGATGGAAGTTGAGTTGACAAGTCGTTTGATGACGTATACGTCATCTTCGTATACGTAATCCCAACATTGATTTACATCCCCATCCCCAGCTGTCTATTGTACGTACCCTCAAAAAATATGTATAACATGGATGTACAATAAAAACAATTCTATCAAAAGCTACTTTGGTATTATTTGCTTTTCATTATCCTTTTATTATGCTTTGGTGCTGTGGGGTGAAACAGTCCCTTTTGACCAGGTCCCTGCGGCAGAAGGAGGAGACAAGATAAGCGTTTACCCCACCGTAGCGCATCAGTCTCTCCTCTGCACTCCCCGCATCGTCCGATGTGACTCTCGCCTCGGTGCACAATAATCCTCCTGCCGGGCCAGATCAAGGAAGGGCAGCATGTGACAGGTTCAGTTCCACGCGAGGCTTTGGGAGTTTTAGTTTTAGTGAGACGTCCGATCGCCTACCAACGTGGAGAAAGTCGTTGGAATAAAAGGGCACGCAGAGAGGGGAATGAAACACGCGACGTGGGGCAGTGATTCTGTGGGAAACGGACCTGTAATCGGAAGGCTGCCGGTTCAATTCCCAAACCGCCAAGGTGCCACAGAGAAAAGTACCGTCCCCACACACTGCTCCCCGGGCGCCTTTCATGGCCGCCCACAGCATTTAAACCAGCCCGCAGAGACCACGTTTAATCACTTTCATGTTTTTCTGTCAATGCCCTAGAATGATTGGGTGTGGACAAGAGGCTCATCACACTGACCTGCCAGTTTTCATGATACACAGATTTGTCCCTCGTGGCTAGATTTGTCCCAGGAAGGTCATGTAACCCTGTCTGAAGGTTCCTTACATGAAGAACACAGTCAAGAATTTGTCTTTTATTGTGTGAATATATTCAAGCAGCTGTGCTGTTTTGGGGAGAACTCTGCCTAGAAGTAATGGGTTACTTGTAGAATAACCTGATTTATTCAATTGTTCTCAAGATTCAAGATTTTTCTTTGTCACGTGCACATTACGACACGCAATGAAATGCATCCTGAACCGCTCCATTTTTGATGGTGCATAGACAGAAGATTTCCAAGTTATAAAATGCATAAAAGAAAATAAAAAGGAAACAAGTACTAGTGAAAAACAATGTCTGGACTTAGGTGCTCGTTCCACAAATAAATTCAAGTTGAAGTTGCAAGCTGATACATTATCCGCTCTTTGTTACCTGTGTACCACCCATTTACCAGTTTGTATAGTGTGAAGTAATAAAACATGGATATTTTTCACAGAAAGTAAAATAATAATTTGCTGTGTTGCGTTCTCTGTGCACTGACTGTCGTAGTTTAGTGAGTTTATTTATTTAAGTACCATGGAAGACACTCACCTAACACACATAATGATGCTACATATTCAGTGTAAAATCACAGTGATTCCACCAAGTTAGATGGGCGACTCTTGCTCCACATATGTGGTGTACAATGTGAAGTTTTGTACATATAAAATGGATTGTAAGGTTTAAATAATCATTTGCATCATAATTAGCAGTGTTTGTGGGAATTTACATGTGTCAGGGTGTCTGAAAGTTGAGTTGGCGGAGCCGGTAGGCATGAACCTCCTCCCACATCAGCCACCTAAAAGTGTCACGACTACGGACTTACGGGGGAAGGAAGCGCAGAGGTCTGACATGTTGGGAAGGGGTTTTATTCATAAACAAACAAATACAAATAAACAATGGGAAAGGGAAAAACACAAACTAACCCGTAGGCGTGTGGCGATTGCCAGAACTCAAAACACATATGAAACAAAACCAGGTCAAGTTCGTGCAGAGTCCACGAAAATGCCAGAGACCCAGAAGGGGCGGAAACTTCCGGCATTTATGGGGCGTCAGGATTGGAGTCAGGTGTGGAGCCCAGCTGCAGGCAATCCTGACAAAAAGAGACACAAACACTGGGGGTAGCATACGGCCCAGTAATGGGGTTATGCTTTCTCACCACTATAGTCTATTAAGTGCGTGGGTCATGCTCACTTATTTGAAAGTGAAGTGATTGTCATTGTGATACACAGCATACGGTGACACAACAAAATGTGTCCTCTGTATTTAACCATCACCCTTGGTGAGCAGTGAGCAGCCATGACAGGCGCCCAGGGAGCAGTGTGTGGGGACGGTGCTTTGTTTAGTGGCACCTCGGCGGCACCTTGGCGATTCGAATCGGCAACTTTCTGATTGTGGGGCCACCACTGCCCCATGTCTTCAGAATTCGCAGCAATAAATAGACAGAAACAAGAAAGGACAGCCTTTTTTGATGGTCTAAAAATAGGAGGAATATGTAGAAAAAAAGAACAAGTGTGTAAGTGCGACTGTGAACATGTGTAGTTATTTATGATGAATGCATGTGTGTGTGTGTGTGTGTGTGTGTGTGTGTGTGTGTGTGTGTGTGTGTGAAATGCAGTGGTTGCCTGCTGGTGGTGCTGCTGGTGAAAGGTTCTGGAGCTCTGCTGTCCGAGGTGGGGTGCATCGTCTGTCATTGAGAACTGAGACCGCCTGCTCCTCACCTCCAGATTCTGACCAATGGGAGTCCAGGCCTGACAAATGAGTTCATTGATCCCGAATGACGCTTCTCCTCCAGCAGGACGCGGTTTGTTTTCATCTCTGTGTGTAATTGTGGACGGTTGGTAATCGCTGAACGATTCGTGCCATTAGAGCCTGAAATAATGACTCCTGCTCCCGCTCCTGTCGCCTCTTTCACTTTTGAATGAAACTTCAGAGAGCAGCACGTGTTGTTACAGCTACTGCAGGTATTTGTTTCCATGGTTATGGAGCGTGGGAGGGGTGGGCGGAGCACACCGCTCATCTTTATCGTTTTCTATTTTGAATTTAATTACATTGCCTTATCCCATTGCTGTGTCTTTGTTTATCTGATGCTCTCACCCACAACGGATTCGCTAATCAACGCTCCGTCAGATTCTGCTGTCTACACACTTGTGAAGAAGACAACTACTGTAAAAAAAAAAAATGTATTCGGTATATCGTTTAAAATAATTGCACCATTTCTAAATTTATCACAGTATTCTAAACCAGAAATATTTTTACTATTTACTATTATACAAAATGCTTGAGTAAAATAGCGTTACTGATCTGGACAGACAGACAGACAGATAGATAGATAGGTAGATAGACAGACAGATAGACAGATACATACATGCATGCAATGTAACAGCAGAAATATGGGTTCCGCTGGGAGGAAAACATCGACTGTGTCTTCTCTCTGATGGCGTAAAATGGTGCATTAGAAGCGTTTAGGCTACATATTCTCAGGGCGGTTGTGTTGTGTCTGGCGGCGAGGAGCTTCTACCTCATTTGTAAGCAGTTTTGGAACACAGATACTCCCTTTCCCAGCTGCATCCATCGAGCCGGACCACCCCTGCAGCCCCACCTGCACGAGGCCTGCTGACAGTGACAGGGCTAATAGGGTGGCGTTGTGACGGGGGGCATTTCTCACACGGCCCCGGCTGGCGGCTGCGGAGGTGCCATGTCAGAGCAAGGGCGACAGCAAACAGCCGGTCTGGGACCCCAGCGAATCATCACACCACTGTCATCAGAGAGGGAATAAAATGAGCCGCTAAAGACCCGATGGCATCCAGCGTGTCCCCAGAGGCGCCGTCTGAGAGGAGAATGGTGCACAAATGAGGCCGCCGAGCGGTTTAGGAAACCTTCATTCATTTCACAGACTGAGTTTGATGTCTGTGGATAGGATTTTCTGTGGAGGGAATTAATATTTCATCACTTTTCTGCTACTTTGACCCGGTTCTTGTTTTTTTTTTTTATTGTTTGTGTGTGTGTACATGTCAGCACAGAATTTAAATTTTCATGCATTTTCCATCTATTCTTATCGCAGGATCCTCACCGGCATTCCTCAAAAGAACAATAAAACACGCAGCCGCAAATGTCATTATCTCTGCGCTGGGATTATGCATGAATTCATAGAATAATATTCAGACGATGTATTCTCAGCGTCTCCTCATTGTCAGCGAATGTTTTCTCAATTTATCCTCATCTGCACTGGTCGACACCCCTGTAGATGAACAATATAGATGTTTCATGAATTTAAAAAAATGTTTGTTCCTGGTTTTCTCAAACTACATTCATTAATTCACATCATTTTTAATGTAAATTGTTGGCGAATACAAAATGCACTGAGGCAATCTGGCAATCGTAATTTAGGCTGTTACAGAAAATGTAACAGAAATACACCCTAAAATATCAAATATATTTTTACAAGTGAACTTTTGGTTCTCAATTTCATTACATGTTTGTAACAATGGCGATTATTATTATATAAAAAAAAAACTATACAAAAGAATGTAATACTGTTGTAAAACCCGCCTATCAGCCCAATAACGGAACCTGATACGACGGTGAAGGGTTTAACGTGTATGACGTTTTTTGACGCAAAATAAAATAACGAATCTACAAAACTAATTTATTTATCAACCGGATAAATAGTCTTAGATCTGTATTATCTGACTCCAATATAACTACCAAGACTATTCACTTTAGATGGGTAGTTGGAATGAAGAGGACAATAGGGACTGAATAATTTATAAAGTCAGGGAGAACTAAAGACTCTGCAAATTTGCATTGACTTAACGAATCTTGATCAGCAAAACAGTGGCCAGTTAATAGATCAAGTACAATTAATAAAATAACTTTCTACCATGCGGATTTGCACCGACTGACAGGCTGATCACACCAGGGGCAGGGAGAAAGGAACTCTCTACGGTTCACATAAAATACCTGCTTACGTGCTATAGGATCAAGAAGTTCTTTAAACATACATAAATCTGGCGTGTTGCCATACGATCAGAAAGTTCCCCCTATAACCAACGACTTTAGTTGACAGAATATTCTATAACAAGACTGGAGATTAAGGATATCAATAGTTACATTTATTACTTCACAGTTCTACAGATATAGTAAATGCAGTTCCTTAATTGTCCAAAACAAGATAGAATGATAGAATGAAAATCAATCCAACATACCCAACAGATGTTACACACAGCTTTGGATTAAAGAACAGGTAGCAGAGCTCTTAAAACCATCGCATGTGTGGGAGAACCTGAATGCAGTAACTCCCAGAACGGCATGTCACCTTCCCTTTTGTATCCTCGATCTGGGTCACTTTGGGGGGGTCACTATACGACCCCCTCAAGTGTTGGAGATCTTTGATGTTGTTTATGATTTGGTTTTAGTAATAACATATTTGTTATATCTTATATCTGTTTAATTTATGTGACAGGGGACATTGAGCCAATGAGAATAAATCTAAACACGCATGTATTGTCATGATACCTCCATATATATATATTGTACTCAAATTAAACACTCAAGGAACCTTTCTGCTTCCCCCAGAGGTGAGAGGGGCTTTCCCGCCATCCTCAGGATGAGGAGTCTGTGGGAGAGGTCTCATCCACCCGTTCTTGTGACCATTTGGTAATAATTGTCCGTGGGGGTCAATCTTTGATCTTGTGACCATTTGGTAAAGAATAGTCTGTGGGATCGATTATGTTTCCTGGTTCTCGTGGTTTTTCTGAGGTGTCAGGATGTCCCCTGCTGGGACAGGCCTGGTCCTGCCGGGAACCTTACACTGTCCTATAATAAAAATGTCCTATAATATAATGCAGAGTAAGTCAACTTCTTCAATTTTTAATTCCTGCATTTCTAAACAGGAAGTGTCAGGATGAGTGGGAGGGTTTTCCGACGTCCCTGAGATGTGTCTCTTTCAGTAATTTCACTCTGTTAATTATTCATAATGGCATAGTTTCTCCTGCTCCACATTCAACTAAAAAAACAACTAAAAAACAAGATCTTCAGCTGCCCCCTTCAGACCTCCAGTTCATTTCCCATCCCAGGGAGTGAGGAGCCCTCATCTCTGCAGAGGCATGATGGAAACGCAGCTGAGGTGGGAACAGAGGGACCGTTCCTGTTCCACCTCATTACCCCGTAAGTGGAGCTCAGGGGTCAGCAGACGGCAGCAGGACCACCATATTTGCTCTTCACGTCTGTGGAGATGTCCTTTTCACTCTGAAGAGGTTCCATCACGTGGCCAGAAGAGAGGGCTTCCCGGGTGTGCAGTGTCAGAACGAATCAAGGTACACTTCTGCTGCAGGAACAGTTCACTTGTCTCCGGCATCTGCAGTGATGTGGAAATCAGTTATGATCAGTGATCACTACAAACCTCCACCTGACTCCAGCCACTGATCATTTTTAGAAAAATTATATAAAAATAAACTGTGCTGATATGGGTCAATGGTTATGGGATGGGTGTGGCCTTTTGAGGCAGGGTTTAATGAAGGTGCTTAATGAAGTACAGATGCCTAAAATAGTCGGATCTACATCAGTATCATATTTGATGTTTAGCCTTTGTTATGTGTGTTTTTAGTGTATTTGTATCATGGCTTGCTCCATTGGCTTGCTGGCATTAGCTGGGTATCCTTAGCTGGGTGCAAATAGAAAATACACCGACTAGAAACTCATCCGTGTAAAGAAAAATGAATCAGAAAAATATGTTTTTATGCTTGTGAAAATACCAGTGGTATTTTTTGGTAAATGTGAAAAAATAGAAAACAGAAATCCTCTTTTTGACATACAACCAACACACAACATTCTTAATCATGATAAGAATAAGACAATAAGTTAGTGAGGCAGTGGTGGTTAGTGGCTAAGGAAGCAGATATGTAACTAAAGGATTGCGGGTTCAAGGTTCCAAGGTGCCACCAAGGTCCCCTTGATCAAGGTACTTTCATGGCCGCCCACTGCTCACTAAGGATGATGGATTAAATACGGAGGACACATTTTGTGGCATCACCGCGTGCTGTGCGTGCTGTGTATCATAATGACAAAAACAATCACTTTCACTTTAAAATGAAAGAAAACCCCTAATAGTCGGTCACTCCCACTTATAAGATTCCTCCCCCTTGAATAGAACGCCTGGAGCTATGTTTTTAATGATTGCCCGAATCAGAGGCAGAAGAACCAGCATGATTCACAAAAGGAGTTGTTATTCACGCTGTAATTTCACTGTGTTTTATTGGCACATCTTAAATACCACGTTAGTTTTGTGCTGAACTGTAACAGATACAATGCTGAGTTTATTCAGCAAGTCTAAATGTGCTTCTACACCCAAGTAAAAAAAAATGATGCTAATATACAATTAATTTGAGTATACTTCAATGTACTCATGATTACAGTAAAGCTGTGCTAAATACATTAGTTAAGCTAAAGAAATACAACTTCTTTGCTGTACTATTTTGAGACATCATTAAGTTTCACTTATTAAATATATATGAGACTGAAAAATACCTTTGATCAGTACATTATATTTAAAAAGTAAACACACAAATAATGAACTTGATGGTAGCATATGAAAATCCACTGAAATCCACTGCATTAATAAAACTCTTTAGGATATTGGGTGGCACACTTCGTTTGAATACACTTAATTTGAAGTATTAGTACAACTTAAATATATTTGCAATTAGTGCATTTGTTGAATTTAGCACACAATCTATGTACTACAAATGCACTTGATAAATTTTAAATCCATTTTTAGAACAATCCATTTTTTGTATATAATAAGACACCGCTTCACTGGGAACAGTGGACAGAGATGTAATTCATCTTCATAAAAACATTGTTAATATTGAAGTTATTCATCACGTTTCATATCCAGCAGCCCTCCGATCAGGGTCATGTAGGGGACGGTGTCATTGTAAAAATGCGTCACAGGATTCCTTTTAGCGGCCGATGATCTCCTGCGGCATTTGGGTGGATGTTTGGCATTTCATGCAGTCGTGGTGCAGGAGTGTACGGGGAGGAGCTTCATTGTGCGTTAAACAGGATGATGGTGTCTTTGATCTACGGCTCTGATTAGAGCGCCGAGCCACCGGCAGCTCACTAATGAAATCAGCATCTCTCCCTGGAGAGACTATCACAGTGTACTGGTCCAAATCACCATAAGCACACACACAGGCACACAGTGTGCCGTCGGAACAGTCCAGGATGTGTCTCTTGACTCTGCAATTCCTCCTGCTCTGGTGCGCCGTGGCGGTGGAGAAAAACTGAAAGCCTTGGAGCTGCTAAAGTTGAGCAGCTGATGGTTCGCAAGCGCCGCTCACTTCCACCAGGGACCCGTGGAGGAGAGGAGGAAGTGTCTTCGCCTGTCAGTTGCCGAGCCGTGGTCCCACACAGAGCTACAGACGTGTGCTCTGCAGGGCAGCCGCATTGGCAGAAGTGGTGGAGCTCCGGCATCTGTGCATCTCCTGGGCATCAGAGCGGCCCCGGAAACAGAGCCACACACACTACAGGGCCGGCTCTAGACAGTCATACATGAGGGGGCAGACAGGAATGTGAAGGGGGCACATAGTGGTGACAGAGGCGGGAAATGGGTGGGGTGGGGGTGGGGGTGGGGGTGCTCTGGATAACTTTTTCTCATGGAACTGGATTGCACCTTGCCAGGCCTCTACCCTAAGGCCTGTCCAACTGTCCCACCTGAAGACTTCTGCTGGTTTTGCTCTTAGGGTCATTGAGGCACACAAACCCCCTGACCACAGCAAAAACAGCAAAAAATCCTTAGCAGATTATAACAGATTATATTATATAGGTGACATATAAAAAATATTCAAACCCAACAATAACTTTTCTTACTATTGGCAATATTAACAATAAAAAAACGGTGGGCCAAGTAATATAAAAAAATGTAGAATTGATTAAAATCACTGTGATTACAGACACTGGTATTTGAAAAGAGAAAACTGTTGAGTGCACAGTTGAAAGCGGGGGGCGGGGCTTTGTGTCGGGGTCTGACAGACACTTGTCCTCCAGTCCAGGGTGGCTAAATGTACGATAATGATCATATTTGTACGATATCATATTTGTACGATATATCATATTTGTACGATAATTATCATATTTGTACGATAATTATCATATTTGCCCCTTCCCTGTGTGCGTGGTATGAGTGAGTACGAGCCTGTGTGTGCAGGAGTGAGTATATATGTATAGTTGGTGCCACTGAGGTGCCACTGAGCAAAACGTCGTCCCCACACACTGCTCCCCGGGCGCCTGTCATGGCTGCCCACTGGTTAAAAGCAGAAGACACATTTCACTGTGTCACCATGTGCTGTGCTGCAGTTTTTCACAATCACTTTCACTTGAGTTGTCTTGCCGAACGCGATCCCATAAGTTTTGGCCCCTTGTGCAATTGATTTTGACACCCCTGATGTAACACGGGTTGATGCACAAAGTAAACAATGATGAGTGGTTACAGAAGATCGGCATCAGGTTAAAGCCTGTGGCTAACACTAGTTATTAATTATCTCACGAGTTGCTATGATTTTGACGACAGAGAACTTCTGTTTCCTCAAAGCCTCCCACTGTTGTGCCTACTAGAGATGTAATAAACATCTAAAAAGTTAGTTCATGTCACATTTACAGCATTTAGCAGACGCCCTTATTCAGAGTGACTTACAATCAGTAGTTACAGGGACAGTCGCCCCCTGGAGACACTCAGAGTCTTGCTCAGGGACACAATGGTAGTAAGTGGGATTTGAACCTGGGTCTTCTGGTTCATAGGCGAGTGTGTTTGCATGAGCTTGACCTGACTGCAACTAAAATCATAGAAATTAGGCCTGACATCTCATTTGTGCATTTTCCAGTGGATTTTACAGCTACTGTAATATTCAGTATGTGGGGTTTTATTTCTCAACATAAAATTTGATTTAAGGGGGCACTGCCCCCTCGTGCCCCTGAATAGAGTCCGCCCCTACGTACTACCAGACCTAACACACCTACTCATTTATCAAATCTAGGGATGTAACAAAAGACGGTGAATCTTTGATAATTCGAAAGAAATGTGTGAGGATTAAAATCGGGTGAAAAAATTCAATCTAGCCGTTGCCCAGTAGTGTGCAGAATGGAAATATCTATGAAATAACACGTGAGCTCATCTACGGAATAACATCTATGAAACATATAATATAGCAGTGAACTTTTACTGTGCTTTTCCAGTCTTGGATTCTCTCAACCACCTTCTTATTAGATTCTACAAAATAGCCTCCATCATAGCCTCCATAAACTACATGTGTCCAAATGTACGACTGGTAGAGTGTAAATACCCAGAGTTCAAAGGTCTGTACCCTGTTGTCTTCACTGTAACATTTTCAGAATCCCTTTATTCAGTTTTTTTTTTTTTCATTTCATCCCGGAGTCAAGATTAGATCGTTTCTGTCGAGCTGTGATCCACATTGTGCTAATCTCCTCAGACTCGTCTCCTGGCGCTCTCCTGGGCCTGACGGAAGGTTTCTGTAATCTCCAGACTACTTGTGTAGACAGCGAGTGTGTCTCTCTGTGTGTGTGTGTGTGTGTGTGTGTGTGTGTTGCTGTTATCGGCCATGCAAAGGAAAAGAGAGAGTCGAGGATTTGGTTATTCACATCAAACCCAAAATCAGATTTCCACACGCACCCTGGAAAGCCTGTAAAAATTTCCACTCATGGTTTATGACACATGAAATGAAATTGTCTTTTTCATGCCATAATTTCTTTTTTGATAATTTCCTTACTTGAATTCTGTTCGTTTTGAAATAGCAATGAAATACGAAAAACGAAAAAAAAAAATCAGTATTTCAGTGTTATTCAGTATTTTCACATGCTGAAAATTGATTGTTGATTTTGGTATTTTCTTGCGGGCAACCTTGCAAAAGCTTCATGTGTGAGGACAATGATGAGGAATGTGTGAGGAAATCATGATCACTATAATAACAAAAAGACACAAAAATCACGTAAAAAAATAGCATGTTAAAGTCAGCATGTGTTTTCATGATTCTCTTTCCAGCTCTTTCTTCCCATCCAGCATTTACAGGCCCTCCAACCAGAGGCGTGTGAGGTATGTATGTGTGTGTGTTTGTGGCCTTTAGCGGGTGTGAGACAGTAGGCTCGCCAGTCTGGCTCCCTCCCCGCTGAGTCTGTTTGATCAATTTGACACACAACCGACCTGGACGGCATCCGGTTAACTCACACTTCCTGCGCCGAAAATAAGAGATGAAAAGTTTCATAACCGGTTCATCTGTGGGTACAAATGACCCCGTTAACTGAGCAAATCCTGGATTGGGGGCGAATGGTTCTCCTCGGTTACAGCTGTGAAGCTGGAGCGTTGCTGACGTGGACCATCAGAGGAGTTCACCTCATCTCACGGGCCCCGGTCAGTTGAAACACCATCTAAAACTCCCAAAAAAAGGCCTTTTTAAAGAACATTTTCCAGTGAACGATGCAGTGAATGCAGAAAGAGGCGAGACCGCAGGAGAAGCCGGGTCTGCCAGCCTTAATCAGATCTCATGATCATTTGGCTGCAATTCGTCTGCTTCATGTGACTGATTGGACAGGTCAGAGGTAAAAAAAAATAAAATAAAAAAAACGGTCGGTCCGAGCAGCGGGTCGTCAGTCACTGCGGCGTGTAATTCAATCTGTGAGGAATTCACACCCTTATGTCATTTCGCGTCATTTCGCGTCCATGTGCCCCAGCGACTGGCAGGCAGCTGAAATTCGGCAGGGCAGGGCAAGTTATTCATGAGGAATGATGAATTAATGAGTAATATTCTGTATTAAAAATAACCACAGGGTTGCATGTGCATTTCTTGGTGCCAGGCCAATTGTGCGGACAACCAGACCGATTGAAATGCCGTGGCGACCCCTAACGGGAGCCGCTGAGGAGAAACACCAAGACGGATGGCCATGCCTTTCTGACGAAGTTCAAACTCGGTCAAATGGACACGATTCTAGTTTTTGAAAGTATTCCTCTGCCTTGTCCCGCCCTCATTTCCATCACTGCCCTGAACTACTGTTATTATGTCAAAATAAATAAAACCCAATAACGTCCTGGTAACGCATGGTTACTTGGTTTAGTTACTGTAATATTATTACCATTCTGGACCGGTGTATCATAACACTACAATATTACATCCATGGGGAAAGATGCGTTATTTCAGTGACATTTCTGATGACTGGAATACCAGGCATTTACAAATGAACCTTCATTAGTATGATTACCATTTTTCATTAGCATATTCATAAGTTTCATAGATACAGTTTTACTGACCTATTGGTCAGGTGTCTGCATAATACAATCTGAAGAAATTATCTCAAAATATTTAATATTCTTTAAAAAACTGAGCTTCAAAAGCAACAGACTCATAATAAAAAATTAATTGGAATTAATCATGGATCATGTAATGTACTAAAATAGAGTTTTGTTTTGAACTAAAGTGGTAGTACTAGGGTAATGCATATGTTGGAAACTACTCAACTTGCTTAAAATACTACTAAAACTAAATTCATCATTATTTTTAACCAATAGATGTAGTAAGAAGCATAGCTCCAGTTTTCCTACTTTAATTGTGATTACTTGTGATGATCTTCCTGAGATGTTGCTGCAATAACCTTCTCATATTCTCGTTATCTTTATTTTATCTTTATTTTATGGCAGCCGGTCTGAATTAATTGACTGGCCTCATTCATTCAGGCTGAATGTCACTTTTGCTGATAACGGGTAAAATCACAGTCTCCAGCCGGAACGTGCAACGCTAATGACAGCAGCAGCTCGGGAAGCATCGGCGGGATCAGCGAGAGCAAAACACTCGAAACAAAGCGAGGCTCGAGTGCGAGGAGTGGGCCGAGATAAGCCAATCAGATCTTCTGCTTGGGAGGAACTCATCATGGCCTTATCGGCAAATCTCCTCCATTTCTGGGCCGTCTTTACTGGCTCTGCTGTGATCCACATTCAGAGGAGGAAATGTGTGAGAGAATGTGTGTGCATGTGTGTGTGTATGTGTTACTCTGTCTCAATAATGGCTTCTTTGATTTGCGTGCATGCAGTTCTCTATTCTCACTAATCCCCTGAATAAAAAAATTCTAAATTAGCCCTGGGACTTAAACTCAAGTCATTTTCACCTTCTCCCAACACAGCCTGTCTTTTTTAACTATGCGAGTGTCTTCGTGGAGAAGTGAGTCCTCCATTCGGAGCTGTTCAGATTTGTCAGGATGGCCTTGAAGTCTCGGCAGCTTTTGGCTTCCTCTCAACTCCTTCTGTACTTCAATTTTGATTCATAGTTGATTGGAATCTGCTTTTGACGGTCGAATTCGGTGTCTTTTGTGCCGTGCTTGTGGCGTTGGAGCGAGAGGCCATGAGAGGCTCACCTGGCTGGTTTCCTCAAAGTGGCTTGTTCGCATCCGGTCGGAAATCCACTCTGGAGTCAGCCTTATCACGCCCGCTTACGACCCTCCAATCTAATCACGCGATTTCGATTAAGGAACGTAACCCTGGCAACCGGGCGCAGGACAATAGAGCCACGGATCGTCCCTTAGCGCGGACCAAGCCAACAGTTTTACTGCGAAACTGTGTTTTTCGTGAGCACGAGGTGTGCCCACCCTCCTGCCTGAACCAAGGACGTGCCGTGTCATGAATGTGAAGCACCACTTTCTTCCACAATGACAGGGACGCCGCTCGTCCCCTCACACAAACAATTTCAATTAGAATGGCTGCGCCGACAGAGCCAGATGAACGGCGCACTGTTGTTGGCCATCGAGGAGAGCCGAGCTCACAGCCTCACAGCCTCACAGCCTTCCACTGATGACTCCTGCCTCTGAGTCACTGCTATTGTCAGGGTTGAAAGTCATCCAGTGATTCTGTGAGTGTGTCAGCATGATCATGGACGTTTCGCATCTGCTGTTGATACTGCTGAAAATGTTGAGGCTGGAGGTGTCGAGAGTATCTGCAAGGAAACCGAAACGGTATCAGCCATCAAAGGCAGTTTCTGATCAACGACTGCTAGTTCAGTTTCAAAATTCATGAATAAATATCACACCATTCACAAATATATTTCTTGTTTCAGCAGCAAATATAACAAGATTCACAAATATAATTTATGACTTACAAATAAATTCGTAAATGTATTTCTCGACTCGATGTCAGTGCATTTTGTATTTGCATTTACAAACCCCCGTATATATTTGTGAATACCTTTACAATTATTTGTGGATTTTTGAATCTTCCCTGATGCACTCGATTATTGCTTATTTGAACCAATTGTGACTGTTCCAGCAATGCCAGTGTGATCATTTGATTGTGTGTATTTATGTAGGCTGGGTGGGGAGGAGGGTTGCTCTGTTATTATTGAAATCTTTATAAATAAAACTATCTCCAAAGGTCTCTTGGAAGGAATTGCGAAAACACAAGTGTCATAAAATGAATTGGGGAAAAAAAAAAAAAAAAAAAAGTCATAAATAAAATGCAATGTTTATTAAGGAAATGTCACGTCCATGCGGGCATGACGCGGCGGGTGAACGGAGAGGAGGACAAAGAGTGACGAGGAATGGAGGACGCTTTCACCTGACATCATGAAACCGGGGTTTAATTAGTGAATCACAGGACAGGGGAGACATCCGAGACGTAGACACTGGTGAACATAACTTCAAAGACCTGACAGCGAACAGAAACGAACAGGGCAGCTTTATACAATTAACACAGGTGAAAACCATTAGGGAACATTACATAGGACAACAATTAAACTCCGGTCCGGATCCTGATCCTGATCCGGACCGGAGTAACCCCCATTTCGGACCGGATCCTGACAGAATCCCCCCTCCTATGGCACGACACCTGGCGGGCCAGACAAAGCAGTCTATGAAGGAGGGAGGAAAGTCCAAAACACCGTCTTAAATGGTCTGAGTGGACAGGAGGAATCGAACGGAATCGATTCGAGTGAACCAGGATAGAAAAGATGAGCAGAGATGAATGATTAATGACTGACTGAATGAATGGTCCGGTATTCACGATGGACGAGCGGCGGTTCTCCAGGCCAGACGGCTTCGGGCCAGTGTGGTACCGGCACCTCGTCCGCCGTCCGCATGCGTCCGCTGCTCCCTGTCAGTCTCCGGCTCGCCCCGCTGAATGGCCGCTCCTCACCTTCAACGCCGCCAGACACGGGACTGAGAGGCAGGGGTCGGGACCCTGCTGAATGAAGCCATGGAAGGCCAGGGACAAGGAAGCTGGCGGCGTCCTCCCGGCGAGTCGCGGCTCCTCCGATCTCAGCGGGGCTGCGTCAGGTGGCGTCCAAATGTGGGTCAGGTCTTTCTGTCACGTCCATGCGGGCATGACGCGGCGGGTGAACGGAGAGGAGGATGTGGAGTGACGAGGAATGGAGGACGCTTTCACCTGACATCACGGAACAGGGGTTTAATGGTGAATCACAGGACAGGGGAGACATCCGAGACGTAGACACTGGTGAAGACGGAACATAACTTCAAAGACCTGACAGCGGACAGAAACGAACAGGGCAGCTTTATACAATTAACACAGGTGAAAACGATTTGGGAACATTACACAGGAGTAACCCCCATTTCGGACCGGATCCTGACAGGAAATTTTCATGTCAACACAGACATTCTGGGGTCTGGACATGATCTGAAATTCTCTGAACAGGTTCACAGCAAAATCCTTACAACCCAATGAACAAGTGCATATATTCCTCTATGAGTGTCCATCACCAGACCGTTTTATATCACGTGTGTTCGCGTCTGTATGCGATGACCAGATAAAAAAATGTGACCTGACACAAGTTTAAATGGATGTGTCCCAATAGGCCATAACCAGCAGGCGAAGGTGCAGCAGTTGTCCACATCACGCCGACCCGACTGATTCCTTGATGCACTGACATTTGTGCATCGCGTACGTTTTTTTGAGAAATGCATTTGTGAACCCTGTCACATTTGTTCCTGAATCAAGAAATATATTTGTGAACGATGTGATATTTATTCCTGAATTTTGAAACCAAATTATCTCCATAAAGAACAGGCGAGCGTGGACCCAAAACCGAAGGCCTCTGTTTGATGTGTGCAGCGTATTGAGCTTGTTATTGGTGCGATTTTTTGAACTGAAGAAATATACGGACACGGTTGTGACACGGACTCAGGCATTCTCATCTTTTAAAAGTTTTAAAGCTACTGGTGTCTCAGAGCAGGTTGACTGTCGGAATGATGAAACAGATTCCTGCTTTCATGTGACGCGGAGCTCCATGCTTTGATTGATGGGAACGTGTAGCAGGCAGAAATTTTTTCAACGTTTAGTTGCAATGAAAGAATACCAAACCACAAAGTGGCCGGAGAGCTGAAACATTATTCAGATGTGCCACTTAGTCGGGCTGTCGTGAAATGAACGTGTGAAAATTAAGCATTCATTAGCTGATTCATTTTGTGCAGTTCCTCACTGCTCATGTTGCCAGATTAGGCAGTTTTGAATCATTTTATTTTAAAAATTGCTTGTCAAGTATAGTTGTTTTTGGCGGCCTTTCTTAATTTCAGTTTTAGTCTAATCTTCCGTCACGTCAAAAAGGTTCATTGACGAAAACAACACTATTGTGAAAAATAGGTATTGAGGTACACACTTCTCCCTTGTATTACAGTAGTTTGGGCTGATTTTGGATAAAACACCCATACATGCCTGTATGGCAGTATTGTGCTGCCATTTAACTTTAAAATAGGGCTCTAAAACTGAAAAAGAAGTTTAATGGATATGATACTCAAATGCAGCAAAGAGTAAATATATGAAGTCTCCATGTTAATATGAGTGAGCCATGAAAATTCGCAAAGACAGTCAGTAAGTGGCTCTATTTCATGTTACTTGCATGCATATGCTCTGAGAGCAACATCTTGCTTTTAACAGATGCCACACGTCTTACATTTAAAGTGTGTAGGCCCATGAATAATTCATAGTTTGCATTTTCAGCAGTACTGATATGTTGAGACGTTAAGCTGTCAAGAGGAGCCATGATTAAGGGAGGCACCAGGGCAACAGTTATGCATTAGAGCAGCATACAACAAAGAAAAGCACACCTAGATTCTGCCTTATGTTCTCTATTTAACGTTAAAACCTGCTCCATGTCATACTGATGACTATACTACTGTTCCTTATTTAATGCTGTCATTTACTGCTGTGAATATGAGAACTGATGAAGAGTGTGAGAGTTGGCTGGCCTGCCGATGGGTTCATGGGTAATTTAATAGGTTAATGTGCTGTATAAATGCAGCAATTTGTGTTTCATCACACCTCAGATTTGTTTTCATTACATCTCCTTCATGGCCTGCTCTTCATAATGGTCAAATTTGCCTTGAAGACTTGACGTCGGCATATCAGCCCCTTGCCTTAATGCTCTTCAGAACCTTTCAGACAGAGTATAACCTCACAACCAGTCTCATAATTATGTATGCAGGACTATGTTTATTTAGAAGAGCTCCATACAGTCATGAATATGGTAATATAAATGTAATAAATAAAGCTCTTTCAGACAACTATATACATTTTCTGGATAAAGGCATACCTGTGGTGCAACAATACAAAAGACTTTTTTCGCAAACACATCCACTGAACTTCACATGCCAACCGCACAAACTCACACAAGTACATCAGTCATGGGGTTCCCAGCACTGTTTAACATGAACATGGGGAATTCACTAATGTCAGAATTTTCAGGATTTATTCCTCAAGAATGCTTGGTAGTTTGTACTTTGAAGAGGGGGGACTGGTCAGCCAGTCCTTTCTGTTGGTGTGGAACATTTCTAACACCCAGAGGTTTAAAAGGGGAGGAGCCTGCGGGCATGGCAGGATTATCAGCATGTTAATTCAGGCGTTCTGACATTAATGAACACGCCCCATGCGCAATGTCTTAAATAGCGCCAGGACAACATGGCCTGTGGTCTGTTACATAAAGCGGGCAAATTCCATGTGCCATCGATGCAACAACAAATCGATCCAAGTCTACAGGCAAATGCGAAGTTGGAAAGGGGTCGCCGGAGCGGCGACGGGGTCATCGCGGAACACGTCGCGGTCACCCTATATCAGGGGTTGTGAAGCAGGCTGTAAATAACGGTGGCGAAAGCAGAGTGACGCGCGGCTTTCAGGAGGAAAAAACGCGGCTAATGGCTAATTGCTCCGACGGGAGCTCCCTCGGAATGGTAATCCATTCCCCAAAGCTGTCGTCCTAATGCACTCGGGGGGCTTTAAAGCGCTCGCCCCGTGTTCCCGAGCGACAGTCTGACGACAAATGGGGGGGATAAGTGATGGAGCGAACAGGCGAAGATGAAAGGGCGAGCGCTGGGCGTCCGCCGGCACTTTTTTTGGTCAAGTGAAAGCCGTGCGGGGGGGACGGAAGAGGGACGCGGCGTGGCGTCCCGTTAAACGACTTATTTCATGAATAATAACGAGGCCGCAGGGCCGAGCAGCGGCCCTCCTCCTCCCCAGCTCGGCCCCGGTGGCATCTGGCCGGGGTCGTGTCTGGTGGGGGTTATCTGTGACCTGATGATGTAGGGCTTATTGCGCCGCGGCCCCCGGTGTTTCGCAGAACTTCGCTGTCCCCGGGCACCCGGAGCTTCTCTACAGAGCGCTGTGCTTCATCTCGCCATTGGACATTTCGGCCTCGTCCACGGACGCCGCTTTAGTCTTGATGTCCGTCTCGGTGCACGCGGTGGCCGTCGACGAGTCCACGCTGCTCCTCTCGGCGCGGGATCTGCCGGGGGGCTTCCCATCGGCCGGGGGTTGACCGGCGGCGCGGGGGTCCCGGGCCACGCTGTACCCCATCTGCAGCGTGGACAGGGAGCGCGTGTGGGCGGCGTGGCGCCGGCAGTGGTACAGGCTTCGGAAGGCGGAGCGGAACTTCTGGGACATGAGGTTGTAGACCACCGGGTTGATGGCGCTGTTGGCGTAGATGCAGGTGCGGCAGAAGAGCAGGAACCAGGCGTCCAGGTAGGGCGTGCTCACGAAGGAGTTGATGAGGACCAGCGTCCGGTACGGCATCCACAGCAAAGCGAAGAGGACCACCACCACTGCCAGCATCTTCGTCACCTGTGTGGAAAGGGCCGATCAGAAAATAAAATGTCACAAACATTCCCTACGCTCGGGTCACGTGTGAACTCGGAACCGTTTATTCTGGGGATGCCTGCTGACCTTGGACATCATTACGTTACGTTTGTCTGTTAGATGGATGTGATCCCTTCCCATAAGTGGCTGATATCGATCATAAGAACATCTGCATTCTTGTAGCATTTTATTATGAAAAAAGACTTTTGATGTCCAGCATAATGCATAAAAACAATTGGCCATTACTCCTCTCCATACCAGCAGCACAGCATGCCGTGACACAACCAAATTTGCCCTCTGCTTTGAATGGCGCCCGTGGAGCAGTGTGTGGGGACGGTGCTTTGCTGAGTGGCACCGTGGCGGTTCGGGATTCGGGTCCGTTTCCTTACCTGCTGGGTGGTGGTAGCCTAGCGGGTAACACGCTCGCCTGTGAACCAGAAGGCCCAGGTTCAAACCCCACTTACTACCATCGTGTCCCTGAGCAAGACACTTAACCCTGAGTGTCTCCAGGGGGGGGCTGTCCCTGTAACTACTGATTGTAAGTCGCTCTGGATAAGGGCGTCTGGTAAATGCCGAAAAATGTAAATGTGCTAGGCCACCATTTCCCGTTGTGACGTGCAAGGTCTTACACAGGTTCTCCAAAATGCCCCTCCATCGTCCGGACAACAGAAAAGCCGCAACAGTCCAGGCAGGATGTGTAGCGGAACGTGGCGCACCATCGTAAAGATGAGAGGCGAGAGGGAGGAAGTGAGAGCCTCCGGCTCTGTGACCATGGAGACGGCGCGTCCATCAGCAGACATTCCGCGGTTGGGAGTCGCGACTCCCACCGCTCTCCCTTATCGTTCCAGAACAATGGCGCAGCTTTCGCCCGGACTGTCCTCACCAATCGGACACTGGGGCACTAATTGGCTTTTATTTGCCGTTTGAAACATGCGACTAAAGACGCGAGCGGCATGGGGATGAAGTGGGACTCGCGGGCAACTTTATTATAGACCCCGACACTGCAGGCCACAGGTAGATCAGGAGAGAGGGAGGCAACGCAAATGTAATTAAGTGCCGCTGACCCGAGAACAGGCGCCTAATCACAAATTAAGGGCGACTGCGGCGGTTAAAAAGGCGAGGAGGCGGCGCTTTTAATTAACACTCTCAGAGATAACGAGGCTGGGGTTCGGCGCGGCGCGGTAAACACTCGCTCGCTCGCCCGCTCCCTGCAACGCGACACGGGCGGCTCCTGTTGGCATTCCACAGGTCCCGGAAATCCCGGATTACATTTACAGCATTTACCAGACGCCCTAATCCAGAGCGATTTACAATCAGTAGACAGTCCCCCCCCCCGGAGACACTCCGGGTTAAGTGTCTTGCTCAGGGACACGATGGTAGTAAGTGGGGTTTGAACCTGGGTCTTCGGGTTCATAGGCGAGTGTGTAACCCACTGGGCCACTACCACCCTGGATTATTGGAGGTGCCAAGGGATAGGAACGGGAAGGTGGCAAGAAGGCCGTATTAAGGGTACTCCGGGTCACATCACAACATTTACATTTACATTTGCAGCCTTTACCAGACGCCCTTATCCAGAGCGACTTGCAATCAGTAGTTACAGGGACAGTCCCCCCCTGGAGACACTCAGGGTTAAGTGTCTTGATCAGGGACACGATGGTAGTAAGTGGGTTTTGAACCTGGGTCTTCTGGTTCATAGGCGAGTGTGTCGCCCACTAGGCCACCACCACCCACACAAAGCACATTATGGTAATTGCTGGTTTGAAGGAGTCCTTCGGATCTTTAAGGCCCTCACTGACTTCCACTAGTGCCATTGCATCCATCTAAAACTTCGCACACAACTGGTCATTGTGTGCGAGAGCTTCCCCAACAGCCAGCGTGTGGGCATGATGTTCACGGAGCAGGCATTGTTTCAGACAAGACACAGTATGTGTGTGTGTGTGTGTGTGTGTGTGAGTGTGAGAGGTCATTCCTTGTTAAGCCCATTGAAAGTTGCTGTTTTTTGTGGGTGTCCGGATACGAACATCACCGCACAGACCCGGCCAATGGGAAAACAGCGGCGAAATCCCTCAAAGGTATCAAATCACAGTTGTTGTTCTTTCCATTCTGTTTGTTCCTTTTCTTTTGTGGTTCTCAGAATCCATCGCGGGTCACTTCTCCTCTCTCTCCGCTCACCATCATTCCTTCAAATCTGTTTTTCGCGCCGGGCCATCCGTCAGCGGCGGCGAGTCTAATGTCACGCGGTGCGCCCTAACGACCAGGGCTGTGATGATGACATTGGTTACCCATCTGTCCTCGCTTCTCCTCGGTTCAAGCACCATCAGCACAGTTCAATTATCTCAGATGAGGAATGGGGGGGGGGGGGGGGGTCATCTCCATCTCCAGATGACCATCCGGTGAAATTATTTTACGCGGCTGCAGATTTATCGTTTTACATCGTGGTTTGCTTGGATACATACTGTGGGCTTCAGGCTAATTCCGAAGGGAACCGGCCACACACATGCACAGAATAACACGCGCTGTTGTTGTGTGTGGGCCCCTCCCATTCACGCCGTGTGCAGCCCAACTGAATTGTGGGTACAGAGCTGCGCGTGGCAGAAAGTTACCAAGGCGGAACAGGCAACAATTACCGAACGCAAACAGCGGCCAGTCAGGCGGGTAAAAACGCAACTGTGTTAATGGGTTAAAGGGGTGGTAGTAGCCTAGTGGGAAGACCCAGGTTCAAATCCCACTTACTACCATTGTGTCCCTGAGCAAGACACTTAACCCTGAGTGTCTCCAGGGGGGGACTGTCCCTGTAACTACTGATTGCAAGTCGCTCTGGCTAAGAGCCTCTGGTAAATGATGTACATGTAATGCTGTTAATTTATAACATGATATATCTCCTAAAATAGTCATCATCTCAGATTAGCAACTGTTACTCAGCCACCGAAGATGATGATGGGAAATAAACATTTTCACAATCACAACTGCAAAATTCTGTGAAAATGGAATTCTCTCGAACAACAAAAAGTCAAGGTGCTTGAAGGGCCCTCTGTCGCTTTTGTGATAGTTCTAGACTTCTTGGTCTGTATAATTTCATTCTTAGAAGGAATTTATCATCTCTCTAAACCTGAAAAGTAAATTTCTGTTCTTTTCTCCTGACCCCACGACCAGGATTCGCAGAGACGACTGGATAATAAGGTGTTATTAGCTCATTTATGGTACAGTAGGTGTGCGTGGTGACCCCTCACCTGCTTCCTGGAGGACACGGCAGTCTTGGGGCGCCCTGACTGGGCCCCTCCCTTGGTGGCATCGCTGGGCTCCTTGCAGCTCCTCCGGAGCGTGGTTGCCATGGCGATGCCAGAGTTTGGTGCGTGGGGTAGCGGGTTAAGGTAGAGGATGCGGGCGATGAGGCCGTACAGGATGATGGCCAGCAGCAGCGGAATCACATAGAAGATGGCAAAGTCGATCAGGTAGACGGGCAGGTAGAGGTCACGTGACACCTTGTAGCCGCACTGCACGTGCCCAGCCGAGTTGACCTGGGGCAGGAAGTGGATACAGCGAACGCGGTCACGGTTTAATCGGGAGGTCGGCTCGTGCTTCGGAGCTGGGAGTTAATGAAAACGGACTCCTTGCTCCGCCTCTGGGACAAACAGGGACCCGACGTCCAGACAAATGAGCGCCGGTCAGCACTCACAGGGCTGGAAATGATGAAATTCTCGACATTTCATAAATATCCATTCTGTACCCACACAAAAAAGAGCAGTAGTACATTATAATGCTGTAAAGGGACACGTCACCGTGCTTTTGGTCATTACATTCAGTCAAAACCTCTGCTTTTATCCATCATACGTGGTTCGGCTCGGGATTCGAACCGGCAACGTGCTGATTACGAGTCCGCCAGGCCACTGCTGCCACAGGCCCCAGTGTGCAGTAGTGTTGGGTATACTTCACTATGCCGAACACATCACTACACGACAGGACATATGATCACAGCATTTAACATGCATTTAATAGTCAAATTTGACCAGGTCACCGGGGCAGAAACTCACTTGGATGTCCACCAGGAAGAACCACAGCATGCAGTAGATGCAGGTGAAGACCCAGACGCCGGCGATGATGCGCTTGGCCCGCGACACCGTGCACACCGTCTGCGCCCTCATCGGGTGGCAGATGGCGATGTACCTGCAACGACCGGAGAGCGTGAACATCTGACGGGCGCGGCCGTTTGGTGACATCGCGAACGAACCGCTGACCTCTCCACGGTGAAGGCGGTGATGGAACAGGACGACACGTTGATGCCCAGGTACTGCAGGTAGGTGATGCCCAGGCAGCCGGCGTGGCCGTAAACCCAGGTGCCCATGAGGCTGTCGGACACGTTGGGCAGCCCGGCCGCCACCAGCACCGTCAGGTCGGCCACGGCCAGGCTGACCAGGTAGCAGTTGGTGGGCGTGCGCATGTGGCGCGTGGTCAGCACCACCAGGACCACCATGACGTTGCCCACGATGCCCACGCCGCACACGAGCAGCACCAGGAAGACGGAGACGGTCTTGTACTCCAGAGACTGCGAGACCAGGTCGCCGGTGGCCACCAGCGAGATGTTGGTGGGGGTGTCCAGCTTGGAGCTGCCGTTTTCTGCCATTGCCTGTTGTGTGTGTGTGTGTGTGTGTGTGTGTGAGAGTGTGTTTTATTCTCACCAGGTGACCCCACTTCGCCCCCCAACTCCTTGATTCAGGCCTGCGGGGACTCCCCAACTCCCGTGAAGAGGCTGATCCTCCTGAAAACAGGGATGACATTAGCTAGGCGGCGAAATGCCACTGTCTGTCGTCGGTAAGAGGATTCGAGGCGCCGCACTAATTGCTGAATAATTAAGCATCTATCCAGGAGTAAAAAGAAGGGAACAACACACACACACACACACACAATAACCAAGCTCTGCACACACAAGAAAAGCAGAATAAACTGACGCTTCTGCATGAAAATGATTCAAATTTCGACCTTTCACAAGTGCGCCGCGTTAAGCCCGTTCCGCTCCTCCAGCTGTAAACACGTCGCGGCAAAAAGCCGCCTTCTCCTCCGGGTGCTGCTGACCCCAACGCTCGGGAACCACCGCACCAGCACCACCGCACCTCCGGAGCACCACCGCACCTCCGGAGCACCACCGCACCTCCGGAGCACCGCCACGATGAATTGGGAAGTAATTTAACTCGGGCGTGCAATCTGCCAGACCATGGGCATACACACACACGCACACATACACACACATGCACACACATATACATACGCACACACACGCACACATTCACGCAAGCACATACACATACACACACACAAACACATAGACACACATTCACATACACGCACACACATACACACACTCACACACACACACATATACACACGCACACACACACAAACACATAGACACACATTCACATACACGCACACACATACACACACACACACACACTCACACACATTCACATACACGCACACACATATACACACACTCACACACACACAAGGACACACACACATACACACACATAAACACACACACACTCACACACACACATATACACACGCACACACACACAAACACATAGACACACATTCACATACACGCACACACATACACACACACACAAGGACACACACACATTCACACACACACACTCACACACATTCACATACACGCACACACATATACACACACTCACACACACACAAGGACACACACACATACACACACACACTCACATTCACATACACGTATGCAAAGAATACATGCACACACACGCACACACACACACACACACTTTGACTGCTGCTCGGGGACAGCAGGGGTTGTTCTGTGTGTGCACGGCTAGAAAAGTGGTGAAATATTCAACATTTTATTTATTTCATCTTTTTGCATCCTCGAAAATAATGTTGTCGTTTTTTCTTTACAGTCAAGTACAGACGAATTTCCTTGTAAACCCCGCACTTTGTGCGCGTTAAATAACTTTTATTAATGACGTTAGCTCAATAGTTAATAGCTTGACAACTACAAAGACATAAATCCAACACTGTAAATTCCAGAGCAGGATCTCCTGCTCTTTCTCAGAATCGTGCACGAACTGACGTCTCCTTGCAGAATATGTTCTTGTGGGGGGGGGTTAATATATTTAATATAATATAAGACTCACCTGCTTCCCATCCCCGCCGTGGAAGGCACGACGGCGCGGTCCAGGCGACGCCGGCGCCGGAGCGGATGGGCAGCTGTGCGGCAGCCGCGGTCGGAGTCGCTCCAGCGGCGCCGAAACCGCAACTGCGCCCCCCGGCGGCGCGCAGGCGCAGCGCACCTCGAAGCGCGTTTTCGCCGGGAAAATGCATATTTGCGTTCATTCCGGGAATCGAGTATCCAGACTCGAGTCGACAAATGTATCATATAATAGTTGTTATTCCAATAAAGCACAGCACCCATGTTACAATTTACTGTTTGACGTCTAATAAAAAGGTTTTCATTCTCTTGTCTGGTGATCAATGAATCAGAAGTGATTCTCATCAACTGAACGTCGAGCACAGATGTGTTCGTTCATTTCAATTCAACACTCAGTTCATCATTGAAGTCGGCCTACAGTTAAGTAAATTATTCCAGAGAATAAATAATGTATAACTGGGAAATTGCTCAACTGTGGAATTTATCCATTACAATCTGGGGAATGTTGGACTATAAATCGATAAGAATTTATCCCGATATCATCACTTAAAGGTGGTGTAAATTTAAAAAATTAAAATCTAAAGCAGTTTAAAATATTATTAGATATAATAATTATAATTTCTAATATTATTTTAGTGTGACCAATAAAATTAAAAATCTATATAATTTTATATGTATATATAATAAATTATGTGTGTGTGTGTGTGTGTGTGTGTGTGTGTGTGTGTGTGTGTGTGTGTGTGTGTGTGTATATATATATATATATATATATATATATATATATATATATATTTTTTGTTTGTTTGTTTGTTTGTTTGTTTGTTTGTTTGTTTGCTGGTTGTTTGTTTGTTTACTATGGTTAAATATGCCGCTGATGAAAAATCCACCAACCATAGATTCCAGTAGCCACACCGCCTTTTGCTTGTTGGGTTAGTAGTTTCGATATAGAAAGTGTTGGATGAAACAATTTTGTGCTTCCAAAAGTACATTTTAAATGTAATTTAAATTACATTATCTCTTATTCTCTCAATTTGCCAGACGCGGCGCGGGAAGGGCGCTGTCGCGTTTTGCTGACGTCACGGTAATGGCCGCCCTCACTGTGTCGCGCAGGGTTTATGCCGTTCTCCGGTAGCTACAGAGGTGCAGCTAACAGCCCGCCCGTTTCGAGTTCGCCGTCGGACGCCGGAGAAGGCAGAGCTGCTGGGCCCTGTCTCCCGCAGCGCTAGGCTCGGACAGGTGTGCATGTGGAGCTGTCCTCCTTCGCCCCGCGTCCGCACTCAGGTCGCCCGCATTGTTAATGAGCAGCGAGCCTCCGCGTCGCCGAGCCCGCCGGAGCGCAGCTCTCGGGGGGGGCAAATCTCACCGACCCGCGCCTCTCGCCGCGGCTTGCGGGAGGGCGGCTCGGCTGCTGGAGCGCGTAACGTCGTTTGTCTCCTTTTTTTTTAGTTTAAATCGGACGCGCCGTTGCCGCCGACAGGCCTCCTGTTGCTGCGTTAGCCTGGCTAGCGTTAGCATGTTAGCCGGCTAGCTAGCCAGCGACAGCGAACCGCAAGGGCAGCCCGCTTAATAAATCTGTCATGTTTCGTGCATGCGGACAGGGCAGCGGTGTCATTATAACGTAAAATATCGCTATTAAACTTAATCAGTTGCCTGTGGTCCGATTAATAAACCACCAGCGCCACTTGTAGCCGCCTTTCTGACGTTTCATGCGACATCGTACACCTGGTATTCATGCATATGAGCGCTGTGAAAGTTGGAAAAGGAATTGCGTGCTTGTGTTATCTATGCAAACTGCGGGCGTAAGTTCTAATGCGCTGATGTTCTGCAGAACAACACCCACATGGACACTCCGGAGAGCCCCACGCAGTCCCCGCAGTCCCCAGAGGAGGAGGAGAAGAAAGGGGCTTCAGATAGCGAGCTGCTGGACTCCCCCGCCGAAGCGAGCCGGCCCATCTCAGACAGCGAGCTGCTGAACGATGAGGATGGAGGTGGCGAGTTCTCCGAGCTGGACGAGGATGGGGGCAGTCTGGAAAGAGCAGAACAGGACCTTGAAGAGGCAGAGGGCATGGCTGGTTTTGCCCGGCCGCCACGTGCTGGTGACATGAGAGGTACCTGTAGGGGTCTAATGCAATCTCCAGAGGATGAGGAGGGAGAGGAGAGGATCAGCCCTGAATCTCCTGACTTTGAGCCAGCGGCAGAGGGGCGTCAGGCTCTAGTTGGAGAAGAGGAAGATGAGGATGAAGGAATAAAGCCAAGAGGTCCCGTGGCTGCTGCTGACGCAGATGATGATGAGGAAGAGGTGGATGCTGCCAGCCGGAGGCGAGTAGCGGTGAGTGAACTGAAGGACGAGTCTTCTGTGTCTAGAGAACTGGATGAACATGAACTTGACTATGACGAGGAGGTCCCAGAGGAACGCAGTGTTCCACCACCTGAGGAAGATGATGCCGAAAAGCCTCCTGGTGGAGATGAAGGGGATGAGGAAGACGACGACGGCAGCAAAAAGGAGCAAGCGCAGGTCCAGGCCGCAGGTGAGAAGGATGCGCAGCCCCAAAAAGCAGAAGACCCCTGCGCTCAGGAGCGAAGCAGAAGAGACTCCCTCCATGAGAAGAAGGAGGAAGACGACGGGGAAATTGATGAAGGCGAGATTGATGTGAGTATCCAGCCCGTAATTGATGTACTGTCCACAGTTTATATAAACCTTTCATTGGGAGATTTGTATGCGCTTGTTTTGCAAGGCTTTCGTTGCGGAATATTTTTCCAAATTCTCCTTTGGGGTGGGACAAAATAATTTCTTAAAACTGACCTCAATATAGAGCTACGTTATCAATGCGCTGGTATCCAGCATCGATGCGTTTGCTGAATGCTTCTGAAAAAAAAAATCAGGAGGCTATTGTAGCGAAAGTGAAGAGATTGTCATTGTGATACACTGCAGCACAGCACACAACCAAATGTGTCCTCTGCTTTTAATCAGTGCTTTTGCTCAGTGGCACCTTAGCAGACCGGGATTCGAACCGGCAACCTTCTGGTCACGGGGTCACTTCCTTTACCGCTAGGCCACCTAGTAGTAGGTAGTAGTGCAGGACGTTGCCAGATCTTCTACGATTCCCACACCTTGGGCAATGTGCGTGCTGGTCTTGTTGGTCACATTCAAAGTTGTGGAGGTTTTAAGTTTCATTTGGACATTTAGTTCTCATTTGGTTCATGGTGCAATGTCTAACAGGGTCAGAATAAACACTTTAAGTGGTTTTTGTTCACGCTGAGGCCTACTGTTTTGGATGCCCAATGGTCAGGTGTCTTTAATGGCCATAGTGTTGAAAAGAAGTTACTCTGTTACAGAATAGACTTAAAATAAAGACAACATTTCCTGAATCATATTAACAGTCCAACCTTGAAATTTCAACATTCTGAGACCTTCCACTTGGTGGAAGAATAGACTCATTGAAGTTTGTCTTGCCTTTGTCCCTTGTTAATTTGAATAGTGCATTCTGTGAATATTTTTAAACTCTCACTTGTTACCTTAATAGCATTTTTTTTGGTCTTGCAGGATGATGACCTGGAGGAGGGGGAGGTGAAAGACCCTATGGACCGAAAAATTCGTCCCCGTCCAATATGCAGGTTCTTCATGAAAGGTAGCACCTCCTTTAGAAGATGATTATGATTTTGATTGCTGGTAAACCCTTGAATGGCTGATATATAGAAAACTTAGCTTCTCAAAAAGTGAAAAATCCTGCTGATAACATTCAAAAGTTGGTTTGCTTGATTTATTCAATACTGTGAACATAATGCGTTCATTCATTCCTGGTGTCATACTGGAATGTAGAGTTTTAAATCATGTTAACTGATTATCTGAATCAAATCAAACCCAGTATAATCTGATGGCAAAGTGTCTGTGACAGGGAAGCATATCTTAAATTATCCTTATATGATGGATTAAACAGCATTATTAACTATATCCGTGCAATGAAAAAATAAAACAGGTTTTTGTCAGTACACGACATTCCATGCTCTAGATAATTTGTTCCCGTATTGTTCTAGATAGCTGGGTAGTTTCCAGTCCAAATTGTCACTTAATAGACCTACAAGGGAAAAAAAAAAACGTTTTCCCCATATCATTTTTAGAATTATCGAAATGTCTGTTTTCTTTTGTTGGGGGAATTTTACTTGTCTCATTATAAACTTTCTTCTTGTCTGTGAGAAGGTTTGTGTTAAAATTTTGCAACATGTGTGCGTTTCTGTGACTACTTCTACAGATTATTGTTTCCATTCTATTTATTAGCCCTGTCAATAATAGGAATAATTATATTCTGGAAGGTGGATTGTCCCAGATGTCATTCAGGTGTTTGAGAAACAGGGGGCGCTGTTGTTTCCTTTTTGGGCTTTTGGAAATTCCTGGACACATGGGGTTGCATCATAGTAGTTGCTCATTAGTCACAGAGATGCAAATTATGATGACTGCGTCTGAGGAGATCCGCATGCATCAAAATGTCACCTGAATGGGTTCATTTATTTGTGTTTAAAATTAATGTTATTGCGTCTGCTAACTTTAAATATGGTTGATGCAGGTAATGTGAAGTCTCTCTGCCACGCCTTCCTTTCAGGTAACTGCACCTGGGGAATGAACTGCCGCTTTATCCATCCTGGTGTGAACGATAAGGGCAACTACTCTCTCATCTCCAAACCGGACCCCTTCTCCCCCAACGGTGCGCCCCCTGGTGGACCGCACCCCCTCATGCCTTCCAATCCATGGGTACACATTGGACTTCCTGTTAATCTATGGAGTTCTATGGTTTTCACCTGTGGACTTTGAGGACGCTCACCTCCTAGTTCGTGTGTTTTAGGGTGGGCCTGCGGTCGAGGAGCTCCCTCCTCCACCCCCACCCATGGATCCCCCAGTTGAGAGTGCATGGGAGAGGGGCCTGAGACACGCTAAAGAGGTACGAGTCCACCCCCTGATCAGCACGGCTACGTCTGTTCAGAGTACTGCTGTGCATGCTGAGTGAACGATACCTGCGGCCCTCAGGTTTTAAAGAAGGCCACCATTCGTAAAGAGCAGGAGCCTGACTTTGAGGAGAAGCGGTTCAACGTGACCATCGGTGAGGATGAGCGCGACTTTGACAAGGAGAACGACTTCTTCAGGGAGCGTGGCTACCGTATCACCAGAGAGATACGAGAGCCTGGGTGAGGACATGCGCTTCTCGGCTTGATCATGTCTCATATAGTTTTCACGATGTAAAGAGCACGATTCACCCGTCTTGACCAATTGGGTGATTGTGCTGTGGCACACACACATACACAAGCCTATCATGACCGGAATAACAGGAGAAACGTTTGGAGAAGATGTATATATATATTGATCAAATGAATTTCATGCAATTTAGTTGTACAATTTGAGCTGGGTGTTAACAGAACGACTGGATTTTGCTGTTTATGTAAATAGTGTCTGTCATAGTTTGTCTGCAGCTCATTAGCAAGTTGAGTAGGTTGTTACGTCGGCAGTAATTTTTAAATTTTTATTTTCATCAACATGATGTGCAGATTTTCTGGAAATAATAATATTGTTTTGAGGATATTTTGCCTTATGTCAACAGCAGTAAATCATAAGACTACGGTGATGGATGATGTTGCACCGATAGATAGTACCTGTACCGTTGCAGTCGCAGTATAAATTTCGAAAGCATGCAGTGAAATTGAAATGGTGCGGAATTTAATCAATTACACAGATGTGCATGATCGTTTCAAGTATTCCATACACTGTGGTTTTTCAATACCATGGGCACTTTTCTCTGTCTAGATCATGTTGTAATGAGTAGTATCTGTGGGCTTCCTGCATTGGCGAGAGTAATAATAAGTATGACGTTTAGTTCTGTATTACTGTGCTCCATTACCTTTAGTCACCTATATCAGCTGTCATTTGTTATTACAGTTCATGTGGAAAGTATGATACAGAGGGAAACATGCTTTTTTTTATACTTCATTTTGCAGTGACCTGGAGTTCAGAGATCTGGCCTATGTGTAAGTACGATTGTGGTGAATCAGTAACTGCTGCGTCACACAGCAATACAACACAGACTTCTCTTTTCACACCGGACACTTTCTCTCTTCATGCCGTTTGTGTTTGTGCTCTTTTCAGAAACGACCCCTACGCTGACCCGTATTATGATTATGAAATGGAAGCACTTTGGAGAGGAGGCCAGTATGAGAACTTCAGAGTGCAGTACACAGAAACTCCTCTACCCTACCACTACAGCGTATGTACTGAACTCTCCCTCACACGCCCAGTACAGAACTAAATTCTCCCCCTACCACTACAGTGTATGTACTGAACTCTCCTTCACCCGCCCAGTCAGAACTAAATTCTCCCCCTACCACTACAGCGTATGTACTGAACTCTCCCTCACACGCCCAGTACAGAACTAAATTCTCCCCCTACCACTACAGCATATGTACTGAACTCTCCCTCACCCGCCCAGTACAGAACTAAATTCTCCCCCTACCACTACAGCGTATGTACTGAACTCTCCCTCACCCGCCCAGTACAGAACTAAATTCTCCCCCTACCACTACAGCGTATGTACTGAACTCTCCTTCACCCGCCCAGTACAGAACTAAATTCTCCCCCTACCACTACAGCGTATGTACTGAACTCTCCCTCACCCGCCCAGTACAGAACTAAATTCTCCCCCTACCACTACAGCGTATGTACTGAACTCTCCCTCACCCGCCCAGTACAGAACTAAATTCTCCCCCTACAGCGTATGTACTGAACTCTCCTTCACCCGCCCAGTCAGAACTAAATTCTCCCCCTACCACTACAGCGTATGTACTGAACTCTCCTTCACCCGCCCAGTACAGAACTAAATTCTCCCCCTACCACTACAGCATATGTACTGAACTCTCCCTCACCCGCCCAGTACAGAACTAAATATTGCATGTACTACTTTCAGTATAGCGCCAAGTACATATTAAGCCTTCCACTATGTACAGTGAATGTGCACTTCCCTATGATGCTACAATACAGAACAGGGCTGTGATTACAAAAAATGTGAAATGATTTTGTTTCATTCCATTTAGCATTTTAGTTTAACATTTTGTATGTTTTTATTGTTACCATATTTATTCATGTTCACATTTTGTCCTTTTTTTTGTTTTGCTTTTGTTTATTAATTGTAGGTTGTAAAGGTTCCGTAAAGAATTAGTTTCAAAGGACAATGAGTAATTGTTTCAAAGGATCATGACTAAAACTTTAGCCAAAATAATCCTAGTTAACACTAAACACACTGATAACTTTCTGATTATCAGTTCTTTAGTGTATCATGTATCATTACCCTCCCAGTATCATGATAATGACTCCGTAACCCTATCAGAACCTGTGTCACGTATCGCTAATACGTTTGTTGTACTGCTGGGGCGTCACAATAGACTGATGAGTATCAAGTGTCTCCTTCCTGCGTGCTTCAGGAGCGCGAGCGAGACCCTCGAGAACGACGCGATCGAGAGCGGGATCGAGAGCGCGACCAACGCGAGCGCCGCCAGAGGGAGCGGGAGAGGGAGCGCGAGCGAGAGAAGGAGAGGCAGCGGAGGAAGGAGGAGTGGGAGAGGGACCGGTTGAAGCGGGACGACAAGGACCGGTCGAGGGAGCGCCCCCCGCGGGAACCCCGAGAGAAGAAGGACGACAAAGACAAACCCAAACCCATAACCCCTGAAGCCTTCCCACTGAAGTAAGAGCGGCTGCTTCCATTTTTTTCTTCCCTTTTCTTTCCCCTTTTTTCCTATTTGCATCTTTGATTTCTTCCATGTTCCCTTTTTTTTTTTTTTGTCTGTCTCATAGGGAAAACGTTTGCATTTAAAAAAAATTGGAAGATTTGACAAATTGTCATGTCAAGTAAAATAATAAACTTTTATTACATTCCTGTTTAAAGATGGGGGGGAAAAAACTTTCTTGGTCCTGTTTAATATGACGTGAGCAAACCAGTAACGTCACGGCAAGTCATAATGCTTGAGGTTTATAACAAATTAACGTCATCTGTTCTTGTGCAAGCAATCTAGAAGTTGTTTTTCATTCATAAATAATGTTCATAAGTAGCCAGGTTTTTTTTGCGCCCTGTGATTTAATGCACAGGAGAATCTGGTGGTCATTTTATAGGCGGCTGTTCCCTCTGCAGATTTACGATAAAACATCTACTGTTTTTTTTTGTTTGTTTGTTTTTTTTTTTTTTGCAGAACTGCCCCTTCGTGAATGACAGTAGCACATGTAATACATTTCCTCAGTTCCTCTAGCAAAGGGAATCTGTTTTTCTCAAGAAGGAAATTCTTTTTAAGGCAGCATATGAATTCATGGCAAACTTGCTCCCTCCATCGTCCAGTATTGCATTAGTGCCATTTGTTTCCTGATTGGTCAGTATCTTGCACTGTTATGAGCCGATTCCAGCCTCCTCTCTTTCAGTTGATGCGATTTAAGCATTTTACTCTTGATAATGGGTTACAGCGGCTATTTGTATGACTTCAATTTTTTTTTCGGAAACAGAAGGTGCAATGGAATTTAACCAAATGCTGTGGAGCGGGAAACTGTGGCCTCGGCGGTGGGAATGCCCAGCCGACTGGCTTTCAGGAGAGGGGTATAGCGAGGAATGCAATGAAACAATGCTTAATTAAATTAGTCACTAGCCCCACCCTCCACTGGGCTTTTACAACTCGTTTGCTGATCTCTTGCATAAGAATTGTGAAACTGAAACTTTATTCTGTGTTTTTGGGTGCGCAGCATCGTTCCTTTTCCTCACCCACTCGAGCCGGCAGGGCATGAAGGTTTTGGGTTACACAACCACTCTGAAGCGCCCGAGCAGGAAGGGCAGAGACGTCTGGAAACGGGTTAACAGAGAGGAGTGTTAACCAAACCCCCAAAAGCAATTAAGGGTTTGGATTTAACCTTACTTAGTTATTAGTGTTGTTATAATTATTATTTGTGCAAGTTATTGTGTTTTAAAGCAGTAATTTCCCGAATTGCTTTTTTATTTTTGGAAAATTTATATAAGCGTAGCCTGGTTATCAGAAATTAAATCTTAATTTTTTTTTCTTTGCCAAATCTCCCGTGCATGATCATTTTAAAAAATATATATTATCTGCATCTCTGTAAAGCACTGGCCCCCTTGATTTACTGCATTCCAGCGCTGCTCTGGTTCTGTTGTGCTTTTCCAGTCTGTACAATTCGACTGTTGCCTCATAGTCGCTTGAAGTCATAATGATGTCAGATGGCCGTGATGTCATCAGAAAAAGGAAGTGAGACACGCCTTGCACGGTTCCTGCACTGGCACCTGGGTGCATGCGAGTGATCAGTCCCTTTCTCTGTGGTGAATTATGGGTGTTGCACAGTTTCAATGTGTCTGGCAGCGCTGGAAAAACAGGCCATTAATCTTTTCATGTTAATGAAGTGTCAACATTTTTGATAATCCAAAGTAAATGTACATGTTGTAACAATATACACAAATGTTACTTAAATGTCCTTTATTATGATTTATTTATTTATTTATTGCTTTTATAACCATCTTATTGGTCTTCTAATACTGTATCTGAAGCCTCTTTCCGAATTACAGCCTTGGTGCAGAATTATAGCCACTTTCTCCCACAATTCCAGTAACAAATTCCAGATCCGACTGTCTGAGCTGCCGCTCTCTGAATGGCGGAGCAGAATGGCCAAAACACTCTTTATACCTATCGCCATTTCTAGCCACTGCAGGACCATAGACAGGCTTGGGGAACTCGTATTAATGATTTATTTATTTATTGTTTTGTTTGTGTGTGTGTGTGTGTGTGTGTGTGTGTGTGTGTGTGTGTGTGTGTGTGTGTGTGTGTGTGTGTGTGTGTGTGTGTGTATATATATATATATATATATATATATATAATGAATTTGTTTTGATTGTGTACTACACTACACCCACATGTTGGAATGACCTAGAGTGTTGTGATTTAACATACCCTCAGTGCCGTTGTTTTGTTTTTCCACTTGACGTGCTGGATATTGAAATTCTGGAAATTCAACTCAGTTTCCCCTCCTCTCGTCATGCTGTTTCATTGGCGTAGTTGGTAGCATCAGGTCATTTCTCTGAGGTTTATGATGTTTTTTTGCGGCTTGTTGTGCAACATCACCACAAATTGTGGCTTTGTGTGTGAGATTCCATCTGAATTTTCTTCTCCGCATTCCTTGAGGTTCCTTCAACCTGAAGTGCGCAGATCAGGTGGTGTGAATGCACAGCGCACACCCACGTTAACCAGGTGTGTTGACATGACTTGCCAGATATGTCTTAACATGGCACACGGCCACACGGTGTACAAAGCGCCCGCTGCAGGTTTTCCATCATCATCTTCGCCATTATCATCGTCAGCAGGGATGTGTTTTCTTACTTGAGTTCTTGGTTACTAATTACAATAATAATCATGTAAAAATGTTTATTAATGAACTATGGCTAATTAATTCTGAATCAATTAAAAAAAATTTGCATTAAATAGTTCTCCTCCTATACCCAAAATATTGGCTTTGAGTCTACATTTAGTTGTGTATACATCTGCAAAGGCATTAGCTATTGCATTACTTAATTACTAATCAATCAAGCCTTTTCTCTCAGACGTGCACACAACTCTTTCATGCATGTCACCCGTGCAGAGTGTATTCACACGTTTCATACAGCACTAGTCAAAAAAATGACTTTTTTTCTTCTTCCCCCTCTTCTTCTATATTAATATGGAAGACATCCCAACTATGAGGGAACACACATTATGTAGTATATATACAATTATGCTTTATATTTTAGATTAATTCATAACAGTAGTCATTTTTTCGCCTTAATGACCGCTTTGCACTCTCTAGGCAGTCTCAGTCAACCTCATGAGGTTGTCACCTGGAATAATTTTCCAGTCTTGAAGCAGTTCCCAAAGGTGCTGCTTTGCTCCACTCTTGGTCTCACTCATCCCATCCCACCTCTGTTGGGTTTGGGTCAAGTCATCCTCTTTCTCATTCAAATGGCCCTTACGTAGTCTGGAGGTTTGTTTTGGGTCATTGCGCAAACCAGATGAGATGGCACGTCACTGCAGAATGCTATGGTAGCCATTCTGGTTAGGTGTGCCTTAAATTTGAAATAAATGACCAACAGTCCAACCTGCAAATCCCCTCATACCGTCAGTGGGCAGCCATGAAAGGCGTATGGGTGTGGAGTGTGTGTGGAGACTTTGCCCATTGGCACCTTGGTGGTTCGGGATTCGAACCGGCAACCTTCCGATTAACCAGTAGGCCACCACTGACTATGCAGATTCTGGGGATAACCTCATACACGCAAAGGTTCTGCTCCACCGCTGAGCTACATCCCCAGCTAATGAGGACATCCCCAGGACATCTTTTCAGTAACAGAAGTAGAGGTCGGAGAATTGTCCAGGGAGATTCAGAGATCCTTTTGTGAGGAGGAATCATCATGAATGAATAGCAGTTCAGTTTTTCCTGGGGTTGAGATGTCAGACAGGAAACAGAGATCTTGGTGAACACGAGTTGGATGTCATCTGCACAGCAGTGGTAGGATAGGACTGTCCCTGTAACTACTGATTGTCAGTTGCTCTGTAAATTTACGCTGTAAATGTAAATAGGAAGCTATGACAAGCCACTAATTCAAAGGTTCTTGTTGTTTACTGTCAACTTTTTTTCTTTTCTACTTAATTAATTTAATCTGCGTTTAAAAAAATCTACCATATGCATTCTTTCGTATTTTGGAGGTTGCCTGTATTCATTTACAATGTTGAAAATATGTCAAATATAGTGAAACCATTGGGTGAGGAGTTATGTCCAAATGTCCTTTTGGACTAGTTCTGTATTGTACAGATTTGCTAGAATTTTTCACTAAAAATGATTTAGTGGGGAAAATCTTATGGATTCAGATAATTAAATAATTAAATGCAGGTGTGACCTTTAAAGCAGAGTTGAAATTATTATTATTATGCTTATTTATTTGTTTAATTTTATTTTTGGAGAGAAATTAATTTTGTTTTTATGGTATCACTTTGAGGAAACACAGTCTGTGTACCTGCTCCAGTTTTGCTCAAACAGGAAGCAGCATGGAAAAAGTGTTGCCTCTATAAATAGACCATGAATTGCTCCTGTAAACACGATCCATAAATAGCAGCTGCGTGTCTATTTTTGGCTCAGGGCGCTTGCATCAGGACTGAGGAATTTGGGCTGGAGTTATATCTTTCTTCATCGTCACTCTCCTCCTAATCACACTGCGTTCGGGTTCCTCGCCCAATAATGCAACTCTGATATGAGGCACGTATCAAGTGGCTGTAAGAAATTCCATCCTGCCCCGATTGACGTGGAAATAACCTTGTTGATCGGCGTAAATTGAATATGTGTGTGCTTGCTAATGCCGTCATTTACTTGTTATTAACTGCAGAAATGTTTAACCCCAGTGACCTGAAACGAGAAGAAACAGGGAATTCTGGACCAGGGGAATGCTGTTAACATGCTAAATAAAAAAAGATGCAGTTTGTTTATTTCCTGTTAATGAGACGAGTAGAGTTCCTGTTGGCAGATATACTCCGTAATGCCTGAGGTGTGATTGCCATCTTGTGCTACCGAAGGCCTCCAGGATGTTGGGTTGACAGGCTGATATTAGTTTTGCGTCACTTCAATTTGTTTGAACAGAGCTGGAATGGAACCAAATCGGATATTTCATAATGTAAAAAATAAGGAAGGAAATTGCAAACATTCATTTACTTAAAAGTGCAACAACATGGGATTATTTGTTTTTGCCCTCAATTTGATAAGTTCCAAGATCAGTTCTGTTGACCAGAATTCTAGACCAGCGTGTCAATAATGAAAATGAACAACAATTAAATTAATTAAAAATAAAAATGGAAGCTGTGATGCACAGTACAGGCTCTTTCTGGCAACTAATACTGCACAGTACTGTGATGCACAGTACTTTCCTAGGCCACAAGACCTTGTGTCAGTATGACATTGACAATACATTTGCTTTTCTTTTCCTCCCATCAAGTCTTGTACTGAGATCCTGTGTGCATATTTTGGGGTTTTTGCTATGCACGAATGACTTGGCATTTACCATCCCATGGGGCACAGGAATTTGGAAAGCATGCGAATATGTTTATTTTAAACCAGTTGTTGCTGGTCGTGTCTGTATTAATTGGATTCTGGGTTAAAGTGAAGCCACCCGTATTCCGGGTTAAATTAAAAGCACAAATGTGGGGATTAAGTATCACAGATGCATAAAAAATTGCTTTTCCTCCCCTCTCTCTCTCTCTCATACATCAGTCCACTGGAGCCACCTGTAAAGAAGGACATCGTCCCCATGGCCAAACGCCCAGACGAGTGGAAGGACCCGTGGCGCCGGTCTAAGTCACCGCGTCGACGCCCAGGACTCATGGGGTCGCCACCGCGTGGGCGTAGACGCCACCGTCCCTCTGGGTCATCGGTCTCACTTTCCAACTCCTCAAGGTGAATAGCCAGTCTCTCTCTCTCTCTCTCTCTCTCTCTCTCTCTCTCTCTCACACACAGCAATCAGCCAGAACTTTATGACCACGGAAGGTTGACATGAATAACATTTTTTTTATCTCATTATAATGGCACCTGGCGGTGGGTGGAGCCATTTGAGTTACCAGATTGCGACTGTTATGAGCCATTGTGTGATTGTGGGGATTGCGGAATGTGCTTGAAAAGACAAGGCAGATCCATGCAGGCTCCAATCCACAACTGACTGGTCTGTAGTAGATAAAGCATACGGTCAGGGGGTCACACACACTTTTACTGGCTATGCACTCCACGTTGTACAGGTTATAATACCCTAGTACCTCCTGTTTTATATGTGTGTTTTGTGTGTGTGTCTGCAGGAGTTCTTCACGGTCCTCATCCTACACCGGCTCCGGTTCGTCGCGTTCCAGGTCCCATTCACGCTCATCTTCCTACAGTTCCTACTCCCATTCTTCACAGCACAGTTCCTTTAGTGGAAGCCGCTCTAGGTAAACGCTCCCACACCACACACCACGCCTCCAGTACAATCGCGAGCATTCAACGCCCAGCGCCCTGTGTGTCTGGTTTCCTCTTTTTCCACAGGAAAGTTTCACTGAAATCTTTTTATCAACCATCATTTGCATGCTTTTTTTGAGCTGGGTGCAAGAGCTTAACAGCAAAATATTAAGCAGAAGAGATTTTCATTTGTTTTATTTCATTTGTCGTTATCACTAATGAGGCTTTCAGCTAACTATTGTATCACAAACCAGGATAAGTAATTGACCCAGAGAAATAAATCATGGCAACGGAATTTATGATTTATGACAATGTTATGATTATTCCTGTCACTACCACCACCCTTTTGTAGACGTCAGCTGACCAGAGTCGTGTCCTCGGCAGCGTTCTTGTTTGTCATGAAGCTGTAGAAATGATAATGGATGTGGACCATCTGGTGTGTTTACTGCAGTAATAAATTGATTTATTAAAACAGCGGAAGTGGTGAATTTTTGATGTTGTCAAGGATGTCTGGTAGTAGCCTAGTGGGTAACACACTCGCCTATGAACCAGAAGACCCAGGTTCAAACCCCACTTACTAACATTGTGTCCCTGAGCAAGACACTTGACCCTGAGTGTCTCCAGGTGGGGACTGTCCCTGTAACTACTGATTGTAAGTCGCTCTGGATAAGGACGTCGGGTAAATGCTCTAAATCTAAATGTAAATGACACAAAAAACATGAGGATGGTGGAGCAGGTCGTACTAAAATGTTTTTTAAGAAAGCAGGTGGTCTGTGGGGATCTTTATGAAGTTTTACCATGTCTCCTAACCTCTCGTGAAACTGCGTGTTTGATGTCTGGTTCCCTCTGTGCAGGTCCAGATCTTTCTCTTCGTCCCCCTCGCCTGCAGGACCAAGGAACGCGGCCAAGGCTAAACCAGAGCTGATTCCCCCTGCCGCTAAAGGGTGTGTCATCACACACACACACAGTTCATAATTCACAAAAGAAGAGAATAGCATACATTCATTGTGCAGATACACGGTGACACAATGAAATGTGTCCTCTCCTTTAAACCGTCACCTTTGGTGAGCAGTGGGCAGCCATGACAGGCGCCCGGGGAGCAGTATGTGGGGTGCCAGTGTGTGGCACCTTGTCTGTTCGGGATTCGAACCCACAACCTTCTGAGTACGGGTCTGATTCCTCACTGGCTTGGCCTTAACTGCCCTGTAGTGAGAGAGAGTGAAAGAGAGTGTGTGTTTGCTGTAGTTATTATACTAAAAAAATGATTTACCAATGATGTGTAAGTTCAATGAGATGAGCAGTGTTAGTTAAGATGATTAGGTGATTAGGGAAGTCTATTTGCAAACACTCAATCAATGCATATAATGTACTGTGTGAGAGAGAGAGAGAGGATGTGTGATTTGCTCGCCCATGTCCGCCACATGCCCATCAACTGTATTTTCCCCTCAAGTGCCCCGCCGAAGCCTGCAACGCTGCCCCCCCCTCGCAGGGACAAGCCTCCCCCCAAGAAGGTCCCCAGCCCCCCTCTCCCCAGTCAGCCCGGAAAGCCTCCGAAGCCCCCGGCCGAGGGCGCCAAACCGCCCAATCAGCGCGAGGCGGCAAGGCCCCCGCCGCCACGGGAGCCGGGGAAGCCCCCGAACATGAGGGAGGGGCGGAAGAAAGAGTCTCCGCAACAGAACGTGCCTCGGAGGTGAGGTCACACACACAATGACGGTCTGTCCTCGCTCTGTGTTTGATCAGATGAAAATATTTCGGAAATGTGTGTGTTTTTGTGTGTCGATTTGCATTCATGTAGTAAGGCAGTGTGTGGATCGGTGCCGTGGATTCACCCTGCGGGCGGCAGACGAGGAAGCCACACCGTCAGTGGTGGGCGTGGCGTGGGAGTAGGGGTGGGGGCGTGTCTGGGGAAAGTCTGCCGAGGCTCAATCATTGACAGCGGCATGTACGCCGTGATGCCGGGGCATTTCTGGTGTGAAATTTCCAGTCTGTGGAATACCACACAGCACCCTGAGGAGCCACCAGGCCCTCACCCAACACACTGCGTGTTGACACTTTTTTTAAAGCTACAGAAGGTCTGAGAACACCGCCAGCCACTCGTCAGTTACCTTGGACCACTTTTTGTAGGTCCTGACCCCTGCAGACCAGGAGCGTCCCACAAGTTTGGGAGATGCCTTGTCAACATGCGAACGTTGTTTGCTGAGACTGTACACGTATTTAAAAAAATAAATAATTAGATTACATTGCGGGTTTGTTTACCAATATACTTTATCTTATCTGGTTCATTCAAATCCAGTATGGGTTGAGTGGAACCTCTGCGTGTGGACTTCTTCATGCCCGGCTTTCTGCCTCACTTTTGAATAAAAGGATCCCCGTTCTGTTTGGAGGAGTAGAACATTGCTCATTCCATGTTTGCCGCGCGAGGGGTCACAACAGCGAGGATAACGTAATAATGTGTGTAATGAAGTGATTTGTTTGTGTGATTTTTCTCCCCCAGACGGACTGTGAGCGGCAGCGTTAGCGGCAGCGGCAGCAGTTACTCCGGCTCCAGCTCGCGGTCTTCATCTGCGTCACGTTCCCGCTCCGGCTCTCGCAAGTCCAGGTGGGCGCGCAGCTCCTCATCACACACACACACACAACCTGCAGTTGTACCATTAATTCTGTAAAAGTAAAAAAAAAAATCATATACCTCAAGATTATTCCACGCATCCGATCACGCAACCAGTGGCTCCTCTAGTTGATCGAAAAATGAATGAGTCAAACATACAACGTGCACAGTCCTGGATGAAATGATTCTGAAACCCCTTAGTGTTTTGTCCTGTAAAATGGGGATGGGAAATCCAGTAGCCTACATTCCACGTTGATTTATTTCTATATTTTCCATGTATCGAAGAGAAAGACACAATTTTTTTGTTTGTTTTACACATTCATTTTTTTTTTTCATTTCATCTAGAGTATGAAAAAACCACAGTGGTCATTAATGAAAACCATTAATTAGACCATATCAGCGGTTTTAATGGACTTCCAATCTAGTGGTTAATATTTAACCCACACACCAGTTTACACTTGGCTGGATTTTTTTTTTTATAAAGAAATTTGTCCATTTGGGAAGTTTCATCTTGACCTTTTGAGCCATGTGCGAGGTGATTTCCACATTTTTAACAAAGACGGCAGTGTGATTGGCACCATTGTAGTTTGTAGATTGGCACCTCTGCTTGTTCAAGTGATGTTCATTTTCTGGATAATTAGAGTTTTTAACCAAAAGATGTGATTCAGACAGACGCATGTAGTGGGGCCCTCTCAGTTTTCCATTCTATATATGATCAACCAATTGAACTGTTTAGTTTAAAATTTTGTGTAATTAACATTTTTTTGTAATACACAGTATTTGCATTTCATTTTAATCCAGTACTTCGGATTACAATATTATATATGGTCATTTATGTTTTAAGTATTTTGTGGGAAAATTCACTTTTCACATACACCTTTTTGTTATTATTTATTAAATCACCTCAATAAATGACAGGACTTTTTTTGTAAAGAAGAATTTCACTTGGACACCTTTTCTTGCCACTGTAATTTGTAAAAATGCATTAAAAGTGACAAATCCTCTCTACAGTGGAGTGTAGTAAAAGTTGCATCAATTTTGCTATTGCACAGTGACATAATTTTGCATTAACACATGCATATTAATGTGAGGGATTTTAATGAATCATATAAATGTATTTCCATAACGTTGTTAGCCCATGATCACGTGTTTCACTGTAGAGGGTTTCAAAGGATCAGACTGGGAAATGCATTAATCGCAGCAAGAAAATTATACTTAGGATGTTAAAATGTGAGCATATTATTAATGTTTTCCGTCTTTGAATGCCTGGTTAGGTTTTTTTTTTTTTTTTTTTTTTTTTCTCCTCTTTTTCTCAGAAAAACAGAGTAACGGTAACGTGTGGCCTGAACTGGTTTTCAGTCATAAATATTTTTCCATCTCTTCTCCAACGTCTTCCTTCAAATAAATGTTAGTTGAGATTCCCGTTATCTGATTGTTATCGCTGCTATTTGGTTTCTCTTGTGGTGCGGTCGATCTTGTTTTCTCCTTGACTTCCTTCTGGCCTTCCCCTCACACCTGATTACCATGCCATGCCGTTTGTCTTCTGACAAATCCCCTAGAAAATCCAGGTACTGGTCTGTGAGTTCATGTGCACATCATGCTTCTTCTGTTATTCCGGGTCATCCTTTAATTCCTCCCTCTCTCCCTCTCTCTCCAGGTCCCTGAGTGTCAGCAGCGTGTCGTCCGTCTCGTCGGCTTCCTCCAGCAGCAGCTCGGTGCAGAGCGCCGACACCGACAACATGTACGCCGACCTGGCCAGCCCCGTGTCCTCGGCCAGTTCCCGGTCCCCCACGCCGGGCCACTCCCGCAAGGAGCGGGGTCCCCCCCGCGACCGGGGACCCAACAAGGAGCGAGCAGGTACCCCGACACTTCCACTCCACTCGGTCCGCAGCGATGATGACCAGAAATAGGGAAGTGGTGAACTTCCTGAAATATCTTTCGGCTGCAAACTTCCGATCCTGATGAATACGATGACGATGGCATCTCACGCGCTGACCAGTCGTGACTGTGGCGACGTGATTAATGTGTTCGGATTTTTTTTATATATTTTTTGTTTTTGTTTAGCTTTTGTGTGAGTGGAAAACTGTAAAATGCAGTTCATTCACAGGAAAGCCCCCGAAGAAAGACGAGCGGAAAAGACTGGACCCCTCCGGCCTCCCGCCCAAAACCTCTGTCTCGTCCATTCCGCGGTCGGGGCCCAGCACCCGGGGGGGCCCCGTTCACACGACCCACATGGGCCCTCCCGGAGCCTACGGCTCCCACAAAGACATCAAACTCACCCTGCTCAACAAGGTAGCACGTCCCACATCTTCCTGTCCAACAGGACACGCTCAGGCTCCTTCATTTAATTCCTAATTGGATGTATTAATTTAAAATGGCTGTTGTTCTGGGCATGTATTATTATTAAACAGTTCGGTGGTTTTCTATGGTTATTTCATTTTAAAGAACTGAAAGCTACGCTGATCACATTCTTCTTTTCTTTTATTGCCCTCCCCAACAGCAGCAGGCAGACCGAGGGAACAGGAAGAGGTATTTCCCATCAGACAAGGAGCGCCCGATGTCTCCCAGCAGCAAGAGGATAGCGCTGTCTCCTGACCGAGGTGGGCGGACTTCTTTTATTTCTTCTGGTGCCATCCGAAGATGGCACACCTGCACCTGCACAATCATTACTGTGGACCACTGGTTTGAGTGTCAGTCAGTAGATGAACATCCTCACCCACCCTGTTGTTTTTTTTCTTCTTTCTTCCTCCAATCACGCACACAGCTCGTGACAGAAGAATCCCGGGACGCCCACCGCTTTCGCCGAGAATGGAGCGGCCCAGAGGACAGGCCGCTCCCCGCTCTGTCCCGCCGCAGGGAGAGAGGTGGGTGTGGGTGATTTCCACCGGGTCTTCCTCCAGTCGGGTACAAGGGAGTCCTGTGTGAAAAGCAGGAAGCGATCTGAAGACATTTTCATTTTTGCTATAACCATGGTGGCGCAATGAGCAGAGGACCACACGCCCACTTGCCCTCATCACTCACCCAGATTGTGCGTCCAATACCCTCACTTAAAAATAATATTCATAAAGAATGAGCCCACAGTCTCTGTACTGGTAATTAATTCAAATTTTAAATAATCATTTTTATAAAAGCTGTAAGTACAAATTTGACTAAATAATCCGTTTAAAGATTCAGTTTTCTTTGATTCTTGACAAAGTTAAACCAGAGATTTGTCATTTATGGCTCAGTTAAAATGTTATATTTAAGGGGAAATAACGCAGTGTTAAGAGTTCTGGGAATTTCATGAATGTATAATGAAGTACATAGTTACCGTAAGACTGCGCGAGAAACGTTTTTCTATGTTTACAACTGCAACGTCTAAAACTAGCGCAGGTCTGTAGTGGCTTTGCCGTCTTTGCGTAGTGAACCACGTCACATGGTGCTCCATGCGTTGCTTCTATATTCCAGAACATTCTCTGCCGTGAGTTTTGAGTTCAGCTTTTCAGGGTTGTCGTAAGTTTAGTTTAACAATATTTTTCTATATATTTCTTTTTCTTCCCACATTTGCATAGAAATTGCATCAGAGAACATATGGGCATGAATAATTTACAAGTGATGGAAATTCTTAAAATGTGTAGGAACCCTAATAACAGATATTGGGACTAATTGGACCGTGCTGCCCCTTGTAGCTCATTGCTTATTTCCCATAATCCCTTTCTCTCTCCAGGAAACGGCCACTGTCTCCACAGCCCAAGACATCTGCCAAGGCCCCAGCTGTGCCCTTGGTGAAGCCCCCAGGCCCGGTGTCCGGCGCGGCCAAACCCAGCAACACCCTGAGCCGCCGCGAGGAGCTGCTGAAGCAGCTGAAGGCCGTGGAGGACGCCATAGCCCGCAAGAGAGCAAAGATCCCTGGGAAATGAGGAGTCCTGACGTGAGAGTGAACCAGACGAGCATACTCTCCAACCGCCCCACCGCAGACGCCGCCGCCCCGCATCCCGGGTAGACGTTCCCGTTGTCGTGGACGACGGGAGGGTGGGGATGAACTAATGACCAAAAAAAAAAAAAAAAGATCATTGACCCCGAAAAAAAGGAAAAACACCGGAGCTCCTCAAAATAAATTCTGCTCCTCTGGTTTTATGACGTGAAGCTGAGTGTCACAAGAAGCAGGCAGCCTTGGACAGCTTCTCGGTCCCGACGCCGAGACTGTCGACCGGTCAGATCCTGCCCCCGTTGCCTCTCTCTCTTTAGCTGTATAATTTTTTATTTTTTTTTTTACACCCAAGACTCCGCCCCCCTTACTGTCCACTGCCACCCTCGACCAGCGAACTCTACAGCCGTGGTGTCGGCGAGCCCCCCGTTTCTCACCGTAGTGTCTGACTCATGACGTGCATTCTTGCTGCGCCGCGTGTTTTTTTTTTTTTTTCTGTGGTTTTTATTTCTCCCACATTTTTAGTTTGTGAGATTGTCACCGGGACGCTCGCAGGTGAGGAGGGAATCAGTCTTGCTTTTGTGAGGAGAAGCTTCTAAATAAAACTATTTTGATAAAGAGAGCGAGTCGCCTGTCTTTCATCTTTACACCAACTTTATTCTACCATTTCACCGTCGTATGCAATACATTTTTAAATCACCAGGAAGCCTGACGAACCTATATCATGAGCATCCTTCCTGCAGTAAAAAAAAAAAAAAAAAAAAAGCTAAAAACGTCTATTCGTTTGGGCTACCAGTCCTGAATGTATATTTTCTGAAACTGTGAAAAGTTCTTGTTCTCAAATTCTCAGAAATGAAAATAATTGAAAAGTATAAAAAAAATAAAATGGATAGCATAGATGAATGTGTACCTTTTAATTACCTTTTTTCACCATTTATCTTTGTAATAAAATAACTTCTGTTTCATTCAGTGGTCCAGAAATGCAGGAATAATGAAAAGCTCCTGGTTTCTTTGTGTGTGTGTGTGTGTGTGTGTGTGTGTGTGTGGCTGTCGTTGCTTGGATGTGGAATTCACGCCGCGAGTCCATCCATCAGCCGGGATTCTCCGGCCCAGTGTTTACACGGCTGCAGAAAGCCCGCAGGGAGAGCCTTTTTGAACTCACCCCTCCTTTCCTTTTGTCCCTTACTGGCCTTGCAGGAGTGGCCTTGTGCCACCGTGTGACCTGAGGGACTTCCTCCTGGTGAGGGACTGGTGAAGTGAACAGCAATGCCTCGTTTAACCAGGACTTTATCCTGCAGGTTACGTTCCGCTGAAACTCGTATCTGTGACTGATTTGTACTCCGGGACATCTTCAAGGTTGCCAGAACCTCAAATTGTGCTCCTGGTGCGAGGGTTCTGGGTCTCTTCCCGGGTGGGCGGGGCTCATTATCTGCCTTGAGTGTTCTCTGGCGTTGACCTCTGACCTCTCAGACAGGGGTCAGGTGCCCTGAAACGGGCAAGTTCCGACTGAGATGGAACACGTCACTCTGCTGCTGCACAGCATCTTCTGGGCCACAGATTTCTCTCAAATGTTATCTTGAAGGAACAATTGCCTGCAGCACGAAGAACACAAGTTCTTTTTTTGTTTGTGTAACCCCTTAAAAAGGTCTTTTTGTTCTGTTTTATAGTGTCTGCGTACTTTTTTCATTCATTTCACGTAGTTTTTTTTTTTCCGATCAGGGTCTTGACCCTTAAATTGTTCGAAAACCGCGCTCGGGATCCTCCTCCTTCATCATCATCCCATCATGTAAGAGGAAGCTGGAACCAAATATCTCCCAGTTTCCTCATTTCGCGGGTTTTCCCGTCCGCGACAGTATAAAGCGCGACGTCGCGGCGACAAGCGGGGACGCTTCGCTGCTGCTGACCGCCTGGGAACATGTGCTGGAGCCACCGCCACATGAAGGTGGGTCCTCGGGGGGGTCGTGAACTCTGATAATGATGATTATTGTGGTAATGTTAGTTTTATTATTATTATTATTATTATGATGATGATGATTATTATTATGATGATATTATAGCTGCTGCTGCTCCTCCTCCTCGCCGCCTGGGGCGTGGCCAGCGACGCCCGCCGGTGCCGCCAGTGGAGGCGGCTGCACCGCCACCTGCGTGAGCCGCCGCCGCAGCTGGTGCGGGAGATCGAGGCGTCGCCGGCGCGCTCCTGCGGCGACTTCGCGCCGTCGCCGGCCGGCCAGCATCGCAACAACCGCGCCCTGTCGCCCTGGCGCTACAGGTACCGCCGCCGGCAAATCGATGGCGACAATGATTTAAAAAATAAATAAATAAATAATAATAATAAATAATGATGATGATGATGATGATGACGTCGCACGAACCTTCCTCCTCAGGGTGGACTACAACAGCGCCCGGCGTCCCGAGCGCATCGTGGTGGCCGAGTGCCTCTGCGACGGCTGCATCATCCACGGCGAGCACGACACCGGCTACAACTCGGTGCCGGTGCGGCGCACCATGCTGGTCCTGTGGGCGGAGCCATGCGGCGGGGGCGGGCTCACGTACGCGGCGCGGGAGATCGAGGTGGCGGTCGCCTGCACCTGCGTGGTGCCGGCGCTGTTCTGAGGACAGGAGCCCCGCAGCGGTCAGGCTGCGCCCGGTTGTGTTTGTTTTAAAACGCGCCCTTTATTGTCGCGGTAATAACACTGCGCGGCGAGAGATTACGGTCATGTTTTACATGAATATCGAGTATCATAATGTTCACTTATGACTTACCCGCTCATGCCTTGTGGCACTATTTATGTTATTTATTGTAATTTATTATGGAGTATTTATTCACGCTCCGTTTGTTGCGATTATTTTGTAACAAATGCTTATGGAGTTTTTCTTCTTGGTGAATGAAATAAAGAATGTAGTTTGTTTTATTATTTTGGTCTGAAGGAATGAAGTTATTTGGCACTGGACGCACAGCTACTAGGGTTCTGCGATGACGCTGGTTTTTCCTTTTCGAAATCGGCGATACCGATCCGATACTGACACTTTATACACAAACTAAAGAATATATTTATTTATTATTATATTCTATTTAGAGAATATTTAGATGAACTTGTAACCTTCTTATTGTCTAACTTATGTATGTAAACTACAACAGAGTGAATAAAAAGATTGTATTTATAGTTGGGGGTCCTAGTGAACCAGAACTGATCACTTCATCGATGGTAGCATGGAAGCACGTTGTAAGTCGCTCTGGATAAAGGCGTCTGTCAAATGCCTTAAATGTAAATGTAAATGTAACTAAATGTGATTGTGCGGGGGCTGGTTGCTTCTGTGGGTGCTTGTCTTCTGGGGGGCGGGGCATGCAAGATGGGCCCTTCCCGTTTCTGTGACGTCACTGGGCCCCGTTGATGAGTGAGGAGCGCGGTTTCTCCCGGCTGGTACAGAAATGGAAGAGCCATAATATCCATACCGTTGTGCTAGTATCGATCCAATGCCGATAGTAACGTTGTATCGATAGTGTCGGTATTTAGGATCGATCCGCACATTCCTGCTTCCTGACATGTTGGTGGTGGTGATGATATATTAAAACCATTTTACATTTTTACATTTACGGCATTTACCAGCAGCCCTTATCCAGAGTGACTTACAGTCAGTAGTTACAGGGACAGTCCCACCCTGGAGACACTCAGGGTTAAGTGTCTTGCTCAGGGACACGATGGTAGTAAGTGGGGTTTGAACCTGGGTCTTCTGGTGCAAAGGCTACCATAGGCTACCACTACTACCACCCAACAAAATAAACGATTTTCATTAAATAGGAGGGGTCAATTTTAATTTCAGAATGAAGTAGTACTTTACATTTAATTCGGTGATTTATATTAATCTTAAATGTCTCTCTTCATATGATGTCGTGTTAACCAGAGGTGTAGTTTATGAAGAGCCTCTGGTCATAACGTGTTTAGAATGTGTCTCCATTACCAAAACAATCAACATAATTGTGCAACAATTTTCAAGCCACCCGTTGGATCCAGTTTGCATTTAACCGAGACTCGTGTGTTTCATAACTACGTTTTGTTTTTGTTTGGACTTTTTTTTTCATAATTAATATGGCGTGTACAAAAAACGAACTTGGCAATAGTGCTCGGGAAACTTCGGGAACTATCGGGAACTTCGCAACAACGCGAGCGTCGTTCCGGTGACGTCATCACGACGCGACGCGCGCACCGCCACACTTCTCTCTGGAGAAATGTCCGAGGCGCTGCTGGGCTTCCTGGGCATCCTAACAAAACCACTCACAGGTGAGCGGGAGGACATGGAATCGGTGGTCGTCTCGTTAAAAGGTGGCTCGGTTCGTCTCCTACTCGGTTGTGTCTAGATTCTTCTATCACTTTAATTTTGGGAAATAATTCCATCCTGACGTGAGAGGCTGTTGCAGTGCAGCGGGTATAAAAGGTGGAAATATAACACCAACAATCTCGTACAAAGAATTGTAGCGTATTAGTAAATGTACAGTACAGGCCAAAAGTTTGGACACAACTTCTCATTCAATGTGTTTTCTTTATTTTCATGACCATTTACGATGGTAGATTCTCACTGAAGGCATCAAAACTATGAATGAACATGTGGAGTTCTGTACTTAACAAAAAAAAGGTGAAATAAGTGAAAACATGTTTTATATTCTAGTTTATTTGCTCTGATTACTGCTTTGCACACTCTTGGCTTTCTCTCGATGAGCTTCAAGAGGTCGTCACACGAAATGCTTCTCCAACAGTCTTGAAGGAGTTCCCAGAGGTGTTTAGCACTTGTTGGGGTCCAGCTCACCCCAAACCATCTGGATTGGGTTCAGGTCCGGTGACTGTGGAGGTCAGGTCTCCACTTTTTGTTAAGTACAGAACTCCACATGTGTTCATTCATAGTTTTGATGCCTTCAGTGAGAATCTACCAACGTAAATGGTCATGAAAATAAAGTAAACACATTGAATGAGAAGGTGTGTCCAGACTTCTGGCCTGTACTGTATGTGGAAGAAAACATTGTTTAGCCGCAAAGGTTTAAACTATTGTTTGTTGTCGCTTGTAACTTCTTCTTCGCTTCCAAAGATTGCTGGAAAGGTTGCGGTGAATCTGCTGCGATAAAGACGAGGGGATGAAACTCGTGCATAAATTACACTGTAACACCCAGTCAGTTTTCTTTCATTATTTGCAGTGCTATGATTAAACTGTGTCAATTCCTTGCTTGTGGTGAAGCTTGCAAATGAGGCAGCAAAAAGGTGAAATATTTAGAATCATGTAGTAGGGGTGGAAGCAGGTCTGCATTAGAAGCTCCACAGTAGAAAGCCGTTAACTTACCTGTATTCATTTCTTTTTGTAAATATTGTATTGGAATTTTTTAAAGTCTAATTTTATATAATATTATTCTGCATCTTCTGAAGCTCCACAGTAGAAGCTGTAAAGTTACCTGTATTCATTCTTTTTGTTTATTTATTTTATTTGTTTTTTTATTTAAATGTTATTTAAATGTTTTTTGTATTGGAATTTTTTTTAATTCCACCTCTTCAGAAGCTCCACAGTAGTAAGCCTTAAGTTACCTGTATTCATTCCTTTTTATAAATTTTGTATGGGAAGAATTTATTTTAATTGTAATGTAATTTAAAATTTTATTCTGCCTCTTCAGAAGCTCCCGCCAGTGGTACCCAGCCTTCCCAGCAGGAGGCGCTGCTGACTGCTCTTAGGGCCAATCAGGCCGAGCTTCGTGCTCACCTGCGTGCTGCTGGCGGCCCGGGGGAACAGGAAGCTCTCGGCCTGCTGCAGGATGTCCGTGCTCAGGTCCCGTGGCCCTGTGGTGACTCTGAGGATGTGACATGGGACTTCGTGCAGGAGGGCCTCGCCCTGGTGCTCAGCCTGGCACGTCACCTCGGCAGGCTAACAGAGTCCTTCAGCCAGGCGAGCCCTGCAGCAGGGAACCGCCGCACCGCTGAAGCTGCCCCTCCCCTGCCTCCAGATGTGCTCAGTGTGGCCCAGCAGAAGACGTTTGGAGCTGGGCTGCAGTTCATGGTGACCCTGGGCCTCTGCCCGTACCTGGCGCCTGGCGTGGGGCTGGCCCTGAGGCGTCGGTCCGCCTTCGGGGCGACGGTGGAGGCTGCAGTGCGGCGGGACGTTCCCCCTGCCGCCAGCCGGAGGCTCCTGATCACCACCATGACACTACTGGAACTGAGCGAGCTCCCTGCCCTCAGCACGCTCATCTTCACGCGGCACCTGGGGGACATCATGGCGGCGCTCTGCCAGCTGGGGTACCAGCCTCTCAGGCCGCAGGCTGGCAGCACAGACCAAGCAAACGTGAGTAATATTTATTCTTTTAAACATGCTGAAAATAGTGCTCCGTTTGGTCCAAGGTGCAAAAAACAAAAAAAAAAGAGAGAGAGAGTATATTATTATTATTATTCTCCTCCTCTCTCTCCATGTAATTTCTCTGTTCTTCCCGACCCATCTACCCCCTTGTAATGTGATGTTCGTGTATATGTACAGTTAAATTGATGGTCAGCTTTTTTTGCTGGTACTTGTGATAAGTGAATGTGAAGCGATTGTCATTGCGATACACTACAGCACAACATACGGTGACACAACAAAATGTGTCCTCTGCTTTTAACCATCACCCTTGGTGAGCAGTGGGCAGCCATGAGCAGTGTGTGGGGAAGTGCTTTGCTTAGTGTCACCTTGGCAGCTTGGGATTCAAACCGGCAACCTTCTGAACCGCTAGGCCACCACTGCCCACTGTGACATTGTTATTGCAACAGCAATAAAGGTGTTTTTATCATGATCACTGCAGCACTTAAGTATACACAAAAGCAGACACACAAATATTTTGCACGTAAAGTTGAAATATTTAAAATGTATTTGTGTTTGTTGATATTGTTGTCCTCTCCTATACCCAGGAGCTCAGTGTGGAGGAAAGGGACAGCTGCAGGAGGTCGCTGCAAGGCCTGCTGGGAAAAGTCTACCAGCCAATTGTCATCAGAGAGCTGCTGCTTCTTCAAGGTGGCCCAAAGCAGGTACAGTCCCACTTCAGAATCTTCTCAATTTGCACGCTCATCTGACAGTGTCTCGCACCTCATGGAATTTTCATGGATTGCTTTTTATTAGTAGCCAGATCCGGATCTGTCTGTCACGTTTCCCTACAGGCCCGTTCGGCCGTCCATGCTGAACAGACCCTTCTGGCTCAGGCCCCTGCATGGCTCCGGCGTCTGTGTGGTCAGTTGCTGTCAGAGAGGCTAATGCAGTCCAACGGGGTCCAGTCTGTGGTGAGGGCCGTCCTGGAGGGGTCTGCTGGTATGTGAACTATGTGTCATGAAGTAACTTGATTTTGCATGTCGGACCGTTTTCAGTGTGCGTGCACGTTCAGTCTAACGTGCGGCTTCCACTCTGGTCCGCAGGGGGCGACTCTGACTGGCAGAAATGTGACGCTGTGGCACGTATCCTGGTGACGTGCCCTCAGCAAGCGATCTCTGCAGAGGATTACTACAGCCAGGTGTGCCCTCAGGTACTGAGCCTGTACATTTTCATTTTATGTGATATGTATGTGGACAGCAAAGATTTTTTATTTTTTTTAGATTATCTCCATCTCACAAATCTCAGATCAAAAGTATGTTCTCGTTGTTCTCTTCTTATTGTTGATTTTTGGAAAATGTTTTTATCCATTACATCAGTTCCACGAAGAAAGTTGATTAGTTCAAATATCTGTGGTGTTGAAGTGGTGGCCGGATGGGTAAGGAAATGGACTAGGAACCGAGGGGTTGCTGATTTAAATCCTGATTAATGCAAAGGCGCCAACAAGGTCCCCCCTTTCATGGCTGCCCACTAAGGGTGATTGTTAAAGGCAGAAGAAACTTTTTGTACTATTGCATTACAAAACTAATTAATAAAATGTGGAAAAGAGTGACAAATGAGAATTTAGACAAATAAGTGCATTCATGTGTAAGGAGGCGCTGTCTCAATAAAAAAAAAATCCGACTCCAGCCAACTGGCAACCCTGTGTTTCTGTGAGCAGGTGCTTCAGCTGCTTCATTTCAAAGACAAGCTGACCGCACTGCAGTTCCAGAGAGTCGCCACCAGGGCGGCGCTCACCATGCTGCAGGAGAGGCCTGAGTTCACCCAGCGCCTCCTGCTGACGCCGCTCCTCGCTCCTCTCCGCCGCTGTGCGCTAGGTGTGTGTGTGTGTGTGTGTGTGTGTGTGTGTGTGTGTGTGTGTGTGTGGAGATTCTGCATGCTTTTCTTGTGTAGACATGGATTTCTGCTGCATGTGCATACTGCATTCATAGTCTGTGTGTTAGAGCTGCGTGTAGATTAATATTTGCATTTTGCGGCGTTTGTCACACGCCCTTATCCAGACTTACAACCAGTAGTGACCGGGACAGTCCCCCTGGAGACACTCAGGGTTAAGTGTCTTGCTGAATTTTTGCTCTCTTCCCAGGTGAATCAGTAGAGGAGCTGGAGCTGAGCCGCTGTGTGGACGACGTGTACAAAGTGAGTCGAGTTGTGAGTCAACCGCCCACTGAGCAGTGTTATGTTACTATGATTTATTTTATTTATTTACTTTTGTGGTCACCTCTTAGGTGTGTGTGGTGGGGAACAGCCCAAGTGAAGTGCTGCTGAGGATTCTGGGGGATGTTGTTCCTGCTCTTTTCACCTTGTTCTGTTTTACCAAGAAGAACGCCTCTCATCTACGGTCAGTTGTGTGTGTGTGTGTGTGTATGTGTGTGTGTGTGTGTGTGTGTGTGTGTGTGTGTGTGTGTGTGTGTGTGTGTTTTTCAGCACCAATCCTGTTACTGTTCCTACATGCTTGCTCATCCCGCATTATTATTAGAAGAAACATGGATCCCGCAGGTCAGGCAATTTCTGGAATGTCAGGGAATTATCAGGGAATTTTGTGTTTACTGCAGTAGCCAAAACCTGTTTGGCTGGGAAATTAAGAATTTAAGTAGTGGATCACCCAGAATTCATGTAGAGGAGTTTTTTTTGTTTGTTTCAACCTGCCAAGCTGCCAATACTACAGTTTTTAATTCTGTAACCACTTTAAATGCCCTTTTCTGCTCAGCACCCAAATGTTATATTGGCCATTCCTTTATACAGGAGGTCATGGAAATTCTGTTTTTTGGTCCAGGAAAGTCATGGAAAAGTCAGGAGTTTGAAGTGTGGCTTAGAGTGGGAACCCTGAAAAATGCTTTATCCAACTAAATAAATGCCTTGTTGCCATCTGGTGACATGAATTGGGATGGTAGGGGGTGGTAGGAGCTTAACCCTGAGTGTCTCCAGGGGGACCGTCCCTGTAACTACTGATTGTAAGTCGCCCTGGATAAATGCTGTAAATGTCTGCCCCACAGCGCCCCCTGTCAGGAAGTCTTGCTCTGGTACCTGAGTCAGCTGGACACTTCGCCAGCCATCTCTGTTCTCCGGCAGCTGTGTGCCCTGGACGGGGATGTGGTCGGAGTCGCCCCAGGGTGGCAGTTTTCACCTGGGAGTGAGGGAGGAGCCAAACTCTCACCCAGAGAGCCAATCAGGTGATTGCCTCTCAGCATGACCTCACCAGTGCATTATACACCGATTGATAGTTTTTTTCAACAACTGTTGTTTTTTTTTGTTTTTTTTATGACTTCTCAGCGATGAGGACGAGCTGCTGTATGAGAAGGTGTGTGGTGACCAGTGGAGGGTCCAGTGTCTGGCGGAGCTGCTGTTAGAAATGAAGAACTGTGACCTTCCTGGGGACTTTTTCCTGGAGCTGCTGCAGGTGCTGCGCAAAAGAAATAAAACATGTTAAATTGACAGGAAGTACCTGGGTGCGGATTATGAAGTAATTAAAGGTTAATAGTTGAGAAAGTGGATGAATACATGTTTTATAATGTTGTAATATGAATTTGGAGCATAATATAATGTGAGTTTGGGTGGCACTTCCTGCAGGGCCTGACCAGCTGGGCTGTGGAAGAGGAGGAGGAGGAAGGAGACGAGCCGGAAGTAGACACATCCACTATGACCCTGCTTGAACTGGAGCAGCAGCTGATTGGTCGAGCGATGGGCCGTGGGCGGAGACTGGCCCTCCTACAAGTGCTGGCAGTCTTGTGTGAGGTGCTGCCACACACGCTGCTCCTGCGTCGACCTGCTCAGGTCAGAGTGTGTGCAGATGCAGGCAGGGCTTTTTCAAGTTGCACTGCATTCTGGGAAAATCTGACTGTTCTGAATTCAGGCGATGGAGTTCATCGCCGCCATGCTGCAGCGCGCGTGTGTGTGTTTGGAGAAGGGATGCGAGGGGCCAGTGGAGGCAGAGACCCTCCGTATGGGGATGGGCCTGGTGGCCACCATGCTGTCTGCACCCACACAGGTATTTCAACACACCCATCTGAGCAGCATCGATCTGTTCCTTTTTTACCTTTTCTTTTTTTTGCAGCTCTTGAACCATTTTCAGTTCTTCAGAAATGGAAAATTAGGATTTTCACCTGGGAATCAAAGCCTGAAAGCCATGAGTCTATTGAAGATGAGCCATTACATAAATAGAAGGTTGAAAAGAGAGAATGTTCAATCTTTTAAATCTGCACTGCAAAAATGAGGATGGGGTGGATTGAAGCGGCACGTAACAGTACTTTCACTCTTTTAACATGAATCTACTTTTAAAGTCTCTTACTTCAGGTCATGTTATCTGAGCCTATATTACATTTCTATGGATTATAATTGTTAAATAGTTTAGAGCTAATCTGTTTTTTAATGTATTGTATTTTCCTGGTGAAGTATAAGAGCATTGAGTCTTCAGAATTTGAAGAATTAAACAGTCATTTGCAATAATGCCATTTAACTGGATAAAGTCGTCCTTATGCAATGCGACTTAGAATAGTTACAGGGACAGTCCACCTGCAGACACTCAGGGTTAAGTGTCTTGCTCAGGGACACGATGGGAGTAAGTGGGGTTTGAACCTGGGACGTTGTGGTCTTCTGGTTTATAGGTCAGGGTGTTACCCACTAGGCTACCACCACCCCTGATATCTCGAGTTATCTGTATGTTGGAGTGAGGGAACTAACTACCCGCCCATCCCTTTGTGTTGTAATTGTTTCTGACACCCAGAATCTGGTGTTAACTAAAGTTAACTTAAATTAAAGTGAAGTGTTTGTTGCATGTGAAACACAGCAGCACACAGTGAAATTTGTCCTCTTTATTTAACCCATCACCCTGAGTGAGCAGTGGGCAGCCATGACATGCTCAGTGGCACCATGGCGGATCGGGATTCGAACCGGCAACCTTCTTATTACGGGACCGCTTCCTTAACCGCTAGGAAGCGTTTGTGCGGTTAAATTGTGTTTTTAGGAACAAAGTTTAAAAAGGGAAGGAGCCTACAGGCATCACTGACCGCTCGAAAACACCCCACTTCCTCATTCTGGACTATTTAAACACCCATTTGTCAATACGTGACACACCCAGGTGTAGTGCAGTGTCAATCTCCCCCGTTTCCCTCTGTTCTCTACGCTCTGTCAGTGGACGTCACACACATGACCACGGCAACGTTATTTTAATTCAAACACTCTGAGAGGATTTTTCTGTCCCTCCTTTCTGTCGCAGCTGAGTCCAGAGGAGTACTCCGCCCTGTCTAAGGTACTCCCTCATCTGCAGCAGATTTCCCAGCAACACCCAGAGGTTGTCATACAGGAACTGGCCTCAGATCTGCGAGCGACCATCGCCACCCGTGGAGCCTACAGGCCCGACACGGTCAACCATGCTGGTCAACGCAGCGCCCACCGTACAGGAGGGCGAAGAGATGATCTGATGAAGGCACTCTCAGCACACACTCGCACGGACACGCCCCCAGCATCTGCAACACACACAAATACAACAAAGAAACCGCTGATCACTGAAGTGAGTCCCATTACTGGAGCCTCCTCTCAGCCCAAACCCACAGAGGAGACGCCTGACGGGCACCACCCTGCGGAGCGGGGCGCACCGGGACGGCACGAACCCTGCCAGACCGTCTCTGAGTGTCTGCTGGAGGCCTGTGACCCCGATGTGCCCACGCGAGGTGTGGCACTGAGAACCCTGACTTGCGCTCTACAACGCGGCCAGAAGGAGGCTCTGGATGCCCAAGAGAAAGTGCTGATGGTGGGTGGGTGTGTGGCACCATTTATTATATGCAGAAGTGCTACAGTTTAAAATACCATCAAACATGGTGTATGTTAGTCATGGGAATTCCGCGCTTAAATTAATTTATTACCAAAAACTGAACTGAATTAATAACATTATATAAAATGTTTATTCATTATACGGCATATAACATGGTACCATCTCAATTTGAGAAAAAGGTCAAATATATATATTATTTTTTTTTTTGGATTTATTTTTTTTGCACCATAATCACAGACATGCATTGTGTAGTTGACAGTCCCGTGTGACATTGTCCACGTCAAAGAGCTGGCTCCAAGAGCAGTTTGGTTCACGGCCGACACATCACTAGTGTGTGGGTGTGGGGGGGGTGTCCCCACCGAAGGGGCGGAGCCAGACACAGTCTGAGCTCAACTCTGTAGCCTCCTGGGCTTTTACGTCTTCTTTCATGGTCAGGATCCCCTCCGGGGCACAGATTCTGCCTCTGCTATCTGTGTGTGTGTGTGTGTGTGTTTCATGTTTAATGGATGGTCAGGGTTTGTCCCTGGGGGCGCAGTCCCCTTCATTAAATATTCTCTATAATAACCCCCCTATCCCAACTGTGTTCTATTGTACCTTTCATAATTCTAACACTGCCAACCCCTATAGAGACAAGCATACAGTCACAACAACCTCAGACCTGACCTCTGGCTCTAGACTGTCATTTGCATTCTGGGAAAGAACCTGCTGTGGCATCTCAGTTCTGTTCTGTTATGTTTCCTATTCGACATGTTGTAATGGAGTCATGTTATGTTCAATCAGCACCAGCCATCATCTTTTACTTTACAACAACATCTCTGTTTCCACACCAGATCTTCCTGGAGAACCTGGAACACGAGGACACATTTGTCTATCTCTCTGCAATCCAGGGTAAATGTGTGTGTGTGGGCGCATGCCTACAGTACATCTGCAGTTCTAATGCAGTAAGATGTTTGTAATGATGTGCATTTTTCTCCAGTCAGTGTCTGTTCTTCTCATTCGGACCATCATCTGCACTTGGCACTGATCTGTTGATGTTCTCTTCAGGTCTGGCTGTGTTGGCAGATGCCTTTCCAGAGAAGATCCTGCAGAGGCTCCTGGTAGAGTATGAGGCCGGGCCGCCTCATCACGAGAGCTCGCTGGAGACGAGGCTAAAAATTGGCGAGGTGCTGATGAGGTCCAGCAGGGCCATGGGTGAGTCCTCTTGGGTCTTTTGTGATCTTCACAGACGGCTGTACTGTTTATTTCCGTAATAAATGGCCAAGTTTTTTTTTTTTTTTTTTTTTTTGTGGCTGCGGTATAAACATTCTCATTAAAAAGTAGTGACTGTGGCGGCCTGATCTGAGTACAGCGCTGCTCCTGGTCGGAATTTCACACTGCACGGTGTGGCACTTGGCGACCTTGTTCTCGCACCACAGTCAAAGTTGAAACTATAATCAAAGCAGGAACACACGCACACACACATAACGCGGGAATGGAGGAAAAGCTGGTCTTAACAGTCCCTGAGTGTCCATTATCGTCGTACTGGGAGTCTAGAAAACCACGCATATCTTCCTGCGCTGAGCCCCGCGGCGCGTGCAGAGATTGGTGCGAAAGTGCCTTTGGAAAAGCGGACCGTGTTCAGTCCGCGCTCACCTGACGCCATGGACATCTGAACCAGATGGTTTTCAGGTTGATCCATCTCGCTCTCTATTCATTACGCTTGCAGCACCTCTCTTCCGCCACGCCCGGGTAAATGTTGGTAACCACTCGTAAATGAGACGGGGACATTACACATACCAAACATTACTACTTTGATGTCATACAAAATGAAATGAACGGGACCACAGGAGCTTGGACCAGTCTGCATCGCGATCCATTGTTAATCGGGACAGTCCAAAATTGGTGTTACGTTTCTTTTTTTTTTTTTTAATTGATCAGAAATGCTGTTTTTTGTACGGGGGGGTGATGGTGATTGGTCTTTGTTGGCGGGCCTCTGGTCTGGTGCGGACTCTCTCTTCACCAATTTCTCACTTCCTGTCTTGTTTGAAGAGTGACTCTTCTAAACCACAGCGCAGCCGGATCTGGGAGAGGGAGGCTTCATTTTGGGACCTTGGCCCGTTTGCACTGGCCGCTCCCGACCCGTTTGCCAGATTTGCGGTTCAACTGTGATCTTCTTCTGACCATTGCCCCTCCCCCGTCGGCTGTAAAGGTTGCAGCCAGTGGCGGCGGTTCTTGCCAGGACAGACAGAAGAGGCTCTTAGTGCGTCTCCAGTCGGCAAACACTCCGGACACAGCGGCCATTCACGCGCCACGGTGCACTGCTATCAACGTTCCGTCCAAATCGACAAAACCGTCGAAACCCCACCTCAGCTGCAGCACCTGAGCGCATGCTTACCTGGCAGGGGAGATACCGTGATCAAGAAGGCGGTTCACCTTCCACACACTGCTCCCAGGGCGCCTGTCATGGCTGCCCACTTCTCACTCAGGGTGATGGTTAAATGCAGAGGACAAATTTCACTGTGTGCACCGTGTGCTGTGCTGCTGTGTATCACATGTGACAATCACTCTTTTTTTTTTTTTTTTTTTTTCCCCCCACTTCGGCTGTGCTGACCCCTGCGAATTCCCCAAATCTGAGAATCTCGACTGCATAATTTCTGGGGGTCTGCGTTCATGCTCTCCCCTGATTTTTTTGGGGGGGGGCAGTGGTGACCTAGCGGTTAAGGAAGCGGCCCCTTAATCAGAAGGTTGCCGGTTCAAATCCCACTTAGTACTATTGTGTCCCTGAGCAAGACACTCTACCCTGAGTGTCTCCAGGGGGGGGACTGTCCCTGTAACTACTGGTTGTAAGTTGCTCTGGATAAGGGCGTCTGGTAAATGCTGTAAATGTAAATGTAAACAAGGTTCAGGCAATAAAACAAACGTCTTTGCGCTTCTTCTTGGCAGACGGCAAGGACGCATGCACCCATGCGATTCTTAAAATCGTTCAGCCCTAGTCTCTCTCTTTCTCACACACACACACACACACACACACAGTCTGTGGAGCAGTGGTGGCCTAGCGGTTAAGGAAGCTTCGCCGTAATCATGGTGTCACCACTGCTCACCAAGGGCGATGGTTAAATACAGAGGACACGTTTCACTGTGTCACCGTGTGCTGTGCCGCAGTGTTTCACAATGACAATCACTTCACCTTTACTTTCATTTCACACATACATGCATGCTGGCACTGGTTTGAAGTGCTCTTCTCTGGTCTGGGCGGGTGGGGACAGGGGTCTCCGTGTGATCTGTGTAATGTGCAGACTCAGCTGCTCCCGCCTCCCACCCCATACCCCCTTGTTTGGGCATGATGAGTCGGCAATTGCCATGGCAACGCACCACCCAGACAGTGCCACCAGTCAGAGGAAGAAAAGCTGTTTAAGTGAACCTTGTCTAAGCCTGTGCCGTCAGTGTCACAGTCTCCTCATCCTGGTCTCTCCACTCTGGTCAGGTGACCTGGCCCCCCATTATGGCCGCCCGCTGATTGGCGTTTTCCTGAGGGCGGTCCGAGACAAGGACAGCAGCGTGAGGACCAGCTCCCTGTCCAACCTGGGCGAGCTGTGCCAGCGTCTCAACTTCAGCCTGGGACCACTGGCACAGGAGGTGAGACACGGTGGAGGTGCTGAAGGTAGCCGCTGCTGGTGTATCTTGGGTAATTATGCAGCATGAGCGAGAGGAGTCTATACTGTGATCTGATTGGCTGGGTTCAGATCCTCTCTGCTGCAGTAGAGCACCTGGAGGTCAGAGGTCATAGGCGGTAGGGTGGGGTGGGTCACGTCTCCAGACGTTCTGCTGGTCAGCACTTCTCCTTTCGCTGAGGTCAGGGTTTTTACCGGGGTGGGAGGGGGCGGTCGGCCACACATCGCTCTTATCACTCACCTGTCAGTCAACTGGAGACATGGCCTGACTGTGCAGGAACTGTGTGTGTGTGTGTGTGTGTGTGTGTGTGTGTGTGTGTGTGTGTATACACATGTACAGGGTTTTTTTTTTTTTTTTTTTTTACTTTTAATGTGCTTTTGGTGTGACAGGCACACACTGATGAGCAAGCAGCTCCGTCAGTGTGTGTGTCTGTATATACACACACACACACACACACAGCATGCAACTCTTTGGATGAAGTGTGTGAAAAGGTGGCGTGGTTGTGAAGTGTTGGGAGGGTTTAATACCAATGCACCAGACTACAATGCAGCACTGCAGATCTCTAATGGTGTGTGTGTGTTTGTGTGTGTTGAGTTGAGTGTGTGTCTTACGTCACTGATCAAGACTGAGAAGGAGGCTGAAGTGCGCAGAGCAGCTGTTCACGTCATCACACTGCTGCTGAGGGGGCTCAGTGACAAAACCACCGAGGTAATGTGCACGCACACACCACACACACACATACACACACACACACACACACATACATACATTACGGTCTTTTTTTTTTTCTTTTAAACCTCGAGTGAGCTGCTGTCTGATTGGCTGCTGTGTTTCCGTATAGCTGCATTTTCGCTGAGGCCAGTCGGAGAGGGGCGTGCATTTGTGCCTTTCCCGTGAGACCATGTGACCGGGAGTCCCTGTCATTTGGGTCACTACAGCTGTTTTGCGTTTAATGACATGGCGCATCACTGTTTTTCTGGCCTATCATTCACTGTTACAGACAGACACACACACACACACACGGACGTCAATGCAGCTCCAAGAGGATTCTAACAATAATCACGATAAATAAAGTATTTGTATTTGATTTATTAGGCTTTGACCCTGTCTGTGACCTCTGCAGGTTCTAGGCGACGTGCTGCTGGACCTGTACCGCGCTCTGAAGCTCGTCGCTCGCGCCGACCGGGACGAGGTGGCGGTGCTCCACGCCCAACTGGCCCTGGGGGAGCTGGACGAGGTCATGAGGAGGTTCATGTTCCCCGAGCAGAAACTGCAGAAGAAGATTGTGGTGCTGCCGTGACCTGTGACCAGTGGCAGCCTACACTACAGCTGGACCGAGAACTTCCTGGGAAACCGCGGCGCTGTTAAACACCCCCGAGTGCGAACAGCTGGCGGCGTGGAGCTCCGCCCCTTCCTGCGTTGGAACAGCTGCTCCTTGGTGTTCAGTGGGAACCGACCCAGTGGTGGAATGGGGTCAAGAGGCTCCTGTCACCTCAGGAGTGTTCTTCGGGTGTGTGGGAGGGGCTTCTCTCTGTATATACAATAAAATGTTTTAGTCTGACGTGGAGTCTTGTTTTTAGATCATATTTTACAGTAAAACGTGATGCTCAGTTGGTGACTTTCTTCATCGTACGGTGAAGATCTGAAGCTCTGTATTTGTCCTCTCAATCTTATGTTTGCTGGTTTAGTTATGAAAATCATGGAATAAACAAGGATGGGAAATAAAAGCATTACTATTTCTGAGTTTACGTGGCCCGCTTGAGACCCGGCAGAGCGGCATCGCTGTGTTCCGAGCGGAGAACAGGGTCAGGAGCTGGAATCTGTGAATCTGGAACACGGCGAGCACCCAGACATACCCGTCCTCCGGATGATGAATAATAGAGCGCCCGTGTTCCTCATCCATATTCATGATCAAACAGCCATATTGATCATGTGGTGACATGAATTATGTTGGTTTATGAAGTGTGTTCATGTGTGAGGGCCGTTTTTTAAAGTACATCTCAAAAAATTAGAATATGATTAAAAATGGCATTTGGTCCTTTCATTAATAAAGTTCAATCTTCAAACCCATTCAAGTATTGTCTGTATAAATGAACTTTTACTTTATGTGTAAGGTACATCACATACACGATCACATGAAAGTTTATGAATTAATTCATGAAAACCAAAAGAAGACGTTTGGTTACCATTTAAAAGAGGAAAATATTGGATTTGGATTTTCTTTCGTGATACGTCCGTGTGTAAGTAGCAGCCTAAATCCCAGTGAGGATAACTCATACACACACACACACCTTCTATAACGAGTGTGTACACCTGAAATGACCCCCCGTGACCTATTAAAAGGTCATGCTGATTAATAGCAGTAAAGGAAAATGCGGCTCTCGGGGGGCCTGCAGAGGCTCGCCGTCTGACGGAGAAGCGCCGAGTCTCCTCTGGTGGGTGGCCAAGGACGTTCCTGCAGCGTTGAGGATCCTGTGACGCTGACACACACACTCGCACACTCGCACACTCAGAGCTGTTACATGGCGTACGCCGCATAGAGGTACACCCGCGTGTGTGTGAGAAACACTTGAATTGATTATGTCGGAGTTTGCTGCAGTCCGTCTCTCTCTGGTTCTCCGTCTGTCTCAGACCTGGAGGAGGAGGAGGAGGAAGAGAGGAGGGGCGGGTAAATAAATAAGCCCATAAAGGACTTATTGAGCATGGACTCCGCCGCTGTCGATTGGCCGGCTGCTTGTGGGTCTCAGGCTGCACTGCAGCGCCGGGACGGGGAAGGTGAGGTGGTGCAGGTGGAGGAGGGAGAGGGAAGAGGGGATGGAATGAGAGAGGGAGGGAGAGAGAGAGAGAGAGAGAGGAGGAGGAGGAGGAGGAGAGACGCACAGATCCACCGGCACCTCGGGTCACCCAGGACCGGAGCCGGGTGTCGCCATGGAGCCCCGATCCAGTGGCCGGCAGCCGGGCTGAACACTGCCACCGCTGTCTGTGGCGGCCGGGAGGCCTCGGTGCTCCAGGACGGGGTGGGGATGAGGGGGAGGGACTGCGTTTTTTGGACGAGGATCTCCTGGAATAAAGATGTAGTGTGTGGACGCGGCTGAACAAGGACGGAGCTGTGCTGCAGACCGAGTGAGGAGAGGAGAGGAGCGGTGGAGACGCCGGGCTGGTCCAGAGACGGGGGACACGGTGCCACGGTGCCCACTGCCTTTAGAAGGTAAAGGGGGGGAAGACAGCATCCTGCTGGTGCTCAGTGTGTGTGATGTGGGTCAGAAGGAAAAAGAAACACTTGAAAAACTTACTGGACTCCACAACTGTGTGTGTGTGTGTGTGTGTGTGTGTGTGTGTGTGTGTGTGTGTGTGTGTGTGTGAAATCTGTAAAAGCTCTCAAACTGTAGCTTTCATTCGGAAACAGGATTCAAATCTGCTCACAAGTCTCAGAAGAGTTTTCCAGAGTGTGTTTCAGTGTGTGTAAGCGTGTGTGCGTTTTTTTTCCAGTGTCTGTGGTTGACGTTTGAGCCTCCGCTGTTCAGGGTGGGCAGGGGTGTTGCAGGCAGGAAAAGCCCCAGAATTTCGCAGGCGAAAAGCGTTCATCGCCACGCCCGGCGCCCACGGGGGGTCCGGCTTCACCTTCAACTTCCGCCCCGGTTCGATTCTTCCGTGACAGCAGTGGAGCGCGCAGAGCGAAGGCGCTGCTCATGTGTTTGTGTTTAATCCGCATTTTTACATTTCTGTGGTTCGTGTTCCGTGTGGAAGGGGTGAGACGTTTTGATTTATGGTCCCCAAACTATCCTTTAAAAGAGTGTGGTTCAGAATCAGTCATGTGACCTGCACTGTAAAGCTGCATTGATGCGTCTCAGTATGCCTACTGGGACGATCTGAGGCCATAGGGCTGGATGTGGACTTCAGATCGTCTCTACATTTTTTGTTGTGTAGAGAACCTACAGAACTCATACGGTTGGCTCTGGACTGTCTGTCTGCCTCGTTTTCTGGTTCTGATGGACTACGCCTTCCGTTCGAGTTGTTCTGGCTCGAGTTGTTCTGTACGACAGGTCACACGTCTTCACCCTCCACCTGTCTGCTCACCTGCATTTCGTATCAGTAACAGCATCAGTAACACAGGGTCCTGTCCCCTCGTCCCTCACCTGAAGACCCGCCGGTCATCTCAGGTCACCTTTCACCCTCAGCCATTGCTGGTGACTCTTCTTCACTCTTTAAAACCCTTTCCACGTTCTGCTGTGGTTTCCAAAAGGGACGGTCTGCCTCACGTGCCTAATGTGACTATGTTTCTCCTTCCATCTCTGTTGTCCGGGACACCGTTCCCTCATCACTGATGCGTCCCTTTCTTCTCCTCTCCTTCTCCCCTGTAATTGGGGTCCGACGCTCCTCTCTGTCCCCCAGGTCCCCGCAGGACGCTCTTCACCTCCCCCCCGTAGTGCCTTTTGTTGGCCGTCGGATCAGACGGTCCTGTGATGTGGGCCAAGAAGACGCTGCTGACAGACAGACTGATGAGGCACCGTGCAGAACTCTCATTAGCCGAGGACGTGGCACGCGGCTGGCTTCCTGCGGGCAGTAGCGTCCTCGGTAGCGTGCATCTGGGCAGAAGAGAGTTGCTGCAATGATCTGATGATGCCCGTGAATGACGAGTGTGTTTCTTTAGCCCCGGAGGGAGGGGCTGGGGGGGTTCATTTAATGAATGAAAGGGGGATTGTTCCCCACTGCCGCTCTGGAGTGTCGGCCAAAGCCTTTGATTAAAGTCATTAACCTGGAGGAGGAGCCAGAGCGAGGAGGAGATCCTAAATAGCCTTGTTCTAAATGTCGTCGTTTACATTTTTTTCAAATTTAATGCCATAAATCCGGATTAAGGTGTAAAATTTCAGTTGCAAAGAATGCACGAAAATGGCCTTGACTGTGACTTGAGCTGCACGGACCGACAAGTTTGTTCAGAGCCTGATATTGTGGGTTCACCTTGTGTGAGACTGAAGGCACAAATGAGGTCATTCTGATGAGTGACCAAGAAACCTGTTTCCGAGCTATTAATAATTCCAAGCTACAATAACTAAGAACTTTTCTTTCTTTTGTGTGGTTACGGGGACAGTTACGGGGACAGTCCCCGTGGAAAAACTCAGGGACACAATGGTAGCAAGTGGGGTTTGAACCTGGGTCTTCTGGTTCATAGGCGAGCGCGTTACACACTAGGCTGCTACCGGTAGTAGTGAAGTGAAAGTACGGTGATTGTCATCGTGAAACACGGTGACACCTCTGCATTTAACGCATCACCCTTGTTGAGCAGTGGGCAGCCATGGGAGCACGGTGTGGGGACCTTGCCAGTTCTGGAGACGAAACCACAACCTTCCATTTCTCCACTAGGCCATTTACATTTTACATTTACGGCATTTACCAGACGCCCTTATCCAGAGCGACTTACAGTCAGTAGTTACAGGGACAGTCCCCCCCTGGAGACTCAGGGTTAAGTGTCTTGCTCAGGGACACAATGGTAGTAAGTGGGGTTTGAACCTGGGTCTCAGGCGAGTGTGTTAGCCGCTAGGCTCACTGCCCCACTGCACTAGGAAGTCTTAATCTTAAAGAGTCGTTACTGCAAAACTTTTACATTTATAGTAACGTAAAAAAAGCCAGTTGACATGGAGACAGAAATTCTGTTCTTCCGTCTCCTCTCATCGTTGGTCCCTCTGGTTCTCTACCACAGATGCCCTCTCGCTGCAGCACTGCTGTGCGGATCTTCATCACCACCCTCTTCGCCGCGGTGGTCCTGTTCGCCATCCTGCTGGCCTACGTCACCGGTTACCAGTTCATCCACACGGAGCAGCATTACCTCTCCTTCGGCCTGTACGGGGCCATCCTGTCGCTGCACCTGCTGCTGCAGAGCCTCTTTGCCTTCCTGGAGCACCGGCGCATGCACAGCCCCGCCCGGCCGCAGCACCTGCGGCGCTCCGTGGCCCTCTGCATCGCGGCCTACCAGGAGGACCCCGACTACCTCCGCAAGTGCCTGCGCAGCGTGCGCCGCATCTCCTTCCCCGGTCTGAAGGTGGTGCTGGTGGTGGATGGCAACAGGCCCGAGGACGCCTACATGATGGACATCTTCCACGAGGTGATGGGCGGGGCGGAACACACGGGCAGCATGGTGTGGAAGGGAAACTACCACAGCGGGGCCGGACGGGCGGGGCACATGGAAGAGGCGGCGCGGGTCGCCCGGGTGGTGCGCGGCTGCCGCAGCTCCTGCATCATGCAGGAGTGGGGAGGAAAGCGAGAGGTGATGTACACGGCCTTCAAAGCACTGGGAGACACGGTGGACTATGTGCAGGTGGGTGTGGCTTTCTCACCCTCCCCCGGCCTTGTGCTCTTTTTCAAGCTTCTTGTTTTTATTTCTTTTCATTTTCAGTCTTATTCTGTCACATGATGGATGTTCTATTTTACAACCACATTTGTTGGAACCTGAAGCGGGACGCACGCACACAGCTACATTTCAAAACGTTGTCCATGTTCAAGATAAGGATTTAGAAACATCAGCTCCATGTAGTGTCCTTGTTGAGGGTGGAGCTGTGCATGACCCCACGTCTGACCTCTGTGCTGTCAGCAGCCTCTCATTGCTCCATCCCACCTGACTGGCACCTGTAGAAAGGAAAGCCTGGAACATCTGCCAGCCAATCAGTAGCCCTGTTCATTTCCAGAATGTTCTGCACACAGATTGTAGAACCACCGCCGAGGAGGCTCTTTCTCACGGTGCTGAGCTCTGGGATCTGTGTGTGCTCGTGTGTTACACATTTACATTTACATTTACAGCATTTTTCAGACGCCCTTATCCAGAGCGACTTACAATCAGTATTTACAGGGACAGTCTCCCTGGAGACACTCAGGGTTAAGTGTCTTGCTCAGGGACACAATGGTAGTAAGTGGGATTTGAACCCGGGTCTTCTGGTTCATAGGCGAGTGTGTTACCCACTAGGCTACTACCACCCCTACACAAAATGTCCTCACAAGGACTGGAAATTAAATGTAAAATTATGGACAGGTTTCTGGTCCCCCTAAAGACAAAAATGCTAATTTAATGTTGGAAGCTTAACAAGGCAAAAGAGGTTCTTAACATTCTTTAGATTTAGGAAAAAAGTTTCAGAAGATGTCACATGATGACATATGTAGGTCTCCATTAATAGAACATCTGTGTATATGTGTGTTCCTATAGTTTTAGAGTTAGGTTAGGTTTAGCATTTGGAAAGTCCCAGGAACTTTTACAAATCTACATGAAATACTCTTTTTACACTACGTCCTCATTAGTCTGAAATATGTGTGTGTTCTTGTTATTTAGGTTTCTGAGGTCAGCATTAGGTGTGTGTGTGTGTTTCTGTATACAGTCCTTTTATTCCTTTATTCATATCAGCACCTGTGTGTGTAGGTGTGTGACTCTGACACTGTTCTGGACCCTGCCTGCACCATCGAGATGGTGAAGATACTTGAGGACGACCCACGAGTGGGTGGAGTGGGAGGAGACGTACAGGTGAGGTTTTTTTTCCCTCTATGTGTGAGACCTGTATTAGCCATTTGGACTTAAAGAGCAGAGCAGATCCTAGATAAGCCCATGTACCCCGAGGGTCTTTATGAATGTCAGCCATCGCTGCCAACTGCTTCATTTTCTGGTTCTGGAGGCCCCTGGGTTCCCCTAAAAGCACATTATGAGCTTGGTTCTCTTTAACTCTCTGCAGATTCTGAACAAATACGACTCTTGGATCTCCTTCCTGAGCAGCGTGCGTTACTGGATGGCGTTCAACGTGGAGCGCGCCTGCCAGTCCTACTTTGGCTGCGTCCAGTGCATCAGTGGACCCCTGGGCATGTACCGCAATACCCTCCTACAACGTTTCCTGGAGCCCTGGTACCACCAGACCTTCATGGGCAGCAAGTGCAGCTTCGGCGACGACCGCCACCTCACCAACCGAGTGCTGAGCTTCGGTTTCAAAACCAAATTCACAGCGCGCTCGCAGTGCCAGACAGAGACGCCCACGCGCTATCTGCGCTGGCTAAACCAGCAGACGCGCTGGAGCAAGTCCTACTTCCGCGAGTGGCTCTACAATGCCCTCTGGTTCCACAAGCACAGCCTGTGGATGACCTACGAGTCAGTGGTGACCGGCTTCTTCCCCTTCTTCCTGGTGGCCACGGTCATCCACCTGTTCTACCGCGGGCGGCTCTGGAACATCCTGCTCTTCCTGCTGACGGTGCAGTTAGTGGGCATGGTGAAGGCCACCTATGCCTGCTTCCTGCGCGGGAACCTGGTCATGATCTTCATGTCGCTCTACTCGCTGCTCTACATGTCCAGCCTGTTGCCTGCCAAAATCTTCGCCCTGTTCACAATAAACAAGGCCGGCTGGGGCACGTCCGGCCGGCGCAAGATTGTGGTGAACTTGATCGGGGCCGTGCCGGTGACGGTGTGGGCCACCGTCTTGCTGGGCGGCGTGGCCTACACCATCTACTGCGAGACACAGGAACCCTTCAGCGAGATGGAGAAGGCGCTGCTGATTGCTGGAGGGATCCTTTACGCCTGCTACTGGCTCATCCTCCTCGTCCTCTACCTGGCCATCGTGGCCAAGCGGTGTAATAAGAGAGAAGAGCAATACCACCTGGCATATGCTGAGGTTTAAGGGGTGTGGCCTGGTCCACCTCCCGAAAGGTGCTGCTACAAGCTGGACCAGGGCCTGGTCTCAGGCCTCTGGTCAACTTTGGTGCTACCTTCCACGGAGGCGTGGAACGTCTCCACGGTGGTCATGGTGCTAAATGTGGCCCGTCCAGTGGTATGGTGCATCCTGGGCCGGAAACCAGGAACTACTACCATCACTGTCCCTCTGGACCTGGCTCAAGTAGGTCTGGAACATGGACCAAGTGACACACAAACACAGTGGGGAAGGGGTAGAACCTCTTGACCTACGTGACCGGTTCACCAGAACTGGATCTAATCAGTCCTGAAGGCTTTACTTTGGTGCTGAGTGTAGGACGTTTTTAACATAACATTCAAAAAATCAATCGGACAACCAAAGAATGTTCCGTTTTTAGGCTGTTTTTATTTGATAATGTATTATTTATGCCAGAGAAGTCTAATATTTTAAGATACATTTAAATACAACTAACTATTTTGTTGTGCACTTTTCTACGTAGAAGAGCAAAATGTGAAATGCTGCAGAGAACAACGGTCTTGACGTGTCACACAGCGTTCGCCACGTTTCACGCTTTCTAATCAGCTGGACAGAACGTGACCGGTGCCTGCAGCTCGAGTCTCGAGGACAGGACGGAGGCTTTCAGTTTCCACACGTCCCATCACGCTCAGCAGATCCAAAGACCACGGGACCGGCAACACAGATCCCGCGCAGCCCCTACCTTTCAGATAGAGCAGCAGGTTGGGATCTTGCGGAGATGTTTTTGCGGCCTTTTCTACTGCTGACCAGAGACGGCACTGCAGTCGGCGAGCTGTTCCCCACACTTCCCTAAAACCATCTCCCGATGGTCAGCTTGACCACAGCCAGTGCCCGTATGCAGACTAGTGCTTCAGTTCATGAGTGAAGCTTTTCTGCTTTCACTGCAGACATCATCATCTGGCTTCCTGGAAACCTGTGTGTTAAATGGGGCCTTAATGTAACATTACAGCACTTTTAGGTGGTACACACACACACACACACACACACACACACAGTCTCTGTTCACCAGGCCAGTGAGGTGTGTGTGTGGCTTAGGGGGCAGATTTAGTGCACCTCTGAATGAATCAGCTTCTTTAAGCCAAATGGGTGGATTCTCTTGAGTTTCGTAGATGCAAGGAGAGACACACACACACACACACACACACACACACCTGGAACACTGAAGCCTGTGTCCGTTTTTATTTCTGGCGTCCCCATGAGTCATGTAGGGCTTTCACTGAAACTTGTGAAACGATGTGAGGAGCTAGACCAGCGGCTCCAACCAACATATGGAGCTGCTCAGAGTTTCTGGGGGCATCTATAAAACACTGGTGCTTTCGAGAGACCCATTCAGACCAAAACCTCTGATTCACAACATCAGCATTACTTTAATTTCAACTCGTTTTCATATTCACTTCTTGATCCGGCACAAAAGCCAAGCGAAGTGATCGTCATTGTGAAACACTGCAGCACAGCAGACGGTGACACAAGGAAATGTGTCCTCTGCTTTTAACCCATCACCCTTGGTGAGCAGTGTGTGGGGACGGTGCTTTTCTCAGTGGCACCTTGGCAGCTCAGGATTCGAACCGGCAACCTTCTGATGTGAGGTTCCTTCACTGGTTCTGACATGCTGCCCACAGAGATGTTCCCTGATGCAAATGTGCTTAAATACTAAGTCCTGCGTGGTTCAGTTCTGACCTTAAAAGGTGCGATCAGTTTTAGTAAAGCAATTACGTTGCGTTTCTGTACAAAAACGTATTGGTCATTTAGCAGATGCCACTCAGAACAGTGGCTCATAAACTTTTATTATCTTACATTAAATCTATCAGAACATCTGCTTACTCGACACAGACACATTTTTCCTTGGAATGACCAGAAAGTGCAGAAAAAAGCTGGACGTGCAGCCCGGATGCTGGGAACGAAATGCACATGTTCTATCATGCCATAGATGGAGAGATTTCCATGGTTTTCCACATGCGTTTCAATTCAAACTGTTTATTTTTGCAGCCATTAGACATATAGGTAAGAAACAATAAATATGATCTGAACCATTATCTGGTCTTCAAAAATTTCTTCAGGAACGCGATGGTCCTGGTGGTCCCGGTTTACACTTTCTTGGGAACGTTGGTGATGATGGGCTTTGGGCGTGTCTTAAAGATCAGTTTCTTCTTAATGAGGGCGGAGACAGAGTAGGACGTGGGTGCGCTTTGGTCAGTTTCCATGGGATTCTCCTCTGCCTGCAAGAGACTGGAGTGCTTCTTCAGGACAGCGAACGGCTTCTCCAGTCTCACCTGCTTGCCATACAGGATGTGGTGTCCAACAATGAGCACAGGGACGCCCTGAGGTCACATCCAAAACACACACACACATAATGACTTTCCTAACTTTAATATGACCTGAAATTCATTAAAAAAAAAAAAAAAAAAAAAATTACCATGAGACAGATGGCGGTCAGGACTATTTAGAGTGACCCTGCATTACAAATTAAGCTTATATAGATTCTGTATGGTTCCAGGGCGTGGCACTATTTTTAGTCTCAGTGTGGTTTAGCATATTTTAAACTACAGCTAACAGCTTACAAGTTCTCACTTAGTATTCAAACGTCAGCCCTTATAAATAAAAAATGGACAGTCAAACAAGATTTCTCAGACGGTTGTTAAATTAAATTGTCCACCAGGAGTTAAGGGAAGGAGTTTTCCTATTTGGTAAATCATAAATCACAATCATAAAAACAGCCCCCGCGTAAACATGCAAATACATAGAATTACTGCGGCCAGCCGCCACCTCCTTGGTGTAGTGCAGGTCCCCCATGAGGCTTCCAGCCAGGCCGGAGTTGTGTCTGGACACCACCTCGCCCTGCAGCTCCAGGAGAAGCCACTCCGGAGTCTCGCCGGCCTCGCTGGAAAGGGCAACGCAGGAAATATACTACTTCTCCTCCGCTGGTCACAATTACGGGCACACGGGTTCTTACCTCGAGGTGACGAGGATTTGGACCATCTCGTCTTCGATCCGGTTCTGGAAGCGAGCGGCGCTCTCCCCGCGTAAACAACAGTTTCCCGCCAACAGAGTTCAGCGCAGGTTGCCAGATCACGGGACAAAAGAAAAACCAATCGGTTTGTGGGAAGAAAAAACAAAACCACGAGCTGTTTAGAATAAATATATTAATTAATTACTTCTTAATTTAATTGAATATGGGTTGGCAGCCCGAACACTAGTGACCCAAAAACAAGCCAATAAATGCTCTGAATCTATGTAAGAACTAGTTGTAATCTCTTTTATTACCTGGAGACTTGGCAACCGCGTTTCCACCGATCAGCTGATTCCGGTTAGTTGACGCCATAGATGTATAAACACTAGACGTCTCATTCATAGATATATATACACTAATTGTCGCATTCAGCCTCTCAGCAGACGTCAGTGCCGCCGTCATGTTTGGACGGGGTTCCATAGTCATTCACCCACGCTGCGGAAATATTAACGTGTCAAGGTATAACATTTCATAAGTAAGATTTTATTTTGTCATCTTCTATGTTATGACATTACGAAGTTATTCATAAATAAATGGGGTAAATAATCATATTAAAATAAAGTATATATAAATGTATGAGTGGATCGCCGGGGTCTTCCAGTGAACATTGCTGGCCTTTTTGTGTTGTTTGTATGTGCATTGTTTTGCATGTCTGACATTTGAAACGAACCAAGGCCATAAAAACCGCTTCCCATATCTGCCGGTTTGTGGCTCGTTAATTTTTTTTTTCCACCTTGGCCCTGATAGACTTCCATTCATTTAAAAGGAGCAGCAGCCACTCCCAAGATGGCGGCTCTGTCGACGCATTTGCTCCCATAGACGCGACGTCTAGTGTTTACGTCTGTGTGTTGACGCGCTAGACACGATTCAGTTCCGGGCGAAAGGTAACCAACGTGGTCCTCTGCGGATCAACGTGGGTCCGTGTTTTTCTACGAGCATTTAGTAAAAGGTTATTATTTTACAAAAGTAGATGGCGATCCGCCGAGCCGAGTAGCTTGTGACGTGACGCCGCGTTAAAACCAGCGATTTGTTGCGAAGATTGGCGTGGCTGAGCTGCACGGCTAGCGCCGGGTTTGTCTGGCCGTTGTTTCGCGCAGACGGGAGCCATGGGAGAATTCACGGTGCACCGCGTCCGCTTCTTCCACTACATGCCCAGCGGGATCTGCGCCATGGCGTTCAATCGGCGCACGGAGCGGCTGGCCGTGGCCAGGACGGACGGCTCCGTGGAGCTGTATAGTCGCACGGACCACTTCTTCCAGGAGAAGGTAGGCCGCTTTTCGGAGTATAACTAGAGTATAGAGTATATAATATATACTCTAGTTAATAGATCGTCTGCCAAGTAAATGTAAAGTAAAGTACTTCCATCGTGTCCCTGAGCAAGACACTTAACCCTGAGTGTCTCCAGGGGGGGACTGTCCCTGTAACTACTGACTATAAGTCGCTCTGGATAAGGGCGTCTGGTAAATGCTGTAAATGTTTTTATGTCCAGGTTGTCCCAGGGAGACAGCAGCGGTCAATCCAAGCCCTTTGCTGGGTGGGAAAGCGGCTCTTCGGCGCTGGACTCAGTGGGGAGATTGCAGAGTTCGACCTGGACAACCTTCGTCTCAAGTTCAGCCAGGATGCTTACGGCGGCCCGATTTGGTCCATCGTCTGCAATCCACAAGGGACACACTTAGCGGTAGGTGTGTGTTGGTGTGAAATCCGGGTCCTGCATCGTCCGCGTCAGTTTAAAGTTCTTCTGTTGTTCCTCAGGCTGGGTGTGAGGACGGCACGGTGAAGCTTTTTGAAATTCTGGAAGACCAGATCCGGTTTGAGAGGAATATGGGCGGGCAGAAAGGTGAGCTCTGACTAAAAGGGATCAAATCTGTTTCTTTTTTTGAGTGTTATCATGAATGTTGTTTTCTTATATATTTCTTATTCCAGGTCGTATTATTTCCCTTGCTTGGCATTCGTCGGGCACTAAGATTGCTGCTGGCATGATTGACATGATTAAAGTGTTTGACCTGGACAGCGGTGAGTTGCGGTCTGTTGGAATGCCATCAAATACGAAGTCGTGATGGAGGTTGCATTTTTGGATTGTCTGCATGTGGTTTAATGACGCGCAATTTAAACCCTGATCAGGTAATGCGGTGCAGAGGCTGCTGGTGGAGCGAGGGTCGCGCATGCAACAGAGCCAGGAGTGCGTGGTCTGGAGCGTCCTCTTCCTGTCAGACATCATCGTCAGTGGTGACTCGGCCGGGAAGGTGAAGATGTGGGACGTGAACACTGGCACCCTCATCAAAAACCACCAGGTGACCGAGTGGGATGTGCTGACGCTGTCTGTCTCTCAGGTGAGTGCTCACATGACATTACACTCACAATCAGTAGTTACAGGGACAGTCTCCCTGGAGACACCCCAGTACTGTATCTTTAGGAAATTCAGCCACAGAATTTCAGCATGCAGAGGTACAGCCACTTTGATCTGATCACGCAATGAGATTTCACAGGACGCACGTTGCGGTGTCTGTAGCTTTAAATGCTAATGACGTAGAGAGAGGCGGGACGAGGAGGAAATTACGTGATCATCACCGTTCACCAACTACAATGTTTGCCGCAGACAGGAAGTCCTGTCTGTGTTTTTTCTAGAAAAAATAAAATTGTCCCTCTGGTTCTTCAGAGTCTCGCATGACTGAACTAACAAAAAAAAAAAAACATTTGTGCTCATTTTTACATCCAAACACCGAGCGACTGCAATGCTTCGCACGTTTGACAGCCATGATGATCAGAGGAGATAAGGTTTTAGGGGAGGGATGTGAAATTCACTGGGTGGAAAAAGCATGAGAAATGGGAGGTAACCTTTCCCCTTATGACATCATAAGTGGACAAATTCCAGATCCGACCGTCTGAGCTGCCACTCTGTAAACGGCGAAGCAGAATGACCAAAACACTCTTTACACCTATCGCCATTTCTAGCCACTGCAGGACCATAGACAGGCTCGGGAAACTCGTATTAATGTTAAATAATCTCACAAAATGAAATATTCATGATAGGGGACCTTTAAATGTCTTGTTCAGGGACACAATGGCAGTAAGTGGGCTTTGAACCTGTGATTTTTGGGTCATCTGGCTCACTAGGCTACTACCTCCCCTTGATCAATAAACAGTGTAATAAGGTGGAATGTTGCGTCATCTCAACCAATCAGAATGCAGGACAGAGCTGGCAGTGGCTTGATGAAGATAACACCGAATAAAATTTTCAGGATGAGACCAGTCTGTTTGCGGGAACCTCAGAAGGGACTGTCGTCCAGTTCCAGCTCCTAGACGTAGTACTGGGCCAGGAGGAAAAGGAGTGGGTCAGAACCAGAACCTTCAAGAACCACACTCACGACGTGATTGCTTTGGCGGAGGCAGATACGGTCATCATATCCGGAGGTAATTGTGTGTCTACATCTAAACTTGAGAGCTGTCCTTGTTCACGTTGATGACCACATACATGTTCATAATGACAGTATGCATATATTGTACGGTATTCGTGATGCTGTGTCCCCAAAACCTACTGTAAAGCCTTAAAGGACTATTTGAAGGTGGTTATCCTGACTGAATGAAACGATTTACTGTGTTTTCTGGAGGCCTTGCTGGCTCTAAAGTCCCTCTTGTGCCTCAGGTATGGACACACAGCTGGTGGTGAGGCCTCTTCTGGACAAACTGGACTTTAAATCCAGAGACTCGTCCCTGCTGAAGATCTTGTTTCCGCAAGTGAGTTCTGTTTGGAGGTTCTCTCTGTGCGACGTTCTTTGACATTCTCGATTTTGTGACGTTCCCCTGTGTTCCTGTGCAGCGGAGTCTGGTGTCCTGTGCTAAGAAGGCCGGCCTGCTGCTGTTTCAGTACCCAACTCACCTGGAGCTGTGGAGGCTGGGGGACACTGAAGGGCACGGTGAGGGACGCTGGGACGGGGCAGCCCAGCACGGGCGTTACCTGTTCACTGTGGATCTATCCTGACTTTTCTCCTCCTCCTCCTCCTCCTCTTCAGGGCCACCAGGCTGCATTTTACCTGTGAGTCGGAACCCAGAGAAGCTTCTGCACCTGAAGATTAAGGTGGGTGGGCTTCAGGCATTTCAGAGAACTGAGATCTGCATGGTGGTTTTCAGGATGTAGGAGCCTTCTGAATTATGTTGTAATATTCTGCTTTTCAATTTTAAAGGCCCCCTGACTTTTTTTTTTTTTTTTTGGTCCACTAATTTGTCCACTAATACTGTATCTGAAGCTTCTTCCTGATATTCAGCCGTGGTGCAGAATTACAGCCACTTTGGTCCAGTCCCACAATGAGATTTCCCAGGATGTGCCGTTCCGATGTCTGTAGCTTTAAATGTAAATGAGGAGGAGAGCGGCCTACAGAAGTTGAGCGTCATCAACACCATCCACAAACCACAATGTTTGGTACAGACAGGAGGTCGTGTTGCCGTTTTTCCAGAAAAAAATCTGATTAACCCACTGGATCTCTGTGGGCGGAAAAAGCATGAGAAACGGGAGGTAACCTTTCCCCTTATGACGACGTAAGAGGACAAATTCCAGCTCCGGCTGTCTGAGCTGCCGCCCTCTTGACGATGAAGCAGAATGACCAACGCTCTCTCTCTACACCTATCGCCATTTCTAGTCACTGCAAGACCATAGACAGGCTCGGGGAACTCGTATTAATGATAAAGCATCTCACAAAGTCACGTTTTCAAAATAGGAGTCTTTTAAACTCTGTCAGATCTGGCTCATCTGGCTTTTGATTGGTTCAGCCATCATTCCATCATCCTTCCCGACTGCATCTCGAGCACCAATGAAATGTTCCTAAATCCCGAGACCAGCACGTGCAGGGGAGCCATTAGATCGGCAGATGGCTTAAGACATGCCCCTCTGTCCATCTGATGTGCCTGTTTCCTGTGCGACTCGGCCTGCAGGGTGAAGATCATGTCTGCTGCAGCGCTGTGGCGCCGTGTGGCGAGTGGATAGCCTACTCCACCACGTCCGGCATCCGCCTCTACAGGCTGCAGCGCGACAACAAAAACGTCAGCATCACCAAGGTGAGGCGCTCTGCTGGTCCTTCGTCAGTTCTGCTCAGGGTTGCACAATTCCATTTTCCTGAACGTAGCCTAGCGGGTAAAAAAATGCCTGTACAGATTTGCAGTTTACAGCTGCAGTTTAAAGACCGCGTGAAGCACTGCATTCTGGGATCTGTAGTTTGCATGTTTTGTCTGCATTTCATGACGGCAGCCCATAATCGTGGATCTGTATGCCGTGATCTCGCTCTGGCCGCAAGTTTGACACGCCGCCATGGAGTTAGAAGGTAAAGTTCCGTAAGGTCCACTGGCGGTCAGCTGACCACTTTATTCCGGTTGTGTTCTGTCTCAGGTGCCTAAACTGCCGAAGGTCCTGCGACACGCCCACCAGCTATGCTTCTCCCCAGACTCCTCCCACCTCTACGGCACCACCTCTTCTGCGGTGCATGTTGTCGCCCTCACCTCCGCTGGCTGCAAGTTCGAGCACAGTCTAAAGCCGAAGTCTGGTGAGAGACCCTGACCAACTAATGGAATGATGGACAAAATAACAATTAAATGCATCTTTAGCTCATGTGTGGAGCCATTTGGAAATGAATCACAGGAAATGTCTCTCTCATCATGAAATTTTTGGTTCCCTATCTCCTGCTTGACAGGTTCCACTCATCCAGTCCGGTTGCTGGCGGTCAGCAGTGATGGGAAGTTTCTGGCCTCAGCCAACAGCAACAGTGAGATCCACATTTACAACATGCACAAACTCAAGGTGAATTTGTGTATAAAATCTGCATATTTGATATTTTCTGTGGTCCGTTGACACATTTTACTGCGTTCTAGTTCAGTTTATTTCGTTTTTAGGGCTTTATCGTTTTTAGGGCTTTATCATGAGCTGCTGTGTTTCAGGCTCACTGCACCGTGCCGGTGTATAGGTCAGGGGTCAGCGCCATGGGGATCCACCCAGAGACAAACAATCTGGTCATTGTGCACGCTGATCATCAGGTGAGCACAGTTCACATCAACTCCAATAACAGCTTGAGCATTGATTTCATTTCATTTTTTAATCAATGCTTCCTCATACTTTTCAGTGTCATTCTATCATTGGTGTGGAAAAAAAAAAAACTCCAGAAAAAGATCTGAAAATGTGTATTTTATCAGTAACGTGTACAGAATAGAGAAATTTTCTGTGACTATATGAGCCCCTTTGTTGTAATTTATCAGTGACTCTCTTCTGCATTGTACAGTGGTTAGATGCACAACGCACTCTACATTAACAATTTCACCGTGATCAACTCTGATCTGCAGATTTTTGAGTTCTCCATCGAGCAGATGCAGTACACTGATTGGAGCAGGAGGGTTCAGAAGGAGGGGCTTCATCACGTTTGGCTTGAAAGGGACACGCCAGTCATCAATGTGACTTTTAACCCTCAAAACCCCAACCATGTCATCCTCCATGACTCCTACATGTTCTGCATCATCGACCAGAGCTTGGTAAGGCCCGGTTCTCTTATGTGGTTCGGTTCTGCTCCGTTCCGTGCGGATCCGTGTAATGGACCTGCCCGTCGGGCGCATGTTTGTCAGCCTCTTCCAGACCGTAAGTCCCAGTTCCATAACCAGCTGACCCTGAAGAGCCTCCCGGAGGCCGAGAGGCTCAAACACAGCCACGCCTTCAAAGAGTGTAAACTCTACCAGGTGAGCGGAAAGAAAGAAACGGTATTTCATCTTGCACTTTCATTTCGTGCTCTGTCAGTGTTATTGTAAGAAAAAAATGTGTGGTAAATATTGTAAACAACCTCACATGCTACGTTTTAGTATGTGTAGCAGCCCAAAGTGAGCCTTGACTGTCTTTCAGGAGAATCCCTTTCGTCTTTATACTTTACAGCACGTGGAAACTACATTCATATGCACAGACTTGATTTTTTCTCCATAAATAGAAATGATGAGTAATTAACATATTAAAACCTCACTTCGCTCACAAAGGAATGTACAACACAATGATCATCTCTTCCGTATAGTTGAAAGCAGCATAACTGAATCATGAGCAAATACAATACCACACGGATGCAAATACACAAGCGAGCACACTGCACAAAACAGAAACACGCATGAATACATTTTATTATTTAAACAACATACAGTTGTGGTCCTTTACAGTACGACTTGCTCCTCTGTACCGAAAGTTGTGCAGCGGTGGCCTTCATCTGTCTGTCTGTCTGTCTGTCTGTCTCAGCCCCTGCTGTGTGTCGACATGCTGGAGAACCAGTCTCTGGTTGTGGTGGAGCGCCCCCTGCTGGACATCACCACTAACCTCCCTGCTCCGGTCAGACAGAAGAAGTTCGCCACATAAAGTGTGTGTGTGTGTGGGTGTGTGTGTGTGTGTGTGTGAGAGAGAGTGAGCTTTGTAATGTTTTTGTTTAACACATTAATAAAGTATTTACCATATTTCTTGTTGGATTTTTGGTTGTTGTTGCTGTGCTGGATGTAATTAAGGTGCCACTGTGCAAAGCACCGTCCCCACACACTGGTCCCCGGGCGCCTGTCATGGCTGCCCACTGCTCACCAAGGGTGATGGTTAAATACAGAGAAGCAATTTCCTTCAGGATTAATAAAGTATAACAAAAAAAAAAACCTCAACTCTGTTTTATAATCTTAAGGTTTATTATCCCTCTTCCATACAGGGGAAAAAAACACATTTTCATATTTTCTATAAATGTAATTGGTTTAACGGCTGTAATTTCATATTTTTATATATGTAGTTGGTGTGGTGATGTGAAGAGCAGCGAGGCTTGATGCATCGGAGCTGTAAAGAGGCGGGTGAGGTCACACGAGGCGTAAGCTTATTACTCAGAAGTGCAGTTTTCAGGCCGTAATCTGTAATAACCTGCAGTCAGTGCTGAAGAGGGAACCTGTGTGGAGGTGTCTGGTTTGTATTAATGACCGTCCTCCTCCACCTTGCCTGGGACCGGCGGAGGTGACACTTCCCAGAACCCCCTGTTTGAGTGGGAAAAGGTTCACTGTGGGGGTGTGATGGGCTGACAGAGAGCCACATGGTCCTTGTTTCCTGCGGAGACGACCGTGTGTGTGCGCGTCTGTTTAAAGACTTGCAGAAGGTCAGAAAGCTCATTGGGAGAATTCCCTGTCTTTTTCCAGTTGAACTAGAGCCTCGTGTCTGACACCGGTCCCCTGCTGGGGTGTCTGAGCCCCCCCAGGCTCTGATTTGGTGAGTAGGAGGTAGGAAATGTAAACTGTTTTCTGGATGAGCACCATGATGAGTCTGAGTAGGGTTGTGCTGGAGGAGGTCAGCCTGGTAAGATGACCTGGAGGAGGAGCAAGGGACAGAAGGAATGGGAATTTGTCCAACTTTTATTTGTATTCGATTGCATGTAGGTTTTTATTATCACCACGATCTCACACCTCCTTCTCAGCCCAGGTGTTTGTGGTGTTTTTCGTATCCGACTGCGTTACTGGAGCTGCTGCCTGTTAGAAAGAAAAAGTCCATTTTTAAAACAAGCAATCTAGTAGCTACCTGGTAGAACTGAAAACAAGGCCTAGATTTGGATTCGAGGTTGTTTTATCTTATCCATGTTCATAGTTTCTAGACTCTTTTGTACTGTGACATCATGTGTCAGGCTGGTAGTAGCCTAGTGGGTAACACACTCGCCTATGAACCAGAAGACCCAGGTTTTACACATTTACATTTAAGGCCCTTGTCCAGAGCGACTTACAACGTGCTTCCATGTTACCATCAATGAAGTGATCAATTCTGGCCCCAACTATGAATACAATCTTTTTATTCACTATGTTGTAGTTTCTATACATAAGTCAGACAATAAGAAGGTTAAAAGTTCATTTAAATATCATCTAAAGAGGATGGTCTTGAGATGCTGCTCAGTGACTGAGCTGTTCTGACCTCGAGGGGAAGTTAATTCCACCACAAGGGGCAAAGACGAAGAAGAGTCTAGATGAGCGTCTTCCTTTTACCTTCAGAGATGGAGGGACCAGGCGAGCAGTACTGGAGGCTCGGAGTATATACGAGGTGCAGTGCGAGGTGTAATAAGGACTGTGAGGTAGGATGGTGCTACTCCATGTTTGGCTTTGTAGGCCAGCATCAGTATTTTGAATCTGCCAGTGGAGGGAACGTAGCAGTGGGGTGGTGTGGGAGAATTTGGGAAGGTTGAAGATCATTCGTACTGTGGCATTCTGTATTACTTGTAGGCTACTACCACAGGGAGATCCCTCCACTGGCAGATTCAAAATACTGATGCTGGCCTACAAAGCCAAACATGGAGTAGCACCACCCTACCACAGGGTGGTAGTAGCCTAGTGGGTAACACACTCGCCTATGAACCAAAGACCCAGGTTCAAATCCCACTTACTTCCATTGTGTCCCTGAGAAAGAGACTTAACCCTGAGTGTCTCCAGGGGGGGACTGTCCCATAACTACTGATTGTAAGTTGCTCTGGATAAGGGCATCTGATAAAGGGGCAGTGGTGGCCTAATGGTTAAGGAAGCGGCCCCGTAATCAGAAGGTTGCCGGTTCGAATCCTGAGCCACCAAGGTGCCACTGAGGTGTCACTGAGCAAAGCAACGTCCCCACACACTGCTCCCCGGGCGCCTGTCATGGCTGCCCACTGCTCACACAGGGTGATGGGTTAAATGCAGAGGACAAATTTCACTGTGTGCACCGTGTGCTGTGCTGCTGTGTATCACATGTGACAATCACTTTTATACTTTATATAAATCATTTTCACACAAACTAGGCGCCATTTTGTTGAAGGGGCAAACTGGACAAAAAGCACAAAAAAGGAATGTTTTAGCGCGATTTCACGGGCTTTAGTGAGATTCGAAAACAGGTGCCGAACCAAAACGGCACGATTTTTACTTTCGGTATTTACTTTCGTTGTTCCCGCGGCGGTACATCTGACCAATCAGGAGAGAGGAAGTTCTCGCGTGATTTGATGCCACGCGGTTTGGTTCGCTCGGATTTTCCGCTGCGTGAAAGGAAACCGAACCAGGAGGGAAACGATACGATGTTACAAACTCACGGACTGATTCGGACCAAAGCGAACGCACTGAGGTGTGAAGGCGCCCTTAGGTCCGAAACGGTCCTTCTTGAAACGCGACGTGTGTGGGCGTGTCTGTATGATGGAGGAGGGTGGGGCTTGTGGCGGGGGAGGGGCGTGGCCGGCCGACCGACCTGAGTTGCTGCGCTGCTTGATGCACTGGCCCCGGTTGGGGACTCCAGCCGCCGGGTTGCCGGGGTTGATGATGTGACACTCGTATCCCGTGGGACAGTGGAGAGGCTCGTCGCCGTCCTCGGTGGTGCTGCAGGCTTCGGCTGGCACACACAAGAAAAAGCCACAGCGACGTGAAAACCGGGACATTCGCACAGCTGCCCAATGCAGGCCGTGCCACTCTTCACTGACCCTGCAGAACTTCCTCTGGTCCATCCAGCAGCCACCCGTTCCCACCCAACCACCGGGGCTTGGGCTGAACCAGCCAGTCCAGCACTGAGAAGCACAAAAGACAGCAATTCGTGTACATTTATGGTATTTACCAGACGCCCTTATCCAGAGCGACTTACAAGGAGTAGTTACAGGGGACAGTCCCCCTGGGGACACTCAGGGTTAAGTGTCTTGCTCAGGGACACAATGGTAGTAGGTGGGGTGTGTGTGTGAGACCTGGCTCACCTGGAGGAGGTTGTACCGACTCCAGGCAGGCGTAGATGCAGCCGTTGTAGCAGCAGCGTTTGTGTCGCTCACATTCAGAGTCAGAGCGACAGCCGGGCACCTCGCACGCCCGCTCGGGCAGCATCTGCGGCGGCGGGGGACACCGGTCACTCTTCTGGTGCTGAGTGGACTGGGACTGGCTGGGGTACTCATAGTCCTGCAGACACACCATGGTGCACAGTATATCACCGGCCACACCTTCCTCATTTCACTCGTCCGTCGGACTTGCCTCTTTTCCACCACGGTAATTCACGGACATTCAAACATTTAACCCCTCCAACATTTACATCCATCTGATCACATTTTGGGCCCAGACTATGACGTTCATCTGATTTTGGCTTCTAATGCTGCACAATTGCTCTGCATTTTTTTAGGAAAGTTACTGGCTCCAATACTGGCAAAATAAATACCGTATATTAAAATCCCGAGCAGTTCTAGCTATTATATTTCAGAATTTTGATCCAGTCCCATAGTGAGATTTCCCCAGGATGCGCCGTTTCGGTGTCTGTAGCTTTAAATGCTAATGTGCAGGAGAGAGGCCTGCAAAAAAAAATCCAGATCCGACTGTCTGAATGGCGAAGCAGAATGGCCAAATCATTCTTTACACGTATCGCCATTTCAAGCCACTGCAGGACCATAGACAGGCTCGGGGAACTCGTATTAATGATGAATCATCTCACAAAGTCACATTTTCATGTCAGGGGTCCTTTAAGGTTATCCGTCCTCTGTTTTGTTTCCACCTTGACCACTAGATGGCGGGGTATCCAAACGTGTCATTTACATTTACAGCATTTATCAGACACCCTTATCCAGAGCGACTTACAATCAGTAGATACAGGGACAGTCTCCCTGGAGACACTCAGGGTTAAGTGTCTTGCTCAGAGACACAATGGTATTAAGTGGGATTTGAACCTGGGTCTTCTGGTTCATAGGCGAGTGTGTTACCCACTAGGCTACTACCACCCTAAATGTTGTGAATCTTTTTATGTGTCCTTTCCTTGATGTTTAACTTAAACATTATACTTGCAGAGAGATAGTTTTATTATTTATTATGCCACCATTTACCAGTTTCCCACCAGTTTCCTCTCATGTGCACTTCAAACACCCACAATCAGATCCATGGCAAGGCCACAACTTTCATTTCCAGCTCAGCATGCCACGGTCCACATGAACCCTTACCCAACCGAAAAAAGGTGTTTCCATGGAAACGAGGTGAGAAATGTAGTAACACTATCACTGCGAATGTGTGCACCATTGCTCTGGGATAAAGGGCCTAGTGTTCAGAAACGCTCTATCATGCTTCTTTATAACCCCAGAAAGGGAAAGTGAGAAAGAGATGCTGTGTGTGTGTGTGTGTGTGTGTGTTCTCTCTCTTGTGCTTGTCTGCAGTACAAAGCAGGCCAGTTCAGTGGATCTGCATGAATTAGGAAGACGGGTTATTATGGCTTTTCTTATGATTCATTTTTTATTGTGCTTTATAAGATTAAGTGGGGCCTCATGCAGCACCACTGAAGCTGGACCGTTGCTTTTTTCCTGTATGTTATACTGTAATAAATATCATGAGGACTTAGAAATATGTCAGATTATAATAATCTAAATATTCAAATTGCGAGCAATACACATATTGATGCATAATGTACAGTTTTTTTTTTCTAAGTCATAATCAGATATTTTATCTAAATCTACAGAGTGATGTTGTATTAGAGAAATTCCATTCATGCCTATTAATACTTATTTTCATGATATGAGAATACATTGCTTCTCCTTTATTGCCTTTGAAAAGCAGCCTCCTTGTTTAATTAACGTAATTGTGTTTTTCCTGTTGGCCACGTTCAGTCCACATGTTCAGTCCACATCTTTGCATGTCCGGAAATGAATGAAATGCAGGCTGCTTTTCTACATGCTTGTCACACGTTTCCAGCGAATTGGATAATGACTGTACGAGCTGCATGCCGCTTTACGGGGCGTCTGCTCTCAACCAGCCGTTAAAATGGAAGCAAATGTTTGTTACGCTGTGTACAGCGCTGGACAAGTTCACGGGGCTCCGCGGCAGTAGGGTCTCTGTCTGGAGATGCTCCACCGAATCACAAGACTCTCCAACAATCAAACTATCTAAGAAATGAAGCACCCAGTGCTACGCAGAGAGAGAAGCTGGCACCCAGATCCGAGCCTGAAAGTCTGAGCACTGCACTGCCCACTCAAACCCGTTTTTTAACGAAGAAAAGCAGCGGTCCAGGAAGAGGGAGGTTCTGGTCTGGTGTAGATCGGTGTTTTTTTGTACGCATGAATGATGGTCCCGTGCAAAGCATCACTATTCCATCTACCAGTCACTACCTTCAATCTCACCAGTGTGTAAAAGACCAAGAGGATGTTGGGCTTCATCTCCCGGTGTGTGGAGTGATGCTAAGATGATATCATTCCCTCGTAAGGCCTCATCTTTAATGCCGCTCCTCCTGGAAAAGGACAACCTACAAGAAACGTTCCTGGACTTAGAGGGATGACTTCAGCTATGCAGGCTTCCAACAAGTCTACATGCTCTTCATCCGAACACTTAAGAAGCAGTGGTCAAAGTCAGAAACTTTATTTCAGATCTGAAGAGAAGAATTTCTTTTCAAACCGCAATAGTGTGGAATAGTTTACCCCAGATAGTGCAAAAATGTGGCCAACTTTAAAGCGTGGTGGGCTAAATGGCTTCATCTCACTAAGAACTTCCTCATGTTCTTATTTAGAGTCTCTGCTCGACTTCCATGGTGTGATGCCAGTGATGGCGCCATGGTTGTTTTCTCCTCTGTGAACTTCTGAGGGTGTGGCACCTCGTTCAGGACCCATCAGACACCCACAACAGGACCTCGCCTGAACCCGATCCCTCATCCACCACCTGGAATCCATTATTCCGGTGGCCTAGCGTCTCGCCTCGGAGAACCCGGTGAACTTGTACGCTGTTTGTTGGTAAAGCTGTTTATGTGGGTTGTACCATGCAGGGACGGTAAACATCTGCTCTGTACTTTAAACACGATGATAAAAGCCTTCATCAAGTGTCTGGGATTGAGTGCCTCTCAGTCCAGGTTCTCCAGTCTGTGATCCTGTAATGGGGAGATGGTATCTTCCTTCCTTTATAATAGGTGTTGAGTTGTGTCATTTTCACACCATCCATCCTAACACCACCCACTGGTACCTCTATGGTTGGAAAAAGTCTCCAGACATCTGGTCAGCCGGTGGGCAGCTTCATTTCCGGGCCTGTCTGTGGGTCAGTGACGGTGTAACCCCACCTGACAGAGGTTCGGGGTTGAGGTGAGGTCTGGAGCATTGGCAGAACATGGCAGACGCTCTTATCCAGAATTACATAACATAAGTGATTTAAGATCTCAATCATTGTAAGCATTTGGTTCACTAGATCCTGATCTACAAATGCCATTAGTTTAATAATTCAACACCCAACTTCCAAAATTGAATGGTTCGTAGCTTGTATTTGAAGATCTTTAGTACCTCAGCTGTTTGAACATCTAGTGGAAGTCTATTCCAAAACAGAGAAGACTCTAAATGAATGGCTTTCCTAGGATTTTTTTAATGATATATCTGATAACAACATATGGCAGTTAATAGATTAAAAATGTAACTAATTAATCACACAGTTTTTCATTTAAGCTTGGTATAATGCATCTATAAAACTATGACAGATACAAGTGTGGTAAAGATGATTTTTTAAAAATATAAAACACTAACAATAAATAAAATGGAATGAATTTTAGTGCAAATAACTTTACTGATTCAGTTGGGCAACATTTTCATCTAAGGGCTGATTCTGATGTCATGAAGAGAAATTATAACTTTGTCCTTATAGATGTAGAGCAGTGTAGATGCAATACAGATGTGGTGTGAATGCAGTATCAATGCATATCTCCGTGTAAATGGAGCACGCTGAAGATGTAGATAGTATTTGATGGCAATCTATGTAAATGGAATATGCTGAAGATGCGTTGGGACAATATTTGGGTGGAATTCCCCCGAAAGAAGAGCGAAATACCCGCAGCACAGGACAGGTGGCTCCTGCCTCTGCACAGCTTGTTACGTTACGGCCATTTCCTGGAGTGTAGTGCCACAACATGTTGTATGTGCGCGCGTGTGTGTGTGTGTTTCCGCTCAGACATGCCCTCATGTACACTCATGTCTGGGCACGTGCCAGAATCCCACACGCACACTGCAGACGACAGGAAAACAGGTGTGTGTGTGTGTGTCTGTTTTGAAATGCTTTCCATCTCCTCTGTCCTGTGCGTCGGGCCTCAGTGTTTAACCGCGGCTCCTGCTCGGCTGTAAAATCATAGATGTCCCATATCACCGCGGCCCTTTGTCCCGTTCACGGTAGCTCCTCACACTGCACCATGTGGTTCTGTTTTTTTTTTTACATGCACCGACCATTCATCCGCTCAAATGCCCCTCAGTTATTATTAAAACCGGTGACATTTTGGAAGGAGACCTGGCCTGCTTCACTCCCCTCCCCGATGGTCTGATGGGGGATCCTGACGCTGATAGAGCTGTGGGAAATCTCATCCAGGCAGCTGTCAGAGCTCCACTGGCCCGAGCCAAGTCCCGTACAGGATGTTGACTGCGGACAGTGGGATCTGGAATTGAGAGGGAACGACGCCCAGGACAGAAGTGGTGTGGGGGCCGAGGGCCACACAGGCAGCAAAGTGGGCTGCGGAGCTGCTGTGGTCCATTTTATCCGTCCATGCCAGATGCTCGGACGGCTCTCTTGCGGTCAGGCCGACTGACAGTTGTTAGACCTGCTGAGGCTGAAGGTTAAAGGTAACTCGGTGGGACAAATGCAAGCGGAAAGGACTTCAAACTTCAAAACCGTTCCCATCACACCGTGTTAGGCACTGCAGTGAGCTAATGAGGGAAGGCACAGGGTCCCCCGTCCCATACACACGCGATCTTTACATCCTGCCCAGCCAACCGGAGAAATCCGCCAACAATGGGCTGCACGTATGTGACATGTCACATGGCCCCTTTCATTCTGCCGACTGAGCGTGAGCAGAAACTGCGACCGTGTCCCTAAAATGACCTTTGCAACAAGGAGCTGCATGCTGATTGGTCAGTCAGGTGAAGAAGAACCGCCAGCAAAACAGTGCATGATGGTCATAGGTGTGTTCATTTGCTGAACTAACTTCAATTGTACAGCTGTGCAATGGACTGGCTGCAGACTCTGTATGCAAATAATAAGATTGCTTTATAAGTGTATAAGATACTGTTCAGAATTTGGACATTATTATTGTCAACATAAAAAATGTTTCACTTTACATATAATAAACCAAACATATATGAGGGTTTTCCCTTTTTCAACCTTATTAACAGCACTATTAGACAGAACTCTAGAGATATCTGATATCTGACAACGCAAGTCGTCCAGCGCCCTGGAGACTTCATTTCATTCATTTACAGCATTTACCAGTCGCCCTCATCCAGAGCGACTTACAATCAGTAGTTACAGGGACAGTCCCCCCCCGGGAGACACTCAGGGTTAAGTGTCTTGCTCGGGGACACAATGGTAGTAAGTGGGGTTTGAACCTGGGTCTTCTGGTTCATAGGCGAGTGTGTTACCCGCTAGGCCACCACCAACAGACCTTGACATCTCTGTTCCTACCTTCTGGTTGAGTCCCCTCTTGTGGAGACGGTGTCTGGGGTTGGCAGCGCTGCCAGATGGCAGCAGAATGCAGAGCAGCAGCAGCAGCAGCGCTGAGGAGACGCCGCGGCCCGGCATGGTCCCGATCTCCAGCCCTCCTCGCCGATCCTTCCGTTCACCAGCTCACCGGTTCTCGCGCGGGTCCGGACGGCGTCCTTCCTCCAGATCCCCGCGGACAGGCCCGGGAGGGAGAGAAGAAGTCAGCGAGTCGGAGGACCAGCTGCATCAGTTACTCTGGAGCGAGGGAAGCACGTGTCGGCTCGGGACGGGAGGAGGAGGGAGGGAGGAGGTGGAGGAAGAGAAGGAAGAGGCGTGAGAGCAGAGCGCTCAGATGAGAAGGGAGATAAATTGGGAGACTCCGGTGTCCCCCCCGATGCACATCTGGTGGAGTGTGTTTGAAGTATTCCAGGCCGTGTGTGTTGTGTTGTGTTGTGTTGTGTGTTGTCACTTGTTCCCGGCCGAGAAGAATTCCGAAGTTTTCACCGTGGAGAGGGAGAGAGGGAGGAGGCAGAACAGCAGCCTGGTTCTCTTGGCAGGAACGCGTTCCGCACAGCAGCTTTCTATTAGGCGGCGCGGAACGGAGTCGTTTTTTCCCTGAAAAACATGCCGGGAATGTCTCCAGTGTCCGGTGTGTTCTGACACGCGATCGCCGGAGAAGCCGGCCCAGAGAGCCGTATCTCCTGGCCCTCACCGAGCTCAGGCTCCGCCTCTGTTCTCCATCCAGAACTGAAATACTTATCCCTGGTTCCCTGTGGTGTCCCCGTCAGGCACACACTGGGCCCTGACTGGACGTCTGGTTGCAGGGACAGCTGTGTCACCTCTGCACCAAACACCCTCGTTTGAATGCGTTTTATGTGCATTTGTGGTGTGTGCTCCTGTGAACACACGCAGGGCTGGTTGGTGTGTGTGTGTGTGTGTGTGTGTGTGTGTCTCTGACGTGCAGCCAGTGCGAGACAGAGAGAGAAATTCCTGTGTGCAGCAGATTTCTGGCAAAAACGTGCTTCCTCTTTCCCTGGAAACTGTTTGGGAATAACACACGTTCAGCCAGACTGGTGTGTGTGTGTGTGTGTGTGTGTGTGTGTGTGTGTGTGTGTGCTGTAATTCAGCACAGGTGAAGACTGGAGGTCATCAAAAGGAGGAGTCTGATGTTCCAATGTTGCAGGTTCTCTCCTGACCGGTTTTCCGTAAATTCCACACTTTCTGAAGTGTCTGAGTAAAGATCACTTTCAGAATGTTGCCGCATTCTCCCAGTTTAACGAAAGTGGCTGGTAGAAAGTGAAAAACACTGCAGCACAGCACAGGGTGACACAACGAAATGTGTCCTCTGTATTTCAACCTTAGCGACCTTGCCCAAGGAGACCTCAGTGGCACCTTGATGGTTTGGCATTGAACCTGCAACCCTCTGATTATGAGTCCGCTTCCTTGCGCTGTAGGTCACCACTACCAACGCATCGATATTTATAGTGGGATGTGTGTATTGCTAGAGTATTTATAGAGCTGTTAATCCCCATGATGAACTGCTTACAACAGTGGGTGTGTTCGTGTGTGTGTGTGTAGTTGTGAGTCAACCTGCCCCTGTTGAGTGTGTGTGAGGAGATGTGGGCAGGTAGAGACAGGGCTATGGGTCCAGACTAAACACATCTGCTGGAGGCATCAGTACTGTGGTCTCATCTGTACTCAGCAGTCTAACACACACACACATTTACACCATTCATCAGACGCCCTCATCCAGAGCGACTTACAATCAGTAGTTACAGGGACAGAGACACTCAGGGTTAAGTGTCTTGCTCGGGGACACAATGGTAGTAAGTGGGATTTGAACCTGGGTCTTCGGGTTCATAGACGAGTGTGTTACCCCACTAGGCTACTACCACCATACACACACAGACACACGCACAATCTCTCTCTCCAATGTGTTTGCCTTATGTGTGCCTTAACATCACACTCTTAACATGAACATAAAACTCAGATAAGAAGTGTGTGTGTGTGTGTGTGTGAGTGTGTGCTGTAATTCAGCACAGGTGAAGACTGGAGGTCATCAAAAGGAGGAGTCTGATGTTCCAATGTTGCAGGTTCTCTCCTGACCGGTTTTCCGTAAATTCCACACTTTCTGAAGTGTCTGAGTAAAGATCACTTTCAGAATGTTGCCGCATTCTCCCAGTTTAACGAAAGTGAAAAACACTGCAGCACAGCACACGGTGACACAACGAAATGTGTCCTCTGTATTTCAACCTTAGCGACCTTGCCCAAGGAGACCTCAGTGGCACCTTGATGGTTTGGCATTGAACCTGCAACCCTCTGATTATGAGTCCGCTTCCTTGCGCTGTAGGTCACCACTACCAACGCATCGATATTTATAGTGGGATGTGTGTTTTGCTAGAGTATTTATAGAGCTGTTAATCCCCATGATGAACTGCTTACAACAGTGTGTGTGTTCGTGTGTGTGTGTGTAGTTGTGAGTCAACCTGCCCCTGTTGAGTGTGTGTGAGGAGATGTGGGCAGGTAGAGACAGGGCTATGGGTCCAGACTAAACACATCTGCTGGAGGCATCAGTACTGTGGTCTCATCCGTACTCAGCAGTCTAACACACACACATTTACACCATTCATCAGACGCCCTCATCCAGAGCGACTTACAATCAGTAGTTACAGGGACAGAGACACTCAGGGTTAAGTGTCTTGCTCAGGGACACAATGGTAGTAAGTGGGATTTGAACCTGGGTCTTCGGGTTCATAGACGAGTGTGTTACCCCACTAGGCTACTACCACCATACACACACAGACACACGCACAATCTCTCTCTCCAATGTGTTTGCCTTATGTGTGCCTTAACATCACACTCTTAACATGAACATAAAACTCAGATAAGAAGTGTGTGTGTGTGTGTGTGTGAGTGTGTGTTCATATCCAGCTGCTCATTACTCCGCCCCCACCACAGCGGCTCCATCACTGCTCATTAGCTGTCATTTACTTTAAGTTCTGCCCTATTACCCTCTTTCCCAGATCTCGTCTAACATTCATTTTTACTCCTATCATCCTGCCATCTGTCTGTTTTTCTTCATTTTTTTTCACATTCCGTCTTTTACTTTGTTGAATTTGGTGGCCGTTCGGTCTGATTGAATTTGGCCCCTTTGACTCTGAGGACTGTCCTTCTGTTCCCCTCCCTCCCTCCCTCCCTCCCTCCAGCTCTGGCTCTTTGAACTCAGGTAATGTGGAATTCCACAGCGAGACCCCAGAGAGGAAGGTCAAGCCGGGAAGTATTTCAGAGCGCCGTTGCCGTGGCGACGGCGGACCCAGAGTGAGAGGGTCTGTGGAGAGAGAGATGTTGGTCCAGACCCTATGGGCTTCTTTTCGCTTTGGTCAATCAACTGTTTCTAATTAGAACCTCCGCCGTTTCCTGGTTCTCACATGTTCTCAAGCAACCGTTGTGTGTGTGTGTGTGAGTGTGTATATGGTAATTTAAAATCATATATTAAATAACTAAAGCCCACTGCACACACAGGCAGCCCATGTACCTTATATAGTCCTGGTGGTCATCCGTCTTGCTGCTGGAGTGGTCATATGACAATACACACACACACACACACACACTTACATTTACACTCTTATCCAGAACAACGTACAGTAACACACCTTTAAATGAAATCGGTGAATTAAAAAGAAACTGTGACCCAGCGGTTAAGGAATTGGCCCGGAAGGTTGCAGCCTTGAACCCTCCCAACACCGAGCAAGGCGTCACTCCACACAGGGCTGACGGAGAAAAAAATTCCCGAGCATTTATTTTTCCAGGATTGTATTCATACGTTTGTCATGTGGCTTCATCGATAGTATGAGTGACAACATGACATTCTTCAGCTTCTCCGCTTGCGTGCTGCCCTGAGACGGACAGATGTGTGAGGGTGACTGAGGGTGGAATTTCTTCCTCCTCGGCAAACGTGAGGTGTGTTGCGTGGTTTTTGCCGGCCTGTCTTAATTTTAGTTTTTTAGTTAGTCTTAGAGTATTTTAATGTAGTTTTAGTCAACAATAGCTGATGACATGTTTTGTCAATGAAAATATTTTATTTTTTGCAACGTATCAGTCAATATAATACCTCTATTGGCTGCAGATGTCTAAAAAGTTTTTCCTGTCTACCTCTTAAATGTTAAATCCACTTTCCACGGCAGGACTGGTGCACTCCAGGACCAGGGTTGGTGGCCCCTGCTCATTTCTCCCCATGGTTTTCGCCCACACATTCTCCTTTCTTTTCCACTTCATTGCAATGAAAGCCAGTCATCTCTCCGCCATCTATTCCGTGTAGCAGCTTCCTTTGCACACAAAGTGCCGGTGGGCGGGCCTCTTGGCACCAGCCTTTATCCACGTCTTTGCCGTCTGCTTCTGACTTCATAAATGTGCTGTC